>NW_028225180.1:1019471-1659471 GCF_052327205.1 Somniosus microcephalus
TGATGCGAGTTATATCAGTATTACCGTGACTGGTGTGGGGTGTAACGATGCAGAGTTTGGTGTGCTTAAGAGAGTTAACGTGAATGATGTGAGGTAAAGCAGAATATTACATTGAGGGTTAAGGATGTATCAGTGTCACTTTGTGGGTTGCGGGGTATTTCAGTGTTATATTGAGGTGTGTGGGGTGTATCAGCATGTTAAAGTGAGGGGGGTGCGGTATATCAGAGATTTTTACAGTGAGGATGTGTGGTATATCAGAGTGCTACAGTGATGGGTGTGGGGTATATCAGTCTGTTACAGTGAGGGTTGTGGGGTATGTCAGACAGTTACAGCGAGGGGTGTGGGGTATGTCAGAGTGTTAGAGTGAGGGGTGTGGGGTATATCAGAGTGTTAGATTGAGGGGTGTGGGGTATGTCAGAGTTACAGCGAGGGGTGTGGGGTATATCAGAGTGTTAGATTGAGGTGTGTGGGGTATGTCAGACATTTACAGCGAGGGGTGTGGGGTATGTCAGAGTGTTAGATTGAGGTGTGGGATATATCAAAGTGTTAGATTTAAGGGTGTGGGGTATGTCAGACAGTTACAGTGAGGGGTGTGGGGTATATCAGAGTGTTAGATTGAGGGGTGTGGGGTATGTCAGACATTTACAGCGAGGGGTGTGGGGTATATCAGAGTGTTAGAGTGTGGGCTATGGAGTATAACAGAGTGTGTTACAGTGAGGGGGTGGAGCAGATCAGGGTTATAGAGTGATGGGTGTGGAGTTTATCAGTCTGTTACAGTGAAGGGTGTGGGGTATATCAGAGTGTTACAGCGATGGGTGTGGGGTGTATGAGAGTGTTAGATTGAGCGGTGTGGGTGTATCAGCGTGTGTTGTAGTGAGGGGGAGGAGTATATCAAATTGATACAGTGAGCGGTATGGGGATATCTAAGTGTTATTGGGTTGTGGGATATATAAGAGTGTTACAGTTAGTGGTGTGGTGTGTATTAGATTGTTTTTTGAGGCATTTGGTTTATGTCAGAATTTTACAGTCAGAAGTGTGGGGTATTTCAGAGTGTTTCAGTGTGGGCTGTTTCAGAGTGTTACAGTGTGGGTTGTGGAGTATATCAGTGTGTGTTTCAGTGACGGGGTTGAGTATATCAGAGTGAGTTACAGTGGGGTGGTGGAGTATATCAGAATGCTTTACAGTGAGGGGGTGGAGTATATCTGAGTGTGTTACAGTGAGGTGGTGGAGTATATCAGAGTGTGTAACAGTGAGGGGGTGGAGTATATCAGAGTGTGTTACAGTGAGTGGTGCGAGGTAAATCAGTATTCGAGTGATTGGTGTGGGGAGTTACAGCACAGTGCGGGGCATATATCAGATTGTTACAGTGAGTGGTGTGGGTTATCTGGGGAGATAGCAGTAATATGGTATTGTGATAAAGGATCAGCCATGATCATATTGAATGGTGGAGTAGGCTCGAATGGCCGAATGGCCTACTGCTGCACCTATTTTTCTATGTTTCTTTGTATATCAGAGAGTTATAGTGAGGGGTGTGGGGTATATCAGGGAGTTATAGTGAGGGGTGTGTGTATATCAAAGTGTTACATTATGATGTGTGGGATATATCAGGGTGTTGCAGTGAGGGATGTGGGGTATATCAGATTGTTACAGTGAGGGGTGTGGGGTATATCAGTGTGTTACAGTGAGGGGTGTGGGGTATATCAGAGTGTTACAGTGAGGGGTGTGGGGTATATCAGAGTGTTACAGTGAGGGTTGCGGGGTATATCAGAGTGTTACAGTGAGGGGTGTGGGGTATATCAGGGTGTTACAGTGAGGGATATGGGGTACATCAGATTGTTACAGTGAGGGGCGTGTGGTATATAAGAGAGTTAGAGTGAGGGGCGTGGGTATATCAAATTGTTACAGTATGATGTGTGGTGTATATCAGGGTGTTACAGTGAGGGGTTTGGGGTATATCAGATTTTTACAATGAGGGTTGTCTGGTATATCAGGGTGTTACTCTGAGTGTGTGGAGTATTTCAGAGTGTTACAGGGAGGGGTTTGGGGTATATCAGTGCTACAGTGAGGGGTGTGGATTGTATCAGTGTATTACGGTGAAGGGTGTGGGGTATATCAGGGTTTTACAGTGAGGGGTGTGGGGTATATCAGTTTTACAGTTAGGGGTGTGGGCTATATCAGGTAGTTACAGTGAGGGTTGTGGGGTATATCAGTGTGTTACAGTGAGCGGTGTCGCGTATATCAGTATTAGAGTGAGGGGTGTGGGGTATATCAGAGTGTTACAGTGAGGCGTGTGGGGTATATCAGAGTGTTACAGTGAGGGGTGTGTGGTATATCAGACTGTTACAGTGAGGGATGTGAGGTATATCAGATTGTTACAGTGAGTGGTGTGGGGTAAATCAGAGTGTTAATGTGAGGGAAGTGGGGTATATCAAAGTGTTACAGTGAGGGGTATGTTTATATCAAAGTATTACAGTATGTTGTGTGGGGTATATCAGCGTGTTACAGTGGGGAATGTGGGGTATATCAGAGTGTTACAGTGAGGGGTGTGGCTAGATCAGGGTGTTACAGTGAGGGATGTGGGCTATATCAGATTATTACAGTGAGGGATGCGGGCTATATCAGATTGTTACATTGAGAGGTGTGTGGTAAATAAGAGAGTTAGAGTGACAGTTGTGGGGTACTTCAGAGACTTACAGTGAGTGGTGTGCCGTATATTACATATACATAGTGCGTGTGTGGGTATATCAGGGTGTTTTAATGTTGAGTGTGTATATCAGCATGTTGCAGTGAGTGCTGTGGGATATATAAGGTTGCTTCTGGGGTGTGGCATGTATCTGAGTGTTACAGTGAGATTTCTGGGGTATATCATAGTGTTACTTTGAAGAGTGTGAGGTTTATCAGAGTGTTACTTTGAGGGGTGTGAGGTATATCACCGTATTACAGTGAGGGGTGTGGGGTATTTCATAGTGTTAAATTGATAGTTGAGGGGTATATCGGCGTATTACAGTGAGGGATGTGGTGTATTTCATAGTGTTAAATTGATAGTTGTGGGGTATATCAAATTGTTACAGTGAGGGGCGTGGGTATATCAATGTATTACAGTATGTTGTGTGGGGTATATCCGCGTGTTACAGTGAGGAATGTGGGGTATATCAGAGTGTTACAGTGAGGGGTGTGGTTAGATCAGGGTGTTACAGTGAGGGATGTGGGCTATATCAGATTGTTACAGTGAGGGTTGCGGGCTATATCAGATTGTTACATTGAGAGGTGTGTGGTATATAAGAGAGTTAGAGTGACAGGTGTGGGGTACTTCAGAGACTTACAGTGAGTGGTTTGCCGTATATCAAATGTTCATAGTGCGTGTGTGGGGATATCAGGGTGTTTTAATGTTGAGTGTGTATATCAGCATGTTGCAGTGAGTGCTGTGGGATATGTAAGGGTGCTTCTGGGGTGTGGCATGTACCTGAGTGTTACAGTGAGGGTTCTGGGGTATATCATAGTGTTACTTTGAAGAGTGTGAGGTTTATCAGAGTGTTACTTTGAGGGGTGTGAGGTATATCAGCGTATTAGAGTGAGGGTTGTGGGGTATTTCATAGTGTTAAATTGATAGGTGTGGGGTATATCAGAGTGTTACAGTGAGGGGTGTGGGGTTTATCAGAGTGTTACAATGAGTGGTGTGGGACATACCAAAGTTTTAAGTTTCTGTGGGCTATTTTAGAGTGTTACGGTAATTGGTGTGCGGTGTATCAGAGAGTTTTTCTGTGAGTGGTAAGGGATATATCAGAGATACAGAGTAAAGCTCCCTCTACACTGAACTATCAAACACGTCCAGGGCACATGCAGCTCTGGTGACACACAGAGTATAGTTTCCTCTGCAATGTCCCACCAAACAATGCCACGATAGGTACATCATGAGTCAGAAAGCGTATAAACCACCCTCTACACTGTCCCATCAAACACTCCCAGGGTAGGTAGAGCATGGTTTACATACAGAGTAATGCTCTCGCTATACTGACCCATTAAACCTCCCAAAGCAGATAAAACACTGGTACGATACATTGTATTCCTCACTCTATACTGTACTATCAAACACTCCAAGGGCAGGTACTGAACGGGTTAGATACAGAGTAAAGCTGCCATTACATTGTCACTTCAAACAATCCCAGGCACGTCCTGCTCTGGTGAAATACTGAGCCACGCTTCCCCTGCACTGTCCCAGCAAACACACCGACGATAGGTACAGCATGAGTTAGATAGAGAATAAATCTCCCTCTATATTGTCCCATGAAACACTCCCAGGGCAGGTACAGCAAGTGTTAGATAAAAAGTGAAGCTCCACCTACATTGCCCCATCAAAAACAGCCAGGGCAGATACAGCACAGTTTAGATACAGAGTAAAGCTCCCTCCACACAGTCCCAGCACACACAACCAGGGCTGGTACAGCACGGGTTAGATACAGAGTAATGTTCCCTCTACATTGTACCATTATACACTCCCAGGGCACGTGCTGCTCTGGTGAAACAGAGATATATCTTCCTCTGCACTGACCAATCAAATACTCCCACAATATGTACAGCACGGTATAGATACAAAGTAAATCTCCCTCTAATCTGTCCCATCAAGCAAGCCCAGCACAAATAAAGCAATGTTTAGATAAAGTGTAATGCTTCCTCCACATTGTCCGATCAAACACTCCCAGGGCAGGTACAGCACAAGTTCAATTCGGAATAAATCTTCCTCTGCTCTGTCCCATCACGAAAACCAAACGTAGGTAATGCACTGGTGAGATACAGAGTCAAGCTTCTGCTACATTGCCCCAGCAAACATTCCCGGACAGGTGCAGCACGGGTTAGATACAGAGTAAAGCTCCCTGTATACTGTCCCAGCAAACAGTACCAGGGCAGGTCCAGCACGTGTTAGATAAATAGTAAATCTCCCTCTACACTGTCCCATCAAACACTCGCAGAGCAGGTACAACACGGGTTTGAGACAGAGTAAAGCACCCTCCACACTGTCACATAACACACTTCCAGGGTAGGTACAGCACGGTTTAGATACAGAGTGAAGCTCCATCTACACTGTCCCATGAAACACTCCCAGGGCTGTTACAACATGGGTTAGATACAGATTAAATCTACCTTTACAGTCTCCCATCCATCACTCCCAGGTCACATACAACACTGGTTAGATACAGAGTACATTTCCCTTTACACTGTCCCAGCAAACACTCCCTGGGCAGCGTCAGCACCGGTTAGGTACAGAGTAAATCTTCCTCTGCAAAGATCTATCAAGCATTCCCTGGGCAGATACAGCACGAGTTAAATAGAGAGTGATTCTTCCTCTGCACATCAAGGCCGCATTTGGTCGAGTGTGCCATAAAGGTGCCCTGGTGAAATTGAAGTAACTGGGAATCACGGGGAAAGTTCACAACTGCCAGGATTCATACATAGCAAAAAGGGAGATGGTTATGGTGATTAAAATCTATCATCACAGCCCCAGGGCATCGCTGCAGGAGTTCCTCAGGGCAGTGTACTAGGCCCAACCAGCTTCAGTTGCTTCACCAATGAACTTCCCTCAATCATAAGGTCAGAAATATGGATGTACGCTGCAGCCTGCACTGTTTTCAGTGCCATTCACAACTGCTCAGGTAATGAAGCAATCCATGCCCGCATGCAACAGGACGTTAATGACGTTCAGGCTTGGGATGATAAGTGGCAGGTAACATTCGGGCCACAGAAGTGCCTGTCCATGACTATCTCCAACAACGAGAGTCTCACGACCGCCCCTTGACATTCAGTGGCATTAACATCGCTGAGGCCCCCACCATCAACATCCTGGGGGGCACCATTGACCAGCAACCTAACTAGACCAGCCACATTATACTATCGCAAGATCAGCATGTCAGAGGCTACTTATTCTGCGGCAAGTGTCTCACCTCCTGACTCCCCAAAGCCTTCCCACCATCTACAAGGCTCAAGTAAGGAGTGTGATGGAATGCTTTCCACTTGACTGGATGAGTGCAATTCCAGCAACACTTAAGAAGATTTACACCATGCAGGACAATGCAGCCTGCTTGACTGGCAGCCCATCCACCACCTTAAACATTCACTCCCTCCACCACCGGCATAACGTCGCTGCAGTGAACACCATCTACAAGATGCACTGCAGCAACTCGCCAGCGCTTCTTCTGAAGCACCTTCCAAACCCGCGACCTCTACCACCTATAATGACAAGCCCAGCAGGCGCATGGGAACTCCACCACCTCCAAGTTCCCCTCCAAGTCACACAACATCCTGACTTAGAAGTATATCTCCGATCCTTCATCATCGCTGAGTCAAAATCATGGAACTCCCTCCCTAACAGTACTGTGGGAGTACCTTCACCACACGGACTGCAGCATTTCAAGAAGGTGGCTGACAACCATCTTCAACGGCAATTAGAGATGGGCAATAAATGCTGGCATTGCCAGTGACGCCCACATCCCATAAGCAAACGAGTAGAAAATAAACTTTGTCCCATGAAACAGTTCTATGGCAGTTCCAGCACGGGTTAGATACAGAGTAAAGCTTCCACTTCACTCTCCCGTCAATCACTCCCAGCGCACGTTCAGCACTGGTTAGATACAGAGTAAAGTTCCCTCTACGCTGTCCCATGTAACAGTCCCGGGGCAGGCACAGCACGGGTTAGATAAAGAGTAAATCTCATTTCACCCTGTCCCAACTAACTGTCCTAGGACTTGCAAAGCAATGGTTAGATTAAGTGTAAAGCTTCCACTACATTGTACCATCAAACTCTCCCAGGGCACGAACAGCACTGGTTAGATACAGAGCAAAGATCCCTCTGCACTCTCCCAACATGCAGTCCCAGGACAGGTACAACAAGGGTTAGATACAGAGTGAAGCTCCCTCTACGCTGCCCCATCAAACACTCCCATGGCATTTACAGCACGGGTTAGATACAGAGTAAAGCTCCCTCGAAACTGCCCCATCTAACATTACCAGGGATGGTACAGCACGGGTTAAATAAAAACTAAATCTCCCACCGAACTCTCCCATCAACACTCCCAGACCATGTGAAGCAATGGTTAGATAAAGAGTAATGCTTCATCCACATTGTCCGATCAAACACTACCTGGGCACGTACAACACTGCTTAGATACAGAGTAAATCACCCTCTGCACTGTTTCATCAAACACTACCAGTGCACGTGCAGCACTGGTGAAACGTAGAGTAAAGCTTCATCTGCACTGTCCCATCAATCAATCCCAGTATAGATACAGCATGAGTTGCTGGAGAGGAAAGCACCTTGTACACTGTCCATTCTAACACTCGGAAAGCAGGTAAAGCACTGATTAGATACAAAGTAAAGCTTGCACTACACTGTCCCATCAACCAGTCCCTGGGCAGGAACAGCACTGGATAGATACAGAGAGATGCTCCATCCAAACTATCACTTCAAACACTCCCAGTGCAGGTACAGCTCGGGTTAGATACAGAGTAAGTCGCCCACTGCACGGCCCCATCAAACACTCCCAGCGAAGCGAAAGCAACATTGACTCCGGACCCCATGAAGACATATAGCTTCAGGTCAAGCATGGACAAGGAAACGACCTACTGATTTCCACATACCACCCTCCCTCAGCTGATCGATCACTACTCTTCCATGTTGAACATCACATGGAAGAAGCACTGAGAGCATCAAGGGCACAGAATGAATTCTGCGTGGGGGACTTCAATATCTATCACCAGGAATGGCTTGGTAGCTCCACTACTGACCGAGATGACCAAATCCTGAAGGACATAGCAGTCTCGGCCTGCGACAGGAAGTCAGAGAACCAGCATGAGGCAAAAATTTACTTCACCTTGCCCTATCGCAGATGCACCTTTCCATGACAGCATTTGTAGATTTGACCAGCACACAGGAATTGTGGAGACGAAGTGCCATCTTCCCACTGAGGACACCCTCCATCGTGTTGTGTGGCACTACCACCGTGCTAAACTGGATAGATTCAGAACAGTTCCAGCATCTCAAAACTGGGCATCCATGGGGCACTATGGGCCATCATCAGCAGCAGGATTGTAGCCACCACAACCAGTAAACTCATGGCCCGACATATATCTTACTCTACCATTACCATCAAGCCAGGGGACCAATGCTAGTTCAATAAGGAGTGGAGCAGAGGATGCTGGGAGTATCACCAGGCATACGTAAAATTGAGTTGCCAACCTGGGAAGCTGCAACACAGGACTAAATGCATGCTCAAAAGCTGAAATAGCATGCTGTAGACAGGGCGAAGCGATCCCACCATCAACGGATCAGATCAAAGCTCTGCAGTCCTGCCATATCCAGCCGTGAGTAGGGGTGGACCATTAAGCAACAAACGGGAGGTGGAGGCTACATGAATATCCCCATCCTCAATGATGGTGGAGCCCAAGACATGAGTACAAAAAGATAAGGCTGAAGGATTATTAACCATCTTCAGCCTGAAGTGCAGAGTGGATGATACATATCGGACTCCTACTGAGGTCCCCTCCAACACAGACGCCTGTCTTCAACCAATTCGATTCACTCCACGTGACATCTAAAAAACGACTGAGTGCTCTGGATACAGCAAAGTCTGTGGGCCCGGATAACTTCGTGCTGAAGATTATGCTGCAGAATTAGCCGCGCATCTAGCCAAGCTGTTGCATTGCAGCTACAACATTGGCATCTATCTGACAATGTGAAAAACTATCCAGGTTTGTCCTGTCCTCAAAAAGCAGGACAAATCTAACCCGGCCATTTACCGCCACATCAGTCTACTCTCAATCAACATCCAAATGCTGGAAGGTGTCATCGAAAGAGCTATTAAGCGGAATTTAATCACCAATAGCCTGCTCACTGATGCCCAGTTTCGGTTCCGCCAAGACCACACGGCTCCCGACTTCATTACAGCCTTGATCCAAACATGGAAGAAGTAGCTTAATTCCAGCGGTGAGGTGAGAATGACTGCCCTTGACATCAAGGCTGCATTTGACCGAGAGTGGCATCAAGGATCCCTAGTAAAATTGAAGTCATTCGGAATCAGAGGGGAAACGCTCCACTGGCTGGTGTCATACCTAGCCCAAATGAAGATGGTTGTGGTGGTTGAAGTAAAGGGATAATTACTAGTCGTAGACCCTTTCGGGCCACCCTGGATTAGGTGTATTCCCCAGACTTTCACTTTCAACTAATGTTAGAGAGAGCCGAATCATAAAACGCTTAATTGAGCCTAAAGATCCAGACTAACTCTCCCTGAAGGAAAGAAACGAGCTGAAGATGTTACCGTCCTCCAGATAGCACTTTTAATAAGGTTAACTGGACTGTAAACTTCCGGGCATTATGAGTGTCTGGATATCTCCCCCAGAATTCTGCAACTCCTCACCAAAGAGTGTACAGAGACTGAGTTTGCGAGTTTAATACAGAAGTACTATGTGAGACAATTCTAAAAATATATAGATTCATTAAAGCACCGACATGTAATTACAGCAATCGCAACTTTCAAAGTTCCAAAAACAAATAGCGTTCAATTTTTATTCTCAGAGATACTTATTTTCAAATTTTAACTTCGTTACATTTTTACATTTCTTAGTTCATATTCCAGGATATCCACCACAATCAAATACCTTTGATACCCGAGACCCAAAGGGTTGCGTCCTTAGGGTGCCTGCCTCTGAAGCCAAGAATCGCTTTGCCCCTTACAGCGAATTCTGTCTTCCTATTTGTGTGTTCTATATTTATACCATGTTTTCAGTGGTATAACCTTTGAGGTTTTCTGCTGATGTAAGCTAATTATCTTAAGTCATTTTTTTGTTGACACCTGCTATTATTAAAGTCAGTTCAGCTTGTATCATTCAGACTCGTGAATCTCCATTAGGTGTTCAAAAATTATCATGTAAACAATGTGACAGCAGTGGTTCTACTTGATGTCATTATCATGAACGTCTTCTGCTTGTATCTTTTAAAAAATGTAAATTAAAACCACTTCAACTGGGTACATCAATGTCTTCTTAGCTACCTCAGTTGGTTTTAACACAGACTTCCTATCTCCGTGTTTCACTTGATGTCATATTTATGAAGGCAAATGTTTCTTTAATGTTCTGTTTGTCTGTTTCCCGAAGTTTTAATTTTTGACACCTTAACATTATACCATTGTGTTCTTCCCAAAACTTCTTACTTTCCGAAAGCTCTAACCCTCTGCTTCGATAGGGCTATTGTTTCAGTGACAACAACTTATTTTACCTCAAAAGACTGTATGTCGTTTCAGCGTTTCCATCGTTGAGGCTTTTAGATTCTCAATCTCAGTTTGTCATGTTTAATAAAGCTACAATTCTATATATGATGGTGTATTTTCTGTAGATGGCCATTCCTTAACAGATGTTCAGTCATCACAGCCCCAGGACTTCGCTGCATGAGCTCCTCAGGGCAGTGTCCTAGGCCCAACCATCCTCAGCTGCATCATCGATGAACTTCCATCCAACATAAGATGAAAAATGGGAATGTTCGCTGATCACTGCACAGATTTTCTTCCATTCACAAAACCTCAGATAATGAATCAGTCCATGCCCGCATGCAACAAGTCCTGGACTATGTTCAGGCTTGGACTGATTAATGGCAGGCAACACAAGCCACAGAAGTGCCAGGGAATGATTATCTCCAAAAAGCGAGAGTCTTATTACTGCTCCTGACAGTCAACTGCGTTACCATCACCGAATCCCCCACCATCAACAATTGGGGGTCGGCAGTGACCAGAAACATGTCCGGCAGCATATAAAGACTGTATGTCGTTTCAGCGTTTCCATCGTTGAGGCTTTTAGATTCTCAATCTCAGTTTGTCATGTTTAATAAAGCTACAATTCTATATATGATGGTGTATTTTCTGTAGATGGCCATTCCTTAACAGATGTTCAGTCATCACAGCCCCAGGACTTCGCTGCATGAGCTCCTCAGGGCAGTGTCCTAGGCCCAACCATCCTCAGCTGCATCATCGATGAACTTCCATCCAACGCTATAGGAAAAAACGGGATGAGGTCCTAAAGGCTGAATAGAGGGAGTCAGGAGGTATCTTTAATAATAGAAGCTCAAAGGTAGTAATCTCAGGAACGTGACCAGTGCCACATGCTAGTCAGAGTGGAAATAGAAGGATATTTCAGGTCAAAACGTGGCTACAGGAATGGAGCAAGGGGGACGAATTCAAATTCCTGGGACATTGGAACTGGTTCTGTGGCAGGAGGGACCAGTACAAATTTTATGGGTTGCACCTGGGCGGGAATGGTACCGATGTCCTAGGGGGACTGTTTGCTACTGCGGTTGTGGAGGGTTTAAACTAAAATGGCAGGGGGTTGGGAACCTGTGCATGGAGACAGAGGAAAGGGAAGCAAGGATAGAATCAAAAGACAGGAAGGGAAAAAGAAAAAGTGGAAGGCTGAGAAACCAAAAGTGTAAATCAAAGAGTGCTACAGTAAATAATAATTCTAAAAGGGCTAAGTGTGTTAAAAAAATCAAGCCTGAAGTCTTTCTGTCTTAATGCAAGGAGCATTCGTAATAATGTGGATGAATTAGCTGCACAAATAGATCTTAACGGATATGATATAATTGGGATTACAGAGACATAACTCCAGGGTGACTGAGACTGGGAATACAACATCCAGGGGTATTCAATTTCAGGAAGGACAGGAAAAAAAGGAAAAGAAGGTAGAGTAGCATTGCTCGTTAAAGAGGAGATAAATACAACCGTTAGGAAGGATATTAGCTCTGATGATGCGGAATCAGTACGGGTAGAGCTGAGAAACACCAAGGGGCAGAAAACGTTAGTAGGAGTTGTACACAGATCCTCAAAGTGTAATGCTGAGGTTGGGGATGGCACTAAACTGGAAATTAGAGACGCATGATATAAGGGCACAGAAGTTATCATGGGTGACTTTAATCTACATATAGATTGGGCTAACGAAATAAGCAACAACACTGTTGAGGATGAATTCCTAGAGTGTACACAGGATGCTTTCCTGGATCAATAGGTCGAGGAACCAACTAGAGATCAGGCCATCTTAGAATGGGTATTAAGTAATGAGAAATGATTAATTAGAAATCTTTTTGTGCGAGGCCCCTTGGGGTGGAGCTACCATAATATGATAGAATTCTTCAGTAAAATGGAGAGTGAAGTATTTGACTCAGAGACTAGTGTCCTGAAGTTAAATAAAGGAAACTATGATGGCACAATGCACGAGTTGGCTAGGATGGATTGGGGAACGTTACTTAAAGGGTTGACGGTGGATATGCAATGGAAAACATTTAAGGATCGCATGGATGAACTATAGAATTTGTTCATCACTGTTTGGCATAAAAATAAAACAAAAGATTTGACTAAACCGTGCTTAACAAGAGAAGTTAGGGATTGCATAAGATCCAAGGAGAGGACATGTACTTTGGCCAGAAAAAGCAGCAACCTGAGGATTGGGAGGAGTTTAGGTTTCAGCAAAGGGGGACAAAGGGATTAATAAAGAAGGGGAAATAGATTATGAGAGTAAGATTTCAGGGAACCTAAAAATTGACTGTTAAAGCTTCTATAGATATACATGAAGAGGAAAAGATTGGTGAAGTCAAGCGTAGGTCCCTTGCAGTCAGAATCAGGGGAATTTATAATTGGGAACAAAGAAATGGCAGGCCAATTAAATATATACTTTGGATCTTTCTTCACAAAGGAGGACAGAAACAACATCCCAGAGATATCAGGGATCATACGGTCTAATGAGAGGGAGGAATTGATATCAGTATTTGTAGGAAAATGCTGTTAAGGAAATTGACGGAATTGAAGGCCAATAAATCACCATTGCCAGATAATCTACATCCTCGGGTACTTAAGGAAGTGGCTGTAGAAATAGTAGATGCTTTGGTGGTCATCTTCCAAAATTCTATGGATTCAGGAACAGTTCCCATGAATTGGAGAATAGCTAATGTAACCCCACTACTTAAAAAAGGTGTTTAAGTGAAAATGGGGAATTATAGACCGATAACCTGACATCGGTAGTGGGGAAAATGCTAGTCCATTGTAAAAAATGTAATAGCAGTGCACTTGGAAAACAGTGAACTGATCGGACAGTCAACATGGATTTACAAAAGGTAAATCAAGCTTGATTAACCTACTGGAATTTTTTGAGGATGTAACTGATAGAATAGATAAGGGAGAACCATTGGATGTGGTGTATTTGGAGATTCAGAAGTCTTTCGATAAGGTCCCGCATAAGAGATAAGCATGAAAAGTAAAAGCACATGGAATTTGGGGTAAGGTACTATCTTCAATAGAGAACGGGTCTTTTTCGAGTGGCAGGCAGTGACTAGTGGGGTACCGCAGGGTTCGCTGCTAGGACTCCAGCTATTCACAATAAATATACTCAGAATATATATAAATGATCTAGACGATGGAACTAGATGTAAAATCTCCAAGTTTGCAGACGACACAATGCTGGGTGGGCGTGTGTGCTGTGAGGAGGATGAAGATAAACTCCAGTATGATTGGACTGATTGGGTGATTGTGGCAGCTTCATGGCAAATGTAGTATAATGTGGATAAATGCGAGGTTATTTACTTCGATGGCGAACACAGGAAGACAGATTATTTACTGAACGGCAATAGGTTGGGAAAAGGGGAAGTGCAACGACACCTGGGTGTAATTGTTCACCAGTCGCTGAAGGTAAGCATGCAGATGCAGCAGGCGGTTAAGAAGGCAAATGGTACGTTGGCCTTCAGAGCGAGAGGATTCGAGTACAGGAGCAAGGATGTCTTGCTGCAGATGTACAGGGCATTAGTGGGACCACACCTTGAGTATTGTGTGCAGTTTTGGTCGCCTTATCTGAGGAAGGATGCCCTTGACATGGAGGGAGTGCATCGAAGATTCTCCAGGTTTATAGCTGGGATGGCAGGAATGAAGTTTGTGGAGAAATTGGGTCGATTAGGCTTATATTCACTACTGTTAAGAAGAATGTGAGGGGATCTCATTTAAACTTATAAAATTCTAACAGGACTAGACAGACCAGATGCAGGAAGGATGTTCCCGATGGCGGGGGAGTCCAGCACCAGGGGTCACAGTCTAAGGATAAAGGGATAAGCCATTTAGGACTGAGATGAGGAGGAATTCCTGCACCCAGACAGTGGTGAACCTGTGGAATTCTCTACCAATAAAAGCAGTTGAGGCTAATTCATTAAATACTTTCAAGAAGCAGTTAGATATATTTCTTCAGTCTAAGGGGATCAAGGGATATGGGGAGAAAGCAGGGACAGGGTACTGAATTTGCAGGATCAGCCACGATCTAATTAAATGGCGGAACAGGCTCGAGGGGCCGAATGGCCTACAATTGCTCCCATCTTCTGTGTTACTGTTTTTCTAAGTTAACTGGATCAGCCACATAAATACTGTGGCAACAAGTGCAGGTCAGAAGCTACGTATACTGTGGCGGTGTCTCACATCCTGCCTCACCAAATCCATGCCACCATATACACGGCACAACTACTGAGTTTGATGGAATACTCTCCAATTGCCTGGATGAGTGCAGCTCCAACAACACTCAAGAAACTCGAGTCTATCAAAGACGAAGCATTCTGCTTGATTGGCAACCCATTCGCCACCATAAACATTCACTCCCTCCACCACCGGCATACCGTGGCTGCAGTATGTACCATCTACAAGATGCACTGCAGCAGCACACCAAGGCTTCTTCGGCAGCACCTCCCAAACCCGCGATCTCTACCACCTAGAGGGGCAAGGGCAGCAGACACATGGGAGCACCACCACCTACAGATTCACCTCCACGTCACCAAGGATCCTGACGTAGAAATGTAACGCCGATCCTTCTTTGTTGCTTAGTCAAAAAACTGGAAATCTCTCCCAAAAAGCACTGTTGGAGTACCTTCAGCACATGGTCTGCAGGGGTTTAGAAGGCAGCTCACCACCGCCTTCTCGAGGGCAATTATGGATGGGCAATAATTGTTGGCCTTTCCAGGGACGCCCAAGTCACAGCAATGAATCCCAGCAGCGCCCCGATAGTACTATCCCACCGACAGTGCAGCACTCCCTCAGTACCGCCCCTCCGACAGTGCAGCGCTCCCTCAATACTGCCTCACCGACAGAGCAGTGCCCCCTCAGTACCGCCACTGCGACTGTGCAGCGCTCCCTCCATACCAAACATTCGGCAGTGCAGCGCTCCTACAGAACTGCCGCTTCGACTGTGCCACGCTCCCTCAGTACTGCCCCACTGACAGTCTGGAATTCACTCAGTACTGCCCTCCGACAGTGCACGCTCCCTCATTACTGCTACTCCGACAGTGCGGCACTCACTCAGTACTGCCCCACTGACAGTGCAGCGCTCCCTCAGTACTGCCCCTCTGCCAGTGCAGAGCTAGCCAGGGCATGTAGTAAAGCCCGCTTTAGATCACTATAAGCCATATCTTGCTCCTGTCCCCATTCTCCCGGGGTGCTCGGTGGATGGCCCCCTTTAAATAGTTTCTGAATGTGGTCTGCCTTTTCGGCGAAACCTTCCACAAAATTCCTGCAGTAATTAAACAAGCCCGCCAACATCTGTTGGTCTTGGCATTCCCTCAATAGACCTTTTATGGTCTTCGGGCATGCTGCGCTGCCCCTGGGCGGTGTTATACCCCAGATAATGCTCCTGACATTTGCCTACCTCGGCTTTCTTGGGACTGGCCATCAGTCCAGCCTCGTCTAAGAATTCTCATATGGTCAGCAGAGCTCGCACATGACCATTGTTGGCTATGGAGGCTTTTAGTAAGTCGTCCACATATTGGATATCTGTACGCCCGTTCTCCAACTGGACACTTTCTGGTACTTGGTTCATTAATCTGTGGAGTAAAGCCGGGCTATTGTTGAATCCTTGTGTCAATCGGATCCATGTATATTTTTTCTCTCCTACCGTAACGGGAAAATTATTTTGTGACTCCGGTGCCAATGGAATGGACCAAAATCCATGAGCTATGTCCAATACTGTGGGGGCTAGATACTATGGGGTATTCTCTTGGTATCACCTCATTCAAGGCGGTGTAATCTATCATTAAACGGTGTGAAACGTCCGGCTCTCCCACCGGCCACACAGGTGAATTCGTGGTGGATTGGCTTTCTCTCATTACTCCTCGTTCTTCGAATTATTTCACTATTCTAACCATCGCTTCCTGTTCTTCCCTTTTAATAGGGTCTTGTTTGCGTGGGGTGTGCTCTGGCCCAGAGACATGAAGTGGATCCATTCCCACATTCCCACAATCCATTTTATGTTTTGCCCACACCCCACTAACTTGTAGACACAAGTTTCCCCAGGGTCCATGATGTTCCCAAGGGTTTCCATTACTGGCTGTTAAGGCGGCCACTGTGCCTCGCCACCCCTTTTTACAATCAGGCGTATGTACGAATATCCTGCCCCCTTTTGGGTCTGTAATGGCTGCTAAATTTCTTAATAGGTCCATCCCTATGATAGTAACTTCATTATTCTTACATACCCAGATGTGGCCGGGAATTGTTATCCCGGCCGCTTCCAGGAGTACTGGTTCATTTACCTTAGCTTTAATGTTACTTCCCCCCACTCCAGTCACCAGAATAGTTTTTGCGGTGGTCTGGAATCTAAATCTGTAATTCTGACTGATGTCCCCAATCTACTAACCTCTGACACTGGTGGCCCCCCAGATTTGCTTAGTGAGTCCGGTTTTGGGTCCAGAGATCCTTTGGCCCCTTTTGCCAAGGTTCCTGTCCTTCATTACATCCGCTAAGTTATTCCAGTCAATGTCATCGTCATCGTCACTACTGTCATATGGATGCAACAATGCGGCTACCTTTTCTGTCGTTTCTTGGGTTTCGTGGAGCCGATTTTTTTTTACTCGTCTACATTGTCCTAATTACAGATTGGTGAGTATTACCACAGCTTTCCCTTCCTTGTCCTTCTTCTGTACTACCCACCATGCTTTCTGGGCTTCCAGGAATCCGTCCGGGTCCCAACCATCTTTTCTCATTTTCTCAATTTTTCTAATTCTTATCCACCAGATAACCCGTTATAGAACCCTCGGGGCCCCATCCGGGTCTGACTTTTCTGTCTGTGACATGGCTACTTCTCTAAATTCTCTATTACACATCCAGGCCTGCGTGGCATGTAACCGGAGCGTGACGTCTGCAACTCGCCTGGTTTACTCAGACCAGTGTCTGCAACCCACCTGGATTCACTCTAACCAGAATCTGCAACCCGCCTGGTTTTACCCTAACCAGCATCTGCAACACGCCTGGTTTTACTCCAACCAGCGTCTACAACCCACCTGGTTTTACTCTAACCAGCGTCTGCAACCCGCCTGGTTTTTACGCTAATCAGCGTCTGCAAATTGCCTGGTTTTACTCTAACCAGCGTCTTCAGCCCACGTGGTTAACGCAGACCAGCTTCTGCAACCCACCTGGTTTTAATCTAACCAGCGTCTGCAACCCGCCTTGTTTTACTCTAATCAACGTCTGCAACGAGCCTGGTTTACTCTAACCAGTGTCTGCAACCCGCCTGGATTTACTCTAACCAGCGTCTGCAACCCGCCTGGTGTTACTCAAACCAATGTATGCATCCCACCTGGTTTTACTCTAATCAGCGTCTGCAACTCGCCTGGTTTTACTCTAACCAGCGTCTGCAACCCGCTTGGTTTTACTCTCATCAGCGTCTACAACCCGCCTGATTTTATACTAACCAACGTTGCAGCCCGCCTGGTTTTACTCTAAACAGCGTCTGCAACTCGCCTGGTTTTACTCTAAACAGCGTCTGCAACCCGCCTGGTTTTACTCTAAACAGTGGCTGCAACCCGCCTGGTTTTACTTTAAACAGTGGCTGCAACCCGCCTGGTTTTACTCTAAACATTGGCTGCAACCCGCCTGGTTTTACTCCAGCAGCATCTGCAGCCCGCTTGGTTTATCTCTAACCAGCATCTTCAGCCCGCTTGGTTTGACTCTAACCAGCATTTGCATCCCACCTGGTTTTAATCTTACCAGCGTCTACAGCCCGCCTAGTTTTACGCTAACCTGCGTCTGCATCCCGCCTGGTTTTACGCTAACCAGCGTCTGCAGCCCGCCTGGTTTTACGCTAACCAATGTGTGCAACCTGCTTGGTTTTACTCTGACCTTCTGCGCCGGCTCGGGTCTCTCGGCCTCTCACCGTGTTCAGTTCTGAGCACCTCTACCTTATCTTTGTGGTTCAGAACATCTCCCTCGGCAAGTCTGCCTCGGCCTCTCACCATGCGTCGGTTCTTTCACCTCTGTTTACCTTTGTGGGTCTCACCACCTTCCTGGGCTAGGATCACTCGGCCTCTCACCATGGGTCGGTTCTGAACACCTCTGTTTTATCTTTGTGGTCCTCACCACCTTCCTCGGCTAGGCTCTCTCGGGTTCTCACCGTGGATTATTTCTGACCATCTCTATGAAGCGCCTCAGTCTCTCTACCATCCGACGCTGCCGGTCCCCACAAGTTACAGGTTCACGGATAAACTTTCGTTATCCATCCCACCGTTCTGATCAAGTAAGGCATAAAAATTATACTTACTCGACCGCCAGTCTTGTGGATCCAAGAAGGGTATCTTGCCAACTACGACAAAACTTTATGCTTGAAAAACAACAAAGGTCAACATGTTGATTTTGCACGTAACAATTACTTAGAAAAACCACGGACAAGTTATTCTCTGTCACCTGAGCTGTCTACACACTTTGTGGTTTCTGTTATCTGGGTCAGCTTAACATTTTAGGCACATTAACAGTGGTCAAAAACCATTTACAATCAAACACCCACAGGAGGCTATAATCAGCTTCAGGAACTTACACACAATGACCAGCGGGCCTGTCTCGAGCCCTTCACCCACAGTGCCCTGGAACAGTGACTCTTTAACCACAATGCCCAGGGGACCTGTCACGAGCCCTTCACCCACAGTGCCCTGGAACAGTGACTTTTTACCCACAATGCCCAGGGGGCCTGTCTCGTGCCCTTCACCCACGGTGCCCTGGAACAGTGACTCTTTACCCACAATGCCCAGGGGGCCTGTCTCGAGCCCTTCTCCCACAGTGCCCTGGAACAGTGACTCTTTACCCACAATGCCCAGGTCATATTTCACATCGTTCAGTCGAGGTTGAATACATTCAATGGAAGTCGTGAGAGGCTTCATTGCAGTTAAATTTGAAATGTTATGTACATTTACATTAAAGCAATTTGAAATATAAGGCCCGAGGGGGATTTCCCACTGTTTCCAGCCCCTCAGTGTACAATGGTGGGAGCGCCGTAAACACTGGCCTTTCCCCACTGAGCCTAAACTGATAATAGGTTGTTCTTATTTCAAATTATACTTTATTCATAAAATTGGTCAAAATCTATTTGAATATTTGTCAAAATAAATTACAATACAATCCAAAAAACATGTAACATAGAGCACAATACTGAAGAAAGCAGTACATTGTACATCATCACGTAGTGACACTTGCTGTTTGCCGACCGAGGGTGAATGGAATAAAGAATAGGGCGGCCCAGTTGCCAAAGATCATGGCTTAGCGTTTGATGCGATTTCCCTTGGCTCCCGATGCCAGTTCCAAATGGTCGCAGTTGCTCTGCAGTCTTCAGACCGACAGTGGAACCAAGCAAAAGACATTGACGTCTTCCACGTACAAGGAGACCCTGACCTGAGTGCCTCTGCTGCCTGGGATCATCACCCCTCTTATGGCCGCCTCCTTCCTGAAGGACTCAGCAAAAGCTTCGATACAACACAGGAACAGGACAGAGGAGAGAGGACAGCCATGCCTGACACCAGATTTAATCTGACAGCTTTCCGAATCACACCCGTTGATTAGAACGGCGTTGATGATGTCTATGCAGAGCAGTTGTATCCAATTACGGATTCCCTTCCCAACCCCATTTTGGAGATCGCATCCATCATGTACGTGTGCGAAATTCTGTCAAAGGCCTTCTCCTGTTCCAAGATGATTAAGCAGGTGTCCACCCATCTGTCACACACGTAGGCGATCATAGCCCTGATTAGCGCAAGTGTAGCAGAGATCTTCCTGTCGGGTACGGTGCAGGTCTGATCAGGGTGAATCGCCAGCTGCAGAGCAGCCTAGACACGATTGGCGATGACCTTGGACAGAACTTTGTAATCCACATTAAGCAGCGAAATAGGCCGCCACTTGCTGATTTGTTCCCTCTCCCATTTCTGCTTGTAGATGAGCGTGATGATGCCTTTCCTCATGGATCCTGACATGCTGCCAGCAAGAAGCATTCCCCGTACACTTCCAGCAGCTCTTGACCATTCCAGTCCCAGAGAGCCGAATATAACTCGACCGGTAAGCCGACGCTTCAGGGAGTTTTACTCATCTCGAAGGACAGGATGGCCTTTGTCAGCTCGTCCAGAGTTAGCAGATAATCCAGACTCTCCCACTTGCTGTCATATAAACCGTACAAATAGAAGACAGGAGGGAGTGGGATGCCACGCAATTGTGGGCTTCGCATCGTTCAGCCTGGCATAAAAGGATTTGCTGACACTTAGTGCGTCAGGTTGTGATGACGTCATAGAACAGTCTTCATCCTTCAGGCTGCTGATCACACAGTCTATATACGTTATGGAAAGAGAAACACAAGCTCGGCTCATGCTCCTCCATGGAGCGGATTCTGAGACAAAGGGCGAGGCTTGAAGATAGAGAGAGAGCCTAGGGAGAGGTTGTGAGAGAAACTGGGGGAGACAGAGAGACTTGGGAGAGGTAGAGAGAGACTACGGGAGAACATAGGAACATAAGACACAGAAGCAGGAGTAGACCATTCGGCCCTGCTCCGCTACTCAATGAGATCATGTCTAACCTTTTGCCTCAACTCCATTCACCGGCCCTGTTGCCATATCACTTGATGCCATTACTAGTCAGAAATCTATCAACTTCTGCTTTGATTATACCCAATGACTGAGCCTCCACAGCCCTGTAGGGTAGAGAATTCTAAAGATTCACCACGCTCTGTGAGAAGAAATTTCTTCTCATCTCAGTCCTCAGTGGCCTTCCCTATATCTTGAGGCTCTGGCCCCTGGTACTAGACTCCCCACCAAGGGAAACAATCTCCCAGCCTTCATCCTATCAAGCACTGTAATAATTGTGTCTGATTCAATGAGACCCTCTCTCATTCTTCTCAATTCAAGAGAATACATACCTAGTTTACTCAATCTCTTCTTATACAACAGTCCCGCCATCCCAGAAATCAATCTTGTGAACTTTCGTTTCACTCCCTCTATGGCAAGTGTATTCTTCCTGAGGTCGTCGTTGTACGTGTCTTCTCACTGTTCCCTTTGGGGACCTGTATGAATCTATAGAATGTTGGAAGATGACAAACAATGCGTCCACCAGTCCAATGGCCACCTTTTCAAAACCTTGGATTTATCGACTTTTAGTCCCATTAATTTTGCTGGTAATTTTTTTAATAATAACAATTTCTTTAAGTTCCTCATTCTCGTCACGACTTTGGTTTTCTCGTATTTCTGGGAGTTACTTTGTGTCTTCTGCTATGAAGAGAGAAACATAGTATTTCTGTAATTTCTCATCCATTTCCTCACTCCCCATTATAAATTCTCCCGTCGCTGACTGTGAAGGACCTACATTTACTTTTGCCAGTCTTTTCCTTGTCACATACCTATCGAAGGAGAGAGAGAGAGAGGGAGGGGGAGGGGGCGAGAGAGAGACCTGGGTGAGAGAGAGAAAGATTGGGGTAAAGAGAGCTAGACTGGGAGAGAGAGAAAGACGGGTAAATAGAGAGTGAGGAGAGAGAGAAAGAGAGAGAGAGAGAGAGAGAGAAACTGGAGAGAGAGACTAGAGATAGAGAGGCTGGGTAGAGAAAGAGGGGGGAGAGAATGAGACTGGGGAGAGAGATAGAGAGACTGGGGAGATACAGAGAGATTGGGGAGATAGAGAGAGACTGGGGGATGGAGAGAGAAACTGGATAGAGAGACTGGTGTGAGTGAGAGAGTAACTTGAGGAGAGAGAGAGAGACCTGTTGAGAGTGAGAGACTGCTGGAGCGAGAGAGACTGGAGAGATTGAGATAGCAACTGGGGGAGAGAGAGTGAGACTGGGGGAGAGAGACTGGGGGACAGAGCGACTGTGGATAGAGCGACTGCTGGAGAGAGACAGAGAATGCTAGAGAGAGAGAAAGACTGGGGCGAGAGAAACTGGGAGTGGGAGAGTGAGAGACGGGAGAGAGAGTGAGACTAGGGGGGCAGAGAGACTGGGGAGAGAGAGATTGTGGAGATAGAGAGAGACTGGGGGATTGAGAGGGAAACTGGAGAGAGAGAGACTGGAGTGAGAGAGAGAAACGAGGAGAGAGATACTGGGGGAGAGTGAGAGACTGGTGGAGGGAGAGAGAATGGGGAGAGTGAGATTGCAACTGGGGGAGAGAGTGAGTCTGGACAAGAGAGACTGGGGGACAGAGCGACTGTGGATAGAGCGACTGCTGGAGAGAGACAGAGGCAGCTAGACAGAGAGACAGGCTGGGGTGAGAGATAGACTAGGAGAGGGAGAGTGAGAGATGGGAGAGAGAGACTGGGAGAGAGAGAGACTGAACGGAGTGAGAGAGACTAGGGGAGAGAGAGAGTGAGTCTGGGAAGAGAGCGTTTGTAGATAGAGCGACTGCTGGAGAGAGACAGAGACTGCTGGACAGAGAGACAGGCTGGGGAGAGAGATACTAGGAGAGGGAGAGTGAGAGACGGGAGAGAGAGGGAGATGGGGGGAGAGAGAGACCGGGGAGAGATGCTGCGGGAGACAGAGACTTGTGGTGAGAGACTGGTGGCGCGATAGAGTCCGGGGAGAGAGAGACTGGGGAGAGAGAGCGAGACTGAGGAGAGAGAGAGAGAGAGTGGGGGAGAGATAGATTGGGGAGAGACAGAGACTGGGGGAGAGAGAGACTGGGGAGAGAGAGAGACTGGGGAGAGAGAGAGAGACTGGGGAGAGAGAGAGATTGGGGAGAGAGAGTGTGACTTGGGGAGAGAGAGACTGGGAGAGAGAGAGAGACTGGAGAGAGAAACACTTGGGGAGAGAGAGACTGGGGAGAGATATATTGGGGAGAGAGAGACTGGGGAGAGAGTGAGCGAGGAGGGTCGTTTCACATTCTCGCCACTTTCTATTTCTAAATTGAAACGATAGGGAAGAATCTATTAAGACACTTCTGCAAATATATATATTTTTAAGTATGCACAACGCGCTTCAACAATATATTCCCACAAAATCGGAATCATTTCCATTTGAAGTTTGTTTCCTGAACCAGGATCTTCCTAAACACTCGCTCCGGATCCGTATCGTCAATCACCGGATTGTGCACCGCCCATCGCAAATCCCATTGGCTGCCGTGCAAGACCGGTCGCACCGATTGGCTGGGTCGGCTGTCAATCACCCGCGGCATCAATCACCCGGTGAAATCCGCTGGAAACTTTTCCCAGAGCAGCTGTTGGCGTTTGGAATCTGCCTGAAGTGAGCCTGCTTGTGAGATTGACCAGGAATTACCACTGCTGCTGCATTTCAATGGAGCGCCTCACCAACCCACTGCACGACTGGTTAAATATATCATGTATTTATTTCTTTAAACTTTGTTTGGGAATGTGGCAATTTAAGCAATCCTTTCTCCTCACCTCAAAAATCAGAATTCGCTTGAAACCCTCCAAAGTTTAAGTCAGGGGAAAATTGTTGTAGCTTTAAAATCTGCTATTGGGAGCTGGGGTTGCGGTGGAGGAACAGCCTAAGACTCACTGCCAGCATGGTTTGCCCAAGCGGTTCCTCCCTGGGCAGCAGTGTTCTCACTGGCAGCTCTCAGCAGAAACAGCTGGCTTTTCCCTCGCTTCCTTCACTCTGCATTTCTTACATTTGCACAAAGAGCCATTTGCTCTGAACCCGCCCTTCAGATCATAAGAACATAAGAAATAGGAGCAGGAGTAGGCCATTTGGTCCTTCGAGCCATAATCGCCATTCAATAAGATCACATCCCTTGATTCCCCTAATATTAATATATCTATCGACCTCTGCCTTGAATATACGCAATGACAGGGCCTCCACAGCCCTCTAGGGTAGAGAATTCCAAAGCCCTAAATGGCTGACCCATATTCCAAGACGGTGACCCTTGGTTCTAGTCTCCCCAGCCAGGCGAAAAATCCTCCCAGCATCTACCCTGTCAAGCCCTATAAGAATGTTATATGTTTCAATGAGATCACCTCTCATTCTTCTAAACTCGAGGGTGTACAGGCCTAGTCTACTCAATTACTTCTCATAGGACAATCCTCCCATCCCTGAAACCAGTCTGGAGAACATTCGTTGCACTCCTCCGATGAGGAAATATCGTTCATCAGGTAAGGAAACCCAAACTGTACACAATACCCCAGTTTTCTCTGCTGGTGTATTTCCGTATCACAGTACTCAGTCTACATTTACCTATCTCCCTTTGCTGGTGTCTAATTGTATCACTGTAATCAGTCTCAAATTTATCCAGCTTCCTCTGCTGCTGTGTCTCTGTATCACAGCATTCAGTCTCACCTTTATCTATCTCCCTCTGCTGGTGTCTCTCTGTATCACAGTACTCAGTCTCAGCTTTATCTATCTCCCTCTGCTGGTGTCTCTCTGTATCACAGTATTCAGTCTCAGCTTTATCTATCTCCCTCTGCTGGTGTCTCTCTGTATCACAGTACTCAGTCTCAGCTTTATCTATCTCCCTCTGCTGATCTCTCTCTTTATCACTGCTCACTCAGCTACATAGCTCTCTCTGCCTGCCACTGCTCCCTCTACACTGTCCCGCCAACACTCCCAGGGTAGGTATAGCACGGGTTAGATAGAGAGTAAGGCTCCCTCAACAGTCATAGAATCATATAAATTAAGAGCACAGAAGGAGGCCATTCGACCCATCGTATCCGTGCTGCGGACAAAGAGTTATCCACCCTAATCCCATTTCTCAGCACTTGGTCCATAACCTTGCAGGAAATGGCCCTTCAAGTGCACATCCAAGCACTTTTCAAATGTGATCGTGGTCTTTGCATCAACCACCCTTTTATGCCGTGACTTGCTGACCCCATCAATATGAGGGTGAAAAAAATTCTCCTCAAATCCCCTCTAAACTTCCAAACAATTACGTTAAATCTCTGCCCCCTTGGTATTGACCCTTCACTTAAAGGAAATAGGCCCTTCTATCCACTCTCTCTGGGCCCCTCATAATTTATTCACTTCAATTAGGTCTCCCCTCAGCTTCCTCTGTTTCCTCTGATATAGAGGCACTGGAGAAGGTGGTAGAACGATTTGCAAGGATGATCCTTCAACTTAGAGAATATACTTATCAGGAAAGGCTGAACAGGCTGGGGCTCTTTTCACAAGCTAAAACATAATGCTGATGGCTGACCTGAGAGAGTTCTTTCAGGTTATGAAAATGTTATAAAGGGTGGTCGTGGTGAAAATATTTCCACTTGTGGTAATCTAAAACTAGAGGCCATCAATATAAGATAATCATTAATAAATCCAACAGGTAATACAGCAGCATCTTCCTGATAGTGGTAAGAATGTGTAATTCACTAACACATGGTGTAGTTGAGGCTAGTCCCACTGCCCCACTCTGTCCCCATAGCGCTGTATCAATCAAAAACTAATACCGCTGCCCTGTGTCCCCCTAGCCCGGTATCAATCCCAGACTAATCCCAATGCCCCGCTTTCTCCCCATAGCCCTGTACCAATCCCAAACTAATTCCACTGCCCCGCTCTCTGCCCATAGACCTGCATCAATCCCAAACTAATCACACTGCCCCGCTCTCTCCCCACAGCCCTGTATCAATTCCAAACTAATCCCACTACTCCGCTCTAACCCCATAGCCGTGTATCAATCCCAAACTTATCCCTCTAGCCTGCTCTATCCCCATAGCCCTGTATCAATTCCAAACTCATCCCACTGCCCCGTTCTTTCCCCATAGCCCTGTATCAATCCCAAACTAATCCCAGTACCCCGCTCTATCCCCACATCCCTGTATCAATCACGAACTAATCTCACTGCCCCACTCTCTTCCCATAGGCCTGTATCAATCCCAAACTAATCACACTGCCCCGCCATCACCCCATAACTCGTTATCAATCACAAACTTATCCCACAGCCCCGCTCTCTCCCCATAGCCGTGCATCAAACCCAAAACTAATCCCACTGCCCGGCTCTCTCCACATAGCCCTGTACCAATCCCAAAACTAATACCACTGCCCCGCTCTCTCCCCGTAGCCCTGTATCAATCCCAAAGTAATCCCACTACCCCGCTCTATCCCCATGGCCCTGTATCAATCCCAAACTAATCCCAATGCCCCGCTCTCTACCCAAAGCACTGTATGAATACCACACTAATCTCAAACTAGTCCCACTACCCCGCCCTATCCCCATACGCCTGTATCAATCCGAAACTATCCCCACTGCCCCGATCTCTCCCCATAGACCTGCACCAATCCTGAAACGAATCCCACTGCACCGCAGTCTCCCCATTGCCCTGTATCAATCCCAAAATTATCCCAACTGTCCCGCTCGCTCCCCATAGCCCTGTATAAATCTCAAACTAATTCCACTGTCCCGCTCTCTCCCCATAGCTCTGTAGCAATCCCAAAATAATCCCACTGCCCCGCACTCTCCTGAGAGCCCTGTATCAGTCCCAAACTAATCCCAATGCCCCGCTCTCTCCCCATAGCCCTGTATCAATCCCAGACTAATCCCAATGCCCCGCTCTCTCCCCATAGCACGGCATCAATCACAAACTAATCCCACCCATCCACTCTCTCCCCATAGCCCTGTATTAATCACAAACTAATCCCACTGCCCCGCTCTCTCCCCATAGCACTGCATCAACCACAAACTAATCCCAACCATCCGCTCTCTCCCCATAGCCCTGTATTAATCACAAACTAATCACACTGCCCCGCTCTCTCCCCATAGCCCTGTATCAATCACAAACTAATCACACTGCCCCGCTCTCTCCCCATAGCCCTGTATTAATCACAAACTAATCCCACTGCCCTTCTCTTTCCCAATAGCCCGGTATCAATCACAAAATAATCACAGGCCCCGCTCTCTCCCCATAGCCATGTTTCAATCACAGACTAATCCCAATGCCCGCTCTCTCCCCATAGCCCTGTATCAATCACAAACTAATCACACTGCCCCACTCTCCCCCATAGCCCTGTATCAATCCCAAACTTATCCCACTGCACAACTCTCCCCCATAGCCCTGTGTCAATCCCAGACTAATCCCACTCTCCCGCTCCCTCAACATAGCACTGTAACAAACCCTAACTAATCCCACTACCCCGCTCTATCCCCATAGCCCTGTAACAATCCCAAACTAATACCACTGCCCCACTCTCTCCCCATAGCCCACTATCAATCCAAAACGAATCCCACTGCCCCACTCTCTCCCCATAGCCCTGTATCAATGGCAATCTAATCCCTCTGCCCCGCTCTCGCCCCATTAATCATTTTCATTCACAAATGATTACCACTGCCCCTCTTTCCCCATAGCTCTGTATCAATCCTAAACTAATCCCACTGCCCCCTCTAACCCCATAGCCTTGTATCTATCCAAAACGAATCCCACTGCCGAGCACACTCCCCATAGCCCTGTATCAATCCCCAAACAAATCCCACTGCCCCGCTCTCTCCCCATGGCACTATATCAATCCCAATCTAATCCCACTGCCCCGCTCTCTTCCCAAACCCCTGTAACAATCCCAAACTAAACCACTGTCCTGCTCTCCCCATAGACCTGTCTCAACCACCAACTAATCACACTGCCCCGCGCTGTCCCCATAGCCCACTATCAATCCCAAATAATCCCAACGGCCCTGCTCACTCCCAATTGCCCTGTATCAATCACAAACTATTATCACTGCCCCTCTCTTTCCCCATAGCTCTGTATCACGCACAAACAAATTTCATTGCCCCGCTCTCTCCCCATAGCCCTGTATCACTCCCAGACTAATCTCACTGACCCACTCTCTCCCCATAGCCCTTTATCAATCACAAACTAAATCCTACTGCCCCTCTGTTTACCCATAGCCCTGTATCAATCCCAAACTAATCCCACTTCCCCGCTCTCTCACTATAGCCATGTGCCGGTCCCCAAACTAATTCCACTGCCCCGGTCTCCCCCCATAACATTGTATCAATCACAAACTAATCCCACTGCCCTGCACACCCCATAGCCCTGTATCAATCGCAAACTAATCCCACTGCCCCGCTCTCTCCCCATAGCGCTGTATCAATCCCAAACTAATCCCATTGCCATGCTCTCTCCCCATAGCCCGGTATCAATCCCCAAACTAATCCCACTGCCTTGTCTCCCCATAGCCCTATATCAATCCCACTTTAATCCCACTGCCCTACTGTCTCCCCATAGGTCACAAAGTTATCACACTGCCCCTCTCTCCCCATTGCCCGGTATATATCCCCAAACAAATCCCACTGCCCCGCTCGCTCCCCACAGCCCTGAATCAATCTCAAACTAATCCCACTGCACTGATCGCACCCCATAGCCCTTTATCAATCCCAAACTATTCCCACTGCCCCGCGTTTTCCCCATAGCCCTGTATCAATCCCCAAACTAATCCCACTGCCACGCATTCTCCCTATAATCCTGTTTCAATCCCAACCTATTGCCACTGCCCGCTTTCTCCCCATAGCCCTGTATCAATCCCCAAACTATTCCCACTGCACCACTCTCTCACAATTGCCCTTTTTCAATCCCAAACTATTACCACTTCCCCTCTGTTTCCTCATAGCTCTGTATCAATCGCAAAACAATCCCACTGCCACGCTCTCTCCACATAACTCTGCATCAATCAAAAACTGTTCCCACTGCCCCGCTCCATACCCATAGCCCTGTAACAATCCCAAACTAATCCCACTGCCGCACTCTATCCGCATAGCCCACAAACAATCCCAAATAATCCCAAAGGCCCTGCTCGCTCCCCATAGCCCTGTATCAATCCCAAACTATTCCCAATGCCCCGCTCTCTCCTCATAGGCCTGTCTCAATCCCAAACTAATCCCAATGCCCAGCTCTCTCCCCATATCCCTGTATCAAGCACAAACTAATCCCACTGCCCCACTCTCTCCCCAGAGCTCGGTATCAATCCCAGACTAATCCCACTACCCCGCTCTCTCCCCATAGCCCTGCATCAATACCAAACTAATCCCACTGCCACGCTCTCTCCCCATAGCCCTGTATCAATCCCAAACTATTCCCATTGCCCCGCTATATCGCTATAGCCCGGAATCAATCTCAAACTAATCCCATTGCCCTGCTCGCACCCCATAGCCCTTTAGTAATACCAAACTATTGCACTTGACCTGCTCTCTCCACATAGCCCTGTGTGAATCCCGAGACTAATCCCACTGCCCCACGTCATCCCCAAAGCCCTGTATCAATCAGCAAACTAATCCCACTGCCATGCATCCTCCCCATAATCCTGTATCAATCCCAAACCATTCTCACTGCCCGCTTTCTCCCCATAGCCCTGTATCAAGCCCCAAACTAATCCCACTGGCCCACTCTCTCCCAATTGCCCTGTTTCAATCCCAAACTATTACCATTGCCCATGACTTTCCCCATAGCCCTTTATCAATCCCAAACGAATCCCACTGCCCTGCTCTCTCCCCATAATTCTGTAAAAATCACAAACTAATCACACTTCCTCGCTCCATACTCATAGCCCTGTATCAATCCCAAAGTAATCCCACTACACCGTTCTCTCCCCAAAGCCCTGCATCAATCCACAAACTAATCCAACAGCCCCGCTCTCTCACCATAGCCATGTATCATTCCCATACTAATCCCACTGCCCCGCTCTCTCCCCATAGCCCTGAATCAATCCTAAACCAATTCCATGGTCCCGCTCTGTCAACATAGACCTGTAAAAATTCAAAACGAATCCCACTACCCCGCTCTATCCCCATAGCCCTGTAACAATCCCAACCTAATCACACTGCCCCGCTCTCTCCTCATAGCCCACTATCAATCCCTAAATAATCCAAATGCCCCGCTCTCACCCCATAGCCCTGCATCAATCCCAATCTAATTACACTGCCCCACTCTCTCCCCATAGCCATGTATCAATCACAAACTAATCCCACTGCCCCATGTCTCCATAGCCCGGTATCAATCCCAGACTAATCCCAATGCCCGCTCTCTCCCCATAACCCTGCATCAATCCCAAACTAATCCCACTACCCGGCTCTAAACCCAAAGCCGTGTATCAATCCCAAACTAATTCCTGTAGCCCTCTCTAGCCCCATAGCCCTGTTTCAATCCCAAACTAACTCCACTGCCTCTCTCTATACCCATAGCCCTGTATCAATCCCAAAATTATCTCACTGCCCCGCTCTCTCCCATTAGGCCTGTATCAGTCCCAAACTAATCCCACTGCCCTGCTCTCTCCCCATAGCACCGTATCAGTCCCAAACTAATCCCTGTATCAATCCCAAACTTTCTCCCCATAGCCCTGTATCAATCACAAACTAATCACACTGCCCCGCTCACACACAATAGCCCTGTATCAATCACAAACTATTATCACTGCCCCTCTTTCCCCATAGCTCTGTATCACTCACAAACAAAGCCCACTGCCCCGCTCCCTCCCCATAGCCCTGTATCACTCCCAGACTAATCTCACTGACCCGCTCTCTCCCCATAGCCCTGTATCAATCACAAACTAAATCCTAATGCCCCTCTGTTTACCCATAGCCCTTAATCAATCCCAAACTAATCCCACTTCCCCGCTCTCTCCCCATAGCCATGTGCCAGTCCCCAAAATAATTCCACTGCCCTGCTCTGTCCCCATAACTCTGTATCAACCACAAACTAATCCCACTGCCCTGCACACCCCATAGCCCTGTATCAATCCCAAACTAATCCCACTGCCCCACTCTCTCCCCATAGCCCTGTATCGATCGCAAAATAATCCCACTGCCCCGCTCTCTCCCCATAGCGCTGTATCAATCCCAAACTAATCCCATTGCCATGCTCTCACCCCATAGCCCGGTATCAATCCCCAAACTAATCCCACTGCTTTGTCTCCCCATAGCCCAAAATCAATCCCAGTTTAATCCCACTGCCCTACTCTCTCCCCATAGATCAGAAAGTAATCACACTCCCCTCTCTCCCCATAGCCCGGTATATATCCCCAAACTAATCCCACTGCCCCGCTCTCTCCCCATAGCCCTGAATCAATCTCAAACTGATCCCACTGGACTGATCGCACCCCATAGCCCTTTATCAATCCCAAACTATTCCGACTGGCCCGCTCTCTCCACATAGCTCTGTTTGAATCCCGAGTCTAATCCCACTGCCCTGCGTTTTCCCCATAGCCCTGTATCAATCCACAAACTAATCCCACTGCCACGCATTCTCCCCATAATCCTGTATCAAACCCAACCTATTGCCACTGCCCGCTTTCTCCCCATAGCCCTGTATCAATCCCCAAACAATTCCCACTGCCCCACTCTCTCACAATTGCCCTGTTTCAATCCCAAACTATTAACACTTCCCCTCTCTTTCCCCATAGATCTATCAATCGCAAACCAATCCCGCTGCCACGCGTTCTCCACATAACTCTGCATCAATCAAAAACTAATCCCACTGCCCCACTCTCTCCCCATAGCCCTGCATCAATACCAAACTAATCCCACTGCCCCACTCTCTCCCCATAGCCCTGTATCAATCGCAAGCAATTCCCATTGCCCCGCTATATCGCTATACCCCGGAATCAATCTCAAACTAATCCCATTGCCCTGCTCGCACCACATAGGCCTGTTTCAGTCCCTAACTAATCACACTGCCCCGCTCTCCCCCATAGTACTGTATCAATCCCAAAATAATCCCACTTCCCGCTCTCTCCCCATAGCTCTGTATCAATCCCAAACTAATCCCACTACCCCGCTCTATCCCCATACCCCTGTATCAATCCCAAACTTTCTCCCCATAACCCTGTATCAATCACAAACTAATCACATTCCCCGCTCTCTCACCATAGCCCTGTATCAATCGCCGAACAATTCCCACTGCCCCGCTCTCTCCCGATAGCCCTGTATCAGTGACAGACTAAACTCACTGCCCCGCTCTCTCCCCATAGCCCTGTATCAATCACAAACTAATTCCACTGCCCCTCTCTTTACCCATAGCCCTGTATCAATCCCGAATTTATCACACTTCCCCACTCTCGCACCATAGCTGTGTGCCAATCCCCAAACTAATTCCACTGCCACGCTCTCTCCCCATAACTCTGTATCAATCACAAACTAATCCCACTGCCCTGCACTCCCCATAGCCCTGTATCAATCACAAACTAATCCCACAGCCCCACTCTCTCCCCATAGCCCTGTGTCAATCCCAAGCTAATCCCACTAGCCGGCTCTAGCCCCATAGCCGTGTATCAATCCCAAATTAATCCCACTAGCCACTCTATTCCCATAGCCCTGTATCAATCGCAAAATAATCCCAATACCCCACTCTATCTCAATAACCCTGTATCAATCCCAAACTAATCCCAATACCCCGCTCTATCCCCATATCCCTGTATCAATGAAAAACTAATCTCAATACCCCGCTCGCTCCTCATAGCCCTGTATGAATCCCAAACTAATTCCACTGCCCTGCTCTATCCCCATAGCCCTGTATCAATCCCAAACTAATCCCAATGCCCCGCTCTCTCCTCATAGCCCTGTATCAATCCCAAACTAATCACACTGCCCAGCTCTCTCCCCATATCCCTTTATCAATCACAAACTAATCCCACTGCCCCGCTCTCTCCCCATAGCCCTGCATCAGTACCAAACTAATCTCACTGCCCCGCACTCCCCCCATAGCCCTGTATCAATTCCAAACTAGTCCCACTGCCCCGTTCTCTCCCTATAGCACTTTATCAATCCCAAACTATTCCCACTGCCCCGCTATCTCCTTATAGCCCTGAATCAATCACAAACTATCCCATTGCCCTGCTCGCACCCCATAGCCCATTAGCAATCCCAAACTATTTCCACTGAATAGCTCTCTCCACATAGACCTGTGTGAATCCCGAGACTAATCCCACTGCCCCGCGTTACCCCCATAGCCCTGTATCAATCCCCAAACTAATCCCACTGCCACGCATTCTCCCCATAATCCTGTATCAATCCCAAACCATTCTCACTGCCCGCTTTCTCCCCATAGCACTGTATCAAGCCCCAAATGATTGCCACTTCCCCACTCTCTCCCAAAGGCCCTGTTTCAATCCCAAACTATTAACAGTGCCCATGTCTTTCCCCATAGCTCTTTATCAATCCCAAACTAATACCACTACACCGCTCTATCCCCATAGCATTGTATCAATCCCAAACTAATCCCACTGCCCCGCTATCTCCCGTAGCCCTGCATCAATCCCAAACTAATCCCAGTGTCCCGCTCTCTACCCATAGCCCTGTATCAATCCCAAACTAATCCTACTACCCGACTCTAACTCCACAACCGTGTATCAATCCTAAACTAATACCACTAGCGCGCTCTATCTCAATAGCCCTGTATCAATCCCAAACTAATCTCTCTGCCCCGCTCTCTCCCCATAGGCCTGTATCAATTCCAAACAAATCACACTGCCCCGCTCTCACCCCATAACTCGTTATCAATCACAAAGTAATCCCACTGCCCCGCTCTCTCCCATAGCCCTGTACCAATCCCCAAACAAATCCCACAGCCCTGCTCTGTCCACGTAGCCCTGTATCAATCCCAAATTAATCCCACTACCCCTTTCTATCCCCATAGCCCTGTATCAATCCAAACTAATCCCACTGCCCCGCTCTCTCCCCAAAGCACTGTATCAATCCCAAACTAATCCCAATGCCCGCTCTCTCCCCATAGCCCTGTATCAATCCCAAACTAATCCCACTATCCTGCTCTATCCCCATACCTCTGTATCAATCCCAAACTAACCCCACTGCCCCGCTCTCTCCCCATAGACCGGTACCAAACCCCAAACTAATCACACTGCACCGCTCTCTCCCAATAGCCCTGTATCAACCCAAAATATTCCCAACTGTCCCGCTCACTCGCCATAGCCCTGTATAAATTCCAAACTAATTCCACTGCCCCGCTCTCTCCCAATAGCTCTGTATCATCCCAAAATAATCCCACTGCCCCGCACACTCCTGATAGCCCTGTATCAATCCCAAACAAATCCCAAAGCCCTGCTCTCTCCCCATAGCCCTGTATCAATCCCAAACTAATCCCACTGCCCCACACTCTCCCCATAGCCCTGTATCAATCATTAATTAATCCCACAACCCCGTCTCCCGATAGCCCTGTATCAAACCCAGACTAATCCCAATGCCTCGCTCTCTCCCCATAGACCTGTATCAATCCCAAACTAACCCGACTGCCCAACTTTCTCCCCGTAGCCCTGTATCAATCACAAACTAATCACACTACCCCGCTCTCTCCCCATAGCCCTGAGTCAATCACCGAACTAATCCCACTGCTCCGCTCTCTCCCCATAGCCCCGTATCAATCACAAACTAATCACACTGCCCCGCTCTCTCCCCATAGCCCTGTATTAATCACAAACTAATCCCATGCCCCGCTCTCTCCACATAGCCCTGTATCAATCCCAGACTCATCCCAATGCCCCAATCTCTCCCCATAGCCCTGTACCATTCCCCAATCTAAGCCTACTGCAACGCTCTCTCCCCATAGCCGTGTATTAATCACAATCTAATCGCACTGCCCCGCTCTTTCCCCAAAGCCTGGTATCAATCACAAACTAATCCCAGGCGCCGCACTCTCCCCATAGCCCTGTATCAATCCCAGACTCATCCCAATGCCCCGGACTCTCCCCATAGCCCTGTATAATTCCCCAAACTTAACCCACTGCCCCACTCTCTCCCCATAGCCCTGAATCAATCCTAAACAAATCACACTGCCTCACTCTCCCCATAGCCCTGTATTAATCCCAGACAATTCCACTGTCCCACTCCCTCGCCATAGCACTGTAACAATCCGTAACTAATCACACCCAACCCGCTCTATTCCAGTATCCCTGCAACAATCCCAAACTAATCCCGCTGCCCCGCTCTCTCCCCATAGACCACTATCAATCCCAAACTGATCCCCCTGCCCCGCTCTCTCCCCATAAACCTGTATCAATCGCAATCTAATCCCACTGCCCCTGACTCACCCCATAACTCTTTATCAATCACAAACTATTACCACTGCCCCTCTCTTGCTCCATAGCTCTGTATCAATCCCAAACTAATCCCAGTGCCCCGCTCTATGCCCATAGCCCTGTATCATTCCAAAACTAATCCCACTGTCCCGCTCTCTACCCATAGCCCTGTAACAATCCCCAAACTAATCCCACTGCCCTGCTCTCTCCCCATAGCCCAGTATGAATCTAAAAAATATTTCCACTGCCCCACTCTCCCAATAAGCCTGTATGAATCCCACACTAATGCCACTGCCACGCTCTCTCCCCAAAGCCCTGCAACAATCCCAATCTCAACCCACTTTCCTGCTCTCCCCATAGCCCTGGATCAATCCCAAACTAATCCCACTGCCCCGCGCTATCCCCATAGCCGACTATCAATCCCCAAATAATCCCAACGGCTCCGCTCACTCCCAATAGCACTGTATCAATCACAAACTATTATCACTGCCCCTCTCTTTCCCCATAGCTCTGTATCAGTCCCAAACACATCCCAGTGTCCCACTCTCTCCCCATAGACCTGTATCAATCACAGACTAATCTCACTGCCCCGCACTCTCCCCATAGCCATGTAAGAAGCACAAACTAATCCCACTGCCCCTCTATTTATCTATAGCCCTGTATCAATCCCAAACTAATCCCACTTCCCCGCTCTCTCCCCATAGCCGTGTGCCAATCCCCAAAAGAATCCCATTGCCCCACACTATCCCCATAGCCCTGTATCAATCACAAACTAATCCCACAACCCAGTCTCCCCATAGCCCTGTATCAATCCCAGACTAATCCCAATGCCCCGCTCTCTCCCCATAGACCTGTATCAACCCCAAGCTAACCCCACTGCCCCGCACTCTCCCCATAGCCCTGTATCAATCGCCAAACTAATCCCACTGCTGCATTCTCTCCCCATAGCCCTGTATCAATCACATACTAGTCCCACTGCTCCACTCTCTCCCCATAGCCCTGTATCAATCACAAACAAATCACACTGCCCCACACTCTCCCCATAGCCTTGTATTAGTCACAAACTTATCCCACTGCCCCGCTCTTTCCCCATAGCCCGGTATCAATCATAAACGAATCCAAGGGCCCGCTCTCTCTCCATAGCCCTGTATCAATCCCAGACTCATCCCAATGCTCCGCTCTCTCCCCACAGCCCTGTATCATCCCCAAACTAAGCCCACTGATCCGCTCTCTCCGCATAGACCTGTATCAATCCAAAACTAATCCCACTGCCCCGCTCTCTGCCCAAAGCCCTAAATCAATCCCGAACTAATCCCACTGCCCCGCTCTCTCCCCATAGCCCACTGTCAATCCCAAACTAATCCCACTGCCCCACTCTCTCCCCATAACCCTGTATCAAACGCAATCTAATCCCACTGCCCCGCTCTCGCCCCATATCTCTGCATCAATCACAAACTATTACCACTGCCCCTCTCTTTCCCCACAGCTCTGCATGAATCCCAAATTAAACCCACTGTCCCGCTCTCCCCATAGCCCTGTATCAATCCCAAACTAATCACACTGACCCGCGCTATGCCCGTAGCCCACTATCAATCCCAAAATAATCCCAACGGCCCCGCTCACTCCCAAAAGACCTGTATCAATCACAAACTATTATCACTGCCCCTCTCTTTCCCCACAGCTCTGTATCAGTCCCAAGCAAATCCCACTGCCCCGCACTCTCCCCATAGCCTTGTATCAATCACAGACTAATCTCACTGCCCCACTCTCTGCCCATAGGCCTGTATCAATCACAAATTAATCCCACTGCCCCTCTCTTTACCCATAGCCCTGTATCAATCCCAAACTAATCCCAATTCCCCGCTCTCTCCCAATAGCCGTGTGCCAATCCCCAAACTAATTTCACTGTCAAGCTCTCTCCCCATAATTCTGTATCAATCACAAACTAATCTCACTGCCCCGCAGCATCCCCATAGCCCTGTATCAATCCCAAACTAATCCCACTACCCCGCTCTCTCCCAATAGCCCTGTATCAATCCACAATCAAATCCAACTGCCCCGCACTCTCCCCATAGACCTATATCAATCCCGAACGAATCCCATTGCCCCGCTCTCTCCCAATAGCCTAGTATCAATCCCAAAATAATCCCACGGTCTCGCACTGTCCCCATAGCCCAGTAACAATCCCAAACTAATCCCACTGCCCCACTCCCTCCCCATAGCCCACTATCAATCCCAAATAATCCCAAAAGCCCCACTCGCTCCCCATAGCCCTGTATCAATCCCAATCTAATTCCACTGCCCTGCCCTCTCCCCATAGCCCTGTATCAATCCCAAACTGATCCCAATGCCTCGCTCTCCCCTCATAGCCCTGTATCAATCCTAAAGAAATCCCACTTCCCAGCTCTCTCCCCATATCCCTGCATCAATCACAACCTAATTCCACTGCCCAGTATCCCCATAGCACGGTATTAATCCCAGACTAATCCAAATGCCCCGCTCTCTAAACATAGCCCTGTATCAATCCCAAACTAATCCCACTGCCCCGCTCTCTCCCCATAGCCCTGCATCAATACCAAACTAATCCCACTGCCCCGCTCTCTCCCCATAGCTCTGTATCAATCCCAAACTAATCCCACTGTCCCGCTCTCTCCCCGTAGCCCTGTATCAATCCCAAACTAATCCCACTACCCCACTCTATCCCCATAACCCTGTATCAAGCCCAAACTAATCTCATTACCCCGCTCTATGCCCATAGCACTTTATCAATCACAAAATAATCTCACTACCTCGCTCTATTCCCATAGCCCTGTATCAATCCCAAAGTGATCCCACTACCCCGCTCTATCACCATATCCCTGTATCAATCCCAAACTAATCTCACTGCCCCACACTCTCCCCATAATTCTTTATCAATCACAAACTTATCCCACTGCTCCGCTTTCTCCCCATAGCCCTGAATCAATCACAAACTAATCACACTCCCCATACCTCTCCCCATAGCCCTGTAACAATCACAAACTAATCCCAACAGCCCCGCTCGCTCCCCGTAGCCCTGTATAAATCCCAAATTAATTCCACTGCCCTCCTCCCTCCTCATACCCCTGTATCAATCCCAAACTAATCCCAATGCCCCGCGCTCTCACCATAGCCCTGTATCAATCCCAAACTAATTGCAATGCCCCTCTCTCTCCAAATAGCCCTGTATCAATCCCAAACTTATTCCACTGTTCCGCTCTCTCCCCATAGCCCTGTATCAATCACAAACTATTATCACTGCCCCTCTCTTTCCCCATAGCTCTGTATCAGTCCCAAAAGAATCCCACTGTCCTGCTCACTCCCCATAGCCCTGTATCAATCACAGACTAATCTCACTGCCCCGCTCTCTCCCCATAGCCATGTATCAATCACAAACTAATCCCGCTGCCCCTCTCTTTACCCATAGCCCTCTATCAATCACAAACTAATCCCACTTCCAGCTCTCTCCCCATAGCCGTGTGCCAATCCCTAAACTAATCCCATTGCCCCGCACTATCCCCATAGCTCTGCATCAATCACTAACTAATCCCACAACCCCGTCTCCGCATAGCCCTGTGTCAATCCCAGACTAATCCCAATGCCCCTTACTGTCCCCATAGACCTGTATCAACCCCAAGCTAACCCCACTGCCCAACATTCTCCCCATAGCCCTGTATCAATCACAAACTAATCCCACTGCCCCACTCTCTCCCCATAGTCCTGTAGCAATCACAAACTAATCCCACTGCTCCACTCTCTCCCCATAGCCCTGTATCAATCACAAGCATATCACACTGCCCCACACTCTCCACATAGCCTTGTATTAATCACATACTAATGCCACTGCCCCGCTCTTTCCCCTTAGCCCGGTATTAATCCAAAACTAATCCCAGGCCCTGCTCTCTCCCCATAGCCCTGTATTAATCCCAGACTCATCCCAATGCCACACTCTCTCCCCATAGCCATGTATCATTCCCCAAACTAAGCCCACTTATCCGCTCTCTCCCCATTACCCTGCATCAATCCAAAACTAATCCCACTGCCCCGCTCTCTACCCATAGCCCTGAATCAATCCCAAACTAATCACACTGCCCCACTCTCCCCATAGCCCTGTGTCAATCCCAAACTAATCCCACTGCCCCACTTCTCCCTATAGCCCTGTATCAATCCCAGACTAACAACAATGCCCCGCTCTCTCCCCATAGACCTGTATCAACCCCAAAATAACCCCACTGCCCTACTTTCTCCCCATAGCCCTGTATCAATCACAAAATAATCACACTGCCCCGCACTCCCCCCATAGCCCTGTATCATTCGCCGAACTAATCCCACTGCTGCACTCTCTCCCCATAGCCCTGTATCAACCACATACTAATCCCACTGCTCCACTCCCTCCCCATAGCCCTGTGTCAATGACAAACAAATCACACTGCCCCACACTCTCCCCATAGCCTTGTATTAGTCACAAACTTATCCCACTGCCCCGCTCTTTCCCCATAGCCAGGTATCAATCAAAAACTAATCCCAGGGCCCGCTCTCTCCCCACAGCCCTGTATCATTCCCCAAACTAAGCCCACTGATCCGCTCTCCCCCATAGCCCTGTATCAATCCAAAACTAACCCCACTGCCCCGCTCTCTCCCCAAAGCCCTAAATCAATCCCAAACTAATCCCACTGCCCCACTCTCTCCCCATAGCCCACTGTCAATCCCAAACTAATCCCACTGCCACGCTCTCTCCCCATAACCCTGTATCAAACGCAATCTAATCCCACTTCCCCGCTCTCGCCCCATATCTCTGTATCAATCACAAACTATTACCACTGCCCCTCTCTTTCCCCATAGCTCTGCATCAATCCCAAACTAATCCCACTGCCCCGCTCTATGCCCATAGCCCTGTATCAATCTAAACCTAATCCCACTGCCCCGCTCTCTCCCCAAAGCCCTGTAAGAATCCCAAACTAAACCCACTTTCCCGCTCTCCCCATAGTCCTGTATCAATCCCAAACTAATCAGACTGCCCCGCGCTATGCCCATAGCCCACTATGAATCCCAAAATAACCCCAATGGCCCCGCTCACTCCCAATAGACCTGTATCAATCACAAACTATTATCACTGCCCCTCTCTTTCCCCACAGCTCTGTATCAGTCCCAAGCAAATCCCACTGCCCCGCACTCTCCCCATAGCCCTGTATCAATCACAGGCTAATCTCACTGCCCCGCTCTCTGCCCATAGGCCTGTATGAATCACAAATTAATCCCACTGCCCCTCTCTTTACCCATAGCCCTGTATCATTCCCAAACTAATCCCAACTCCCCGCTCTCTCCCCACAGCCGTGTGCCAATCCCCAAACTAATTCCACTGCCAAGTTCTCTCCCCATAACTCTGTATCAATCACAAACTAATCCCACTGACCCGCAGCATCCCCATAGCCCTGTATCAATCCCAAACTAATCCCACTACCCCGCTCTCTCCCAATACCCCTGTATCAATCCACAATCTAATCCAACTGCCCCGCACTCTCCCCATAGATCTATATCAATCCCGAACGAATCCCATTGCCCCGCTCTCTCCCAATAGCCCAGTATCAATCCCAAAATAATCCCACGGTCTCGCACTATCCCCAAAGCCCTTAACAATCCCAAACTAATCCCACTGCCCCACTCCCTCCCCATAGCCCACTATCAATCCCAAATAATCCCAAAAGCCCCGCTCGCTCCCCATAGCCCTGTATCAATCCCAATCTAATTCCACTGCCCTGCCATCTCCCCATAGCCCTGTCTGTATGCCAAACTGATCCCAATGCCCCGCTCTCCCCTCATAGCCCTGTATCAATCCTAAAGAAATCCCACTAACCCGCTCCATCCCCATAGCCATGTATCAATCTCTAACTAATCCCACTGACCCACTCTCTCCCCATAGCCCTGTACCAATCCCAAACAAATCCCACTAACCCGCTCCATCCCCATAGCCATGTATGAATCTCTAACTAATCCCACTCCCCCGCTCTCTCCCCATAGCCCTGTACCAATCCCCAAACTAATCCCATTGCCCCACTCTCTCCCCATAGCCCTGTATTAATCCCAAGCTACTCCCACTGTCCCGCTCTCTCCCTAAAGCCCTGAGTCAGTCCCAAACTAATCCCACTGCCCCGCTCTCACCCCATAGCCCTGCACCAATCTCCAGATTAATCCCAATGCCCCGCTCTCACCCCATAGCCCTGCACCAATCTCCAGATTAATCCCAATGCCCCGCTCTCTCCCCATAGCCCTGTATCAATCACAAAATATTCCCAACTACCCCGCTCGGTCCCCATAAACCTGTATGAATCCCAAACGAATTCCAATGCCCTGCTCTCTCCCCATAGCCCTGTATTAATCCCAAACTACTCCCACTGTCCCGCTCTCTCTCTATAGCCCTGAAACAGTCACAAACTAATCCCACTGCCCCGCTCTCACCCCATAGCCCTACACCAATTCCCAGACTAATCCCAATGCCCCGCTCTATCCCCATAGCCCTGTATCAATCCCAATCTAATATCACTGCCCCGCTCTCTCCCCATAGCCCTGTATCAATCACAAACGAATCCCACTGCCCCATCTGCACATAGCATTGTATCAATCCCAAACTAATCCCACTGCCCCGCTCTCTCCCCATAGCCCTGTATCAATGACAAACTAATCCCACTGCCCGTTGCCCCATAGCTCTGTATCAATCACAAACTGTTCCCACTGCCCCTCTCTCTCCCCATAGCCCTGTATCAATCCCAGAATAATCCCACTGCCCCGCTCCCTCCCCATTGCCCTGTATCAATCACTAACTAATCCCACTGCCCCACTCTCTCCTCATAACCCTCTATTAATCCCAAACAAATCACACTGCCACACTCTCTCCCCATAGCCCTGCGTCAATCCCAGGCTAAACCCACTGCCCCGCTCTCTCCCCATATCCCTGTTTCAAGCACAAACTAATGACACTGCCCCTCTCTCCCCATAGCCCTGTATCAAACCCCAAACTAATCACACTGCCCCCCACTCTCTGCATAGACCTGTATCAATCCCAAACTATTTCCACTGCCCCACTCTCTCCCCAAAGCCCTGTATCAATCAGAGATTAATCCCACTGCCCTGCTTGCAACCCATAACCCTTTATTAATCACAAACTATTCCCACTGCTACGCTCTCTCCACATAGCCTTGTGTGAATCCCGAGACGCATCTCGCTGACCCGCGTTCTCCCCATAGCCCTCTATCAATCCCCAAACTAATCCCACTGCCACGCGTTCTCTCCATAATCCTGCATCAATACCAAACTATTCCCACTGCCCTCTTTCTCCCCATAGCCCGGTATCAATCCCCAAACTAATCCCACTCACCCACTCTCTCACTATTGCCCTGTTTCAATCCCAAACTATTAACATTGCCCCTCTCTCTCCCCATAACTCTGCATCAATCACAACCTAATCCCACTGCCCGGCTCCATCCCCATAGCCCTGTATCAATCCCCAAACTAATCTCATTGCCCCGCTCTATCCCCATAGCCCTGTATCAATCCCAAACATATCCCACTGCCCTGCTCTCTCCCCATAGACCTGTATCAATCCCCAACTAATCCCACTGCCCCCTCTCATCCCATAGCCCTGCAGCAAACCCAAAGTAATCTCACTACCCCGCTCTATCCCCATAGCCCTGTATCTAACCCAACTAATCCCACTACCCCGCTCTGTTGCCATAGCCCTGTATCAATCCCAAACTAATCCCACTGCCCTGCTCTCTCCCATACACCTATATCAGTCCAAAACTAATCCCGCTGCCCCGCTCACTCCGCATAGACCTGTATCATTCCCGAACTAATTCCACAACCCCGCTCCATCTCCATAGCCCTGTATCAATCACTAAACTAATCCCGCTACCCCGCTCTATTGCCATAGCCCTGTATCAATCACAAACTAATCCCACTGCCCTGCTCTCTCCCCATAGCCCTATATCAGTCCAAAAACAATCCCGCTTCCCTGCTCACTCCGCATTGCCCTGTATCATTCCCAAACTAATCCCACAACCCCGCTCTATCTCCATAGCCCTGTATCAAACTCTTACTATTTGCAGTACCCCGCTCTCCCCCCATAGTCCTGAACCAAACCCCAAACCCATCCCAATGCCCCGCTCTCAACCCAAAGCCCTGTATCAATCCCAACATATTCCCAATGCCCCGTTCTCAACCCAAAGTCCTGTATCAATCCCAAACTACTCCCACTGCCCCGCTCTCTCCCCATTGCCCTGTATCAATACCAGATTAATCCCAATGCCCGCTCTGTCCCCATAGACCTGTATCAATCACAAACTAATCCCACTGTTCCGATCTTTCCCCAAAACTCTGTATCAATCACAAACTAATCACATTGCCCCTCTCTCCCCATAGGCCTGTATCAATCCCCGTTCTCTCTGCATAGCCCTGTATCAATACGAAACAATTCCACTGCCCCGCTTCTCCCCATAGCCCTGAATCAATCTCAAACTAATCCCACTGCCCTGCTCACACCCCTTAGCCATTCATCAATCCCAAACTTTTCCCACTGCCCAGCTCTCTCCACATAGACCTGTTTAAATCCCGAGACTAATATCACTGCCCCGCATTCTCCCCATAGCCCTCTATCAATCCCCAAACTAATCCCACTGCCACGCATTCTCCTCATAATACTGTATCAATCCCAAACTATTCCAACTTCCCGCTTTCTCACCATACACCTGTATCATCCCCAAACTAATCCCACTGACCGACTCTTATCAAATTGCCCTGTTTCAATCTTAAATTATTACCACTGCCCCTCTCTTTCCCCATAGCCCTGTATCAATCACAAACTAATCACACTGCCCCACTCCATTGCCATACCCCTGTATCAATCTCAAACTAATCCCAGTACCCCGCTCTCTCCCCATAGCCCTGTATCAATCCACAAACTAAACCCACTGCCCCGCTCTCTCCCCTAGCCCTGTATCAATCTCAAACTAATCCCATTGCCCCGCTCTCTCCCCATAGCACTGTACCACTCCCTAACTAATCCCATTGACCCTCTCTCTCCCTATAGCCCTCTATCAATCCCAAACCAATACCACTGTCCCCCACTCTCCCCATAGTCGTGTATCAATCCCCAAACTAATCCCACTGCCCCAATCTCTCCCCTTAGCACTATATCAATTCCAAACTATTCCCACTGCCACACGCTCTCCACATAGCCCTGTATCAATCTCAAACTTATCCCAATGCCCTGCTCACAACCCATAGCCCTGTATCAATCGCAAACTCACCCCACTGCCACACTCTCACCCCATAGCCCTGTATCAATCCCAGACTAATCCCACTGCCCCGCTACATCCCCATTGCCCTGTTTCAATCACTAACTAATCCCACTGCCCCACTCTCTCCTCATAGCCCTGTATTAATCCAAAACTAACCCTACTGCCCACTCTCTCCCCATAGGCCAGTATCAATCCCAAAAAAATCCCCCTGCCCAGCACTCTCCCCATTTTCCAGTAGCGATCCGAAACTAATCACAATACCCCGCTCTCTCCTCATAGCCCTGTATCAATCACAAAATAGTGCCAATGCCCCGCTCTCTCCCCATAGCACTGTATGAATCTCAAACTAATCCCACTGCCCTGCTCACAACAAATAGCCCTTTATCAATCCCAAACCATTACCACTGCCCCGCTCCCTCCATATAGACCTGTGCCAATCCTAAACTCTTCCCACTGCCCCACTCTCGCCATAGCCCTGTAACAATCCCCTAACTAATCCCACTGCCCCGCTCTCTCCCCATAGTCGTGTATCAATCACCAAACTAATCCCACTGGTACGCTCTCTTCCCATTGCCCTTTGTCAATCCCCAAACAAATCCCACTGCCCCACTGTTCCCCATAGTCCTGTGTCAATCCTCAAACTGATCCCACTGCTTCGCTCTCTTCCAATAGCCCTGTATCAATCACAAGCTAATCGCATTTCCCGCTCTCTCCCCATAGCCCTGTTTCAATCACAAACTAATCCCACTGCCCCTCTCTCCCCATAGACCTGTATCAATCACCAAACTAATCACACTACCTCGCTCTCTCCCCATAACCCTGTATCAAACCCAAACTATTCCCACTGCCCCGCTCTCTCCACATAGCACTGTGTGCATCACGAGACTAATCCCACTGCCCCACGTTCTCCCGATAGCCCTGTATCAATCCACAACCTAAGCCCACTGCCTCGCGTTCTCCCTATAATCCTGTATCAATCCCAAAATATTCCCACTGCCCCACTCTCTCCCAATTGCCCAGTTTCAATCTCAAACTAGTAGCAGTGCCCCCTCTTTCTTCATAGCTCTGTATCAATCACAAATTAATCCCACTGCCCCGCTCTCCCCTCTTAGCCCTGTAGTAATCCCAAATTTAATCCACTACACCTCTCATTCCCTATAGCCCTGTATCAATCCCAAACTAATCCCAATGCCTCCCTCTCTCCCCATAGCCCTGCCTCAATCACAAACTAATCCCACTGCCCCGTTCTCTCCCCATAGCCCTGTATTCATCCCAAACGAATCCAACTGCCCCGCTCTCACCCCATAGCCCTGTATAAATCCCAAACTTATGCCACTACCCCGTCTATCCCCATAGCCCTGTAACAATCCCAAAATAATCCCAACAGCCCCGCTCACTCCCCATATCACTGTATAAATCCCAAACTAATTCCACTGCCCTGCTCTCACCCCATAGCACTGCATCAATCCCAAGCTAATCCCAATGCCCCGGCTCTCCCCACAGCCCTGTATCAATCCCCAAACTTATCCCACTGCCCCTACCTTTCCCCATAGCCCTGAATCAATCTAAAACTAATCCCACTGCGCCACTCTCGCCCATAGCACTGTATCTATCCCAAACTAATCCCACTGCCCCGCTCTCCCTCTATAGCCCTGTATCAATCCCAAGCTAATCCCTATGCAATGCTCGCTCCCCATTGCTCTGTATCAATCCGCAAACAAATTCCACTGCCCCGCTCTCTCCCCATAGCCCTGTATCAATACCAAACTAATCCCACTGACCCGCTCTCTCCCCATAGCCCTTTACCAATCAAAAAATAATCCCAACTGCCCCGCACGATCCATAATGCACCATGTCAATCCGAAACTAATCCCAGTGTCCCACTCTCACCCCGTGGCCCTGTATCAATCACAGACAAATCCCATCGCCCAACACTCTCCTCATAGCTCTGTATCAATACCACTGCCCTGCTCTCTCTCCATAGCCGTATATCAGTCCCAAACTAATCTCGCTGCCCCGCTCCATCCCCATAGCCATGTATCAATCCCTAACTAATCCCACTGCCCCGCTCTCTCCCCATAGACCTGTACCAATCCCCAAACTAATCCCATTGCCCCGCTCTCTCCCTATAGCCCTGTATCATTCCCAAACTACTCCCACTGTCCCGCTCTCTCCCAAAAGCCCTGAAGCAGTCCCAAACTAATCCCACTGCCCCGCTCTCACCCCATAGCCCTGGGCCAATCCCCAGACTAATCCCACTGCCCTGCTCTCTCCCCATAGCCCTGTATCAATCACAAAATAATCCCAACTACCCCGCTCGCTCCCCATAACACTGTATGAATCCCAAACTAATTCCAATGTCCTGCTTTCTCCCCATAGCCCTGTATCAATCACAACCGAATCCCACTGCCCCATCTCCACATAGCTCTGTATCAATGACAAACTAATCCCACAGCCCCGTCTCCCCATAGCTCTGTATCAATCACAAACTATTCCCACTGCCCCTCTCTCTCCCCATATCCCTGTATCAATCCCAGACTAATCCCACTGCCCCGCTCCCTCCCCATTGCCTTGTAACAATCACTAACTAATCCCACTGCCCCACTCTCTCCTCATAGCCCTGCATTAATCCCAAACTAATCACACTGCCACGCACTCTCCCCATAGCCCTGCGTCAATCCCAGACTAATGACATTGCCCCTCTCTCCCCATAGCCCTGTATCAATCCCCAAACTAATCACACTGCCCCCCAGTCTCTGCATAGACCTGTATCAATCCCAAACTATTGCCACTGCCCCGCTTTCTCCCCAAAGCCCTGTATCAATCTGAAATTAATCCCACTGCCCTGCTTGCAACGCATTGACCTTTATCAATCACAAACTATTCCCACTGCCGCGCTCTCTCCACATAGCCCTGTGTGAATCCCAAAATACTCCCAATGCCCCGCTCTCTCCCCATAGCGCTGTATAAATATCAAACTAATCCCACTGTGCTGCTCGCAACAAATAGCCCTTTATCAATCCCAAACCATTACCACTGCCCCACTCCCTCCATATAGACCTGTGCCAATCCTAAACTATTCCCACTACCCCGCTCTATCCCCATAGCCCTGTATCTATCCCAAACTAACCCCACTACCCCGCTCTGTTACCATAGCCCTGCATCAATCCCAAACTAATCCCACTGCCCTGCTCTCTCCCCATACCCCTATATCAGTCCAAAACTAATCCCGCTGCCCCGCTCACTCCGCATAGCCCTGTATCATTCCCAAACTAATCCCACAACCCCGCTCCATCTCCATAGCTCTGTATCAATCCCTAAACTAATACCACTACCCCGCTCTATTGCCATAGCCCTGTATCAATCACAAACCAATCGCACTGCCCTGCTTTCTCCCCATAGACCTATATCAGTCCAAAAACAATCCCGCTGCCCTGCTCACTCCGCATAGCCTTGTATCATTCCCAAACTAATCCCACAACCCCGCTCCATCTCCATAGCCCTGTATCAATCCCTATCTAATCCCACTACCCCGCTCTCTCCCCATAGTCCTGAACTAATCCCCAAACTAATCCCAATGCCCCGCTCTCAACCCAAAGCCCTGTATCAATCCTAAAATAATCCCAATTCCCCGCTCTCAACCCAAAGCCCTGTATCAATCCCAAACTACTCCCACTGCCCCGCTCTCTCCCCATTGCCCTGTATCAATACCAGATTAAACCCAATGCCCGCTCTGCCCCCATAGACCTGTATCAACCACAAACTAATCCCACTGCCCCGATCTTTCCCCATAGCTCTGTATCAATCACAAACTAATCACATTGCCCCTCTCTCCCCATGGGCCTGTATCAATCCCCGTTCTCTCTGCATAGCCCTGTATCAATACGAAACACTTCCACTGCCCCGCTTCTCCCCATAGCCCTGAATCAATCTCAAACTAATCCCACTGCCCTGCGCACACCCTTAGCCCTTTATCAATCCCAAACTTTTCCCACTGCCCAGCTCTCTCCACATAGACCTGTTTGAATCCCGAGACTAATATCACTGCCCCGCGTTCTCCCCATAGCCCTCTATCAATCCCCAAACTAGTCCCACTGCCACGCATTCTCCTCATAATACTGTATCAATCCCAAACTATTCCAACTGCCCGCTTTCTCACCATACACCTGTATCAATCTCCAAACTAATCCTACTGACCGACTCTATTCAAATTGCCTGTTTCCATCCTAAATTATTACCACTACCCCTCCCTTTCCCCATAGCCCTGTATCAATCACAAACTAATCACACTGCCCCACTCCATCGCCATGCCCCTGTATCAATCCCAAACTAATCCCAGTAACCCGCTCTCTCCCCATAGCCCTGTAACAATCCACCAACTAAACCCACTGCCACGCTCTCTCCCCTAGCCCTGTATCAATCCCAAACTAATCCCATTGCCCCGCTCTCTCCCCATTGCACTGTACCAATCCCAAAACTAATCCCACTGCCCCGCTCTCACCCCATAGCCCTCTATCAAGCCTAAAATAATCCCACTGCCCTGCTCTTTCCCCATAGCCCTGTATCAATCCCTAACTATTCCCACTGACCATCTCACTACCCATCGCCCTGTACCAATTCTAAACTAATCCCACTGCCCCTCTCTCTCCCCATAGGTCTGTAACAATCCCCAAACGAATCCCACTGCCCCATTCTCTCGCTATAGCGCTCTATCAATCCCAAACTAATACCACTGTCCCGCACTCTCCCCATTGTCGTGTATCAATCCCCAAACTAATCCCACTGCCCCAATCTCTCCCCGTAGCACTATATCAATTCCAAACTATTCCCACTGCCACACGCTCTCCACATAGCTCTGTATCAATCACAAACTATTCTCACTGCCCCTCTCTCTCCTCATAGCCCTGTATTAATCCCATACTAATGCCACTGCCCCGTTCACTCCCCATTGCCCTGTAACAATCACTAACTAATCCCACTGCCCCACTCTCTCCTCATAGCCCTGCATTAATCCCAAACTAATCACACTGCCACGCTCTCTCCCCATAGCCCTGCGTCAATCCCAGTCTAAACCCACTGCCCAGCTCTCTCCCCTTATCCCTGTTTCAAGCACAAACTAATGACACTGCCCCTCTCTTCCCATAGCGCTGTATCAATCCACAAACTAATCACACTGCCCCCCACTCTCTGCATAGACTTGTTTCAATCCCAAACTATTCCCACTGCCCCGCTTTCTCCCCAAAGCCCTGTAGCAATCTGAAATTAATCCCACTGCCCTGCTTGCAACCCATAGCCCTTTATCAATCACAAACTATTCCCACTGCCGTGCTCTCTCCATATAGCCCTGTGTGAATCCCGAGACACACCCCACTGCCCCGCATTCTCCCCAAAGCCCTCTATCAATCCCCAAACTAATCCCACTGCCACGCTTTCTCTCCATAATGCTGTATCCATCCCAAACAATTCCCATTGCCCCCTTTCTCCCCATATCCCGGTATCAATCCTCAAACTAATCCCATTCCCCCACTCTCTAACTATTTCCCTGTTTCAATCCCAAACAATTAACATTGCCCCTCTCTCTACCCATAACTCTGCATCAATCACAACCTAATCCCACTGACCTGCTCCATCCCCATAGCCCTGTAACAATCCCAAACTAATCCCACTGCCCCGCTCTCTCCACATAGCCCACTATCAATCCCCAAATAATTCCTATGCCCCTCTATCTCGCCATAACCCTGTATCAATCACAAAGTAATCCCACTGCCCCGGTCTCTCCTCATAGCCCTGTATCAATCCCCAAACTAATCCCACTAGCCCGCTCTATCCCCATAGCCCTGTAACAATCACAAACAAATCCCACTGCCCCGCTCTCTCCCCATAGCCCACTATCAATCCCAAAATAATCACATTGCCCCGCTCTCTGCCCATAGCCCTGCATCAATCGCAAACTAATCCCACTACCCTGCTCTCTCCCCATAACCCTGTATCAATCCCCAAACTACTCCAACTAGCCCGCTCTACCCCATAGCCCTGTAACAATCCAAAACTAATCCCACTACCCCGCTCTCACCCCATAGCTCACTTTCAATCCCAAAATAATCCCACTGCCCCGCTCTCTCCCCATAGCCGTGTATCAATCCCAAACTAATCCCACTGCCCCGCTCTCTCCCCATTACTCTGTTTCAATCAGAAACTATTACCACTGCCCCTCTCTTTCCCCATAGCTTTGTATCAATCACCAACTAATCCCACCGCCCGCTCTATCCCCATAGCCCTGTATCAATCCCAAACATATCCCACCGCCCGCTCTATCCCCATAGCCCTGCATCAATCCCAAACATATCCCACTGCCCCGCTCTTTCCCCATTGACCTGTATCAATCCCCAACTAATCCCACTGCCCCGCTCAATCCACATAGCCCTGTATTAATCCCAACTAATCATACTGTCCTGCTCTCTTCCCATATCCCTGTCTCAATCCCAAGCAAATCCCACTGCCCCGCTCTCTCCCCATAGCCCTGTAACAATCCCCAGCTAATACCACTGCCCTGCTCTCTCCCCATTGCCCTGTATCAATCCCAAAATAATCCCAGTGCGCTGCTCCATCCCCAAAGCCCTGTACCAATCACTAACTATTCCCACTGCCCCGCTCTCTCTCCATAGCCCTGTATAAATCACTAGCCAATCCCACTGCCCCACTCTCTCCCCATAGCTCTGTATCAATGCCAATATAATCACAAATGCCCCGCTCGCTCCCCATAGCCCTGTAGCAATCCCAAACTAATTCCACTGCCCCGTCTCCCCATAGCCCGGTATCAATCCCAATCTAATCGCACTCTCCTGTCTCCCCATAGCCCGGTATCAATCCCAGACTAATCCCAATGCCCCGCTCTCTCCCCATAGCCCTGTAGCAGTCGCAAACTAATTTCGCTGCCCTGTCTCCCCATAGCCCGCTATTAATCACAAACTAATCGCATTCTCCCGTCTCCCCATAGCACGGTATGAATCCCAGACTAATCCCAATGCCCCGCGCTCTCCCCATATCCCTGTTTCAATCTCAAACTAATCTCACTACCCCGCTCTCTCCCCATAGCCCTGCATCAAACCCAAACTATTCATACTGACCCGCTCTCTCCCCATACCCGTGTATCAATCCCACACTAATCCCACTAATCCGCTCTATCCCCATAGCCCTGTATAAATACCAAACTTATCTCACTACCCGCTCTCTCCAAATAGCCCTGTATCAATCCCAAACTAATCCCACTGCCCCGCTCTCTCCCCATAACTCTGTATCAATCCCAAGCTAATCCCACTGCCCAGCTCTCTCCCTATAGCCTTGTACCAATCGCTAAACTAATCTCACTGCCCCGCTCTCTCCCCATAGCGCTGCAGCAAACCCAAAGTAATCTCACTACCCCGCTCTATCCCCATAGCCCTGTATCTATCACACACTAATCCCACTACCCCGCTCTATTGCCATTGCCCTGTATCAATCCCAAACTAATCCCACTGTGCTGCTCTCTCCCCATACACCTATATCAGTGCAAAACTAATCCTGCAGTCCCGCTCACTCTGCATAGCCCTGTATCATTCCCAAACTAATCCCATCACCCTGCTCTCTCCCCATAGCCCTGAACGAATCCTGTATCAATCCCCAAACTAATCCCAATGCCCCGCTCTCACCCCAAAGCCCTGTATCAATCCCAAAATAATCCCAACCGCCCCACTCTATTGCCATAGTCCTGTATCAATCACAAACTAATCACATTGCTCCTCTCTCCCCATAGCCCTGTATCAATCCCCAAACTAATCCCACTGCCCCATTCTCTCTGCATAGCCCTGTATCAATACGAAACAATTCCACTGCCCCGCTTCTCCCCATAGCCCTGAATCAATCTCAAACTAATCCCACTGCCCTGCTCACACCCCTTAGCCCTTTATCAATCCCAAACTTTTCCCACTGCCCAGCTCTCTCCACAGAGACCTGTTTGAATCCCGAGACTAATATCATTGCCCCGCATTCTCCCCATAGCCCTCTATCAATCCCCAAACTAATCTCACTGCCACGCATTCCCCCATAATCCTATATCTAACCTAAACTATACCAACTGCCCGCTTTCTCCCCATACACCTGTATCAATCCCCAAACTAATCCCACTGACCGACCTATTCAAATTGCCCTGTTTCAAGCCTAAATTATTACCACCTCCCCTCTCTTTCCCCATAGCCCTGTATCAATCACAAACTAATCACACTGCCCCGCTCCATCACCGTACACCTGTATCAATCCCAAACTAATCCCAGTATCCCGCTTTCTCCCCATAGCCCTGTATCAATCCACAAACTAAACACACTGCCCCGCTCTCCACTAGCCCTGTATCAATCCCAAACTAATCCCATTCCCCTGCTCCATCCCCATAGCCCTATTTCAATCCCAAACTAATCCCACTTCCCCGCTCTCTCCCCATAGCCCTGTGCCAATCCCCAAACTAATCCCACTGCCCCGCTCTCTCCCTATAGCCCTGTATCAATCCCAAACTAAGCCCACTGCCCCGCTCTCTCCCCATAGCCCTGTATCAATCCTAAACTAATCCCACTGCCCCGCTCTCTCCCCAGAGCCCTGTATCAATCCCTAATTAATCCCACTGACCCGCTCCCTCCACATAGCCCTGTACCAATTCCAAACTAATCCCACTGCCGCTCTCTCTCCCCATAGGCCTGTATCAATCCCCAAACTATTCCCACTGCTCCACTCTCTCCCTATAGCCCTCTATCAATCCCAAACTAATACCACTGTCTCGACTAATGCCACTGTCCCGCACTCTCCCCATAGTCGTGTATCAATCCCCAAACTAATCCCCCTGCCGCAATCTCTCCCCATAGCGCTATATCAATTCCAAACTATTCCCACTGCCACACACTCTCCACATAGACCTGTGTGAAAGCCAAACTATACCCTATATCAATCCCAATATAATCCCCACTTCCCTGCTCGCTCCCTAATGCCCTGAATCAATGCCAATCTAATCCCACTGCCACTCTCTCTCCTCATAGCCCAGTATCAATCCCAAACTAATCCCGCTGCCCCACTCCCTCCCCATAGCCCAGTATCCATCCCAAATTAATCACAATGCTCCGTTCTCCCCCATAGCCCTGAATCAATCCCAAACTACTGCCACTGCCCCGCTCTCTCCCCATAGCCCTGTATCAATCACAAACTTATCCCAATGCCCTGCTCACACCCCATAGCCCTGTATCAATCCCAAACATATCACATTGCCCTGCTTTCTCCCCATAGCCCTGTATCAATCCCAAGCTAATCCCTCTGCCCCGCTCGTTCCACATATCACTCTATAAATCCCAAACTAATTCCAATTCCCTGCGCTCTCCGCATAGCCGTGCATCATTCCCTAACTAATTCCACTGCCCTGCTCTCTCCCCATAGCCCTGTATCAATCTAAAACTAATCCCATTGCCCCGCTCTCTTCCCATAGCCCTGTATCAATCACATACTAATCCCACTGCCCCGCAATCTCCCCACAGCCCTGTTTCAATCCCCAGACTAACACCACTGCCCCGCTCTCTCCCCATAGTCCACTCTCAATCCCAAAATAAACCCGCTGCCCCGCTCTCTCCCCATAGCCCTGTATCATTCCTAAACTAATCCCACTTCCCCATTCTCTCCCCATAACTCTGTGTCAATCACAAACTAATACCACTTCCGCTCTCTTTCCCCATAGCTCTGTATCAATCCCAAACTAATCTCACTGCCCGACTCTATCCCCATAGCCCTGTATCAATCCCAAACTAATCCCACTGCCCTGCTCATTCGCCATAGCCCTGTATCAATCTAAAACTAGTCCCACTGCCCCGCTCTCTCCCCGTAGCCCTGTTTCAATCCCAATATATTCACACTGCCTCGCTCGCTCCCCATAGCCCTGTATCAATCCCAAATATTCCCACGTCCCCACTCCAACCCCATGGCCCTGCATCAACCCCGTACTTATGCCAATGACCCTCTCTCACCCCATGGCCCTGTATCAATCGCCAAACTAATGCCACGGACCCGCTCTCCCCCTAGCCCTGTACTAATCGGAAACTATTCCCAATGCCCCACTCTCCCCCATAGCCCTGTATCAATACCAAACTAATCCCACTGACCTACTCTCCCAACACAGACCTGTATCAATCATCAAACTAATCACACTGCCCCGCTCTCTCACCATAGCCCTGTACCAATCCCATGCGAATCCCACTGCCCCAGCCTCCCCCCATTTCCTTTATTAATTCCCAACTATTCACTGCACCACTCACCCCCCATAAACTTGTTCCAATCCCGAACTAATCCCCGTGACCCTCTCTTATCCCACAGCCCTGAATCAAATCCCAAAATAATCCCACTGCCCCTCTCTCCCCATAGCCGTGGATCAAATCCAAACTCATCCCACTGTCCCTCTCTCCCAATAGCCCTGTATGAAACCCGAACTAATCCCGATGCCCCGCTCTCACCCCATAGCCCTGTTTCAATCCCACACTAATCCCACTACAACGCGCTCACCACATAGCCCTGTATCAATCCCAAACGAATCCCACTGCCCCGCCCTCTCGCCATAGCCCTATATCAATCCCAAACTAATCTCATGGTTCCGCTCTCTCCCCATAGTCCTGTGTCAATCCCCAAACTAATCCCACTGCCCCGCTCTGTCCTCATATCGCTGTATCAATCCCAAACTAATCACATGGCCATACTCGCACCCTATAGCCCTTTAACAATCCCAAACTCATACCACTGCCCCACTCTCTCCCCGTAGCCCTGTATCAATCCCAAACTAAGCCCACTGCTGCGCACTCTCCCCATAGCCCTGTATCAATCCCTAAACTAATCCCACTGCCCCGCTCTCTCCCCATAGCCCACTCTAAATCCCAAACTATTCCCACTGAACCACTCTCCTCCATAGCCCTGTATCAATCACAAACTAATCCCACTGCTCCGCACACACCCCATAGCCCTGTATCAATACCCGACTTATCCCACTGCCCCGCTCACTCCCCATAGCCGTGTTTCAATCCCCAAACTAACCCCACTGCCCCGCTCTCTCTCTATAGTTCTGTATCAATCCCCAAACTAATCCCACTGCCCCACGCTCTCCACATAGCCCTATATCAATCTCCAAAATAATCACATTGCCTCGCTCTTTCCCATAGCCCTGTGTCAATGCTAACCAATCGCACTGCCCCTGCTCTCCCCCCATAGCCCTGTATCAATCGTAAACTAATCCCCCTGCCCTGCTCTCTTTGCATAGCCTTTATTAATCCCAAACTATTCCCATTGCACCACTCTCCCCCCATTTCCCTGTATCAATCCGGAACTAATCCCAATGATCCTCTCTCATTCCATAGCCCTGTCTCAAATCACAAACTAATCCCAACGCCCCGCCTTCTCCCCATAGCCGTGTATCTAGCCACAAACTAATGCCACTGCCCCTTCTCTCTCCCCATAGCCCTGTATCAATCTAGAACTATTCCCATTGCCCCGCTTTCTCCACATAGACCTGTGCCAATCCTAAACTATTCTGACTGCCCCATTCTCCCCATAGCCCTGTGTCAATCCCAAACTAATTCCACTGCCCCGCTCTCTCCCCATAGCCTGTATCAATCTTCATTCAAATCCCACTGCCCTTCTCTCCCCATAGCCCTGTACCAATCCCCAAACTAACCTCACTGCCCCCACTCTATCCCCATAGCCCTGTACCAATCCCAAACTAATCTCCCTGCCCTGCTCGCACCCATATCCCTTTATTATTCCCAAACAATTCTCACTGCCCCACTCTCTCCACATAGCCCTGTACCAATCCAAAACTAATCCCACTGCCCCGCTCTCTACCCATAGCCCTGTATCAATCCCCAAACTAATCCCACTGCCCAGCTCTCTCACCATAGCCCTGTATAAATCACACACTAGTCCCACTGCCCCACTCTCTCCCCATAGTCCTGTATCAACCCCCAAACCAATCTCACTGCCCTGCTGTCTCCCCATAGCTCTTTATCAATCCCAAACTAATCCCACTGACCCGCTCTGTCAACATAGCCCTGTATGAATTCCAAACTAATCCCACTGCCCCGCTCTCTCACCAAGCCCATTATCAATACTAAACTAATCACACTGCCCCACTCTCTCCCCATAGCCCTGTATCAATCCCAAACTAATCCCACTGACCCGCTCTCTCCACATAGCCCTGTACCAATTCCAAACTAATCCCATGCCCCACTCTCTCCCCATAGGCCTGTATCAATCCCCAAACTAATCCCACTGCCCCACTCTCTCCCTATAGCCCTATATCAATCCCAAACTAATCCCACCCTCCCACACTCTCCCCATAGTCCTGTATCAATTCCCAAACTATTACCAGTGCCCCGCGCTCTCCACTTAGCCCTGTGTGAAAGCCAAACTATTCCCAATGCCCCACTCTCCACCTATAGCCCTATATCAATCCCAACATTATCTCAACTGCGCTGCTTGCTCCATAATGCCCTAAATCAATGCGAAACTAATCCCACTGACCCACTCTCTCGCCCAAGCCCCGAATAAATCCCAAACTAATCACAATGCTTCGCTCTCTGCCCATAGTCCTGTATCAATCCCAAACTACTGCCACTGCCCTGCTCTCTCCCCAAAGCCCTGCATGAATCTCAAACTAGTCCCAATGCCCTGCTCACAACCCATAGCCCTGTATCAATCCCAAACTCATCCCACTGCAACGCTCTCACCCCATAGCGCTGTATCAATCCAAAACTAATCCCACTGCCCGACTCTCTCCCCATAGCCCAGTATTAATCGCAAACTAATCCCACTGCCCAACACTCTCCCCATAGCCCAGTATCAATCCCAAACTAATCACAATGCCCTGCTCTCTCCGCATAGACCTGTATCAATCCCAAACTACTGCCACTGCCCCGCTCTCTCCCCATAGCCCAGTATCAATCTCAAAATAATCCCACTGCCCCGCTCTCTCCTCATAGCCCTGATTCAATCACAAACTAATCCCACTGCCCCGCTCTCTCCATAGCCCTGTATCAATCCCCAAACTAATCCCACTGCCCCGCTCTCTCCTCATAGCCCTGTATCAATCCCAAGCTATTCCTTCTCCCCCGCTCTCTCCCGATAGGCCTGTATCAATCTCAAACTAATCCCACTGCACTGCTAGCACCCCATAGCCCTTTATCAATCCCAAACTATTCCCACTGCCCCGCTCTCTCTACATAGCCCTGTGTGAAACCCGAAACTAATCACACTGCCCCGCTCTCTCCCCATAGCCCTGTATCAATCCCCAAACTAATCGCACTGCCCCACTCTCTCCCCATAGCCCTGCATCAATTGCAAACTATTCCCACTGCCGTACTCTCTTCCCATAGCCCTGTAATGATCCCAAACTACTCTCATTGCCCCATTTTATCCCAATATTCCTGTATCAATTAAAAATTAATCCCACTGCCCCGCTCTCTCCCAATAGCCCTGTATCAACCCCAAACTAATCCCACTGTCCCGCTCTCTCCCAATAGCCTTGTATCAATACCAAACTAATCCCACAGCCCCGCACTCTCTGGCCATAGCCCTGTATCAGTCCCAAACTAATCCCACTGACCCGCTCTCTCCGAAAAGCCCTGTATCAATCCGAAACCATTCACACTGCCCTGCTTGCACACCATAGCCCTTTACCTATCCCAAACTCTTCCCACTGCCCCGCTCTCTCCCCATAGTCCTTTATCAATACCAAACTCTTCCCACTGCCCACTCTCTCCCCATAGCCCTGTATCTATCCACAAACTAATTCCTCTGACCCGCTCTCCCCCATAGCCCTGTATCAATTGCAAACTAATCCCACTGGCTTACTCTCGCCCATAGCCCTGTATCAGTCATAAACTAATGCCACTTCCCTGCTCTCTCCTCATAGCTCTGTTTCTATCCCAAGTTAATCCCACTGCCCTGCCCTCTCCCCATAACTCTGTATCAATCCCAACCTACTCCCACTGCCCCACTCTCTCCACATAGCCCTGTGTCAATCCCAAACTAATCACCCTGCCCACTCCCTCCCCATCGCCCTGTACCAATCACAAACTAATCCCACTGCCCCGCTCTCTCCCCATAGCCCTGTATCAATCCCCGAACTAATCCCACTCTCCCGGTCTCTCCCCATAGCCCTGTATCAATCCCAAATTAATTCCACTGCCCTGCTCGCACCCCATAGCCCTGTTTAAATCCCAAACTATTCCCACTGCCATACTCTCTCTCCATAGTCCTCTATCAATTCCCAAATTGATCCCGCTGCCCCACTATTACCCCGTAGCGATGTATCAATCCCAAAGAAATCCCACTGCCCCACACTCTCCCAATTGCCCTGTTTCAATACAAAACTAATCCCACTGCCCAACTCTCTCCCCATAGCTCTTTGCCAAACAAGATATAATCCCAACTGCCCCACTCGCAGACAAATGCTCCATGTCAATCCCAAACTAATCCCACTGCCCCACACTCTCCCCGTGGCCCTGTGTCAATCACAGAAAAATCCCACTGCCCTGCTCGCAACCCAGAGCCATGTTTCAATCCCAAACTATTCCCACTGCCCCACTCTCTCCCCATAGCCCTGTATCAATTCCCAAACTAATACAGCTGCCCCGCTCTCCCTCCATAATCCTGTATCAACCCCAAACTAATCCCACTGGCCCACGTTCTCCCCATAATCCCGTGTCAATCCCAAACTAGGCTCACTACCCCGCTCTCTCCCCATAGCCCTTTATCAATCCAAAACAATCCCACTGCCCTGCTCGCTCCCCATAGCCCTGTATCAATCCCAATCTAATCCCACTGTCCCGCTCTCCCCACAGCCATGTATCAATCCCAAACTAATCCAACTGCCTCGCTCGCTCCCCATAGCCATGTATCAATCGCAAATACTCCCACATCCCCAGTCCAATCCCATGGCCCTGCATCAATCCCGAACTAATGCCAATGACCCTCTGTCACTCCATAGCCCTGTATCAATCACCAAACTAATGCCACGGACCCGCTGTCCCCCTAGCCCTGTACTAACCGGAAACTATTCCCAATGCACCACTCTCCCCCATAGCCCTGTATCAATCCCAAACTAATCCCACTGACCAACTCTCACCCCATAGCACAGTATCAATCGCAAACTAATCCCACTGCCTCGCTCGCTCCCCATAGCCCTGTTTCAATCGCAAATATTCCCACGTCCCCACTCTAACACCATGGCCCTGCAACAATCCAAAGCAGATGCCAATGACCCGCTCTCAGCCCATAGCCCTGTATCAATCAGCAAACTAATGCCACGGACCCGCTCTCCCCCTAGCCCTGTACTAATTGGAAACTATTCCCAATGCCCCACTCTCCGCCATAGCCTTGTAACAATCCCAAACTAATCCCACTGACTTGCTCTCCCAACATAGAAATGTATCAATCATCAAACTAATCCCACTGCCCCGCTTTTGCACCATAGCCCTGTATCAATCCCAAAATAATCCCAACTGCCCCGCTCTCCCCCTAAAGCCCTGTATCAACCCCAAACTAATCCCACTGCCCTACTCTCTCGCCATAGCCCAGTATCAGACCCAAAATAATCCCAACAGCCACGATCGCCCCCTAATGCCCTGTATCAATCCAAAGCTAATCGCACTGGCCCTTGTTCTCCCCATAGCCCTGTTTCAATCCCAAACTATTATCACTGCCCCCCTCTTTCACCATAGCTCTGTATCAATCCTAAATTAATCCCACTGCCTCGCTCTCCCCTCATAGCCCTGTATCAATCCCAAATTTATCCCACCGCCACTCTTTCCCCATAGCCCTGTATCAATCCCAAACTAATCCCACTGCCTCACTCTCTCCCCATAGCCCTGCATCACTCACAAATGAATCCGACAGCGCCGCTCTCATCCCATAGCTCTGTATCAATCGCAAACTAATCCCACTGGCCCGCTCTCTCCCAATAGCCCGATATCAATCCCAAACCATTCGCACTGCCCTGCTCACAGCCCATATTTCTTTATCAACCCCTTGCTCTTCCCACTGCCCACTCTCTCCCCATAGCACTGAATCTATCCACAAACCAATCCAACTGACCCGCTCTCCCCCATAGACCTGTATCCTTCTCTAACTAATCCCACTGCCCCACTCTCTCCCCATAGCCCTGTATGAATCCCATCTAAACCCACTGCCCAACTCTCTCCCCGTAGCACTGTATCAATCTCAAACTAATCCCACTACCCTGCTCGCACCCAATAGCCCTGTTTCAGCCCCGCTCTCCCCCATAGCCCTGTATCAATTCCCAAACTAATCCCACTGCCCCACGTTCTCCCCATAATCCTGTGTCAATCCCAAACTAATCCCACTGCCCCGCTCTCTCCACATAGCCCTGTGTCAATCCCAAACTAATCCCACTGCCCCACTCTCGCCCATAGCCCTGTATCAATCCCCAAACTTATCCCACTGCCCTGCTCTCCCTTTATATCCCTGTATCAATTCCAAATGAATCCAACTGCCCTTATATCAATCCCAAATTATTCCCGCTGCCCAACTCTCTCCCCATAGCCCAGTATCAATCCCAAAATAATCCCAACTGCCCCGCTCGCCATTTAATGCCCTGTAAAAATCCCAAACTAATCTCACTGCCTCGTCCTCTGCCCGTAGCCCTGTTTCAATCCCAACCTAAAGCACTGCCCCACTTTCTCCCCATAGCCCTGTGTCAGTCCCAAACTAATCCTACAGCCCTGCTCTCCACACATAATCCTGTATCAATCCCAAACAATTCCAACTGCCCCACTTTATCCCCATAATCCTGTATCAATTACAAATAAATCCCACTGCCCCACTCTCTCCCAATAGCACTGTGTCAATCCCAAACTAATCCCACAGCCCAGCTCTCTGCACATAGCCCTGTGTCTATCCCAAAATAATCCCACTGCCCGGCTCTCTGCCCATAGCCCTGTATCAATGCCCAAACTAATCCCACTGCCCTGCTCGCACCCCATAGCCTTTTTCAATCCCAAACTTTTCCCACAGCCCCGCTCGCACCCCATAGCCCTGTATCAATCCAATCTAATCCCACTGTCCCGCTCTCCCCACAGCCCTGTATCAATCCCAAACTAATCCCACTGACTCACACTCTCTCCATAGCTCTGTATCAATCCCAAAATATTCCCACTGCCCCACTCTAACCCCATGGCCCTGCATCAATCCCGAACTAATGCCAATGACCCTCTTTCACCCCATAGCCCTGGAGCAATCCCCAAACTAAGCCCACTGCCCAACTCTCTCCCCAAAGCCCAGTTTCAATCCCAAAATAATCCAAACCACCCCGCTCGCCCCCTAATGCCCTGTATCAATCCCAAACTAATCCCACTGCCCCATTCTATCCCCATAGCCCAGTATCAATCCCAAATTAATCCCAACTGCCCCGCTCGCCACTTAATGCCATGTAACAAATAATCCCACTGCCCCGTTCTCTCCCCATAGCCCTGTTTCAATCCCAACCAAATCCCACTGCCCCATTCTCTCCCCATAGCCCTGTATAATTCCCAAACTAATCCCACCGCCCTGCTCTCCACACATAATCCTCTATCAATCCCAAACAATCGCCACTGCCCTACTTTAACCCCATAATCCTGTATCAATTACAAATTAATCCCACTGCCCCACTCTCCCCCAATAGTCCTGCATCAATCCCAAACTATTCCCACTGCCCCGCTCTGTCCCCATCTCTCTGTATCAATCCCAAACTAATCCCACTGCCCCACCTTCTCCCCATAGTCCTCTGTCAATCCCAAACTAATCCCACTGCCCAGCGCTCTCCACATAGCCATGTGTGAATTCCAAACTATTCCCACTACCCTACTCTCTCCACATAATTCTGTATCAATCACAAACTAATCCCACTGCCCTGCTCTCTCCCCATAGCTCTGTATCAATCCCAAACTATTCCCACTGCCCCGCTATCTCCCTTTAGACCAGGATCTATTCCCAAATAATCCCTACTGCCCAGCTCGCCACAATGCCCTGTATCAATACAAAACTAATCCCACTGCCCCGCACTCTCCCCATAGCCCTGTATCAATACCAAACTGATCGCACTGCCCTGCTCTATCCCCATAGCTCTGTATCAATCCCAATCTAATCCCACTGTCCCGCTCTCCCCACAGCCCTGTGTCAATCCCAAACTAATCCCACTGCCTCGCTGTCTCCCCATAGCCCTGTATCAATCCCAAAATATTCCCACTGCCCCACTCTAACCCCATGGCCCTGCATCAATCCCGAAATAATGCCAATGACACTCTTTCACCCCATAGGCCTGGAGCAATCCCCAATCTAATCCCACAGCCCCGCTCTCTCACCATAGCCCTGTATCAATCCCCAAACAAAGCCCACTGCTCAACTCTCTCCCCATAGCCCAGTATCAATCCCAAAATAATCCAAACAACCCCGCTCACCGCTAATGCCCTGTATCAATCCCAAACTAATCCCAATGCCCCACTCAATCCCCATAGCCCAGTATGAATCACAAAATAATCCCAACTGCCCCGCTCGCCACTTAATGCCCTGTATCAAATAATCCCACTGCCCCGTTCTCTCCCCATAGCCCTGTTTCAATCCCAACCAAATCCCACTGCCCCGTTCTCTCCCCATAGCCCTGTATAATTCCCAAACTAATCCCACAGCCCTGCTCTCCACACAAAATCCTGTACCAATCCCAAACAATTCCCACTGCCCCACTTTATCTGCATAATCCTGTATCAATTACAAATTAATCCCACTGCCCCACTTTCTCACAATAGCCCTTTGTCAATCCCAAACAAATCCCACTGCCCCGCTCACACCACATAGTCCTGTGTCTATCCCAAACTAATCCCACTGCCCCGCTCTCTCCCCATAGCCCTCTATCAATTCCAAACTAATCCCACTGCCCCGCTCTCTCCCCATAGGCCTGTATCAATCCCAAAACTAATCCCACTGTCCCGCTCTCTCCCCATAGCTCTGTATCAATCCCAAACTAATCCCACTGCCATGCTCGCACCCCATAGCCCTGTTTCAATCCCAAACTGGTCCCGCTGCACCAGTTTCTCCCCATAAATCTGCATGAACCCCAAACTAATCCCACATCCACACTTTATCCCCATAATCCTGTATAAATTACAAATTAATCCCATTGCCCCACTGTCTCCCAATAGCCCTGTGTCAATCCCAAACTAATCCAACTGCCCCGCTCTCTCCCCATAGCCCTGGATCAATCCCCAAACTAATCCCACTGTCCCGCTCTCTCCACATAGCCCTGTATCAATCACAAACTAATCCCACTGCCCCGCTCTCTCCCCATTGCCCTGTATCAATCCCCAAATTCATCCCACTGTCCCACTCTCTCCCCATAGTCCTGTGTCAATCCCAATCTAATCCCACTGCCCCGCTGTCTCCACATAGCCCTGTGTCAATCCCAAACTAATCCCACTGTCCCGCTCTCTCCCCATAGTCCTGTGTCAATCCCAATCTAATCCCACTGCCCCGCTCTCTCCACATAGTCCTGTGTCAATCCCAAACTAATTCCACTGCCCTTCTCGCACAACATAGCCCTGTATCAGTCCAAATCTCATCCCACTGTCCCGCTTTCCCCACAGCCCTGTATTAATCACCAAACTAATACCACTGCCCCACTCTCTCCCCACAGGCCTGTATCACTTCCAAAATAGTCCGATCTGCCCCGCTCGTCCCCTAATGCCCTGTATCAATCCCAAACTAATCCCACTGCCCCACTCTCTCCCCATAGCGCTGTATCAATCCTAAAATTATCCCAACTGTCCCGCGCACTCCACATAGCCCTGCATAAATCCCAAACTAATTCCACTGCCCTACTCTCTCCCCATAGCCCTGTATCAAACCCAAACTAATCCTAATTCCTCGCTCTCTCCCCGTAGCCCTGTTTCAATAATAAACTATTACCACTGCCCCTGTCTTTCCCCATAGCCCTGTATCAATCACAAAATAATCACAATGCCCCGCTCCATCCCCATAGCCCTGTATCAATCCCAAACTAATCCGACTGCCCCGCTCTCTCCCCATAGCCCTGCACAAATCCCAAACTGATCCCACTGACCTGCTGTCTCCCCATTTCCCTGTCTCAATCCCAAAATAAAACTATGGTCCCGCGCTCTCCCCAGGACTTGTATCAATCCCAAACTAATCTCTCTACTCCGCTCTCTCGCAATAGCCCTGTAGCAATCCCAAACAAGCCCCACTACACTGCTCTACACCCATAGCCCTGTAACAATGCCAAACTAATCCCAATGCAGCGCTCTCTCCCCATAGCCCACTCTCAATCCCAAAATAATTCCACTCTTCCACTCTCTACCAATAGCCCTGTAACAATCACAAACTAATCCCACTACCCCGCTCTCTCCCCATAGCCCACTCTCAATCGCAAAATAGTCCCACTGCCCCGCTCTCTCCACATAGCCCTGTATCAATCACAAACTAATCGCACTGCCCCACTCTCCCCATTCCTCTGTATCAATCACAAACTATAACCACTGCCGTTCTTTTTCCCCATAGTTCTGTATCAATCCCAAACTAATCCCCACTCTATCACCATAGCCCTGTATCAATGCTAAACTAATCCCACTGCCCCTCTATTTCCCCATAGCCCTCTATCAAACCTAAACTAATCCCACTGCGCCGCTCTCTCCCCATAGGACTGTATCAATCGCAAACTAATCCCCCTGCACCGCTCGTTCGCAATAGCCCTGCATCAACCCCAAACTAATTCCAAGGCCCCGCTCTATACCCAAAGCCCTGTATCAATCGCAAACTAATCCCACTGCACTGCTCTCTCCCCATAGCCCTGTATCAATGTCAAATTAATCCCAACAGCCCCGCGCGCTCCCCATATCACTGTATCATTCCCAAATCAATTCCACTGCTCTGCTCTCTCACCATAGTCGTATATCAATCCCAAACTAATCCGAATGCCCATTATCTCCCCATAGCCCTATATCAATCACCAACTAATCCCACTGCCCGCTCTCTCGCCATAGCCATGTACCAATCCCCAAATTAAACTCACAGCCCCCGCTCACTCCCCATAGCCCTATAGCAATCCCAAACTAATCCCCCTGCCCTGCTTGCACCCCATATCCCTTTATTAATCCCAAACTATTCCCACTGCCCTGCTCTCTCCACATAGCCCTGTATCAATGCAAAACTAATCCCACTGCCCGCTCTCTTCCCATAGCCCTGTATCAATCCCCAAACTAATCCCACTGCCCCGCAATCTCCACATAGCCTTCTCTCAATCCCCCAAATTAACCCCTTTACCCCGCTCTCTCGCCATAGCCCTGTATCAATCCCACACTAATCCCACTACCCCACTCTCTCCCCATAGCCCTGTATCAATCTCCAAACTAATCCCACTGCCCCGCGCTCTCCACATAGCCCTATATCAATCCCACACTAATCCCACTGCCCCACTCTTTCCCCAGAGCCCTGTATCAATCCCAAACTAATCCCAAAGACCTGCTGTCTCCACATAGCCCTGTATCAATCACCAAACTAATTACACTGCCCCACTCTCTCCCCATAACCCTGTATCAATCCCAGCTAATCTCACTGCCCAACTCGCTCCCTATAGTTCTGTATCAATCCCAAACTAATCCCATTGCCCCACTTTATCACCATAGCCCTGTATCAATATCAAACTAATCCCACTGCACCGCTCTCTCCCCACAGCCCTATATCAATCCCAAAGTAATCCCAACAGCTCCGCGCGCTCCCCATATCCCTGTATGAATCAAAAACTAATTCCACTGCCCTGCTGTCTCCCCATAGCCTTATATCAATCCCAAACTAATCCGAATGCCCCGCCTCTCCCCATAGCCCTGTATCAAACCGCAAACTAATCTCATTGCCCCTCCCTCTCCCCATAGCCCTGTATCAATATCAAACTAATCCCACTGCCCCGCTCCTTTGCAATAGCCCTGCATCAACCCCAAACTAATTCCAAGGCCCCGCTCTATACCCATAGCCCTGTATCAATCCCACACTAATCCCACTGCCCCACTCTCTCCCCTTAGCCCTGTATCAATCCCAAATTAATCCCAAAGCCCTGCTCTCTCCTCATAGCCCTGTATCAATCCCCAAACTAATTACACTGCCCCACTCTCTCCCCATAGCCCTGTATCAATCCCATCTAATCTCAATGGCCAACTCTCTCCCCATAGCCCTGTATCAATCCCAAACTAATCCCACTGCCCTGCACGCACCCCATAGCCCTGTAAAAATCCCAATCTAATCCTACTGCCCCGTTCTCTCCACATAGCCCTGTATCAATCCCAAAATAAGACCACTGCCCTGCTCTCTCACCATAGTCCTGTGTGAAAGCCAAACTTTTCGGAATGCCGGGCTCTCCACCTATAGCCCTATATCAATCCAAAAATAATCCCAACTGCCCTGCTCTCTCCCTAATGCCCTGAATCAATGTCAATCCAATCCCACTGCCCCGCTCTCTCCCCATAGCCCTGTATAAATCCCAGAATAATCCCACTGCCCCGCTCTCAACCCATAGCCCTTTATCAATCTAAAACTAATTCCACTGCCCTGCTCTCTCCCCATAGCCCATTATCAATCCCAAACTAATCCCACTGCCCCACTCTCTCCCCATAGCCCAGTATCAATCCCAAACTAATCACAATGCTGCGCTCGCTCCACATAGCCCTGTATCAATCCCAAACTACTGCCACTGCCCCGCTCTCTCCCCGTAGCCCTGTATCAATCTCAAACTAATCCCAATGCCCTGTCCACAACCCATAGCCCTTTATCAATTCCAAACAATTCCCACTACCCCGCTCTCTCCACGTAGCCCTGTGTCAATCCTAAACTATTCCCACTGCCCCACACTTCCCATAGCCCTGTATCAATCCCAAACTAATCCCACTGCCCCGCTCTCTCCCCATAGCCCTGTAGCAATCCCCAAACTAATCCCACGTGCCACTCTCTCCCCATAGCCCTGTGTCAATCCCCAAGCTAATCCCACTGCCCCACTTTTCCCCATAGTCCTGTGTCAATCCCCAAACTAATCCCACTGCCCCTCTCTTCCACATCGCTCTGTATCAATCCCGAAAATAATCCCACTGCCACGCGTTCTCCCCAACGTCCTGTATCATTCCCCAAATTAATCCCACTGCCCCGCTCTCTCCCCATAGCCCTGTATCAATCCCAATCTATACCCAATGCCCCACTCTCCCCATAGCCCTGTATCAATCCCCAAGCTAATCCCACTGCAGCGCTCTCTCCCAGTAGCCTTGTATCAATCACAAACTAATCCCACTGCCCTGCTCTATCCCCATAGCCCTGTACAAATCCCAAACTTCTGCCACTGCCCCACGCGCACCCAGTAGCCTTTATCCATCCCAAACTATTCCAACTGGCCCGCTCTCTCCCCATAGCCCTGTACCAATCCACAAACTAATCCCCATGACCCGCACTCTCCCCAAAAACCAGTATCAATCCCAAACTACTCCCACTGCCCCGCGCTCTCCACATAGCCATGTGTGGATCCCACAGCCCCACGCTCTCCCCATATTCCTATATCAATCCCAAACTAATCCCACTGCCCCGCTCTCTCACCATAGCCAAGTATCAATCCAAAAATAATCCCAGCTGCCACGCTCGCTCCCGAATGACTTGTATCAATCCCAAACTAATCCCACTGCCCCGCTCTCTCCCCATAGACCTGTATCAATAAAAAACGAATCCCACTGCCCCGTGTTCTCCCCATAGTCCTGTATCAATCCCGAAAATAATCCCACTGCCCCCGCTCTCTCCGCATAGACCATTATCCATCCCAAACGAATCCCCCTGCCCTGCTCGCACCCCATAGCCGTTTATTAATCCCAATGTATTTCCACTGCCCCTCTCTCCACATAGTCCTGTTGCAATCCCAAACTTACCCCACTGCCCCACTCTCTCCCCGTAGCCCTTTATCAATCCCAAGTTATTCCCACTGCCTCGCGCTCTCCACATAGCCCTGTGTGAAAGCCAAACTATTACGAAAGCCCTGCTCTCCCCTATTGCCGTATACCAATCTCAAAATAATCCCAACTGCCCTGCTCACTCCCTACTGCCCTGTATCAATGCCAATCTAATCCCACTTCCCCGCTCTCTCCCCATAGCCCTGTAGCAATCCCAAACACATTCCACTGCCACGCTCTCCCTCCATAGCCTAGTATCAATCCAAAACTAATCCAACTGCCCAACACTCTCCCCATAGCCCAGTATCAATCCCAAACTAATCACAATGCCCCGCTCTCTCCGCAAAGCCCTGTATCAATCTCATACTAATCCCACTGCCCCATTCGCACGCCATAGCCCTTTATGAACCCAAATTTTCCCACTGCCGCGCTCCATCCATATAGACTTGAGCGAATCCTAAACTAATCCCACTGCCCCGCTCTAACCCCAGATCCCTGTATCAATCCCCAAACTAATCCCACTGCCCAACTGTTCCCCATAGTCCTGTGTCAATCCCCAAACTAATCCCACTGCCCCACTCCCTTCCCATAGCGCTGTATCAATCAGAAACTAATACCAATGCCCCGCTCTCTCCCCATAGACATATTTCAATCACAAACTAATCCCACTGCACCTCTCTCCACATAGCCCTGTATATATCCCCAAACTAATCCCACTGCCCCGCTCTGACCCCATAGTCCTGTAACAATTCCAAACTATTCCCACTGCCCAGCTCACTCCTGATAGCCCTGTATCAATCTCAAATTAATCCCACTGCCCTGCTCGCACCCCACAGCCCTTTATCAATACCAATCTATTCCCACTGCCCCGCTCTCTCCACATAGCCCTGTGTGAATCCCGAGACTAATCCCACTGCCCCACTTTCTCCCAATTGCCCTGTTTCAATCCCAAACTATTATCAATGCCCCCTTTCCCCATAGCTCTGTATCAATCCCAAAAAATCGCACTGCCCCACTCTCCCTCATAGCATTGCATCAATCCCAAATTTATCACACTGCCCCTCACTTTCCCCATAGCCCTGTATCAATCCCAAACGAATCCCGCTGCCCCACTCTCTCCCCATAGCCGTGCATCAATCCCAAACTATTCCAACTGCCCCATTTTATCCCAATAGCCCTGTACAAATTTCAAACTAATCCCACTGTCCCGCTCTCTCCCAAAAGCACTGTATCAATCCCAAACTATTCCCACTGCCAAGCTCTCTCCCCATAGCCCTGATAAATCCCAAACAAATCCCACTGCCCCGCTCTCTCCCCATAGTCCTTTATCAAACCAAAACTCTTCCCACTGCCTACTCTCTCCCCATAGCCCTGTATCTATGCACAAAATAATCACACTGACCCGCTCTCCACATAGCCCTGTACCAATCCCAAACTAATCCCAAAGCCTTACTCTCGCCCATAGCCCTGTATCAATCCCAAACTAATCCCACTGCCCTGCTCACCCTCTATATCCCTGTATCAATACCAAACTAATCCCACTACCCTGCTCTCTCCCCTTTGCTCTGTATCAATCTCAAACTAATCCCACTGCCCTGCTCTGTCCCCATAGGCCTGTATCAATCCCAAACTAATAAACTACCCCAATCTATCCCCATAGCCCTTTATCAATCCCAAATTATTCCAGCTGCCCCAATGTCCCAGTAACCCTTTATCAATCCCAAACTAATCCCACTGCCCAACTCTCTCCACAGAGCCCTGTATCAATCCTAAACTAATCCCACTGCCCTGCTCCCTCCCCATAGCTCTGTATCAATCCCCAAACTAATACCACTGCCCCGCTCCCTCCCCATAGCCCTTTATCAATCCCAAACTATTCCCATTGTCCCACTTTCTCCCCATAGACCTCTATTAATTCCCAACCTGATCCTGCTACCCCTCACTTCCCCATAGACCTGTAACAATCCCAAGCAAATCCCACTGCCCACATTCTCCCCATAGCCCTGTATCAATCCGTAAACAGATCCCACTGCCCCACTCTCTCCCAATTGCCCTGTTTCAATACCAATCTAATCGCACTGCCCCACTCTCTCCCCATAGTCCTTTAACAATCAAAAAATAATCCCAACTGGCCCGCTCTCTCCCTAATGCCCCATGTTAATCCCGAAATAATCACACTGCCCAACACCCTCCCCGTGGCCCTGTATAAATCACAGACTAATCCGTCTTCCCTGCTCTCTCCACATAGCGCTGTATCAATCCACAAACTAATTACACAGCCCACTTTCTCCCCATAGCCCTGTATGAATCCCAAATTGATCCCACTGCCCCGCTCTCACCCCATAGCCGTGTATCCATCCCAAACTTATCCCACTGCCCTGCTCTCTCCACATAGCCCTGTATCAATCCCAAACTAATCCCACTGCCCAACTCTCTCCCCGTAGCCTCGTATCAATCCCAAACTAATCCCACTGCCCTGCTATCTACCCATAGCTCTGTATCAATCCCAAACTATTCCCACTGCCACACTCTCTCCCCATAGACCAGGATCAATTCCCAAATAATCCCTACTGCCCAGCTCGCCCCCAATGCCCTTTATCAATCCCAAACTAATCCCACTGTCCCGCTCTCTCCACAAAGCCCAATATCAGTCCCAAACTTATCCCACTGCCCTGCTAACTCCCCATAGCACTGTATCAATCCCAAACTAATTCCACTGCACTGCTCGCACCCCATAGCCCTGTATGAATCCCAATCTAATCCCACTGCCTCGATCTCTCTCCCCATAGCCCTGTATCAATCCCAAAATCTTCCCACTGCCCCACTCTAACCCCATGGCCCTGCATCAATCCCGAACTAATTCCAATGCCACTCTCTCACCCCATAGCCCTGTATCAATCCCCAAACTAATGCCATGGACCGAATCTCCCCTAGCCCTGTACTAATCTAAAACAATTCCCTCTGCTCCACTCTCCCCCATAGCCCTGTATCAATCCCAAACCAATCCCAATGACCTGCTCTCCCAAGATAGACCTGTATCAATCATCAAACTAATCCCACTGCCCCGCTCTATCACCACAGCGCTACATAAGTCCCCAGACTAAGCCCACTGCCCCTCTCTCTACGCATAGCCCAGTATCAATCCCAAAATAATCCCAAATGCCCTGCTCGCCCCCTAATGCCCTGTATCAATCCCAAACTAATCCCACTGCCCCACAATTCCCCATAGCCCAGTATCAATCCCAAAATAATCCCAACTGCCCCGCTCGCCCCTTAATGCCCTGTAGCAATCCCGAACAAATCCCCCTGCCCTTCTCTCCATAAATAATCCTGTATCAATCCCAAACAATTCCCACTGCCCCACTTTATCCCAATAATCCTGTACCAATTACAAATTAATCCCAATGCTCCGCTCTCTCCCCATAGTCTTTATCAATCCCAAACTCTTCTCACTGCCCAATCTCTCCACATAGCCCTGTATCTATCCACAAACTAATCCCACTGACCCGCTCTCCCCCATAGTCCTGTACCAATCCTAAACTCTTCCCACTGCCCCACTCTCGCCCATAGCCCTGTATGAATCCCAAACTAATCCCACTGCCCTGCTCTCTCCCCATAGCTCTGTATCAATCCCAAACTCATTGCACTGCCCCGCACTCTCCCCATATGCCTGTATCAATCCCAAACTAATACAACTTCCCCACTCCCTCCCCATAGCCCTTTATCATTCCCAAATTATTCCCGCTGCCCCAATCTCCCCGTAGCCCTGTATCAATTCGCAAACTAATCCCACTGCCCCGCGCTCTCCCCATTACTCTGTATCAATCCCAAACTAATCAAACTGCCGACGTTCTCCCCGTAGTCCTGTGTCAATCCCAAACTAATCCCACTGCCCCGCTCTCTCCACCTAGCCCTGTTTCTATCTTAAACTTATCCCACTGCCCCGCTCTCTCCCCATAGCCCTTTATCAATTCCAACCTAATCCCATTGCCCCGCGCTTCCCCATAGCCTATTATCAATCCACAAACTAATCCCACTGTCCCCCTCTCTCCGCCTAGTCATGTATCAATGCCAAACTAATCCCACTGCCCTGCTCGCATCACGTAGTCCTGTTTCAATCCCAAACAATTCCCACTGCTCGACAATCTCCCCATAGCCCTGTATCAATTGCCAAACTAATCCCACTGCCCTGCAATCTCCCCATAACTCTCTATCAATCCCAAACTAATCGCACTGCCCCACTCTCTCCCCATAGCCCTGTATCAGTCCCAATCTAATCCCAACTGCACCGCGTGCCCCCTAATGCCCTGTATGATACCAAAACTAATCCCACTGACCCATGTTCTCCCCATAGTCCTGTATCAATCCCCAAACTAATCCCACTGCCCTGCACTCTACCCATAGCCCTGTATCAGTCCCAAACTGATCCCACTGCCCTGCTCTTTCCTCATAGCCCTGTATCAATCCCAAACTAATCCCACTGCCCTGCTTGCACCCCATAGCCCGGTATCAATCCCAATCTAATCCCACTGTGCCGCCCACCCCACAGCCCTGTATGAATCCCAAACTAATCCCCTTGCCTCGCTCTCTCCCCATAGGCCTTTTTCAATCCCAAAATATTCCCACTGCCCCACTCTAACCTCATGGCCTTGCATCAATCCCGAACTAATTCCAAATGTCCCTCTCTCACCCCATAGCCTTGTTTCAATCCACAAACTAATGCCACGGACCCGATCTCCCCTAGCCCTGTACTAATCCCAAACTATTCCCACTGCCCCACACTCCCCCATAGCCTTGTAGCAATCCCAAACTAATCCCACTGACCTGCTCTCCTAAAATAGACCTGTATCAGTCATCAAACTAATCCCACTGCCCCGCTCTCTCAACATAGCCCCATATCAGTCCCCAGACTAAGCCCACTGCCCCACTCTCTCCCCATAGACCAGTATCAATCCCAAAATAATCCCAACTGCCCCGCTCGCCCCCTAATGCCCTGTATCAATCCCAATCTAATCCCACTGCCCCTCTCTCTCCCCATAGTCCTGTATCAATCACAAAATTATTCTCCTGTCCCGCTCTCTCCCCATAGCCCTGTATCAATCCCCAAGCTAATTCCACTGCTCTGCTCTCTCGGCATAGCCCTGTATCAAACCCAACGTAATCCCACTGCCCCACCTTCCTCCCATTTCCCTTTATAAATCCCAAACTATTCACACTGCGCCACTCTCCCCCATAGCCTTGTTTCAATACAGAAAGAATCATAATGACCCTCTCTCATCCCATAGCCCTGAATCAAATCCCAAATTAACTCCACTGCCCCTCTCTCCCCATAGACCTGTATCAAACCCAAACTAATCCTACATGCTCCACTCTCCCAATAGCACTGTATCAAACCCAAACTAATCCCGATCCCCTACTCTCTCCCCAAAGCCCAGTGTCAATCCCAAAATAATCCCAAATGCCCCGCTCGCCCCTTAACGCCCTGTAACAATACCAAACTAATCCCCCTGCCCTGCTCTCCACACATAATCCTGCATCAATCACAAACAATTCCCACTGCCCCACTTTATCCCAATAATCCTGTACCAATTACAAATTAATCCCACTGCCCCACTCTCTCCAAAAGCCCTGTATCAATCCCAAACTAATCCCCCTGTCCTGCTCTCTCCCAATAGCCCTTTATCAATCCCAAACTAATCCCACTGCCCCGCACTCTATCGCCATTGCCCTGTATCAATCAAAAACTAATGCCACTGCCCCACTCTCTCAATAGCCCTTTATCAATCCCAAATGAATCCCACTGTCCCGCTCTCTACCCATAACCCTGTATCAAACCCAAACTAATCCCACAGCCCCACTCTCTCCCCATAGTCCTTTACCAATCCCAAACTCATCTCACTGCCCAACCTCTCCCCATAGCCCTGTATCAATCCACAAAGTAATCCCACTGACCCGCTCTCCCCCATAGTCCTGTACCAATCCCAAACTATTCCCACTGCCCCACTCTCGCCCATAGCTCTGTATGAATCCCAAACTAATCTCACTGCCCCGCTCTCCCTCTAAAGACCTGTATCAAACCCAAACTGATCGCACTGCCCCGCTCTCTCCCCATATGCCTGTATCAATCCCAAACTAATCCAACTGCCCCACTCCCTCCCCATAGCCCTTTATCAATCCCAAATTAATCCCGCTGCCCCAATCTCCCCGTAGCACTGTATCAATTCATAAACTAATCCCACTGCCCCGCTCTCTCCCCATTACTCTGTATCAATCCCAAACTAATCCCACTGCCCCGCTCTCTCCACATAGCCCTGTTTCTATCTCAAACTAATCCCACTGCCCCGCTCTCTCCCCATAGCCCTTTATCAAACCCAACCTAATCCCACTGGCCCGCACTCTCCCCCTAGCCTATTATCAATCCCCAAACTAATCGCACTGTCCCCCTCTCTCCCCCTAGCCATGTATCAATGCCAAACTAATCCCACTGCTCTACTCGCACCACGTAGTCCTGTTTCAATCCCAACCTATTCCCACTGCACCACACTCTCCCCATAGCCCTGTATCAATTGCCAAACTAATCCTACTGCCCTGCTCTCTCCCCATAACTCTGTATCAATCCCAAACTAATCCCACTGCCACACATTCTCCCCATAGTCCTGTGTCAATCCCAAACTAATCAGACTGCCCCACTCTCTCCACATAGCCCTGTGTCAATCCCAAACTAATCCCACTGCCCTGCTCGCTCCCCATATCCCTGTATCAATCCCAATCTAATCCCATTGTACCGCTCTCCCCACTGCCCTGTATCAATCCCAAAGTAATCCCACTGCCTCGCTCTCTCCCCATAACCCTGTATCAATCACAAATATTCCCACAGCCCCACTCTAACCCCATGGCCCTGCATCAATCCCAAACTAATGCCAATACCCCTCTCTCACCACTTAGCCCAGTATCAATCACCAAACTAATGCCACAGACCCTCTCTACACCTAGCACTGTACTAATCCGAAACTATTCCCACTGCCCCGCTCTCTCAGCATAGCCCTGTATCAACCCCCAAACTAAGCCCACTGCCCCACTCACTCCCCATAGCCCAGTATCAATCCCAAAATAATCTCAACTGCCCCGCTCGCCCCCAATTCCCTTTATCAATCCGAAAATAATCCCATGGCTCCACTCTCTCCCCATAGCCCAGAATGAATCCGAAAATAATCCCAACTGCACCGCTTGCCCACTAATGCCCTGTATCAATCAAAACTAATCCCACTGACCCGTGTTCTCCCCATAGTCCTGTATCAATCCCCAAACTAATCCCACTGCCCCGCTCTCTACCCATAGCCCTGTATCAGTCCCAAACTGATCCCACTGCCCTGCTCTTTCCTCATAACCCGGTATCAATCCCAAACTAATCCCACTGCCCTGCTTGCACCACATAGCCCGGTATCAATCCCAATCTAATCCCACTATGCCGCTCTCCCGACAGCCCTGTACCAATCCCATACAAATCCCACTGCCATGCTCTCTCCCCATAGCCCTGTATCAATCCCAATATATTCCCACTGCCCCTCTCTAACCCCATGGCCCTGCATCAATCCCGAACTAATACCAATGTCCCTCTCTCACCCCATAGCCCTGTGTCAATCCCCAAACTAATGTCACAGACCTGAACTCCCCTAGCCCTGTACTAATCCCAAACTATTCCCACTGCCCCACACTCCCCCATAGCCCTGTATCAATCCCAAACTAATCCCATTGACCTGCTCTCCCAAATAGACCTGTATCAATCATCAAACTAATCCCACTGCCCCACTCTCTCCCCATAGACCAGTATCAATCCCAAAATAACCCCAACTGCCCCGCTCGCCCCCTAATGCCCTGTATCAATCCCAATCTAATCCCACTGCCCCTCTCTCTCCACATAGCCCTTTATCAATCCCAAAGTAATCCCACTGCCCCACCTTCCCTCATTTCCCTTTATTAATCCCAAATTATTCACACTGCGCCACTCTCCTCCATAGCCTTGTTTCAATACCGAAATAATCCTAATGACCCTCTCTCATCCCATAGCCCTGAATCAAATCCCAAACTAACCCCACTGCCCCTCTCTCCCCATAGCCCTGTATCAAACCCAAACTAATCCCGATTACCTGCTCTCTCCCCATAGCTCTGTATCAATCCCAGACTAATCCTACTACCCCGCGCTCTCCCCATAGCTTTGTATCAAACCCAAACTCATCCCACTGCCCCGCTCTCTCCCCATAGCCCTGTATCAATCCCAGACTAATCTCACTGCCCCACTCTCTCCCCATAGTCCTGTATCAATCCACAAACTTATGTAGCCAAGTAGGAAAATGCAGTGAATATTTAAGTTCACTAGATGGCGCGGTTCATTTTCCCCTTTAGAATTTGAAAAAAGGAGAAAAGGATTAGCGGTAGGGCCATGTGATGCCAAAGGAACCTCCCCTTTCTTCACAGCCTCCATTTTCTAGATCCAGCGTGAGGGATGTGCTCTGAGGAGAGTTTGGGTGAATATGACTTTTGAAATGAACTTAGTCTGCGTAAAGTACAACTAAAACAGCATTTAGTGCAGCCAGACATAGTTTTAAAGTGATATTGTTTCCCAAATCACTCGATATCACGGGGATGCTTGCAGATTGTCCCACCATGTGCTGGTGTTAACCTTTGTTAAAATTGTTGTTGAGTCCTTGGGGCTACGTTTCGAACGAGTTTAATACTTTCTGTTTGCTTGTAAGAGGTAACAAGTGATAACGGGACATACGAATGTATGGTATGATATGTTTTGTTTTGTATAATGATTGTTAGCTAATTAACTACCTGCACCTGTGGTTTACCTCATGTTCTGTTTTACAGCAAGCCACGGCCGTATTTTATCGACTGTGTTTTATGTATTTACAATTTCATCCTAAACCTAGACCCAAGTTATTAATACAGAATAAAAAACCCCAAAAACGAAAGTTCGTGTCCTGTGCTGCTCCATTTCGCCAGGCTACACTTATCCCACTGCCCGCTCTCTCCTCAGAGCCCTGTATCAATCACAAACGAATCCCACAGCCCTAGTCGCACCCTATAGCCCATTATCAATCACAAACTAATTCCACTGCCCCACCCTCTCCCCATATCCTTGTATCAAACCCTAGCTAAGCCCATTGCCCCGCTCTCTCCCCATAGCCCTGTGTCAATCCCAAACTACTCCCACTGCCCCACTCTCCCCATAGCCCTGTAGCAATCCCAAACTAATCCCACTGACCTGCTCTCCAACCATAGCCCTGTATCAATCCCTAAACAAATCCCGCTGCCCCGCTCTCTCCCTATAGCCTTACATCTATCCCAAATTAAGCACATTGTCCCGCTCTCTCCCCAAAGCCCTGTGTTAATCCCAATCTATTCTCACTGCCCCAATCTCCCCCATAACCCTGTATCAACCCCAAACTAATCCCACTGCCCCGTTCTCTCCGCATAGCCCTGTATCAATCGCAAACTAATCCCACTGCCCTGCACTCCACACATAATCTTGTATCAATCCCAAACTATTCTCACTGCCCCATTTTATCCCAATAGCCCTGTATCAATCTCAAACTCATCCCACTGTCCCGCTCTCTCCCAAAAGCCCTGCATCAATCCCAAACCATTCGCACTGCCCTGCTCGAACCCCATATCCCTTTATCAATACCAAACTATTCCCACTGCCCCACTCTCTCCCCATAGTCCTTTATCAATCCCAAACTCTTACCACTGCCCAACCTCTCTCCACAGCCCTGTATCTATGCACAAACTAATCACACTGACCCGCTCTCCGCATAGCCCTGTACCAATCCGAAACTAATCCCACTGCCTTAATCTCGCCCATAGCCCTGTATCAATCCCAAACTAATACCACTGCCCTGCTCACCCTCTGTATCACTGTATCAATCCCAAACTAATCCCACTACCCTGCTCTCTCCCCATAGTTCTGCATTAATCTCAAACTAATCCCACTGCCCCGCTCTCTCCCCATAGCCCAGTATCAATCCCAAAATAATCCCAACTGCCCCGCTCGCCCCTTAATGCCCTATAACAATCCCAAAATAATCCCCCTGCCCTGCTCTCCAGACATAATCATGTATCAATCCCAAACAATTCCCACTGCCCCATTTTATCCCAATAATCCTGTATAAATTACAAATTAATCCCACTTCCCCACTCTCTCCCAAAAGCCCTGTATCAATCCCAAACTAATCCCATTGCCCCGCACTCTCTCCCCATTGTCCTGTATCAATCCCAAACTAATCCCACTGTCCCGCTCTCTCCCCATATCACTGTATCAAACCCAAACTAATCCCACAGCCCCGCTCTCTCCCCATAGCCCTTTATCAATCCCAAACTCTTCTCACTGCCCAATCTCTCCCCATAGCCCTGTATCAATCACAAACTAATCCCACTGCCCCACTCTCTCCCTAGATCACTGTATCAAACCCAAACTAATCCCACAGCCCCGCTCTCTCCCCATAGCCCTTTATCAATCCCAAACTCTTCTCACTGCCCAATCTCTCCCCATAGCCCTGTATCAATCCACAAACTAATCCCACTGACCCGCTCGCCCCCATATTCCTGTACCAATCCCAAACTATTCCCACTGCCCCAATCTCGCCCATAGCCCTGTATGAATCCCAAACTAATCCCAATGCCCCGCTCTCCCTCTAAAGACCTGTATCAAAGCCAAACTAATCCCACAGCCCTGCTCTCTCCCCATGGCTCTGTATCAATCCCAAACACATCGCACTGCCCCGTTCTCTCCCCATAGGCCTGTATCAATCCCAAACTAATGCAACTGCACCACTTCCTCCCCATAGCCCTTTATCAATCCCAAATTATTCCCGCTGCCCCAATCTCCCCGTAGCCGTGTATCAATCCCCATTACACTGTTACAATCCCAAAATAATCCAACTGCCGACGTTCTCCCCGTAGTCCTGTGTCAATCCCAAACTAATCCCACTGCCCCGCTCTCTCCACATAGCCCTGTTTCTATCTTAAACTAATCCCACTGCCCCGCTCTCTCCCCATAGCCCTGTATCAATCCCAACCTAATCAAATTGCGCCGCGCTCTACCCATAGCCTATTATCAATCCCCAAACTAATCCCACTGTCCCACTCTCTCCCCCTAGCCATGTATCAATCGCAAACTAATCCCATTGCCCTGCTCGCATCACGTAGTCCTGTTTCAATCACAAACTATTTCCACTGCACCACACTCTCCCCATAGCCATGTATCAATTGCCAAACTAATCCCTCTGCCCTGCTCTCTCCCCATAATTCTGTATCAATCCCAAACTAATCCCACTGCCACACGTTCTCCCCATAGTCCTGTGTCAATCACAAACTAATCCCACTGCCCCGCTCTCTCCACATAGCCCTGTGTCAATCTCAAACTAATCCCACTGCCCCGCTCTCTCCCCATAGTATGTATCAGTCCGAAACTAATCCCACTGCCCTTCTCGCTCCCCATATCCCTGTATCAATCCCAATCTAATCCCACTGTCCGGCTCTCCCCACAGCCCTGTATCAATCCCACAGTAATCCCACTGCCTCGCTTTCTCCCCATAGCCCTGCATCAATCACAAATATTCCCACTGCCCCAATCTAACTCCATGGCCCTGCATCAATCCCAAACTAATGCCAATGCCCCTCTCTCACCACTTAGCCCTGAATCAATCACCAAACTAATGTCACAGACCCGCTCTCCACCTAGCACTGTACTAATCCAAAACTATTCCCACTGCCCCAATCGCTGCCATAGCCCAAAATCAATCCCAAACAATCCCACTGACCTGCTCTCCCAGCATAGACCTGTAGCAATCATCAAACTAATCCCACTGCCCCGCTCTCTCAGCATAGCCCTGTATCAATCCCAAACTAAGCCCACTGCCCCACTCTCTCCCCATAGCCCAGAATGAACCCCAAAATAATCCCAACTGCACCGCTGGCCCCCTAATGCCCGGTATCAATCCGAAACTAATCCCACTGCGCCACTCTCTCCCCATAGCCCAGAATCAATCCCAAAATAATCCCAACTGCACCGCTTGCCACCTAATGCCCTGTACCAATCCTAAACTAATCCCACTGACCCGTGTTCTCCCCATAGTCCTGTATCAATCCCCAAACTAATCCCACTGCCCCACTCCCTTCCCAAAGCCCTGTATCAGTCCCAAACTGATCCAACTGCCCTGCTTGCACCCCATAGCCCTGCATCAATCCCAATCTAATGCCACAGTCCCTCTCTCCCCACAGCCCTGTATCAATCCCAAACAAATCCCACTGCTGCACACTCCCCCCATAGCCGTGTATCAAACCCAAACTAATCTCACTTCCCCGCTCTCTCCCCATAGTCCTGTATCAATCCCCAAAATAATCCCACGGCCCTAGTCGCAACCTATAGCACTTTATCAATCACAAACTAATTCCAATGCCCCACCCTCTCCCCATAGCCCTGTATCAATCCCAATCTAAGCCCATTGCCCTGCTCACTCCCCATAGCCCTGTGTCATTCCCAAACTATTCCCACTGCCCCACTCTCCCCCATAGCCCTGTAGCAATCCCAAACTAATCCCACTGACCTGCTCTCCCACCATAGCCCTGTATTAATCCCAAAACAAATCCCGCTGCCCCGCTCTCTTCCTATAGCCTTATATCAATCCAAAAGAAGCACATTGCCCTGCTCTCTCCCCATAGCCCTGTGTCAATCCCAAACTATTCCCACTGCCCCACTCTCCCCCATAGCCCTGTATCAATCCCAAACTATCCCACTGAGCTGCTCTCCAGCCATTGCCCTGTATCAATACCTAAACTAACCCCACTGCTCCGCTCTCTCCCCATAGCCCTGTATCAATCCCAAACTATTCCCACTGCCCCACTCTCTCCCCATAGCCCTGCATCAATCAGAAACTAATCCAACTGACCCACTCTCTCCCCATAGCCCTGTATCCATCCCAAATTAATCCGTCTGCTCCGCTCTCACCCCATAGCCCTGTATCAATCCCAAACTAATCCCACTACACCTGTCTATCCTCATAGCCGTGTAACAATCCCAAACTAATCCCACAGCCCCGTTCTCTCCCCTAGCCCTGTATCAATCCCAACCTAATCCAACTGCCCCACACTCTCTCCATAGCCCGGTATCAATCCCAAACGAATCCGTCTGCTCCGCTCTCACCCCATAGCCCTGTATCAATCCCAAACTAATCCCACTACACCTGTCTATCCTCATAGCCCTGTAAAAATCCCAAACTAATCCCACTGCACCGTTCTCTCCCCATAGCCCTGTTTCAATCCCAACCTAATCCTACTGCCCCTCTCTCTCCCCATAGCCCTGTATGAATCGCAAACTAATCCCACTGCCCTGCTCTCCACACACAATCCTGTATCAATCCCAAACTATTCCCACTGCCCCATTTTATCCCAATAGCCCTGTATCAATCTCAAACTAATCCCACTGTCCCGCTCTCTCCCAAAAGCCCTGTATCTGTCCCAAACCATTCGCACTGCCCTGCTCGAGCCCCATATCCCTTTACCAATACCAAACTATTCCCAATGCCCCGATCTCTCCCCATAGTCCTTTATGAATCCCAAACTCTTCCCACTGCCCACTCTCTCTCCATAGCCCTGTGCCTATGCACAAATTAATCACACTGTCCCGCACTCCGCATAGCCCTGTAACAATCCCAAACTAATCCCACTGCCTTACTCTCGCCCATAGACCTGTATCAATCCCAAACTAATCGCACTGCCCTGCTCACCCTTTATATCACTGTATCAATCCCAAACTAATCCCACTACCCTGCTCTGTCCCCATAGCTCTGTATTAATCTCAAACTAATCCCACTGCTCCGCTCTGTCCCCATAGGCCTGTATCAACCCCAAACTAATCCAACTACCCCAAACTCTCCCCATAGCCCTTTATCAATCCCAAATTATTCCCGCTGCCCCAATCTCCCCATATCCCTGTATCAATTCCCAAACTAGTCACACTGCCCCGCTCTGGCCCCATAACGCTTTTATCAACACTAAACTAATCCGACTGCCCCACGTTCTCCCCATAATCCTGTGTAAATCCCAAACTAATCCCACTGCCCAACTCTCTCCACATAGCCCTGTGTCAATCCCAAACGAATCCCACTGCCCGCTCTCTCTCCATAGCCCTGTATCATTCCCAAACTTATCCCACTGACCTGCTCTCCCAAAATATAACAGTATCAATCATCAAACTAATCCCACTGCCCCGCTCTCTCAACATATCCCTATATCAGTCCCCAGACAAAGACCACTGCCCCACTATCTCCCCATAGCCCAGTATAAATCCCAAAATAACCCCAACTGCCCCGCTCGCCCCCTAATGCCCTGTATCAATCCCAATCTAATCCCACTGCCCCACTCTCTCCCCATAGCCCAGTATCAATCCCAAAATAATCCCAACTGCTCCGCTCGCCCCCTAATGCCCTGTATCAATCCCAAACTAATCCCCCTGCCCTGCTCTCCACACAGCACTGTATTAATCCTAAACTATTCACACTGCGCCACTCTCCCCCATAGCCTTGTTTCAATACAGAAATAATTCTAATGACCCGCTCTCATCCCATTGCCCTGAATCAAAGCCAATCTAATCCCACATGCTCCTCTCTCCCCATAGCCCTGTATCAAACCCAAACTAATCCCGATTCCCTGCTCTCTCCCCATAGCTCTTTATCAATCCCACATTAATCCTACTACCCCGCGCTCTCCCCACAGCTCTGTATCAATCCTAAACTAATCCCACTGACGCACTCCCTCCCCATAGCCTTGTATCAAACCCAAACTCATACCACGGCCGCGCTCTCTTCCCATAGCCCCGTATCAAACCCAAACTAATCTCACTGCCCCGCTCTCTCTGCATAGTCCTGGAGCAATCCACCAACTAATCCCAATGCCCCGCTCTCTCCTCATAGCCCTGTATCAATCACAAACTAATCACACGGCCCTAGTCGCACCCTATAGCCCTTTATCTATCTCAAACTAATTCCACTGCCCCACCCTCTCCCCATAGCCTGTATCAATCCCAATCTAAGCCCACTGCCCCGCTCGCTCCCCATAGCCCTGTGTCAATCCCAAACTATTCCCACCTCCACACTCACCCCCATAGCCCTGTATCAATCCCAAACTAATCCCACTGACCTGCTCTCCCGCCATTGCCCTGTATCAATCGCTAAACTAACCCCACTGCTTCGCTCTCTCCCCATAGCCCTGTATCAATCCCAAACTAATCCCACTGCCCCACTCTCTACCCATAGCCCTGCATCAAACAGGAACTAATCCCACTGACCCGCTCTCTCCCCATAGCCCTGTATCCATCCCAAACTAATCCGTCTTCTCCGTCTCACCCCATAGCCCTGTATCAATCCCAAACTAATCCCACTACACCTATCTATCCGCATAGCCCTGTAACAATCCCAAACTAATCCCACTGCCCCGTTCTCTACCCATAGCCCTGTATCAATCCCAATCTAATCCGTCTTCTCCGTTCTCTCCCCATAGCCCTGTATCAATCCCAAACTAATCCCACTGCCCCGCTCTCTCCTCATAGCCCTTTATCAACCACAAACTAATCCCACGGCCCTAGTCGCACCCTATAGCCCTTTATCAATCACAACCTAATTCCACTGCCCTACCCTCTCCCCAAAGCCCTGTGATAAGCCCATTTCCCCGCTCTCTCCCCACAGACCTGTGTCAATCCCAAACTATTACCCACTGCCCCACTCTCCCCCATAGACCTGTATCAATCCCTAACTAATCCCACTGACCCGCTCTCTCCTCATAGCCCTGTATCAATCCCAAACTAATCCCACTACACCTGTCTATCCTCATAGCCCTGTAACAATCCCAAACTAATCCCACTGCCCCGTTCTCTCCCCATAGCCCTATATCAATCCCACTGCCCCACTCTCTGCCCATAGCCCTGTATCTATCCCAAACTAATCCCACTGCCCCACTAACTCCCCATAGCCCTGTATCCATCCCAAACTAATCCGTCTGCTCCGCTCTCACCCCATAGCCCTGTGTCAATCCCAAACTAATCCCACTGCACCTGACTATCCTCATAGCCCTGTAAAAATCCCAAACTAATGCCACTGCCCCAATCTCTCCCCATAGCCCTGTATCAATCCCAACCTAATCCCACTGCCCTGCTCTCCACACATAATCCTGTATCAATCCCAAACTATTCTCACTGCCCCATTTTATTCCAATAGCCCTTTATCAATCTCAAACTAATCCCACTGTCCCGCTCTCTCTCAAAAGCCCTGTATCAGTCGCAAACAATTCGCATTGCCCTGCTCGAAACCCATATCCCTTTATCAATACCAAACTATTCCCACTGCCCACTCTCTCTCCATAGCCCTGTGCCTATGCACAAACTAATCACACAGACCTGCTCTCCGCATAGCCCTGTACCAATCCCAAACTAATCCCAGTGCCCTGCACACCCTCTATATCACTGTATCAATCCCAAACTAATCCCACTGCCCTGCCCTCTCCCCCTAGTTCTGTATTAATCTCAAACTAATCCCACTGCTCCGCTCTCTCCCCACAGGCCTGTATCAACCCCAAACTAATCCAAGAACCCCAATCTCTCCCTATAGCCCTTTATCAATCCCAAATTTTTCCCGCTGCCCTGCTCTCTCCCCATAACCCTTTTATCAATCCCAAATTAATCCCTTTGCCCCGCGCTCTCCCCATAGCTCTGTATCAATCCCAAACTAATCCCACTGCCGCACACTCTCCCCATAGCCGTGTATCAAACCCAAACTAATCCCACTGCCGTGCTCTCTCCCCATAGCCCTGTATCAATCCCAAACTAATCTCACTGCCCCGCTCTCTCCTCATAGCCCTGTATCAATCACAAACTAATCCCACGGCCCTAGTCGCACCCTATAGCCCTTTATCAATCACAAACTAATTCCACTGCCCCACCATCTCCCCATTGCCCTGTATCAATCCCAAGCTAATCACATTGCCCCCCTCTCCCCCATAGCCCTGTAGCAATCCCAAACTAATCTCACTGACCTGCTCTCGCACCATAGCCCTGTATTAATCCCTAAACAAATCCCGCTGCCCCGCTCTCTCCCTATGGCCTTATATAATCCAAACTAAGCACATTGTCCCGCTCTCTCCCCATAGCCCTGTGTCAATCCCAAACTATTCCCACTGCCCCACTCTCCCCATAGCCCTGTATCAATCCCAAACTAATCCCACTGACATGCTCTCCCGCCATTGCCCTGTATCAATCCCAAACTATTCCCACTGCCCCACTCTCTCCCCATAGCACTGCATCAATCACAAAGTAATCCGACTGACCCGCTCTCTCCCCATAGCCATGTATCCATCCCAAACTAACCCGTGTGCTCCGCTCTCACCCCAATCCCAAATTATTCCCGCTGCCCCAAACTCCCCATAGCCCTGTGTCAATTTCCAAACTAGTCCCACTGCCCCGCTCACTTCCAATAACCCTTTTATCAATACCAAACTAATCCCACTGACCCAAGTTCTCCCCATAATCCTGTGTAAATCCCAAACTAATCCAGCTGCCCAACTCACTCCACATAGCCCTGTGTGAATCCCAAAGAAATCCCACTGCCCGCTCACTCTCCATAGCTCTGTATCAATCCTAACTAATCCCACTGCCCCGCTCTCTCCCCATAGCCCTGTATCAATCCCCAAACTAATCCCACTGTCCCGCTCCCTCCCCATAGCCCTGTTTCAATCGCAAACTATTCCCACTGCCTCACTCTCTCCCCACAGACCTCTATCAATTTCCAAACTGATCCCGCTGCCCCTCTCTTCCCCATAGCCCTGTATCAATCCCAAGCAAATCCCACTGCCCACATTCTCCCCATAGCCCTGTATCAATCTGCCAACAAATCCCACAGCCCCACTCTCTCCCATTTGCCCTGCTTCAATCCCAAACTAATCCCACTGCCCCACACTCTGCCCGTGGCCCTGTATCAATCACAGACTAATCCCACTGCCCTGCTCTCTCCACATATACCTGTATCAATCCCCAAACTTATTACACTGCCCCACTCTCTCCCCATAGCCCTGTACCAATCCCAAACTTATCCCACTGCCCTGCTCTCTTCCCAAAGCCCTGTATCAATCCCAAACTAATCCCACTGCCCTGCTCTCTCCCCATAGTACTGTATCAATCCCAAACTATTCCCACTGCCATGGTCTCTCCTCATAGACCAGGAACATTTCCCAAATAATCTCAACTGCATAGTTCGCCCCCAATGCCCTATATCAATAGCAAACTAATCACACTGCCCTGCTCTTTCCCCATAGACCTGTATCAGTCCCAAACTGATCCCACTACCCTGCTCTCTCCCCATAGACCTGTGTCAATCCCAAACGAATCCGACTGCCCTGCTCGCACCCCACAGCCCTGTATCAATCCCAAACTAATAACAATGCCTCCCTCTCTCCCCATAGCCCTGTATCAATCCCAAAATATTCCCACTGCCTCAGCCTAACCCCATGGCCCTGCATCAATCCCGAACTAATACCAATGACTCTCTCTCACCCCATAGCACTGCATCAATCCCCCAACTAATGCCACGGACCCGCTCTCCCCTAGCCCTATATTAATGCCAAACTATTCCCACTGTCCCACACTCCCCCATAGCCCTGTATCAATCCCAAACTAATCCCACTGACCTGCTCTCCCAAAATAGACCTGTATCAATCATCAAACTAATCCCATGGCCCGGCTCTCTCACCACAGCCCTATATCAGTCCTCAGACTCAGCCCACTGCCCCACTCTCTCCCCATAGCCCAGTATCAATCCCAAAATAATCCCAACTGCCCAGCTCACCCCCTAATGCCCTGTATCAATCCCAAACTTATCCACTGCCCCACTCTCTCCCCATAGCCAATTATCAATCCCAAAATAATCCCAACTGCCCCGCTCGCCCCTTAATGCCCTGTAACAACCCAAAACTAATCCCCCTGCCCTGCTCTCCACACATAATCCTGTATCAATCCCAAACAATTCCCACTGCCCCAATTTGTCCCCATAGTCCTGTATCAATTACAAATTAATCCCACTGCCCCAATGCCTCCCAAAAGCCCTGTATCAATCCCAAACTAATCCCCCCTCTCCCGCTCTCTCCCAATAGACCTGTATCAATCACAAACTTATCCCGCTGCCCAACTCTTTCCCAATAGCCCTGTATCAATCCCAAATTAATCCCACTGTCCCACTCTCTCCCCATTGCCCTGTATCAAACCCAAACTAATCCCACAGCCCCGCTCTCTCCCCATAGTCCTTTATGAATCCCAAACTCTTCTCACTGCCCAATCACTCCCCATAACCGAGTAATTATCCACAAACAAATCTCACTGACCCGCTCTCCCCCAAAGCCCTGTACCATTCCCAAACTATTCCCACTGCTCCACACTCCCCCATAGCCCTGTATCAATCCCAAACTAATCCCACTGACTTGCTCTCCCAAAATAGACCTGCGTCAATCATCAAACTAATCCCACTACCCAGCTCTCTCAACATAGCCCTATATCAGTCACCAGATAAGACCACTGCCCCACTCTCTCCCCATAGCCCAGTATCAATTCCAAAATAATCCCAACTGCCTCGCTCGACCCCTAATGCCCTGTATCAATCCGAAACTAATCCCACTGCCCCACTCTCTATCCATAGCCCAGTATCAATCCCCAAATAATCCCAACTGCCCCGCTTGCCCCTTAATCCCCTCTAACAATCCCAAACTAATCCACCAGCCCTGCTCTCCACACAGCCCTGTATCATTCCTCAAACTGATCCCACTGCCAAGCTCTCTCCCCATAGTCATGTATCAATCACAAACCTATTACACTGTCCCGCTCTCTCCCCATAGCCCTGTATCAATCCCCAAGCTAATTCCACTGCTCTGCTCTCTCCGCATAGCCCTGTATCAATCCCAAAGTAATCCCACTGCCCCACCTTCACCCCATTTCCCTTTATTAATCCCAAACTATTCAAACTGCGCCACTCTCCCCCATAGCCTTGTTTCAATACCGAAATAATCATAATGACCCTCTCTCATCCCATAGCCCTCAATCAAATCCCAAACTAACCCCGCTGCCCCTCTCTCGCCATAGTCCTGTATCAAACCCAAATTAATCACACATGCTCCACTCTCCCAATAGCAGTGTCATACCCAAACTAATCCCGATTCCCTGCTCTCTCCCCATAGCCCTGTATCAATCCCACACTAACCCACTGCCCCACTCTTGCCCATAGACCTGTATCCATCCCAAACTAATCCCACTGCCCTGCTCTTCCTCTATAGCCCCGTATCAAACACAAACTAATCCCACTGCCCTGCTCTCTCCCCCAGCTCTGTATCAAACCCGAACTAATCCCACTGCCCCGCTCTCTCCCCATAGGCCTGTATCAATCCCAACCTTATTCAACTGCCCCACTCTCTCCCCATAGCCCGTTATCAATCCCAAATTATTCCTGCTGCCCCAATCTCCCCGTAGCCCTGTATCAATTCCCAAACTAATCCCACTGCCCCGCTCTCTCCCCATTACTCTGTATCAATCCCGAACTAAACCATCTGCCCCATGTTCTCCCCATAGTCCTGTGTTAATCACAAACTAATCCCACTGCCCCGCTCTCACCACATAGCCCTTTGTCTATCTCGCACTAATCCCACTGCGCCGCTCTCTCCCCATAGCCCTGTATCAATCCCAACCTAAGCCCACTATCCCGCTCCTTCCCCATAGCCTATTTTCAATCCCCAAACTAATCCCAATGTCCCATTCTCTCCATTTAGCCCTGTATCAATCCCAAGCTAATCCCACTGCCCTGCTCACACCACGGAGTCCTGTTTCAATCCCAAACAATTCCCACTGCACCACACTCTCCCCATAGCCCTGTATGAATTCCCAATCTAATCCCACTGTCTCACTCTCCCCACAGCCCTGTATCAATCCCAAAAGTAATACCAATGCCTTGCTCTAACCCCATGGCTCTGCATCAATCCCGAACTAATGCCAATGATCATCTCTCACCCCATAGCCCTGTATCAATCCCCAAACTTACGCTACGGACCCGCTCTCCAACTAGCCCTGTACTAATCCGAAACTATTCCCACTGCCCCACTCTCCCCCATAGCCCTGTATCAATCCCAAACTAATCCCACTGAACTGCACTCCCAACATAGACCTGCAACAATCATCAAACTAATCCCACTGCCCCGCACTCTCACCATAGCCCTGTATCAATCACCAAACTAAGCCCACTGCCCCGCTCTTTCCCCATATGTCTGTATCAGTCCCAAACTGATCCCACTGTCCTGCTCTCTCCCCATAGCCCTGTATCAATCCGAAACGAATCCCACTGCCCTGCTCGCATCCCATAGCCCTGTATCAATCTCAATCTAATGCCACTCTCCCGCACTCCCCACAGCCCTGTATCAATCCTAAACTAATCCCAATGCCTTGCACTCTCCCCATAGCCCTGTATCAGTCCCAAAATATTCACACTGCCCCGCTCTAACCCCATGGCCCTGGATCAATCCTGAACTAATACCAATGACTCTCTCTCAACCCATAGCCCTGTATCAATCCCCAAATTAATGCCACGGACCCGATCTCCCCTAGCCCTGTACTAATCCCAAACTATTCCCAATGCCCCACTCTCCCCCATAGCCCTGTATCAATCCCAAACTAATCCCACTGACCTGCTCTCCCAAAATAGTCCTGTATCAATCATCAAACTAATCCCACGGCCCAGTTCTCTCACCATAGCACTATATCAGTCGCCAGACTAAGCCCTCTGCCCCACACTTTCCCCATAGCCCAGTATCAGTCCCAAAATAATCCCAACTGCCCTGCTCACCTCCTAATGCCCTGTATCAATCCCAAATGTAGCCCACTGCTCCACTCTCTCCCCATAGCCAAGTATCAATCCCAAAATAATCCCACCTGCCCCGCTCGCCCCTTAATGCCCTGTAACAATCCCAAACTAATCCCCGTGCCCTGCTCTCCACACATAATCCTGGATCAATCCCAAACAATTCCCACTGCCCCGCTTTATCCCAATAATCCTGTATCAATTACAAATTAATCCCACTGCCCAATCTCTCCCAAAAGCCCTGTATCAAACCCAAAGTTATCCCGCCTGTCCCGCTCTCTCACAATAGACCTGTATCAATCAGAAACTAATCCCACTGCCCCGCATTCACTCCCCATAGCCCTGTATCAATCACAAACTAATCCCACTGCCCAACTCTCTCCCAATAGCCCTGTAGCCCTGTATCTATCCACAAACAAATCCCACTGACCCGCTCTCCCCCAAAGCCCTGTACCATTCCCAAACTATTCCCTCTGCCCCACTCTCGCCCATAGCCCTGTATCCATCCCAAACTAATCCCACTGCCCCGCTCTCCCTCTTTAGCCCTGTCTCAAACCCAAACTAATCCCACTGACCTCCTCTCTCCCCATAGCTCTTTATCAATGTCAAACTAATCCCACTGCCCCGCTCTCTCCCCATAGGCCTGTAACAATCCCAAACTAATCTCACTGCCCCGCTCTCTCTGCATAGTCCTGGAGCAATCCACCAACTAATCCCAATGCCCCGCTCTCTCCTCATAGCCCTGTATCAATCACAAACTAATCACACGGCCCTAGTCGCACCCTATAGCCCTTTATCTATCTCAAACTAATTCCACTGCCCCACCCTCTCCCCATAGCCTGTATCAATCCCAATCTAAGCCCACTGCCCCGCTCGCTCCCCATAGCCCTGTGTCAATCCCAAACTATTCCCACTTCCCCACTCACCCCCATAGCCCTGTATCAATCCCAAACTAATCCCACTGACCTGCTCTCCCGCCATTGCCCTGTATCAATCGCTAAACTAACCCCACTGCTTCGCTCTCTCCCCATAGCCCTGTATCAATCCCAAACTAATCCCACTGCCCCACTCTCTACCCATAGCCCTGCATCAAACAGGAACTAATCCCACTGACCCGCTCTCTCCCCATAGCCCTGTATCCATCCCAAACTAATCCGTCTTCTCCGTCTCACCCCATAGCCCTGTATCAATCCCAAACTAATCCCACTACACCTATCTATCCGCATAGCCCTGTAACAATCCCAAACTAATCCCACTGCCCCGTTCTCTACCCATAGCCCTGTATCAATCCCAATCTAATCCGTCTTCTCCGTTCTCTCCCCATAGCCCTGTATCAATCCCAAACTAATCCCAATGCCCCGCTCTCTCCTCATAGCCCTTTATCAACCACAAACTAATCCCACGGCCCTAGTCGCACCCTATAGCCCTTTATCAATCACAACCTAATTCCACTGCCCTACCCTCTCCCCAAAGCCCTGTGATAAGCCCATTTCCCCGCTCTCTCCCCACAGACCTGTGTCAATCCCAAACTATTACCCACTGCCCCACTCTCGCCCATAGACCTGTATCAATCCCTAACTAATCCCACTGACCCGCTCTCTCCTCATAGCCCTGTATCAATCCCAAACTAATCCCACTACACCTGTCTATCCTCATAGCCCTGTAACAATCCCAAACTAATCCCACTGCCCCGTTCTCTCCCCATAGCCCTATATCAATCCCACTGCCCCACTCTCTGCCCATAGCCCTGTATCAATCCCAAACTAATCCCACTGCCCCACTAACTCCCCATAGCCCTGTATCCATCCCAAACTAATCCGTCTGCTCCGCTCTCACCCCATAGCCCTGTGTCAATCCCAAACTAATCCCACTGCATCTGACTATCCTCATAGCCCTGTAAAAATCCCAAACTAATGCCACTGCCCCAATCTCTCCCCATAGCCCTGTATCAATCCCAACCTAATCCCACTGCCCTGCTCTCCACACATAATCCTGTATCAATCCCAAACTATTCTCACTGCCCCATTTTATTCCAATAGCCCTTTATCAATCTCAAACTAATCCCACTGTCCCGCTCTCTCTCAAAAGCCCTGTATCAGTCGCAAACCATTCGCATTGCCCTGCTCGAAACCCATATCCCTTTATCAATACCAAACTATTCCCACTGCCCACTCTCTCTCCATAGCCCTGTGCCTATGCACAAACTAATCACACAGACCTGCTCTCCGCATAGCCCTGTACCAATCCCAAACTAATCCCAGTGCCCTGCACACCCTCTATATCACTGTATCAATCCCAAACTAATCCCACTGCCCTGCCCTCTCCCCCTAGTTCTGTATTAATCTCAAACTAATCCCACTGCTCCGCTCTCTCCCCACAGGCCTGTATCAACCCCAAACTAATCCAAGAACCCCAATCTCTCCCTATAGCCCTTTATCAATCCCAAATTTTTCCCGCTGCCCCGCTCTCTCCCCATAACCCTTTTATCAATCCCAAATTAATCCCTTTGCCCCGCGCTCTCCCCATAGCTCTGTATCAATCCCAAACTAATCCCACTGCCGCACACTCTCCCCATAGCCGTGTATCAAACCCAAACTAATCCCACTGCCGTGCTCTCTCCCCATAGCCCTGTATCAATCCCAAACTAATCTCACTGCCCCGCTCTCTCCTCATAGCCCTGTATCAATCACAAACTAATCCCACGGCCCTAGTCGCACCCTATAGCCCTTTATCAATCACAAACTAATTCCACTGCCACACCATCTCCCCATTGCCCTGTGTCAATCCCAAGCTAAGCACATTGCCCCCCTCTCCCCCATAGCCCTGTAGCAATCCCAAACTAATCTCACTGACCTGCTCTCGCACCATAGCCCTGTATTAATCCCTAAACAAATTCCGCTGCCCCGCTCTCTCCCTATGGCCTTATATAATCCAAACTAAGCACATTGTCCCGCTCTCTCCCCATAGCCCTGTGTCAATCCCAAACTATTCCCACTGCCCCACTCTCCCCATAGCCCTGTATCAATCCCAAACTAATCCCACTGACATGCTCTCCCGCCATTGCCCTGTATCAATCCCAAACTATTCCCACTGCCCCACTCTCTCCCCATAGCACTGCATCAATCACAAAGTAATCCGACTGACCCGCTCTCTCCCCATAGCCATGTATCCATCCCAAACTAACCCGTGTGCTCCGCTCTCACCCCAATCCCAAATTATTCCCGCTGCCCCAAACTCCCCATAGCCCTGTGTCAATTTCCAAACTAGTCCCACTGCCCCGCTCACTCCCAATAACCCTTTTATCAATACCAAACTAATCCCACTGACCCAAGTTCTCCCCATAATCCTGTGTAAATCCCAAACTAATCCAGCTGCCCAACTCACTCCACATAGCCCTGTGTGAATCCCAAAGAAATCCCACTGCCCGCTCACTCTCCATAGCCCTGTATCAATCCTAACTAATCCCACTGCCCCGCTCTCTCCCCATAGCCCTGTATCAATCCCCAAACTAATCCCACTGTCCCGCTCCCTCCCCATAGCCCTGTTTCAATCGCAAACTATTCCCACTGCCTCACTCTCTCCCCACAGACCTCTATCAATTTCCAAACTGATCCCGCTGCCCCTCTCTTCCCCATAGCCCTGTATCAATCCCAAGCAAATCCCACTGCCCACATTCTCCCCATAGCCCTGTATCAATCTGCCAACAAATCCCACAGCCCCACTCTCTCCCATTTGCCCTGCTTCAATCCCAAACTAATCCCACTGCCCCACACTCTGCCCGTGGCCCTGTATCAATCACAGACTAATCCCACTGCCCTGCTCTCTCCACATATACCTGTATCAATCCCCAAACTTATTACACTGCCCCACTCTCTCCCCATAGCCCTGTACCAATCCCAAACTTATCCCACTGCCCTGCTCTCTTCCCAAAGCCCTGTATCAATCCCAAACTAATCCCACTGCCCTGCTCTCTCCCCATAGTACTGTATCAATCCCAAACTATTCCCACTGCCATGGTCTCTCCTCATAGACCAGGAACATTTCCCAAATAATCTCAACTGCATAGTTCGCCCCCAATGCCCTATATCAATAGCAAACTAATCACACTGCCCTGCTCTTTCCCCATAGACCTGTATCAGTCCCAAACTGATCCCACTGCCCTGCTCTCTCCCCATAGACCTGTGTCAATCCCAAACGAATCCGACTGCCCTGCTCACACCCCAAAGCCCTGTATCAATCCCAAACTAATACCAATGCCTCCCTCTCTCCCCATAGCCCTGTATCAATCCCAAAATATTCCCACTGCCTCAGCCTAACCCCATGGCCCTGCATCAATCCCGAACTAATATCAATGACTCTCTCTCACCCCATAGCACTGCATCAATCCCCCAACTAATGCCACGGACCCGCTCTCCCCTAGCCCTATATTAATGCCAAACTATTCCCACTGTCCCACACTCCCCCATAGCCCTGTATCAATCCCAAACTAATCCCACTGACCTGCTCTCCCAAAATAGACCTGTATCAATCATCAAACTAATCCCATGGCCTGGCTCTCTCACCACAGCCCTATATCAGTCCTCAGACTCAGCCCACTGCCCCACTCTCTCCCCATAGCCCAGTATCAATCCCAAAATAATCCCAACTGCCCAGCTCACCCCCTAATGCCCTGTATCAATCCCAAACTTATCCACTGCCCCACTCTCTCCCCATAGCCAATTATCAATCCCAAAATAATCCCAACTGCCCCGCTCGCCCCTTAATGCCCTGTAACAACCCGAAACTAATCCCCCTGCCCTGCTCTCCACACATAATCCTGTATCAATCCCAAACAATTCCCACTGCCCCAATTTGTCCCCATAGTCCTGTATCAATTACAAATTAATCCCACTGCCCCAATGCCTCCCAAAAGCCCTGTATCAATCCCAAACTAATCCCCCCTCTCCCGCTCTCTCCCAATAGACCTGTATCAATCACAAACTTATCCCGCTGCCCAACTCTTTCCCAATAGCCCTGTATCAATCCCAAATTAATCCCACTGTCCCACTCTCTCCCCATTGCCCTGTATCAAACCCAAACTAATCCCACAGCCCCGCTCTCTACCCATAGTCCTTTATGAATCCCAAACTCTTCTCACTGCCCAATCACTTCCCATAACCGAGTAATTATCCACAAACAAATCTCACTGACCCGCTCTCCCCCAAAGCCCTGTACCATTCCCAAACTATTCCCACTGCTCCACACTCCCCCATAGCCCTGTATCAATCCCAAACTAATCCCACTGACTTGCTCTCCCAAAATAGACCTGCGTCAATCATCAAACTAATCCCACTACCCAGCTCTCTCAACATAGCCCTATATCAGTCACCAGACTAAGACCACTGCCCCACTCTCTCCCCATAGCCCAGTATCAATTCCAAAATAATCCCAACTGCCTCGCTCGACCCCTAATGCCCTGTATCAATCCGAAACTAATCCCACTGCCCCACTCTCTATCCATAGCCCAGTATCAATCCCCAAATAATCCCAACTGCCCCGCTTGCCCCTTAATCCCCTCTAACAATCCCAAACTAATCCACCAGCCCTGCTCTCCACACAGCCCTGTATCATTCCTCAAACTGATCCCACTGCCAAGCTCTCTCCCCATAGTCATGTATCAATCACAAACCTATTACACTGTCCCGCTCTCTCCCCATAGCCCTGTATCAATCCCCAAGCTAATTCCACTGCTCTGCTCTCTCACCATAGCCCTGTATCAATCCCAAAGTAATCCCACTGCCCCACCTTCACCCCATTTCCCTTTATTAATCCCAAACTATTCAAACTGCGCCACTCTCCCCCATAGCCTTGTTTCAATACCGAAATAATCATAATGACCCTCTCTCATCCCATAGCCCTCAATCAAATCCCAAACTAACCCCGCTGCCCCTCTCTCGCCATAGTCCTGTATCAAACCCAAACTAATCACACATGCTCCACTCTCCCAATAGCAGTGTCATACCCAAACTAATCCCGATTCCCTGCTCTCTCCCCATAGCCCTGTATCAATCCCACACTAACCCACTGCCCCACTCTTGCCCATAGACCTGTATCCATCCCAAACTAATCCCACTGCCCTGCTCACCCTCTATAGCCCCGTATCAAACACAAACTAATCCCACTGCCCTGCTCTCTCCCCCAGCTCTGTATCAAACCCAAACTAATCCCACTGCCCCGCACTCTCCCCATAGGCCTGTATCAATCCCAACCTTATTCAACTGCCCCACTCTCTCCCCATAGCCCGTTATCAATCCCAAATTATTCCTGCTGCCCCAATCTCCCCATAGCCCTGTATCAATTCCCAAACTAATCCCACTGCCCCGCTCTCTCCCCATTACTCTGTATCAATCCCGAACTAAACCATCTGCCCCATGTTCTCCCCATAGTCCTGTGTTAATCACAAACTAATCCCACTGCCCCGCTCTCACCACATAGCCCTTTGTCTATCTCGCACTAATCCCACTGCGCCGCTCTCTCCCCATAGCCCTGTATCAATCCCAACCTAAGCCCACTACCCCGCTCCTTCCCCATAGCCTATTTTCAATCCCCAAACTAATCCCAATGTCCCATTCTCTCCATTTAGCCCTGTATCAATCCCGAGCTAATCCCACTGCCCTGCTCACACCACGGAGTCCTGTTTCAATCCCAAACAATTCCCACTGCACCACACTCTCCCCATAGCCCTGTATGAATTCCCAATCTAATCCCACTGTCTCACTCTCCCCACAGCCCTGTATCAATCCCAAAAGAAATTCCAATGCCTTGCTCTAACCCCATGGCTCTGCATCAATCCCGAACTAATGCCAATGATCATCTCTCACCACATAGCCCTGTATCAATCCCCAAACTTACGCTACGGACCCGCTCTCCAACTAGCCCTGTACTAATCCGAAACTATTCCCACTGCCCCACTCTCCCCCATAGCCCTGTATCAATCCCAAACTAATCCCACTGAACTGCACTCCCAACATAGACCTGCAACAATCATCAAACTAATCCCACTGCCCCGCACTCTCAGCATAGCCCTGTATCAATCACCAAACTAAGCCCACTGCCCCGCTCTTTCCCCATATGTCTGTATCAGTCCCAAACTGATCCCACTGTCCTGCTCTCTCCCCATAGCCCTGTATCAATCCGAAACGAATCCCACTGCCCTGCTCGCACCCCATAGCCCTGTATCAATCTCAATCTAATGCCACTCTCCCGCACTCCCCACAGCCCTGTATCAATCCTAAACTAATCCCAATGCCTTGCACTCTCCCCATAGCCCTGTATCAGTCCCAAAATATTCACACTGCCCCGCTCTAACCCCATGGCCCTGGATCAATCCTGAACTAATACCAATGACTCTCTCTCACCCCATAGCCCTGTATCAATCCCCAAATTAATGCCACGGACCCGATCTCCCCTAGCCCTGTACTAATCCCAAACTATTCCCAATGCCCCACTCTCCCCCATAGCCCTGTATCAATCCCAAACTAATCCCACTGACCTGCTCTCCCAAAATAGTCCTGTATCAATCATCAAACTAATCCCACGGCCCAGTTCTCTCACCATAGCACTATATCAGTCGCCAGACTAAGCCCTCTGCCCCACACTTTCCCCATAGCCCAGTATCAGTCCCAAAATAATCCCAACTGCCCCGCTCACCCCCTAATGCCCTGTATCAATCCCAAATGTAGCCCACTGCTCCACTCTCTCCCCATAGCCAAGTATCAATCCCAAAATAATCCCACCTGCCCCGCTCGCCCCTTAATGCCCTGTAACAATCCCAAACTAATCCCCCTGCCCTGCTCTCCACACATAATCCTGGATCAATCCCAAACAATTCCCACTGCCCCGCTTTATCCCCATAATCCTGTATCAATTACAAATTAATCCCACTGCCCAATCTCTCCCAAAAGCCCTGTATCAAACCCAAAGTTATCCCGCCTGTCCCGCTCTCTCACAATAGACCTGTATCAATCAGAAACTAATCCCACTGCCCCGCATTCACTCCCCATAGCCCTGTATCAATCACAAACTAATCCCACTGCCCAACTCTCTCCCAATAGCCCTGTAGCCCTGTATCTATCCACAAACAAATCCCACTGACCCGCTCTCCCCCAAAGCCCTGTACCATTCCCAAACTATTCCCTCTGCCCCACTCTCGCCCATAGCCCTGTATCCATCCCAAACTAATCCCACTGCCCCGCTCTCCCTCTTTAGCCCTGTCTCAAACCCAAACTAATCCCACTGACCTCCTCTCTCCCCATAGCTCTGTATCAATGTCAAACTAATCCCACTGCCCCGCTCTCTCCCCATAGGCCTGTAACAATTCCAAACTAATACAACAGCCGCACTCTCTCCCCATAGCCCTTTATCAATCCCAAATTATCCCCGCTACCCCAATCTCTCCGTAGCCCTGTATCAATTCCCAAATTAATCCCACTGCCCCGCTCTCTCTGCATTACTCTGTATCAATCCCAAACTATTCCAACTGCCCCATGTTCTCCCCATAGTCCTGTGTCAATCACAAACTAATCCCATTGTCCCGCTTTCTCCACATAGCCCTGTGTCTATCTCGCACTAATTCCACTGCCCCGCTCTCTCTCCATAGCCGTGTATCAATCCCAACCTAATCCCACTGCCCCGCTCTCTCCCCATAGCCTATTATCAATCACCAAACTAATCCCACTGTCCCGCTCTCTCCCCCTAGCCCTTTATCAATCCCAAACTAATGCCACTGCCCTGCTCGCACCACGTAGTCCTGTTTCAATCCCAAACTATTCCCACTTCACCATACTCTCCCCATAGCCCTGTATCAATTCCCAATCTAATCCCACAGTCCCGCTCTCCCTACAGCCCTGTATCAATCCCAAAGTAATCCCACTTCCTTGCTCTCTCCCCATAGCCCTGTATCAATCCCAAATATTCCCACTGCCCCACTCTAACCCCATGGCTCTGCACCAATTCCGAACTAATGCCAATGACCCTCTCTCACCCCATAGCCCTGTGTCAATCCCCAAACTAATGCCACGGACCCGCTCTCCACATAGCATTGTACTAATCCAAAACTATTCCCACTGCCCCACTCTCCTCCATAGCCCTGTATCAATCCCAAACTAATCCCACTGACTTGCACTCCCAACATAGACCTGCAACAATCATCAAACTAATCCCACTGCACCGGTCTCTCACCATAGACCTGTATCAATCCCCAAACTAAGCACACTGCCCCACTCTCTCCCCATAGGCCAGTATAAATCCAAAAATAATCACAAATGCCCCGCTTGACCCTAATAACCTGTGTCAATCCGAAACTAATCCCACTGCCCCACTCTCTCCCAATAGCCCAGAATCAATCCCAAAATAATCCCAACAGCCACGCTCGCCCCTACTGCCGTGTATCAATCCAAAACTAATCCCACTGGCCCGTGATCTCCCCATAATCCTGTATCAATCCCCAAAATAATCCCACTGCCCCGCTCTCTCCCCATAGCCCTGTATCATTCACCAAACTGATCCCACTGCCCCGCTCTCTCCCCACAGTCCTGTATCAATTCCAAACATATGCCACTGTCCTGCTCTCTCCCCATAGCCCTGTATCAAACCCCAAGCTAATCCCACTGCACCGCTTTCTCAGCATAGCCCTGTAGCAATCCCAAACTAATCCCACTGCCCCTCTCTCCCCATAGCCCTGTATCAAACCCAAACTAATCACACTGCCCCACTCACCCAATAGCCCTGTATCATTCAATCACTAATCCTACTACCCCGTGCTCTCCCCATAGCCCTGTGTCAATCCGAAACTAATCCCACTGCCGCACTCTCTCCCCATAGCCCTGTATCAATCCCAAACTAATCCCACGGCCCTAGTCGCACCCTATAGCTCTTTATCAATCACAAACTAATACCAATGCCCCACCCTCTCCCCATAGCACTGTATCAATCCCAAACGAACCCCGCTACTGCGCTCTCTCCCAATAGCCCTGTATCAATCCCTAAACAAATGCCGCTGCCCCGCTCTGTCCTTATATCAATCACAAACTAAGCCCATTGCATCGCTCTCTTCCCATAGCGCTGTGTAAATCCCAAACTATTCCCACTGCCCCACTCTCCCCCATAGCCCCGTATCAATCCCCAAACTAATCCCACTGCCCCGCTCTCCCCAATAGTCCTGTATCAATCCCAAACTGATCCCACTGCCCCGCTTTCTCCCCATACCCCTGTATCAATCACAAATTAATCCCACTGCCCCGCTCTCACCCGATAGCCCTGCATCAATCCCCAAACTAATCCAACTGCCCCGCTCTCTCCCCATAGCCCTGTATCAATGCCAATCTAATCGCACTGCTCCACTCTTCCCATAGCCCTTTATCAATTCCCAAACTAATCACACTGCACCACGTTCCGTCCATAGTCCTGTTTCAATCCCACAATAATCCCACTGAACCACTCTCTCCGCATAGCCCTGGTTCAACCCCAAACTAATCCCACTGCACCACTCTCCGCATAGCCCTGTATCTATCCCAAAATAATCCCACTATCCCGCTCTCTCTCCCTAGGCCTGTATCACTCCCACAATAATCCCACTGCCCCGCTCTCTCTCCATAGCCCAGAATCAATCCCAAAATAATCCCAACAGCCACGCTCGCCTCCTACTGCCGTGTATCAATCCAAAACTAATCCCACTGTCCCGTGATCTCCCCATAGTCCTGTATCAATCCCAAACTTATCCCACTGTCCTGCTCTCTCCCCATAGCCCTGTATCAATACCCAAGCTAATCCCACTGCCCCGCTCTCCCACCATAGCCCTGTATCAATCCCCAAACTAATCCCACTGCCCCCTCTATCCCCATAGCCCTGTATCAATCACAAATTAAGCCCACTGCCCCGCTCTCACCCCATAGCCCTGCATCAATCCCCAAACAAATCCAACTGACCCGCTCTCTCCCCATAGCCCTGTATCAATCCCAATCTAATCGCACTGCACCACTCTCCCTATAGCCCTTTATCAATTCCCAAACTAATCACACTGCACCACCTTCCGTCCATAGTCCTGTTTCAATCCCATAATAATCCCACTGAACCATTTTCTCTGCATAGCCCTGGTTCAATCCCAAACTAATCCCACTGCACCACTCTCCGCATAGCCCTGTATCTATCCCAAAATAATCCCACTATCCCGCTCTCTCTCCCTAGGCCTGTATCACTCCCACACTAATCCCACTGCCCTGCTCTCTACCCATAGCCCTGTATCAATCCCAACCTAATCTCACTCCCCATAATCCTGTATCAGTCCCCAAAATAATCACACTGCCCCGCGCTCGCCCCATAGCCCTGTATCATTCGCAAACTAATCCCACGTCCATGCTCGCACCCCATAGCCCTTTATCAATCCCAAACTAATCCCACTGCCCTACTCGTACCCCATAGCCCTGCAGCAATCCCAAACTAACCCCACTGCCCTGCTCGCCCCCCATAGCCCTGTATCAATTAAAAGCTAATCGCACTGCCCTGCTCTCTCCCCATAGCCCTGTATCAATCTCAAACTAATCGCACAGCTTTGCTCTCTCCAATTAGACCTGTGTCAATCCTAAACTATTCCCACTGCCCCACTCTCCCCCCATTGCCATGTATCAATCCCAAACTAACCCCACAACTCCGCTCTCTCCCCAGAGCCCTGTATTAATCCCTAAAATAATCCCACTGCCCCGCTCTCTCCCCATAGCCCTGTATCAATCCCAAACTAATCCCACTGCCCTGCTCTCTCCCCATAGCCCTGTGTAAATCCCAAATCATTCCCACAGCCCCACTTTCCCCCAGAGCCCTGTATCAATCCCAAACTTATCCCACTGACCTGCTATCCGACCATAGCCCTGTATCAATCCCCAAACTAATCCCACTGCCCTGCTTTCCCCCAGTAGCCTCGTATCAATCCCCAAACTAATCCCACTGCCCCACTCTCTCCCCATAGCCAAGTATCAATCTCAAACTAATCCCACTGCCCTGCTTTCTCCCCATAGCCCTGTATCAATCCCCAAACTAATCCCACTGTTCCACTCTCTCCCCATAGCCCTGTGTCAATCCCAAACTAATCGCACTGCCCCACTCTCTCCACAAAGCCCTGTATCAATCCCGTAACTAATCCCACTGCTCCACTCTCCCCCCATCGTCCTGTATCAATCCCCAAACTAATCCCACTGCCCCCGCTCTCTCCCAATAGCCCTGTATCAATCCCAAAGTAATCACAATGCCCCCGCTCTATCCCCATAGCCCTATATCTTTCCCAACCTAATCCCCCTGCCCTGCTCTCTCCCCAAAGACCTTTATTAATACCAATCTATTCCCACTGTGCCACTCACCCCCATAGTCCTGTATCAATCACGAACTAATTCCAATGACCGTCTCTCATCCCATAGCACTGTATCAAATCGCAAACTAATCCCACTGCCCCGCGTTCTGTGCATTGTCCTGTGTCAATGCCAGACTAATCCCACTGGTCTGATCTCTCCCCATAGCTCTGTATCAATCCCCAATCTATTCCAACTGCCCCCGCTCACTCCCCATAGCTCTGTGTCAATCCCAAACAACAAACTAATCCCCCTGCCCTGCTCTCTCCCCATAGCCCTTTATTAATCCCAAAATATTCCCACTGCGCAAGTCTCCACCCATAGCCCTTTTTCAATCCTGAACTAATCCAAATTACGCTCTGTAATCCCATAGCCCTGTAGCAAATCGCCAACTAATCCCACTGCCCCACGTTCTCTCCATAGTCCTGTGTCATTCGCAAAATAATCCTACTGCCCCTCTCTCCCCATACCCCTGTATCAATCCCAAACTAATCCAACTGCTCCGCTCTCTCCATAGTCCTGTGACAATCCCGCACTATTCCCACTGCCCCGGCCTCTCCCCATAGCCCTGTATCAATCCCAAACTAATCCCACACCCCAATCTCGCCCCATAGCCCTGTATCAATCCCAAACTAATCCCACTGACCCACTGTCTCCCCATAGCTGTGTATCAATCTCAAACTAATCCCACTGCCCCGCTCTATCCCCATAGTCTTGTATCAATCCCCAAACTAATCCCACTGCCCGCTTTCTCCCCATAGCCCTGTACCAAACCCCAAACTAACCTCACTGCCCCCGCTCTCTCCCCAAAGCGCCGTACCAATCCCAAACTAATCCCCCTGCCCTGCTCCCACCCCATATCCCTTTATTAATCCCAAACTATTCCCACTTCCCTGCTCTCTCCACCTAGCCCTGTATCAATCTCAAACTAATCCCACTGCCCCACTCTCTCCCTATAGCCCTGTATCAATCCCAAACTAATCCCAATGCCCCACTCTCTCCCCATAGCCCTGTATCAATCCCCAAACTAATCCCACTACCCCGCTCTCTCCCCATAGCCCTGTATCAATCCCAAACAACTCCCACTGCCCCGCTCTCTCCACATAGACCTGTATCAATCCCAAACAACTCCCACTGCCCCGCTCTCTCCACATAGACCTGTGTCACTCCTAAACTATTCCCAATGCCCCACTCCCCCCATAGCCCTGTGTCAATCCCAACCTTATCCCACTGCCCCACTCTCTCCCCCTAGCCCTGTATCAATCCCCAAACAAGTCCCACTGCCCCGTGTTCTCCCCATAGCACTGTGTCAATCGCCAAACTAATCACACTGCCCTACTATTCCCCGTAGTCCTGTGTCAATCCCCAAACAAATTCCACTGGCCCACTCTTCCTCATCGCCCTGTATCAATACCCAAACTAATCCCACTGCCACGTGTTCTCCCCAACCTCCTGTATCAATCCCCAAACTAATCCCACTGCCACGCTCTCTCCGAAAAGCCCTTTATCAATCCCAAACTAATCCCACTGTCCCGCTCTATCCCCATAGTCCTGTACCAATCCCAAACTACTGCCACTGCCCCACTCGCAGCCAATAGCCCTTTATCAATCCCAAACTATTCCCACTGGCCCACTCTCTCCCCATAGCCCTGTACCAATCCTCAGAATAATACCAATGCCCGGCACTCTCCCCAAAAACCTGTATCAAGCCCAAACTATTCCCATTGCCCAGTGCTCTCCACATAGCCCTGTGTGAATCCCAAATTATTCCCACTACCCCATTCTCTCCCCATATTCCTATATCAATCCCAAACTAATCGCAATGCCCCACTCTCTCACCATAGCCCAGTATCAATCCCAAACTAATCCCAGCTGCTTCGCTCACACCCTAATGACCTGTATCAATCCCAAACTAATCACACTGGCCCCGCTCTCTCCCCATAGACCTGTATCAATCCAAAACTAATCACACTGTCCCGTGTTCTCCCCATAGTCCTGTATCAATCCCCAAATTAAGCACACTGCCCCTGGTCTCTCCCCATAGACCGGTATCAATCCCAAACTAATCCCACTCTACCGCTCTCCCCACAGCCCTGTATCAATCCCAAACTAATCCCACTGCCTCGCTCTCTCCCCACAGCCCTGTATCAATCCCAAATATTCCCACTGCACCACTCTAACCCCATGGCCCTGCATCAATCACGATCTAATTCCAGTGACACTCTCTCACCACATAGCCCTGTATCAATCCCCAAACTAATGCCATGGCCCCGCTCTCTCACCATAGCCCTGTATCAATCCCCAAACTAAGCCCACTGAACTGCTCGCCCAACATAGACCTGTATCAATCATCAAACTAATCCCACGGCCCCGCTCTCTCACCATAGCCCTGTATCAATCCCCAAACTAAGCCCAATACCCCACTCTCTCCCCATAGCCCAGTATCAATTCCAAAATAATCCGAACTGCCCAGCTCGCCCCCAATACCCTGTATCAATCCCAAACTAATCCCACTGACCCACTTTCTCCCCATAGCGCAGTATCAGTCCGAAAATAATCCCAACTGCCCCGCTCGCCCCCTAATGCCCTGTATCAATTCAAAACTAATTCCACTGGCCCATGTTCTCCCCATAGTCCTGTATCAGTCCCCAAACTAATCCCACTGCCCCGCTCTCTCCCCATAGCCCTGTATCATTCCTCAAACTGACCCCAATGCCACGCTCTCTCCCCATAGTCCTGTATCAATACCAAACTTATCCCACTGTCCCACTCTCTCCCCATAGCCCTGTATCAATCCCCAATTTATCCCACTGCTCCGCTCTCTCCCTGTCGCCCTGTATTAATCCCAAACTAATCCCACTGCCTCACCCTCGCCCATTTCCCTTTACTAATCCCAAACTATTCAAACGGCGCAACTCTCCCCCGTAGCCCTGTTTCAATCACCAACTAATCCCAATGACCGTCTCTCATCACATAGCCCTCAATCAAATCCCAAACTTATCCCACTGCCCCTCTCTCCACATAGCCCTGTATGAAACCCAAACTAATCCAACTGCGCCTCTCTCCCCATAGCCCTGTATCAATCTCACACTAAACCCATTGCCCCACTCCCTCCCCATAGCCCTGTATCAATCCCAAACTAATCCCCCTGCCCCGCATTCTCCCCATAGCCCTGTATCAATATCAAACTAATTTCACTGCCCCGCTCTCTCCCCATAGTCCTGTGTCAATCCCCAAACTAATCCCACTGACCCGCTCTCTCCTCATAGCCCTGTATCAATCCCAAACTAATCCCACGGCCCTACTCGCACCCTATAGCCCTTTATCAATCACAAACTAATACCACTGCCCCACTCTCTCCCTGTAGCCCTGTATCAATCCGAAACTAACCCCACTGTTGCGCTCTCTCCACATTTGTGTTGGGGCGCTAGTGCCACCATCTTTGTGCTGGACTCCAGCGCCTTCACCTTGGTTAGGGGTGCCAGAGCCGCAATCTTTGTGCGGTGCACCAGGGCTGCTATCTTGTTGCGGTGTGCCAGAGCTGCCATCTTTCTGCGGGTTGGCGGGAGCCCCATATTTCTGAGGGCCATCGGTTCCGCCAACTCGGTGCGGGGCAATGGAGCATCCATCTTTGATCGGGACGTCGGGGCCACCATCTTGGTGTGGTGCACTTTGTATGCCAACTTTATTATTTAAATATCCCCGCCGGTGGTGTAGTGAGTCGCCACAATGTCAATTCAATTCAATTCAATATTTATTTGTCATAAATGGAGCAGACGTGTGTACTGCACAATGAAATGGTGATTTTTACGAGTCCTCCCAACATTGGAATAAATATGGCATAACAATGATAAAATACTAATAGAAACACGGTAATAATAAATAAAACAACAGTAATAAATAATAATAAATTATATGTTCATGTGACTTAAGGCCTGGGGGTAGAAGCTGTTTCGAAACCTGCTGGTACGAGACCATACGCTTTGGTATCTCTTAACAGACGGGAGCCGGGCGAAGAGGTTGTGGCTGGGGTGGCTCGCATCTTTAATGATTCTCAGGGCCTTCCCCCGGCACCTCTCAGGGTAGATATCCTGGACAGCAGGTAGTTTAATTTCTATAGTATGTTGTGCAGCTTTCACCACAATCTGTAGAGCCTTGCGGTCTGTGGCAGTGCAGTTGCCATACCAGGCAGTGATGCAGCCGGACAGGATACTCTCGATGGTGCACTGGTAGAAGTTGGTGAGAATCTGAGCGGCCATTCCAAATTTCTTCAGACTCCTGAGGAAGAACAGGCATTGGCATGCCTTCTTCCTTACGACGTAGATGTGATGTGACCACCTTAAGTCCTCCATAATGAATACACCCAGGAATTTGAACCTGCTGACCATTTCCACCTAAGCACCTTCGATGTAGATTGGGGTATGTCCTTCCCTCTGCCGCTTCCTTTAGCCCACGACCTTCTCCTTTGTTTTGCTAATGTTGAGGGAGAGGTTGTTCTACTTGCACCGTTCTGCTAGAGCTCTTACCTCCTCCCTGTAGCCTGTCTCGTCGCCATCTGTGATCAGCCCTACAACGGTAGTGTCATCAGCAAACTTGTTGATGGATTTGGAGTTGTGCGTGGCCACACAATCGTGAGTAAACAGGGAGTAGAGAAGCGGGCTCAGCACACAACCCTGGGGAACTTCCGTGTTCAGGATCAGTGTTGAGGAGGTGTTACTGCCTATTTTCACCACCTGGGGACTGCCCGTCAGGAAGTCCAGGATCCAGTTGCATAGGGAGGTGTTAAGTCATAGCTCACTGAGCTTGTTGACAAGCTTGGAGGGGATCAGGCCCAGGGAGATCTCAGGCTGCAAATTCCCCGCTTCACATCATCATTTAATGAATTTTACAATTAGAGTGAAGAGATATTTCCACACATTCTTCAACTGCTCTCTGAACTTAGTCTGTGTCACGGCATAAATCCCAGTGTTTGTGCAGCAACTCAGCATCTGCAGCATCAATCCCAATTCCAATAAATATTCTGGTGAATATACAGACACAACATTCAAAACCAGCATACGGAACCATATATAATACACCATAAACGTTGCCCATAACAGGATGAAATTGCCGGAGATAACAAGCAGTAAAATGATGGATTTCCTGCGGCTCTCCATCTCTGGGTCTCTGGAACTCTCCCCACTGCTGGGACCTCGGAGTCTCCTGCGGGCTCTGCTGGAAACTAAAATATGTCTGATGGTGAGAGCATTGAGCAGCAAAATCACCACGAATGGGACCCCTGGGGTGAGAATATAATGAAGGAGCTCGATTGCTCCCCAGACTCGTGAAATCTGAACAACCAATGTTGCTTCACAAAACCAGGGGCTGTTCTGAAGTGAATATTGAGCTGTGAACATAAAATACGAGAACATGTTCTTTGAACCGCTCACCACAATCACTGTTCCCAGAACGACAGCCGCCGTTTTCTCGGTGCAATATTTAGTCTTCAGCTTCTGGTGACAAATGGCCACAAATCGATCAAAGGTGAAGGTGACGGTGAACCAGACAGAACAGTCTGTGGCTGCATAAAGCAGGACGGCGTGGATATTACACACGCGAATGTACCACACGAAATCAAAATGTTCCCTATAAACAATCGGAATCTGCCTTAAAATCAGGTCGAGGATAACAACCAGAAGATCCGCCGCAGCCATGGCCACTAGATAGCGAGTGACACATTTGGAGAGACCGCACTTTCCACGGGACAGGATCACAATCGTCACTAAGTTCACTGTGAAGAAGGGAAATAAACAGGAAAATTATATATCAGGCTGGGAGCAAGAGCAGCAGTTTGAGGGAATTCGGGGAGAAATCTGCATCTCAATAGTGACATTCATGATATAATCTAATTATATTACCTGTGGAACTGTAAACAGCGTGTATTGTAAGAATAATCGTGAATACATTAGGAATTAAGAAGCAAAACGGGGATACAAACAACAGGAAAGTAACAGATATTTGATCAATGAGAGATTAAATGATAGATCTACCTTTAGCCCAGCAGACAAAAGCACCGCCTGAGGTACCAGGGACACAAAGGACCAGAACCTCTCTGGAAGCCTTCATGTCCCGGGATCAGTCAGCATTTGGAGCGGTGCAATTCGCGTCATTTCCCCTGTGTTAGGGAGGGGGAAATCCTGCTTTAATTCCTGGTCCTGTTTAGAATATTCATTATATTTAGAACAGAAAATGAATGCAACAGCAAAAAACATGAAATTACAATCTTGGTGTGCAATAATAACAGGCAATTGTATTTAAAATGTATGGCTGTAAAATGCAAATGCTAAGATAATTAATACAAGTGCCCTGCAGTTACAAGGATAACTGGGCTGGAAGAAGTGTTTTGAAGATTGTGCGTTCTGCAGTTTTGTTGATGTACCCAAATTGTAGCTCATTGAAAGGAAGATTTTCCAAATATCATTCGAAAGAATGGACTCTAAATTAAAATAAATAGTTATTTTTGACCAGGAAATATCCAATTAAATGCATTAATTAGCTTCATAATCTCACGACTTATCCAACAGGCAAAGTTTCGCCAATTGTTTTTGTAAAGTATCTGAACACAAATGGAAGAGATTTATCCTTGTACTTTTTCACCTGTTGGTTTCCAACTCGTGCAGAGACTATTAGTCGACAAAATATGAAAGGATTTTCTTATACTCAGTACTTCAGCTACAATCAGCTGGGTTTGTTTATCCTGCAGCAGGAGGCAATAGAGAATCACTCTCTGTCTCACTGAGAGATCCACTGAACTGTGACAGACAGGCATGGGCTACAATTGTAATTTCAAAACAAGGATTGGAAATGAACCCATTGAAATATGTGTGACTGAAAGTTTCTGAAAATGTAAATTATCCATGAAATCCTTTTCTAACCATCAGAAGCAGTGCCACTAATGCAGAACTGGAGTTTTGGGAAAGGAGACACTGACTGGAACTGAATGATTCGCAGATATTTGAGACGTTTAAAGATTGGTTTGTGATTTGCCAGAATTTGTTCCTGCGACTCTGTGTCAGTAACCACGCTGAGCATTAGGTGATAACAAAAGCAAATTACTGCAGATGATGTAAATCTGAATTAAGAACAGAACATCTATTAAATATTCAGCAGGTCAGGCAACACCTGTGAAGAGGGAGAGAACGAGAGTGAACGTTTCAGATCGATGATATTTCGTCATTAGGTGAATAGTCTCCTCAACCAAGACAACATTCTTCTGATGTTCAATTTAGATAGCAGAATGAAATTCATTATGCAAATGGTCTCGTCAAATATCTTTTCTTGAGTTGAATATGGAATAATTGAGCCTTGGTAATACTGTTTCACCTTCAGAATCAATAGCCATCAGCTGTGCGGATGGGATTGTGAATGAAAAGGAGAGAAATACAGTTAAACATGATTTATAGAATTAATAGCTTGATAAAGAGAATTACCAGGAACACCAACAGTAGCGAGGGGGTGCCAGTGTTTCTAAACAACAATTCGTTCATTAACAAAGATGCAACAACTTGAAACAGAGAAATCCATTAATAATTGAGTTTGCCACAGTAAATAGCAAGAATAATATTACCGTGTAACATGGTTTATAGATAATTAATAACTTGACATAGTTACTTCCTACGAACACTAAAAGTAGCAAGAAGCGAGTAGTAAATCTTTTGTATATCCCCCCTCCCCTTTCAGCAGTCCGAAGGAACCGCTCCCTCCACTACATCCTGGTCCACTCCACAATCACCCCCAACAGCCCCAACCCTACCCACGGCACCTTCCCGTGCAAATGCAGGAAATGCAACACCTGCCCTTTCACCTCCCCCCTTCCCACTGTCCAGGGCCCCAAACACACCTTAAAACTGAAACAGCGATTTACTTGTACTTCTTGCAATTTAGTATACTGTATTCGCTGTTCACGATGCGGTCTCCTCTACACTGGGGAAAGCAAATGCAGATTGCATGATCGTTTTGTGGAACACTTCCTTTCAGTCCGTAAGCGTGCTCCCGAGCTTCCAGTCGCCTGTCACTTTAAATCTCTGCCCCCGTCTCACTCTGAAATCTATGTCCTCGGCTTCTTACGTTGTTCAAATCAAATCAAATCAAATCAAATCCAATCAACTTTTATTGTCATTGTTAGTGCACAAGTGCAGTACAACGAAATGTAGGCTTGCGGCTCCCGAGAGTGTACATTTGGATTAAGACATTTAAACATTCAACATACATTTGGCTTGTAGTATATTAACATAAACATAACCATAATAAAGTGCATTGGCAGATGTGCAGGCTTTAGAGTTTATTTGTGGAGTTCAGTAGGATGACAGCCCTGGGAAAGAAGCTGTTCCAAATCTGGCCGTACGGGTGCGAATGCATGTGTAGTGTCTCCCAGATGGCAGGAGGGCGAACTGGCTGGGGTGGGTAGGGTCTTTGATGATGGACCATGACCTCCGTAGACAGCGTTTCTGGTATATGTGCTCTATGGTCAATAGCCGGGTGCCGGTAATGCGTTGGGCAGTTTTGACTACCCGCTGCAGGGCTTCCAGTCATAATAGCTCAAACTATGCTCAATGAAGCTCAAACTAAGCTCGAGGGGCGTAACTTCATCTTTCTATTAGTCACTGTATAGCCTGAGTCCTGCAATGACAGACCATAACCACGGCCCCTATTTTTTCAGGCACCAGCTTTTGATGTTTCTCCCATCTCCTTTTGCAACATTTAAGCATTCCTGCCTTCCAGCCTATCACAGACCGACCCTTTTGTTCATTCCTCCTCTACTCCCTTTCCCTGCCCCTGCGCCTGTTTAAAATCTGTAGCAGCTCTAAACTTTTTCACGTCTGTCGAAGTTCACAGACCAGAAACGGTAACACTGTTCCTCTCTCCACAGATGCTGCCTGACCTGCTAAGTGTTTTCAACATTTTCTGTCATTTATCCAAACTATTCTTGCTAACTCCCGCTGTTCAAGAATTCTTTCCATAGAGCTCCTCGAATCCATGACATCCCTCCTGTGAGAGGCTGGTGGTCATTGTGCTGGAGGCAATGCGCTGATTGTGTGAGGTCACACAGTGAAGGGAGCTCCTTATTTAGAGCATAGGGATATCCACGAGTGACATCATTAGGCCTCACTGTAACTGGCATTAATTACATTCATTGAACAAACAGACTCATTGACACATTATCACCACAACACTTCACTACAACACAATTTAGCTCACATTATTGTAAACAGCTTTAAATTAGAAGTGAGGGTATACATGACATTTCACCTTGCTTCAGTACAGATAGTTAATTCCCAGCCCTGCCTAATTTACACTGTTCTTACCTCAGTCCAGCAATTTCATTCCCATGGCCGCCTAGATTAAACTGCACATGCCTCAGTCCAGGAAATTCATTCCCAGGGCTGCCTAGATTACACTGCTCCAGGCTCAGTCCAGCAATTTCATTTCCAGGGCCAGTGAGATGACACTGCTCCCCAATCATACCAGGAATGTTATTCCCAGGGCTGCATAGATTACACTGCTGCCGCCTCAGTCCAAGAAATGTCATTCCCAGGGCCGCCTGCATTTCCCTGCTTCCCCCTCAGTCCAGAAATGTCATTCCCAGGTCGACTAGATTAACCTGCTCCCCTCTCAGTCCAGAAATTTCATTCCCAGGCCAGCTAGATTATGCTGCTTCCCCCTCAGTCCAGAAATGTCATTCCCAGGGCCGGCTAGATTACCCTGCTTCCCCACAGTCCAGAAATGTAATTCCCAGGGCGCCTAGATTACCCTGCTTAACCCTCAGTCCATAAATGTCATTCCCAGGGTGCCTAGATTACACGTTTACTGCCTCAGCCCGGAAATGTCATTCCCAGGACCCCTAGAGTATACTGTTACTGCCTCAGTCCAGAAATATCATTCCCAAGGCGCCTAGATTATACTGTTACTGCCTCAGTCCAGAAATGTCATTCCCAGGGCGCCTAGATTACACTGTCTCTGCCTCAGTCCAGAAATGTCATTCCCAGGGCGCCTAGATTACCCTGCTTACCCCTCAGTCCAGAAATGTCATTCCCAGGGCGCCTAGATTACACGTTTACTGTCTCAGCCCGGAAATGTCATTCCCAAGGCGCCTAGATTATACTGTTACTGCCTCAGTCCAGAAATATCATTCCCAGGGCGCCTAGATTAAACTGTCTCTGCCTCAATCCAGCAAATGCATTTCGAGGGACGCCTAGATTTCACTGCTGCCGAGTCAGTCCAGCAACTTAATTCACATGGCCGCCAAGATTACATTGTTCCTGCCTCAGTCAAGGAATGTTATTCCCAGGACAGTCTAGATTAACCTGTTCCTACCTCAGTCCAGGAATTTCAATCCCAGGGCCGTCTAGATGAGAATTCTCCCACCTCATTCCAGGGATTTCATTCCCAGGACGCCTACATTACACTGTTTAGATTATAATAGCATAAGATATAAGAGCAGGAATAGGTCATTTGGCCCCTCGAGCCTGCTCCGCCATTCAATAAGATCATGGCTGATCTGATCTTGGCCTCAACTCCACTTCCCTGCCCGCTCCCCATAACCATTGACTCCCTCACCGTTCAAAAACAGGTCTATCTCCACCTTAAATATATTCAATTACCCAGCCTCTACAGCTGTCTGGGGAAGAGAATTCCAAAGATTCCGACCCTCTGAGAGAAGAAATTTCTCCTCATTTCCGAATTAAATGGGTACCCCCTTGTTCTGAAATTATGCCCCCTAATTCTAGATTCCCCCACGAAAGGAAACATCATCTCTGCATCTACCCTATCAAGCTCCTTCAGAATCTTATATGGTTCAATAAGCTCCCCTCTCATTCTTCTAAACTCCGATGAGTATAGGCAAACCTGCTCAATCCTTCTTCATAAGATTACATCTAGATGCGAATGCTCCCGCATCTGTTCAGGAATGTCATTCCCAGGGTCGCCTGGATTACACTGCTCCCGCCTCAGTCCAGGAATTTAATTCAGAGGGCTGCCTAGATTACACTGCTCCAGTCTCAGTCCAATAATTTAACTCCTTGTCGCCTTAGATTACACTGCTCCCGCCTTACTCCGGAAATCTCAATCACTTGGTCGCCAAGATAACACTATTCCCACTTCAGTCAGGAATTTCTTTCCCTGGTCCTATAAGCTGAGCCGGCTCCCACCTCATACCAGGAATTTAATTCCCAGTGCCGCCTAGATTACACTGTTTGTGCCTCAGTCCAGGAATTTAATTTCCACGTCCGTCCACTTTAGAATGCTCCCATCTCAGTCCAGAAAGTGGATTGCCAGGGCCGACCAGGTAACACTGCTCCCGCCTCAGTCCATGAATTTAATTCCCTGGGCCATCAACATTACACTGCTCCCGTCTCAGTCCAGCAATTTCAATCCCAGGGCTGCCAAGATTACACTGCTCCGGCCTCTGTCCATGAATTTCATTCCCAGGGCCGCCAAGATTAGATTGCTCCCGCCTTAGTCTAGCAGATTGATTCCCAGGACAGTAGGTTGGCCTGAATCTAGAACAAGAAAAGAAGGGTGTTTCTAATGATTTACCTCAACCAGCCCAACTTGTACTGGTGCTTTACAGAGGGGGTGAAAATAATTCAACGTGCAAAGATTTAACACCCAGGAATCAAAGGAAATTTTTAAAATAAGTACACTGTCATAGAGTCATAGAGTCATAGATTTATACAACACAGAAACAGGCCCTTCGGCCCATCATGTCCGCACCGGCCATCAAGCCCAGTATATTCTAATCCCATTTTCAAACACTTGGTCCGTAGCATTGTATGCTATGGCGTTTCAAGTGCTCATCTAAATGCTTCTTGAATTCTGTGAGGGTTCCTGCCTCTACCACCCTTTCAGGCAGTAATATCCAGATTGCAATCACCCTCTGGGTGAAAAAGGTATTCCTGAATTCCCCTCTAAACCTCCTGCCCCTTAACTTGAAACTATGCCCCCTCGTTATTGGACCCTCTACTAAGTGGAAACGTTCATTTCTATCTACCCTATCTATGCCCCTCTTAATTTTGTACAACTCAATCAGGTCCCCCCTAAGCCTTCTCTGATCTAAGGAAAACAATCCCATGCAGTCCAGTCTCTCTTCGTAGCTGTCCCGCTCCAGCCCAGGTTACATCCTGGCGAATCTCCGCTGCACCCTCTCCAATGCAATCACATCCCTCCTATAGTGTGGGGACCAGAATTGCACACAGCATACCAGCTGTGGTCTAACGAGCGTTTTGTACAGCTCCATCATAACCTCACTGCTCTAAGATTCTATGATGTGGAGATGCCGGTGTTGGACTGGGGAGGACAAATGTGAGGAGTCGCACAACACCAGGTTATAGTCCAACAGTTTTATTTGAAATCAGAAGCTTTCGGAGCGCTGCTCCTTCATCAGGTGAAGTGAAGCGAAGCATATAGGCACAGCATATATAGTCAGAGAGCACTGCCAGAGGGTCGCTGCCCTAAGCTTGGCATGTATGCTCAAGCTATCAGGAGATGCATCAACGCCAGATCCATCAGCCGCATTCACAAGACAATCCAGAATGACACCCGAGCACAATGCAATGCCATCCGCGCTCTCAAGACCTACCACAACACAGTCATCAAACCAGCGGACAAAGGAGGAGCCATCATCATACAGAACAGAATGGACTATTGCAAAGAAGCATATCGACAACTGGACAACCAGGAAAACTACAGACATTTACCCGCAGATCCGACCAAAGAACACACCCACCAACTCAACAGACTGATCAAGACCTTCGATCCAGACCTTCAAATCATCCTACGCGCTCTCATCCCACGTACTCCCCGCGTGGGAGACTTCTACTGCCTCCCAATGACATGCAAAGCCAACACACCCGGACGTCCTATCGTATCAGGCAACGGAACCCTGTGTGAAAACCTCTCTGGATACATCGAGGGCATCCTGAAACCTATCGTACAGGGAAACCCCAGCTCCTGTCGTGACACTACAGACTTCGGACAGAAACTCAGCACCCACGGACCAGTTGAACCAGGAATACTGCTCGCCACGATGGACGTGTCGGCACTCTACACCAGTATACCCCACGATGACAGCATTGCTGTGACAGCCTCAGTACTCAACACCAACAACAGCCAATCTCCAGACGCCATCCTACAACTCATTCAATTCATCCTTGACCACAATGTCTTCACCTTCGACAATCAATTCTTTACCCAAACACACGGAACAGCCATGGGGACAAAAGTCGCACCCCAATACGCCTTCATCTTCATGCACAAGTTCGAGCAAGACTTCTTCGCTGCACAGGACCTGCAACCAACGCTATACACCAGATACATCGACGACATTTTCTTCCTATGGACCCACGGCGAAGAATCACTGAAAAGACAACACGATAACATCAACAAGTTCCATCCCACCATCAAACTCACCATGGACTACTCCTCAGAACCGGTTTCATTCTTAGACACACGCATCTCCATCAATGACGGACACCTCAGCACTTCGCTCTACCGCAAGCCCACGGACAACCTCACGATGCTGCACTTCTCCAGCTTCCACCCTAACCACGTTAAAGAAGCCATCCCCTATGGACAAGCCCTGCGACTACACAGGATCTGCTCAGACGAGGAGCAACGCATGGACAACTACAGATGCTGAAAGATGCCCTCGTAAGAACGGGATATAACGCTCGACTCGTCAATCGACATTTCCGACGGGCCACAGTGAAAAATTTCATAGGCCGCATCAGAAGACAAACACGGGACACAACCAACAGTGTACCCTTCGTCGACCAGTATTACCCCGGAGCGCAGAAACTACGCCATGTTCTTCGCAGTCTTCAGCATGTCATCGATGACGGTGAACAGCTCGCTAAGGCCATCCCCACACCTCCTCTACTCACCTTCAAACAGCCGGCTAACATCAAAAAGACCATCGTTCGCAGCAAATTAGCCAGCTTTCAGGAGAACAGCAACCTCGACACCACACAACCCTGCCACGGCAACCTCTGCAAGATATGCCAGATCATCAACACAGATACCATCATCACACGTGAGGACACCACCCACCAGGTACATGGTACATACTCATGTGACTCAGCCAACGTTGTCTACCTCATACGTTGCAGGAAAAGATGCCCCGGAGCATGGTACATCGGCGAGACCATGCAGCCACTGCGACAACGGATTAACGGACACTGCACAACAATCGACAGGCAGGAGTGTTCCCTCCCAGTGGGGGAACACTTCAGCATTCAAGGACATTCAGCCTCCGATCTTCGGCTAATCATTCTCCAAGGCTGCCTTTGAGGCACACAACAACGCAAAATCGTTGAGCAGAAACTGATAGCCAAGTTCTGCAACCATGAGGACGGCCTCAGCTGGGATCTTGGGTTCATGTCACGCTACATGTAACTCCACCTGACGTAGAGTCATCCAGACTCGAGTCGTCATTGGCTTGTTCTCTCTACACAGATGCAGCCGGATCTGCTGTGATTTCCGGCAAACTTTTTTTTATTTGTTTTTTGTTTTTCATACCGATTCCAGCATCTGCAACATTTGACCCCTTGTGACCCCACCTCATTGTTCTTTGATGTAATGTTTTCCTGACTGACCTGTTTGGACACCATACACACCATTGATTGCTGTGATTTCCTCTCTGCCGAGGTGTCTTAAAGGGCAGTTAGAAAGATTACCTGTAATCATCTGGCAGTGCTCTCCGACTATATATGCTGTGCCTATATGCTTCTCTTCACTTCACCTGACGAAGGAGCAGCGCTCCGAATGCTTGTGATATCAAATAAAACTGTTGGACTATAACCTGGTGTTGTGCGACTTCTCAAATTTATATTCTATGCCTCGGCTAATGAAGGCAAGTATCCCATATGCCTTTTTAACCTACCTTTCCTGCTGCCTTCAGAGATATATGTACAAGGACACCAAGGTCCCTCTTATTCTCTTTCATTCCAAGGGTCCTACCATTCATTGTGTATTCCCTTGCCTGTTTAGTCCTCCCAAAATGCATTGCCTCACACTTTTCAGGGTTAAATTCCATTTGCCACCGTTCTGTCCATCTAGCCATCCCGGCTACATCGACCTGTAGCCTCAGGCTTCCCTCCTCGCTATTTACTACTCCACCAATTTTCGGGTCATCTGTGAACTTACTAATCATACCTCGTACATTCATAGCTAAATCATTAATGTACACTACAAACAGCAAAGGACACAGCACCGATCCCTGCAGTACACCACTGGACACAGTCACAAAAGCAACCTTCATCCATCACCCTCTGCCACCTGCCACTAAGCCAATTTTGGATCCAATGTGCCAAATTGCCCTGGATCACATGGGCTCTTAACTTCTTGACCAGTCTCCCATGTGGGACATTGTCAAAAGCCTTACTGAAGTCCGTGTAGGCTACATCAAATGCACTACCCGCCTCCACACACCTAGTCACCCCCTCGAAAAATTCGTTCAAATTGTTTGACAGGCATCATTCATTCATGAAAGAAAGACTTATGAAATAACACTGAGTGGCCTGCGGGTCACGCTTTCCAGGGAGTGTATAAATGCTCGGGCACGGGCCCAGCTTGTGCAGGACATTCTTAACAAAAACTAGTGAAGGACGCATCAAGACCTCCATGTTGTTTAACATGTGATTAATTCTTTATTTAACGCTTAGACCATGTGCCTAGTAGGTTTCTTACATCATTGGTCAGACATGATCTCCCCCTAACAGAGCCATGCTGACTATACCTGTTTAATCCCTGCCTCTCCAAGTGGTGACTAATTCTGTCCCTCAGATTCTTTTTCCAATAATTTCCCTGCCACTGATATAAGGCTCACTGGCCTGTAATTCCCTGGTTAATCCCTACTACCATTATTGAACAATGGTGCTACATTAGCTGTTCTCCAGTCCTCTCGCACCTCCCCTGTGGCTAGAGAGTTTCTAAAAATGTGAGGCAGAGCCCCTGCAATCTCCTCCCTTGCCTCACACAGCAGCCTGGGATACATCCCGTCAGTGCCTGAGGATTTATCCACTTTTAAGCCGGTTAAAACCACTTGTACCTCCTCCCTCTCTGTACTAAAATGTTCAAGTATATTACAATCCCCCTGCCTGATATCTATGCCTGAATCGTCCGTCTGTGTGGAGTTTGCACATTCTCCCCGTGTTTGCGTGGGTTTCCTCCAGGTGCTCCGGTTTCCTCCCACAGTCCAAAGATGTGCGGGTTAGGTTGATTGGCTATGATAAATTGACCCTTAGTGTTAGGGGGATTAAATACGTGGGGTTACGGGAATCGGGTGGGATATGTGTCGGTGAAGGCTCGATGGGCCGAAATGGCCTCTATCTGCACTGTGGTGTTTCTGTGATTCTGTGATTCTCCATAGTGAACACAGTTGCTAAATATTCATTTAAGACATCACCTGCATCTTCCGGCTCCACACACAGATTGCAACGTTTGTCACTAATTGCCCCTGTTCCTTCCCTGGTTACCCTCTTGCCCTTAAATATTGATAAAACACTTTGGTATTTTTCTTTATTTTGCCAGCGAGTGTTTTTCAGGCCCCTCACCTCACTCCTAACTTTTTTAAATTACCCCCCTGTACTTTATATACTCCTCTATGGCTTCCATTACGTTTAGGCCTTTGTATCTGCCAAAAGCCTGCATTTTTTCCCTATTCCATTCTAGTACGTCCCTTGACATCCAGGGTTCCCTGGGTTTATTGGTCCCACCCTTGACCTTCACAGGAACATTTTGGTGTTGTACTCTCTCTATTTCCTTTCTGAAAGTATCCCACTGCTGTGGTGTGCATTTTCCTACAAGTAGCTGATCCCAGTCCACTTTGGCCAGATCCTGCCTTATCATATAAATATCGGCCTTCCCCCAATTTAGAACATTTATTTCCAGTCCATATTTTTCCTTTTCCATGACTACCTTAAATCTCACCGAGTTATGGTCACTGTCATCACAATGCTCTCCGGCTGACACTTCTACCACTTGCCCGGCTATATTCCCTAGAATTCGGTCCAGTTCCGCCCCCTGCCTTGTTGGACTTTTTACATGCTAGCTCAAAAAGCACTCTTGGATGCACTTGAAGTGTTTTGCAACCTCATAGCCTTTCACACTCTGACTATCCCAGTTAATATTGGGATGCTATTATTATTACCCTTGTATTTCTACACTTCTCTGATATTTGCCTACATCTCTGTTCCTCTATCTCCCGCTGACTCTTTTGGGGCATATAGTTATCTCCCACCAAAGTGATTGTCACATTTGTGTTTATAATTTCTACACATATGGCCTCATTAGAGGAACCTGTTAAGATATCATCCCTCCTTACAGCAGTAATTGACTCCTTTATTAATATTGCAACAACCCCTCCTCATTTACACCCCCCTCTATCTCGCCTGAAGTTTCTATTCCCCGGAATATTGAGCTGCCATTTCTGCCCCTCCCTGAACCATGTCTCTGAGATATCTGCAATATCATACCCCCTTTTTTTCATCAACAACTTAAATTCAGCTGCCTTACTGCAAGATTCCTTGCTTGTAAATAAATGCCATCCAGCCTTGCTATACTCCCTTGTGCAGCTATATATTTGCACTGCCCATAGTCTGACTTGTTTTTTCCTCTATATTTGGCAGTGCATAACCACCTTCTATAGCTCCACGCCGGATCCCATCCCCCTGCCAATTTAGTTTAAAACCCTTCCCCCCGCAAACAGTTCTAGCAAACCTCCCTGCAAGGATGTTGGTCCCGTTCCGGTGCAGGTGCAACCAGTCCGACTTGTACAGGTCCCATCTTCCCCAGAAGCAGACCCATTGATCCAGTAAACTAAAGACCTCTCTCCTGCACCAAATCTGTAGCCACACTGTCATCTGTTCTATCCTCCTACTCCTATACTCAATAGCACGTGGTACTGGGAGTAATCCGGAGATTACAAACTGAGGTCCTGCTTTTTAAATTTCTACCTGTCTTCCAAAATTCTTGTTGGAGGACCTCATCCCTCGTTCTACTTAATTCGATGCTACCAGTGTTAACCACGACCTCTGACTGTTCGCCCTCCACCTTCAGAATGCCCTGCAGCCATTCAGTGACATCATTGATCCTGGCATCAGGAAGGCATCATACCATCTGCGGCCACAGAAATGTCTATCAGTTCCCCTTACGATAGAATCCCCTATCACTATTGCACTCACACACGTTTCCCTCCCCTCCTGTGCAGCTGAGCCACTCGTAGTGCCACAGACTTGTCTCTTTCTGCATTCCCCTGAGAAACCATCTCCCCCATCAGTATCCAAAACGTTAAACCTGTGGGAGAGGGACATGTACCCAGGGGACTCCTGCACTACATTCCTAGTTCTTTTACGCTTTCTGGCGGTCACCCAATGCCTGTCTGCCTGTGCACTCTTTACCTGAGGTGTGAACACCTCGTTAAACATGCTATCCACGAAAACCTCAACTTCGTGGATGCTCCACAGTGACTCCAGCCGCAGCTCCAGCTCCAAAACGTGGATTACGAGTAGCTGCAGCTGCTGACACTGCCTGCACATGTATCGCCCTGGACACCTAAAGAGTCCTTGACTTCCCACAAAGCACAGGAGGAGCACTCCATGCTGCCGAGCAGCCCTCAATAATCGTGAATCGTGCCAATGCTCCGTGAAATGCTCTGGAATCATTGAATTCTTGCACAATCATTGTCACTTAAAAATACATATCAGTCTACATTCCCAACACCTCCTTCACCTTCCCAGTGTATACCCTATTGCACCAGCAGGACCAACTCAGCAGAGGCGGGGCCACAGGGCTAAGCAGTCGGCTGGGTGAGATCCTGCGAGTTCTCAACATTGCCAAAGGAAATAATGAATTCTCATGGCTTCCAGTCAGGGATGAACAAGGTCACTTCCTGCTGATTAACATACCGCCGTCAATCAACTGATGAATCAGCACATCTTAATGCAGAACACCAGTTGATGGGAGTAACGAGAGCAGAAAGGGCACAACATATGTTCTCTGGGTGGGGAAGTGGAGACTTCAATGTCCATCGTCAAGTGTGACACGGAAGCACCATCATTAACTGAGCCCTGAAGAACAGAGCTGCCAGTCTGGGATTGCGGCAGGTGATCAGTGAACCAACACGGGAAAATTTCCTGCATAAGTTCATCCTCACCAATCTAGCTAGCGTATATGCATCTGTCCATGACTTTATTGGGAGAACTGACCACTGCACAATATTTCTGGAAAATAATTTTCGCCTGCACACTGAGGAAACCATCCATTGTATCATGTGCTGTGAGGGAATAAGCCATATTTCAGAAAAATGGGCCATAAAATGAACAGAATACTGATATTATAAATACAGGATATACTGGGTTTAAATGTCTGGAAAGCCTTGGAGAAACAGGCTGTTAACAGAGAACAGGCTTCTGAGATAAGGTCAGTTGGTAACAAAGTTGTAACAAGCTTTGAAATGGGAATTAGTTAAAAATTCTAAAACAATGAAAGACTGAAGCAAACCATTGATGTTTCCCAATGGTCTAGAGTTTGGAGGTAACACAATGAAAATGCCCAGTTTAAAGTGTGAAGTGCTAACATGCAAACTGAAATGCAAGCATTAAAAGAGGCATGTGCCTTTGAAAAAATGACATAAAGTAAAAGAAACACCTGCTGGTCAAATAGTTTTTAAGTTAAAATAGGAAGACAGGAACCATAAGATTAAATATGCAACCAATTGAGATAGCTCAAAAAATGTAAGCACACATTTCAAATGGTTTTGATTTATATATTGTAAATACAATACCAACAAGAAGGCTTTGAAGATATAACTTCAATAGAGACACCAAGCAATTACATTGTTTTTGTCTTGAACTTGGAGCAGTAAGGGGAGTCACAATGTCTGCTACAAACCAGTAAATCCAATATTAAGGTTTGAATGAAAGCATTTTATAAGAAAGACATCAAACATAAACCATAGCTGTCCTTGCTTTTATGATGGCTTTTGGAACAACTAAAGGTAGAGAAATAATTTTGCATGCAATAGTAGAATTGACAGTAAGATAGAAAGCATTCGAAAGAGGTATCAATAAAGACAATTAGCTAACATCACCAAGAACATCAAAGAAGAAACAACTGCCAAAAGAGTATAAAACATTGACCTTTTCAACAGAAAGAAAGAACTCGCTGAACGGGCAAAGCGTTTCTCAACTCTTCAGAGGCATCTCTGTAAATCTTTAACTATGAGTCTCGGGAAGTCAAACTGATTGATTTTGGTGGACGTTCTTGATTAGAAATAAGTAAGGCATTTAGAAATGTAATGTAGTAAAGATTTAAAAATAAGCATCTCTGAGAAATAAGAAAGGTAAGCTATCTCTATTTTGAATTGTTAATGTTGTGACTGATTCAGCAGATGTTAAATGAATGTCAGATCTTAAATAATACTATATATTTTTAGTATTGTCTTAAAGAGTAATTCTGTATAAACTTGCGAACCCAGTGTGGTACACACTTTTGTAAGGAGTTGCAGAAATATCGGGGGTATTCCAGACCCTTATAATATCCAGAAGGTTACAATCTGCTTCAACTTATTAAAAGTACTATCCGGAGGATGGTAACATGTTCAGTCATTCCTCTCCATTAGGGAGAGGTAGCCTGAACCTTTAGGCCCTTTTAAGCATCTTATGTAATTCGGCTATCTCTAACTTAAGTTGACGATGAAAGTCTAGGGCATACGCCTGATCTGGGATAGCCCAAAAGTACTAGGAATTGTAATTATCCCTTCAGGGGCACTAGCATCGTGCACAGTAGGATTAAATTAGATGAATTCAAGCGAAAGCACAACCAACAGATTAGATTATTTCAAAGCTGTCATATCATTTCATGAATGGTAGTGAACAATTAAGCTGTTTCCCCATAGTACCGAAAATGTCTCTTTTTAAAAAATTTATCGAATTAACTTTTGAAAGTTTCTATTACGAAATAAAGATTTGCATTTATAGAGTGCCTTTAACGACCTTTGGATGACCCAAAGCACTTTAAAGCGATGTCAGTGATGTGCTATAGGAAACACGGCAGCCAGTTTGTGCAATGCATGTTCCCACAAACAGCATTGCAATTACGACCAGCTCATCTGCTGTAGTGATGTTGGTTGAGATAAATATTGGCCAGAGCACTGGGGATAACACCGCTGCTCATCTTTGAATATAGCCATGGGACTTTATATATCAACCTGAGAGAGAGCAGACAGGGCCACGATTAAATGTGGCATCCGAAAGACGGCCCCTCCGACAAGAATGTATTCCCTCAGTATTGCCCATTCATGAAAACAGAGCTCCGGCAGTAAGGCCATCTGACAGTGCAGCGTTGCCTTAGCCCTGCCCCTCCGACAGTGCATCACTCCCTCAAACCTGCATCTGCGACAGAGCAGTGCTCCCTCAGTATTGCCTCTGCAACAGTAGCGCGCTCCCTCAGTATTGTCACTCTGACAGTGCAGCACTCTATCAATACTGTCACTGCGGCAATATAGTGTTCCTGCCCCTCCAACATTACGCATATCCTCATTACTGCCACTCTGGCAGTGCAGCGCTTCCTCAGTTCTGACCATCCAATAGTGCAGTGCTCCCTCAGTAATGTCCATCTGACAGTGCAGCGCTCCCTCAGAACTGACCCTCTGACAGTGTCGCGCTCCTTCGGTACTGCCACTCAGACAATGCAGCCCTCCCTCAGTGCTGTCCCACCGACAGTGCAATGCTCCCTCAGTACAGCTCCTCCAACAGGGCAGAACTCCCTCAGTGCTGTCCCTCCGGCGGTGCAGCGCTCCCTCAGTACAGCCCCTCCAACAGGGCAGAGCTCCCTCAGTGCTGTCCCTCCGACAGTGCAGTGCTCCCTCAGTACTGCCACTCCGATAGTGCAGCGCTCCTTACATAATGCACTGGAGTGTCAGCCTAGATTTTTGTACTCGCTGGAGTAGGAATTGCACTCACAGCCCTCTGACTCAGAGACAAATGTGCTACCAACTGATCCTATTGAATCTGCTTCCACCAGCCTTTCAGGGAGTTAACTCCATATCATCTCACTGCAAGATCAAAGTTTGGCCAGTTGGTAATGGCAAGTCAGCCAGTGTAAAACGTTTCTCCTTACCTACTGTATCAAAACCCTCAATATATTGAACACTTCTGTTCAATGTTCCCCTAACCTTCTGTGCTCTAAAGCGAAGAATCCCTGCCTCTGCAGTCTCTCCACATAATTGTAATCGCTCACCCCTTTTGTCATAATGATTAATTATCTCCACACAAGCAACAGACAATGCCGACCTCCAACAAGAGATGGTCTAACCTCCTCCATTTGACAGTCAATTGCATTTCCATCACTGAATCCTGCAGCATCAAATTCCTAGGGGTCGCCATTGATCAGAAAATCAAATGGATCAGCCACATAAATGATTATAACAGCAGACCAGAGGCTGGGTATTCTGCAGTGTGCAGCTCATCTCCTGACTCTCCAATGCTTTTCCAAAACCTACAAGGCACATGTCAAGAGTGTTATCGATTAATATCTGTAGACACCAAGTACATTGGCATAGTGGTTATTTTACTGGATTAGTATTTAACAGGCCTATTCTATTAATCCATGAGATGAGAGGTCAAATCCTACCATGGCAGATGGGGAATTTAAAATCCTTTAATAAAATAAATTTGGAATTAAAAAGCTAGTATCAGTAATGGAGACCATGAAACTACCGCATTGTTGGAAAATCCCAACTGGTTCAGTAATGTCTTTTAAGGAAGGAAATCTGCCATCCTTACCTGGGCTCCCCATTTGTGGTTGACACTTAACTGCCGTTTGAACTGGCCCAGGAAGCCACACAGCTGTACCAAAGTCAGACACTGTTGGAGTATCTTAAACTCAAGGTCTGCAGCGGTTCAAGAAGGCATCTCACCACTACATTCTCAACGACAATTAGGGATTGCCTTGCCTTGCCAGCGACTCCCACATTCCGTGAATGAATCAATAAATAAAAAAATCTGAAACTTTCTCAATATTAATGATATTAAACATATTTAAACTAAGAGTCTGCAAAACAAATAGGTTCTAAGGGGTCATATTCATGACAAAATTACAATCTGTGAACGAACATTAATTGTCCAATAATCTGGACAGATATGAGGGCCCACAATTTCCATCTGTTTAGTGCCTTCGCTCGAGAGGAATGTCTAGGCCCTTGAGCTTTCACAGTTGTTTCTCTTTAATGCGCCTGTGTGACTGGTTCTGTCTCTTAAGAAACCTATGTGACTGGTCCTGATTCTTGAAAAAACCGTTCTGTGTGTTTCGGCCTCGTTAAAAAGCTATTGTAACTGGTCCTGTGTCTTTACAAAGCCTGTGCGACTGCTCCTGTCTCTTTAAACATGACTTCTTGTCTGATGCTAACTCTTTAAACAGCCTGTGTGATTGCTGCTTTCTCTTTACAAAACCTGTCTGACTGGAATTGTCTCTTTATAAAGCCTTTGTGACCGGCCCTGTAAAATTAAAATTCCTCTGTGACTAGTCCTGTCTCATTAAAGATCCTACGTGAATGGTCCTGTCTCCTTAGAAAACTTGTGTGACTGGTTCAGACTCTTTAAATAGTCTGCATTACTGGTCCTGTCTCTTTAAACGGACTGTGTTTCTTGTCCCATCTCTTTAAAGAGGCTGTGAGAGTTGTCCTGTCTCTTACAGAAGGTTGTGTAACTAGTCGTGCCTCTTTAATATATAGAATTACTTGTTATTTCTTTTTAAAAAGCCTGTGTGACTGGTCCTGTCTCTTAAAGAAGCCTTTGTGGCTGGTTCTGTCTATTTAATAAGCCTGTATGACTGTTCGAGTCTCTTTAAAAAGCCTGTGTGACTGGTCCTGTCTCTTTAAAAATAATCTGACTGTTGAGTCTCTTACTGGTGTGACAGGTCAGGCTGGACTGCACAAATCATTATCGGGTCCTGCTCTCCTCTGCAAAATTGTTCAGTAATCCAGAATAATTCTGGTATGCAAAGGTAAACACTGGCTATCATTGTGTACTGCTAAACGTCGTCTTAAACCCCTCTCCCCTGTCTCCTCCACCCTCCCCTCCAAATATATATGCAAAGAGCTCATGGCCTTCTTTGTCTCTAAGATTGAGACCATCCGTTCAGCTGCCTCTGCCACTTCCATTCTTTCCTCTAGCCCACCGGGCCAAACTTCCTCTAAGGTTCCGCCCTGATCTAGCCCTGAACTAAGAACATAAGAACATAAGAAATAGGAGAAGGAGTAGGCCATTGGGCAATTCGAGCCTGCTCCATCATTCAATGAGATCATGGCTGATCTTCTGCCTCAACTCCATTCACCAGCCCCATCGCCATATCGCTTGATGCCCTTACTAGTGAGAAATCTATCGAATTCTGTTTTAAATATATGTAATGACTGAGCCTCCACAGCCCTCTGGGGTTGAGAATTCGAAAGATTCACCACGCTCTGTGTAAAGACATTTCTTCTCATCTCAGTCCTGAATGGACAACCCTTTATACTGAGGCTGTGGCCCCTGCTTCTAGATTCCTGCTCCAAGGGAAACATTCTCCCAGCATCCACCGAATCAAACCCTGTAATAATTTTGTATGCTTCAATGTGATCCCCACGCATTCTTCAGAATTGAAATGAATGCAGGCCTAGTTTAGTCAATCAGTTCAAATACGACAGCCCCGCCACCCCAGGAATCCATCTCGTGAACCTTTGTTGCACTCCCACTTTGGCAAGTATATCCTTCCTTAGTTGTGGTCTCACCAAGGCTAATTGGCCCAGAAATTCAGGTCTCCACGGGTGAGTTAGCATGGGGTACTCACCAGTAGGCCGAATGGAAGTTTCAGTTTCCTGCATGCACTGCGCATGCGCGGGAAGCCGGCACTTCCGATCCTCTGAACAAAGGGGTTCAGAGGTCAAACGCGCGCAGAGGGGAGTCTGCGCGTGCGCTTTGAAATTAGTTTTTTTTTTGCAGGTTTTCACACGAGGTTAAGCCTGCTTTTTACAAGGTAAGTGGTCAATTAATTTAAATTAAAAAAAATTTCCACAGGTTTATTATTATTAAATACTTTAAAGCAAGGTAAGTTTATTTTTAGCCGCGTAAGAATATAAAATTATTGTTTTAAATAGTTATTTAATGTAATTGATAGTTTATTTCAAAAGTGTGATTTAAAAAAAAAATTATTTGAAGATTTACTGCTATTTTGAGGCCGTAGTATTTATAAGTTTTGACAGGTCTTCCTGTCAATCTTATGAATGGGCTATTACCGCCACCGATTGGCTGTGTATGGCTCACGAGATCCCAGGGGACGCATCGCACTAACTACGCCCCTGGGACACTCAAGCACAGCACGCCGGCAGCTGGGCCAGGCCCCGGAGTGGAATTCCACGGGGCCCTACAACTCAACTGCCAACGTACCAGGTAAGTGCAGGTCGGGGGCTTGCACCCGCGGGAAGCCCCCGACCCGAATTTCTGGGCCATTATATTTCGAGTAAGACTTCTTTACTCTTTTACTCAAATCTTTTTTGTAATGAAGGCCAGCATATTATTTGCCTTCCTAATGGCTTGATGCACCTGCACATTCACTTTCTGTGACTCATGTACATGGACAGGCTGGTCCCTTTGAGCATCTGCATTCTCCAATCTTTCACCATTTAGGAAATACTCTGCCTTTCTGCTTTTTCTACCAAAGTGGTTAACTTTACACTTATCCACATTATATTCCATCTGCCACGTCCTCGCCCACTCACTGACCCTGTCGAGATCCCCTAGAAGTCTCTTCACATCCTCTTCACAACTGACACTGCCAGCAAGCTTTGTATCACCAGCAAATTTGGAAATGTTACATTCAGTCCCCTCATTCAAATCAGTGATGTAGCTGGGGCCCAAGCAGCGATCCTTGCGGTACCCCACTAGTCACAGACTGCCATCCTGACAAAAGACCCGTTTATCCCTACACTTTGGTTTCTGTCTGTTAACCAATTCTCAATCCATGCTATTATTTTACCAACAATTTCAACTCACGTCTTTCTTCAGTTTCTCTCCAATCTCCACTCATGACCTCTCCGTGCTCATCTTGTCCATGAGACCCACTTCCTCCACCCACTATCTTATTCCCACCAAACTGTTGAGCACCCAAATTCCTTTTCTGTCTCCAACGTTAGCTGATGTTGTTAACAGTTCTCTCTCCTCAGGTACTGTCCTTGTCTCCAACAAAACTGCCGCTGTCATCCCTCTCCTGAAAGAAACAACCCATGATCCCTCCCACCTTGCAAACTACCGCCCCATGTCCAACACTCTTTCCTCTCCAACTTCACTGAATTTGTTGTCGCCTCCCAAATCCGTGCCCATCTTTCCCGCAATTCCTTGTTTGAATCCCTGCAATCAGAATAGCGCCCTTGCGTCAGTGCCGAAACTGCTCTCATCAAATCACAAATGACACCCTTTGTGACTGTGACAAATGTAATCTCTCTCTCCTCGTCTTTCTTGACATCTCTGCAGCCCTTGACACGGTTGACCACTTGATCCTTCTCCAATGGCTCTCCACCGTCGTCCAGCTTCGTGGGACTACACTCACCTGGTTTCATTCGTATCTAACTAATCCTAGCCAGAGAATTACAAGCAACGGTTTTGTATTCCCATTCCCGCATCTTTACCTCTGGTGTCCCGCAAGGATATATCCGTTACCCCCTCCAATTTCTAATACATATTACCCCATGGTGACATCTTCTGAAAACAACGTTAGTTTCCACAAGTAGACTGTCAGATTGCCTGTCACACATACTGTTCTGGATGAGCAGATACTTTCTCGAATTAAAAATATTGGTTGGTCCGATGCCATTTTTTTTGTTCCCTGCCACAAACTCTGTTTCCCAGCCACTGACTCCATCCCTCTCGCTAGCATCTGTCTGAGGCTGAACGACACTGTTTGCAATCTTGTTGTCATATTTGACCCTGAAATGAGCTTACAAACACATATCTGCAGCATTACTAAAACCGCCTATTTCGACCTCCATAACTTCGTCCATCTCCACACCTGCCTCAGCACATCCGCTGCTGAAACCCTCATCCATGCCTTTGTTACCTCTAGAATTGACTACTACTGTGCACTCCTGGCTGGCCTCCCATATTCTACCCTACGGGAACATAAGAAAATAAGAACATAAGATATAAGAGCAGGAGTAGGCCATACGGCCCATCGGGCCTGCTCTGCCATTCAATAGGATCATGGCTGATCCGAAACTAGACTCACGTCCACTTCCCTGCCCTCTTCCCGTAACTCCTAATTCCCTTATCTGCTAGTTAACCGCCTATCTCCGTTTAAAATTTATTAAAGTTGCAGCTTGCACAGCTCTCTGGGGTAGCAAATTCCATAGATTTACTACCCTCTGAGAGAAGACGTTTCTCCTCATCTCAGTTTTGAAAAGGCAGCCCCATATTCTAAGATTATGCCCCATAGTACTAGTCTCACCCATCAGTGGTAACATCCTCACCGAATCCACCCGATCAAGCCTCCTCACAATCTTATATGTTTCGATAAGATCGCCTCTCATTCTTCTGAACTCCAATGAGTAGAGGAACAACCTACTTAACCTTTCCTCATACGTAAACCCCCTCATCTCCGGAATCAACCGAGTGAACCTTCTCTGAACTGCTTCGAGAGCAAGTATATCTTTACTTACATATAGAAACCAAATCTGCACGCAGTATTGCAGGTGTGGCCTCACCAATACCCTGCATACCTGCAGCAAGACTTCCCTGTTTTTATACTTCATCCCCCTTGCAATAAAAGCCAGGATTCCATTGGCTTTCCTGATCAGCTGCTGCACCTCCATACTAACTTTATGTGTTTCATGCAACAGGACCACCAGATCCCTTTGTACTGTAGCACTTTGCAGTTTTTCTCCATTTAGATAATAAGTTGCTCTTTGATTTTTTCTGCCAAAGTGCATAACCTCACACTTTCCAGTATTATATTTCATCTGCTAAGTCTCTGCCCACTCACTTAGCCTGTCTATATCATTTTGCAGGCTTTTTCTGTCCTCCTCACTCACTGCTTTCCCTCCCATCTTTGTATCGTCGGCTAACTTGGATATGTTGCACACGTTCCTTCCTCTAAATCATTAATATAGATTGTAAAGATTTAGGGTCCCAGCACATCCCCCTGTGGAACACCACTAGTTACTGATTGCCAACCCGAGAACGAACCATTTACCCCAACTCTTTATTTTCTGTTAGTTAGCCAATCTTCCACCCATGCCAGTATATTAACCCAATCCCTTGATTTTTTATCTTGATCAGTAATCTTTTGTGTGGCACCTTGTCAAATGCCTTTTGGAAGTCCAATTACACCACATCCACTGGTTCCCCCTTATCGACCCTGTATGTTACGTCCTCAAAAAATTCGACCAAATTTGTCAAACATGACTTCCCCTTCACAAAACCATGCTGACTCTGTCCTATTAAATTATGCTTATCCAAATGCTTAGTTACTGCTTCCTTAATAATGGATTCCAACATTTTACCAACCACAGGGGTTAGTCTAAGTGGTCTATAGTTTCCAGACTTTTGTCAACTTCCCTTCTTAAATAAGAGTGTTACATTAGCAGTTTTCCAATCTACCGGGACCTTCCCTGACTCCGGGGAGTTTTGGAAAATAATCAACAATGCATCCACAATCCCTACCGCTACTTTTCTCAAGACCCTAGGATGTAAGCCATCAGGTCCGGGGGATTTATCCACCTTAAGTCTCGTTATTTTACCGTGTACCACCTCCTCAGTGATTTTAATCATGTGTAAGTCCTCCCCCCCATAGCCCCCTGTTTCTCCAGTGTTGGAATATTTTTAGTGCCATCTACTGTAAAACTGATACAAAATATTGGTTCAGCATTTTTGCCATCTCCATGATCCCCACCACTAATTTCTCGGTCTCATCCTCTAAGGGACCAATGTTCACCTTAGCCACCCTTTTTCTTTTTATATACGTGTAGAAACTTTTGCTATCCATTTTTATATTTTTTGCTAGTTTACTTTCATAATCCACCTTCCCTTTCTTAATTAATATTTTAGTTATTCTTTGTTGGCTTTTAAATGCTTCCCAATCTTCTATCCTCCCACTAGATTTGGCTGCTTTAGATGCCCTTGTTCTCAGTTGGATACTATCCTTTTTTACTTTACTAAGCCACGGGCGGCTATATTTTCTTTTACTTCCCTTTTTCCTCTGTGGAATATATTTTTCATCAAAGTTGTGAAATATCTCCTTGAATGTAGACCACTGCTCTTGTACCGTCCTACACTTGAATCTATTTTCCCAGCATCACTTTAGTCAATTCTACTCTCATACCTTCGTAGTCTCCTTTATTTAAGCTCAGTACGCTGGTTTGAGATCCAAATCTCTCACACTCCAACTGAATTAAGAATTCAACCATGTTATGGTCACTCATTCCAAGGGGATCCTTTACTAGGAAATTTTTAATTAATCCTGCCTCATTACACAGGACCAGATCTAAGATTGCCTGCCCCCTGGTTGGTTCAGTTACATACTGCTCAAGGAACCCGTCCCTAATACACTCTATGAACTCTTCCTCAATGCTGCCATGCCCAATTTGATTTGTCCAGTCAATATGAAAGTTAAGATCCCCCATGATAATAGCTGTCCTTTTATTACAAGCCCCAACTATTTCCTGATATTTCTCCGACCAACAGAGTTGCAACTGTTAGGAGGCCTATAGACTACACCCACTAGTGACTTTTTCCCCTTGTTCTTCCTTATCTCCACCCAAACTGTTTCACTATCCTGATCCTTTGACCCAATATCATTCTGACTATTGCAGTGATTCCATCCTTGATTAACATAGCAACCCCACCTCTCTTTCCTTCCTGTCTGTCCTTCCTAATTGTCAAATACCCCTGTATGTTTAGTTCCCAGTCATGGTCACTTCGAGATCATCCAAAACTAGGCTGCCCATATCTTAAATCGCACCAAGTCCCGTTCCCCTTCACCCCTGTTCACGTTGAACTACACTGGCTCCCGGTTTGTTTAAATAATTGTGTTTAATTTCCCCAGCTGTTGGGATTGGAACTCAGGGTCATTCGTCCGGCATCTGGTTTTCTAGTCCAGCAACATAAACACTATGCTAAAATACCCTTCAAATATATCGCTGTTCCTTCATCGTCACTGGGTCAAAAGCTTGATATTCCTTCCATAAGTGAATTGTGGGAGCACCTCTTCTTACAGACTGCAGCGGCTCAAGCTGGAGGCTGACCGTTTTATCATGAGTATCTAGGGATGGGCAAATAAAACCGGCCTTGACAGCGCCACCCATATCCTGAGAACAAATAAATATAAATAATAAATGGGAATAAGCTCAATGGTTTTGTAATTCATTGATTGTAACCAGGCAAGACCTATGATCCATGCGGACGTCATGCTCTGCTAAACAACATTCAAGATGCATTTGGATGAGCACTTGAAATTCCATAGCATACAAGGCTATGGACCAAATGCTGATAAATGGGATTAGATTAGACAGGGCCTGATGTCCAGCGTGGACACGATGGGCCGAAGGGCCTCTTTCTGTGCTATATAAACTCTATGACTCTATGACAAATTGGCAAAGCAACTTGACTCAACAATTTTATGGAGTTATGATGGATGCAACTCACACTTTCCCAATTTCACTATCCTTTCAAAAGGTATTTGATAAAGTACCACATAATACCAAAATTGAAGCCCATGTGATTAAAGGGGCAGTGGCAACATGGCTCTGAAATTGACGAAGAGACAGAGAGCAGTGGTAAACGGTTGTTTTACAGAGAGGAGGGAAATAAGTGTTGTACCCCAGGGGTCGGCATTAGGACCATTGCCGTTTTCATGTCTACCCATGCCATGCACTTGGTTATACAGCACATCATTTCAAAGATTGCAGATGATAGGAAACTCTGAAATGTTAATTAACAGTGAGAAGGGCAGTAACAGACTTCAGGAGCACATAGACAGACTGGTAAAATGTGCAGATTCAAGGCAGACACAATTTAACTCAGAGAAGTGTGAAATGATTCATTTGGTAAGAAGTATGAGCAGAGGCAAGATACATTAAATGGTACAATTTTCAAGTGTGTGCAGGATCAGACAGACTTTGGGTGTACTTACCTGAATCTGTGAAGGAAGTAGGACAAGTTACGACAGCTGCTAATAAAGCATAAATAGTCCTTGGCTTTATAAACAGAGACACAGAGTAACAAAATCCAGGATGAAATGCTGACCTTTTCTAAATCACTGGTTAGGCCCTAGCTGGAGCATTGTGTCCAATTCTGTGCACCACAGTTTGGCAAGCACATCGAGGATTAGAGATGGTGTCGGGATTTACAGGAATGGTACCAGATATCTGGGGCTTCAGTTACGTGGAGAGCTTGGAGAAGCTGGGATTGTTCTTTTTAGAGCAGCGAATGTAAAGAAACATAGAATTGTAGAATCGTAGAAATGTATGGCATAGAAGGAGGCCATTCAGCCCATCTTGTCTGTCCCGTTCGCAAAAGAAATGTCCAGCCTAAATCCACATTCCAGGTCTTGGTCCGTAGCCTTGCAAGTTGTGGCACTTCAAGTGCACATCCAAGTATGTTTTAATGTGATGAGGGTTTCTGCCTCTTTCACGATTTCAGGCCGTGACTTCGAGACTCCCACCACCCACTGGGTAACAGGAATGCACAGCTCCCCTCGAATTCTTCTACCAATTACTTTAAACCTGTGCCTCTGGTTATTGACCTCCGTGCTAAGCGAAATAGCTGCTTCCGCTCTACTCTATCTAGGCCACTCATAATTTTATACACCTTAATTAAATCTAACCTCAGCATCCGCTGTTCCAAAGAAAACAACGCACCCTGTCCAATAATTCCTCATAGCTAAAGTTCTCCACTCCTGGCAACATCATTGTAAGTCTCCTCTGTGCCTTCTCTAGTGCAATCGCATCTTCCTGTAATGTGACCAGAACTGTACGCAGTATTCTAGCTGTGGCCTAAATAGTATTTTATACAGTTCTAGCATAACCTCTCTGCTGTTATATTCTATGCCTTGTCTATTAAAGGAGAGTATCCTGTATAGCTTCTTACCCATCTTATCTACCTGTCCTGCTACATTCAGGGATCTGAGATATGCACTTCCAGGTCCCTCTGTTCCTCTACATTTCTCAGTATCCTACAATGTATTGTTTATTGCCTTGTCTTGTTAGCCCTGACCACTTCTCCGGATTGAATTCCACCTGCCACGTTTCTGCCCACCTGACCAGTCCATTGATATCTTACTGCAGTTTACAGCTTCCTCCCTCACTATCAACCACACGGCCAATTTCTTTATCATCAGCAAAAATTTTAATTATGCCCCATACCTTGAGGTCTAAATCATTCATGCATAACACAAAAATCAAGGCACTTGTCAGTGAGCCCTGTAGAACCCCATTGGAAACAGCCTTACTGTCACAAAAACAACCATCGACCATTACCCTTTGCATCCTGCAACTGAGCCAATTTTGGATCCAACTTGCCTCTTCAATTGGATCCCATGGGCATTTACTTTTTGGACCAACCTGTCATTTGGAACCTTGTCTAAGGCCTTGCTAATATCTACGTGGACAACATCAAATACCCTACCCTCATCGACCCTCCTCGTTACCGCCTCATAATATTCAATCAATTTACTCAGATACAAATTTCTCTGGTCTCTCTTAACACCCTAGCACATATTTCATCCTGGCCTGGCGATTTATCTACTTTCAAAGATGTAAAACATCTTACTACTTCCTCTCTCTCTATGCTTATCGCATCTAATATTTCACACTCTTCCTCTTTAACAACAATGTCGCATTGTCCCTCATTTCTGTGAAGACAGACGCAAAGTATTCCTTAAGAACCATACCCATGCCTTCCGCCTCCACAAACAGGACACATATTTTGTCTTCTTTAGATATCCTCTTGCTCTTTATGTATTTAAAAAGCATCTTTGGGTTTTCTTTGTTTTAATTTTTAAATATTTTCTATTTCCCTCTCTTTACTTTCACTGAGACATGACTACCGAAAAATCAAGTCAGGTAATTAAACAATGCAGTGTAAAACATATTCAGAAATGTTAGACAGAGGGAAAAAGGGGAGGTGGAGTAGCTGTACTTATTAGTGATAACATAATGGTAGCAGAAAAATGTGACGCAGCAATCAGCAATACAGAAATAGAATTCATATGGATAGAGATGAAGATAATAAAGGATCAATCACACGAACAAGGGCAGTAAACAGACCACCTAAGTGTGGAGGAGTATGGGAGGAGGAAGAAATATGCAGACTAATTAGGGAAATTATTAAAAAACATAGAATAATAATCATGGGCGATTTCAAATACCAGAAATTAATTGGAGTAATGAGACAGGTAAAGGATATAAGGGAATGGATTTCCAACAATGAGCATACGATCCCTTTCCAACCCAATATTTAAAAAGCCCAATAAGGGAGGGTTCACTATTGGATCTAGTAATAGGGAATGAGCCAGAGCAGATAACAGAAGTAAATTTTGGGGAACATCTAGGCAATAGTGACCATAATATAATATGCTTTAAGATAATAATTGAGAAAGGCATATGAATGACAAAGACCAGGGTAATAGACAGTAGAAATGCTGAATTTGAGGGGCTTAGATTAACAATTGGGAAATAAAGTGGACAACATTGGCAAACAATGAGGTAGAACAGCAATGGGAAACATGAAAAAGAGTGTTCAACAGAATCTAGGAAAATATATTCTGCTATAAACGAGAACAAGCTAAACACTAATGAGACACCATGAAGGAATAAAGCCATAAGGGAAAAAATCAGCATAAGGAATGTGGCATACATTAAGTACATGGACAGCAGGGGAGAGTATGATAAGGTTTACTATGAAAGGAATAGAAGAGAAGCCAAAGGCAATTACGAAGGCAAACAGGAACTATGACATTAAATTATCAAGGAACATACAACAAAATATTAAAATATTTACAGGCTTAGCAATAAAAAAGGAAGGTCAGGATGGGATCAGGGCCACTAAGCGATGCAGAGGATAATACCACATGCAGCAATTAAGAGTTGGCAGAGATATTAAATACTTCCTTTGCTTTATTATTTACCAGGGAGATAGAATAGGTGGAGATGAAATCGGATGATGAGGTTAGTAATGAGTTAACTTCATTTAATGTAAAATGAAGAGATATACTAAATAAACAAATCAAACATGATAATTCATTAGAATAAGGTGCACTGCCAGAGGATGGTCGGATAGCTAACGTAATAATTATATCTAAGAAGGTAGATAAAATATGTCCAGGGAACTATAGGCCTGTCAGATTAACATCGGTGGTAGGAACAATAATGTAATCCCTACAAAAGGAGAAAATAAAAGACATCTAGCAATGACAAATAGAATAGAGAATACTCAGCATGGATTTCAAAAGGATAAATCTTGCTTTACCAACCTAACTTAATTTTTTGAAGAGGTAACAGAGAATGTAGACAATGCTAATGCAGTAGATGTAATCTCTCTAGATTATCAAAGGACATTGATATGGTCAGGGAACGCGGAGTCAGGGGACAAGTAGCAGAATGGATAGGTAGCTTGCTTAAAGACAGATAGCAGAGGGTACTGGTAACGTGTAGCTCTTCAGAGTGGCAGAAGGCGGGTATTGGTATTCTACAATGATCAGTGCTGTGACCACCGTTGTACACAATTTTTATCTACGATTTAGACCTTTGAATCAAAAACACAATTACTAAATTTGTGGATACCACCAAATTGGAGGGGATGGCCAATATTGAAGGGGCCTGCAACAAATTACAAGAAGGCATTAATATACTTGTAGAATGTGCATCTAATTAGCAAATGAAATTCAACAAATATAAGTGTGTGGTATTACATTTTGGTAACACAAATAGGGAGGTCATATATTACTTGTAAAGTAAGAATCTAAAATGGGGTGGAGGAGCAAAGGGATCTGGGAGTACAAATACACAAATCACTGAAACAATCGACACTGGTTAACAAGGCCATAAAAATAGCAGAACAAGCACTTGGGTTTATTTCTAGAGGGTTAGATTTGAAAAGTAATTAAGTCATGCTAAACGTATCGAACCTTGGTGAGGCCTTGGTTAGACCACACTTGGAATACATTGAGCAACTCTGGTCGATATAATATAAAAAAGGATACAGAAGCACTGGAGAGGGTGGAGAGAATATTTACAAAAATGATACAATAAATGCGAAGTTACACCTGTCATGAAAGAATGAATAGTCTGGGAAAATTTCTCTTCAAAACAAAACGCTGAGGGGTGAACTAATATAGATCTTTAAAATCATGCAAGATTTTGACAGAGAGTGTATCCACTTTTGTGGAAGATCAAAACGACAGACCATGAATGTAAGATAGTCACCAATAAATCACATAAGGAATTCAGAATAAACTTCTTTACCCAGAGAATGGTGATAATGTGGAACTCGCTACCACAGGGAGTGGTCGAAGTGAATAGTATAGATGAATTTCAGTGGTGGTTAGATAAAGTTATGAGGGAGACGGGAATAAAGTGTTATGCTGATAAAATTAGATGAGGAAAGGCAGAAGGAGGCTCCAGTGGAGTATAAACATCGGCATAGACTGGTTGGACCCAATGGACCGTTTCTGCACCGTATATCCTATATAATCAAATGTAACCCATGCACTTTCTATACTCCTCTAGGCTTTCTGTATTAGTGAGCTCTCAGTATCTGACAAATGCTTCCCTTAATGCCCTTATATTTCCCTGTATACTCCTTGACATCCAGCTGGCTCTACATTTGAGAATCCCATCCTTTTTGGAAGATGTGACTGAGTGGGAAGCACACTCACCACTGGGTCAGAAGGTTGTGGGTTCAAGTCTCACTCAAGGGACCTGAGCACATACAGCTAGGCTCACAATCCAGTGCAGTGCTGAGGGAGTGCTGCACTGTTGGAGCTGCGGTCTTTTGTATGAGACGGTAAATCGAGTCCCCGTCTACTTTCTCAGGTGGAGCTAAAAATCCCATGGCACTATTTCGAAAAAGAGCAGGGGAGTTATCCCCGGTGTCCTGGACAATATTTATCCTCAATCAAAATAACAAAACAGATTATCTGGCTATTATCACACTGCTGGTTGTTGGACCTTTCTATTCGCAAATTCGCTGCCGAGCTTCCCACATTACAACAGGGACTCCACTTCAAATGTATTCATTGGCTGTAAAGCAATTAGAAATGTCCAGTGGACGTAAAAGGCGCTATATAAATGCAAGTCTTTCCTTTCATTTTTTCTTTCTGGTAACATCTTTACTCTGATCTCTCACTATCTCCTTTCAAATGCCTCCCATTTCTCTGACACTGATTTAACTTCAAGTATCTGTTTCCAGTTCACTTTTGATAAATCACATCTCAGTTTAGTAAAATTGGTCTTTCCTCAATTGAAAACTCTTAAACATTTTCTATCAATGCCCTTTTTCATAAGGGGCGATTTAACACAGTTATTCAACATTTAGATTGGATATGATAGAGTATCAAATTCGATTTTTTTCCAGTGGCAGAATGGCGGGTAAACAGAGGGCACATATTTAATGTAATAAGCAAAAGAACCAGAGGAGAGATGAGGAGAATGTTCTTCACACGGTGAATAGTTGTGATCTGGAATGCACTGTCTGAGAACGTGGTGGAAGTAGATGCAATAATAACTTCCGAAAGTGAATTGGATCATCAGTTAAAGGGGAATTTCTCTAAGGGCTCTGTTAAAAGAGTAGGAATAATAATGCAGCTGTTTCAAAGCGATGGCAACGACACGATGGGCCGAATGGCCTCCTTCTGTGCTGTACGATGCTACGATTTTATGAGCAAGAGACAAAGAGAGAGAAGATGGAGAGTGAGAGACAGAGAGCAAGAAAAATAAAGACAGAAAGACTGGGAGAGGTACAGCAGAGAATAAATTAATTAAAAAAGTGGAATTGGATAAATACTTGAAGGGTAACAAATTGCAGGACTAAGGAAAATTAACTGGGGAATGGGACAGATTGGAGGGATGAGGCCATGGTGGGATTTGATCTTATGCATGAGAATGTTCAGATCGAGGCGTTTCCTGATCGGCAGCAAATCGAGCTCAGCAAGCAAAGGGGTGATGGGTGAATGGGACATGATTCGTGTTAGGATATGGGCAGCAGTGTTATGGACGAGCTCTAGTTTATGGAAGCTTGTAACTGGGAGGCCAGCCAGGAGAGTATTGGAATAGTCGAGTCAGGATTTAACAAAGGCACGGGTGAGTGTTTATGCAGCGGATGGGCTGCAGAGGGGCAGAGACGGTAGATATTATGGAGGTGGTAGTAGGCAGGACTGTTAATCCAGAGGAACTCAACTCAGGTTCAAATGGAATGCCGCAGATACGAACAATCTGGGCCATCCACAGACATTTTTCTGAGAGGGGGATTGAATGGTAGATAAAAAATGGAGTTTGTGACGAGGACCGAAGAAAGTGACTTTGTAATTCCCAAGATTTAAATGACAAACAAAGCAGTACAGAGAGACGTGGTGTACATATCTGATTGCTGGATATAGAGAATTAACAGGAACACCAACAGCAGCAAAGATGAGAGAGTAACTTACGATAATAGTAATACAGTATGCAAAGGTTTGCAGTGTTAATAGCTGGTTACAGAGATATGCCAGGAACAACATTCGCAGTAAAAAGGGGAGAGTATAAGGCAAGAACAATAATGAAGTTAATCACGGTTTATGCAATTAATAGCTGGATGGAGAGACTTACCAGGTACACCAACAGCAGCAAGGAGCGGATAGTAAATACATTCAATAGTTATAAGTGCGTAATATATCTTATTTGATAATGATAGATAATCATAATAGGCAGAAAGAACGTCTAACGCCCAAGAGAAACTCTTGCCCATTGTTGTAACATTCCAATCAATTGAACTCTGGTTCTGATCCATCTTTGTAACATTCCAATCTACTGTTCTCAGATTCTGACTCCCTCTCTGTGGAGCAGTGCGCTGTTCCCTGTTAGAGCCGGAGCTGATGCTCTCACTGACACTATGGGATCTCACACTGAAAGGAGTCCCTTATTAATAAAAGTGGGAAACCCTGCACTGATGCAATTAGGGTCCATGGAGAATGAAATTAACTACAGTCACTGAACAAACAACTTCAGCTAAGCCGTGGAGACTGACATTAATTACAGTCACTGAACAAACAGCTTCAGTTAACCTCTTTCAATCCAGCACGTTTTGTACTACTGTAAAGTAGAACATTTCCACAGTCCGAATGTGATGTATGTGGGTTGCTGAGGGAAGTAATGGTGGAAATGATCTGCCAAGAATCTTACCATTTTCCTTTAATATGAGAGTGGGGCAGAGGATTGTTGGGTTGCAATTGTAACAATCTGTTTAAAAAAGTAGAGAGGGATAAACCTTGTAACTAGAGGACAAACAGGCTAAAGTAGGAGGTGGGAAAACTCCTGGACGCCATATTCCCAGAGAAAATTATCTGTCACTTGGAAAGAAACATTGGTTAATAAATGGCAACTAGCACAGATATGTTAACGGCAAAGTGTGTCTGACAATCTTGATTGAGTTCATTGATGAAGTAACGGAGAGAGGTGATGTGCGTAATGTGGTTGACGTTTTGTATATGAACTTTATAAAAGCATTTGATAAAGTGCCATTGAATAAACTTGTTAGGACCAGAGGGGCAGAGGCAGTGGGGATCTGACATTGGCTAAGGGACAGAAAACAGAGAGTAGTGGTGCATGGTTGTTGTTCAGAGTGGAGGGAAGTATACAGCTGTGTCCCCCATGGATCACTATTCGGAGCACTGATCATTTTGCTAAATATTAATCATACAGACTTATATATAAAGGGCATAATTTGAACGTTTGCAGATTAAAGGAATGTCAGAAATGTAGTAAACACTGAGTTGGATACTAGTGGGTTCAGGAGGACATAGATAGCTTGTTGAAATGAGCAAAGTGATGAAATAGGTCTTCGACAGTGCTATTAAGTGGTACTTACTCACGAATAACCTACTCACTGACGCTCAGTCTGGGTTCAGCCAGGACCACTCGGCTCCAGACTTCAATACAGCCTTGTTCGAAACATGAACACAGAGCTGAGTTCCAGAGCTGAGGTGAGAGTGAGAGCCTTCGATATCAAGGCAACAATTGAACAAGTGTGGCATCAAGGAGAACCAGTAAAATTGAAGCCATTGGGAATGAGGTGGAAAGCTCTCCATTCGCTGGAGTGATACCTTGCACAATGGAAGATGGCTGTGGTTGTTGGAAGTCAAAATTCTCAGCCCCAGGACATCGCTGCAGGGGTTGCTCAGCGCATGTGTTCAATCTCAAACATCTGCAGCTGTTTCATCAATGACCTGCCCTTCATCATAAGGTCAGAACTGGGGATGTCTGCATATGTTTGCAGTGTCCACTTCCATTCCCAACTCCTCAGATTATGAAGCAGATCATGCCCGCATGCAACAAGACCTGGACGACTTTCAGGCTTGAGCTGATAAGTGGCAATTAACACTCGCACCACACAAGTGCCAGGCAATATGGATCTCCAACAATAGCGACCTCCCTGTGATATCCTATGGTATTACCATCTCCAAATCCCCCACCATCAATATCCTGAGGTCAGCATTCACCAGAAACTTTATTGGACCGGGGCCAGCCACATATAAAACTGTGGCTACAAGAGCAGGTCAGAGCCTGGGTATTCTGCAGTGATTGTCTCACCTCCTGACACCCAATGCCTTGCCACCATCTACAAGGCACAAGTCAGGAGTGTGATGGAATACTCTCCACTTGTCTGGATGTGTACCACTCCAACAACACTAAAGATGCTCGACATCATCCTGTACAATGTAGCCCGCTTGATTGGCACCACTTCCACCACCTTAAAGGTTCTCTCCCTCCACTGCCTACGCACCGTGGCTGCAGTGTAAACTCGCCAAGGCCTCTTCAAAAGCACTTCCCAAACCCGCGATCTCTACCACACAGAAGGACAAGGGCAGCAGGCGCATGGAAACATCATCACCTCCACGTTCCCTTCCATGCACACACCTTCCTGGTTTGGAAGTATATCGCAGTTCCTTCATCGTCGCTTGGTCAAAAGCCTGCAAATCCTTCTGTAACAGCACGGTGGGAGAAGCATCGCCTCACGGGCTGCAGCTGTTAAAGAGACGGCTCAACGCCACCTTCCAAAGGGCAATTAGGGATGGGCAATAATTGCTGTCCGTGCCAGCCATGGCCACAGCCCATGAATTCATATTTTTTTTTTTAAAAGACAGCTGAAATGTTATGCAGAGATGTGTGAAGAATAAATCTGGGAGGAAAGTGAGGAGAGGCAATATAAACTAAACTGTACAATATTAAAGGGAGTGCAGGAAAGAGACACCGGGGAGTTTATTTTCACAAGTCTTTGAAGATGGCAGGATAATTTGCAAAGATTGTTAAAATAAACACAGGGATCCTTAGCTTTATAAATTAATGCAGAGAACAAAAGCAGGTAGTTAGGCTGAAACTTTATAAATCACTGGTAAGGGTTCCGGCTGAAGTATTGTGTCCAACCCTTGGCAGCACACTTTAGGCAGGATATCAAGGTCTTGGAGTGGACACAGAGGAGATTTACTACAATGGTATTAAGGATGAGGGACTTCGTTGATGCGGAGAGACAAGAGAAGCTGGAATTTTTCTCCAGCGAGCAAGCAATATTAAAGGGAGATATACTGGAGATGTTCAAAATTATGATGCGTATCATGGAGTATATAAGGAGAAAAACATTCTACTGGCAGAAGGGTCGCTAAAGAAAATACATAGATTTAAAATAAATGAGTAAAGAACCAGAGTGATGATGAGGATAATTTAATTTGTTCTACGCTGTGAGTTGTTATGATCTGGAATGTTGTGCTTGAAATGGTGAAAGAAGCAGTTTCAATAATAACTTTCGAAAGGGAACGGGATCAATACTGGAATTGGGGGATTAGCAGGACTGTGGGAAAGGAAAAGGGTAACGGCACGAATGGAATAGCTCTTTCAAAGAGTCTCCACAGGCTCGATGGAATGAATGGCCTCCTTCTGTGTTGTGTAATTCTATGATTCTGTGATAACAGAAGCCACGGCGTCCTGGTCTCATGTGTAGTTTCGGCCTTCTGCAGTTTTTGAGCTCATTACCACAGCGGGTCAGATAAGGCTAAGTCAGCACAGGCCGGGAATGGGGCCTAGCTCTTTGCTGATCTGTGTCTGTGTGAGGGGCTCAGTACCACAGAGGGAAAGATAAGGCTAAATCAGCACAAGCCGGGGATATAGCCTGGGCCTTTCCTGCCCTTTGTGTATGCGCGGCTCATTATCCCACCGGGTGTGAGATCAGGCTAACCCAGCACAGGCCGGGGATGGAGCCTGTGCTTCTCAAAATGATAACTGCCACCCCGAAATCTCAGTGATGCCCCTCCCTGGGATGCTCTGCTCCAGTCTCTCTGTCTGATCAGTGTCGAGAAGTCAATTCCTGCTTCTGTCGTCCCAGTGTATTCAAATTAATCCGCTTTCACCTGGACCCTCTCTACTGTCCTTCCAAAAAGTGGCTTCTGTTTGCTTGGCAACAGATCAGCTCTGTGACATTATTGGAGAGAGTGGCCCAGAAATTCGGGTCGGGGGCTTCCCACGGGTGTAAACCTCCGATATGCACTTCCCTAGCGTGCCGGCCGTTGAGCTGTGGGCCCCCGTCGAATTCCGATCCATGGCCTGGTCCAGCTGTCGGCGCGGAGTGCTTGCAAATCCCAGGGGCGCAGTTAGTTTGAAGCATCCCCTGGGATCAGGTGGGCCATGGGGAGCCAATCGGAGCAGGGAATGCTCCATTCATGAGTCTGACAGGAAGTGCTGTCAAGATATATAAATACTACGGCAACAAAATTGCAATAAATCTTCAAAAAAAAATGTTTTAATCACATTTTTTTAAATAAACTATAAATTACATGAAAAAATTATTTTAAACAATAATTTAAATTTTTGAAAAAAGTTTTTTATTTTCTAACGGGGCTAAAAATAAACTTACCATGCTTTAAAGTATTTAAAAATAATAAACCTGTGGAAAAAAGTTTTAATTTTAATTAATTCACCACTTACCTTGTAAAAAGCAAGCCTTACGTCTGCTTTTCACATTTCTAAATTCTGCAGGATTACATTCCTGGGAAAACCTGTAAAAGAAAATGAAGTTCGATGCACACGTGCAGCCTCACCCGCGCACGCGTTCGACCTCGGAACCCCTTCGTTCAGAGGTACGGAAGTGCTGGTGTCCCGTGCATGCTCAGTGCATGCAGGAAACCGGCACTTCCATTGGGCCTACGGGTGAGAACCCATTGCATACTCACCCGTGGAGACCCGAATTTCTGGGCCAATAATTCTGGGATTACACCGAGTAAGAAAGCACATTCTCTTAAAGGGCCTTGAACAGCTCAAAGGGCCCACAGCACACATAATTTTACAGGACCAAAAGGGAAACACAACTCCCTCTGTCTATAATCTGCATCTCACTCTGCATTTGTCTGCTATCATCGATCTGTACTTTATCTATGTCACATTCTCTCTATCCCTATCTATATCTATTAATCTCTCCGCTCTCTATATCCATCTACCTCTCCACTCTATTTCTGTTACTTTGTCTATCTTCCTCTCTCCGAATGAGATTGAAATGATAGGTTCTGAAAGGTTATTTCCACTGGCTGGTGCGCCTCGAACTAGGGCGCAGAGTCTCAGGATAAGGTGTAGGCCATTTAAGACAGCGATGAGGAGGAATTTCTTCATTCAGAGGGTTGTGAATCTTTGGAATTCTCAGCCCCAGAGGATTTTGGATGCTGCTGCTTTGAGTATATTTAAGACTGAGATAGATAGACTTGTGGAATATAGGGGAATCAAGGGTATGGAGAGTGGAGTTGAAGTCTGCACTCCATTGGCTTGTGCAGCTGTCAATCACTCGCGGCATCAAGCCCTGTAATAATGTTGTATGTTTCAATGAGATCACCTCTCATTCTTCTAAACTCTAGAGAATAGAGGCCTAGTCTACTCAATCTCTCCTCATAGGACAATTGTCCCATCCCAGAAACCAGTCTAGTGAACCTTCGTTGCACACCCTCTATGACAAGTATATCCTTCCTTAGGTAAAGAGACTAACACTGTACACAATACTCCAGGTGCTGTCTCACCAGGGACCTATATAACAGCAGTAAGACGTCTTTACTCTTTTACCACTTAGAGCACACAGCACTACTAACCAACCATTGGCCCAGAGCTTGTCCTTAACCTCCAAGCCACACACACTTATGATAAAGCTGACAGCCAGTCAGATGAAGCTCTCGCCCACACTGCCCCCGCGGCACTGTATCCCGCACTGTCTGCAGACGCTGGCGCTCTGACCATTGCCCCCCACCCATCGCCCCCCGCTCCAGCTCTCCACAGTTAGCGGCCTGTGAATGTGACTGCGCGGGGCCTTGCAGAGGGCTACGCGACTGTGCATCCGCGCACCTTAGTGGGAACATTGGTGCATGCTCGTATTAATGTAAGTTATTGTGAAAGTCAGGGAAGTGTCGTAAATTGATGAGCTTTCTCTTGGAGATGTTTGTGTAATTGCCTATAATGAACAATAAGGAAACTGAAATTTATAGTCGGGCCACTGCCCGAGATATCGGAACCACACAGTGGGAGATGAGCAAAGATCTCCAGGCACCAGGCGATCTTTTGATAAGATCACCTGAAAGTCCGAGAATGGCTTGGATCAGATGTCAGGTGTATCGTGATATTGGGATACCGTTGTGTGCGTGAACGAACGAGTCTCAAACATGTTCCGTTATCGACAACAGCACGACATGAAATGGCTAATGTGGCTCAGGAGAGTGAGACACTTTGTAAATCATAAAGGCCATGACACAGTCTGCAAAGAGAAACCGATTTTAAATATTCAGGATAGAGTTAAACACCCTGTCAGTGGCATTAAAATTAAAAGTAAAGAGAATTCTGATCAAATTACGATTTCCTTGCAGCTAGAGTGGTCGTCAGCTTCAAGGCCTCCACTAAGTGCTGAACAAAGAAAGCTTGTAGGGAGGCTGAAAACAACAAAGATAAGGGAGGCCGAGACCTGACTCTGTCTGGACAAGGTGGCCATGGTTGTATCCAAATCAGCTACACGTTGAAGGTGTGAGACCAGGAGGCCATACCTTACAGGTTACATAACAAAACATGGATCCAAGTGAGAGGCAACCTCCATGAGGAAGCAGAAGACATAACCTGTAATGAGTGAAAAACCGAGGTACAGCATCTCAAAAGCATAATTTCGGTGGTAATAGAGAAAGAACATAAAGCAGGTTCCTTTTGATGATTGGGATTTCCGTATGTGGGAGACCAGGAAGACTGCGCTGAACCAGGTGAGATGGGACACAACCTGACCCCAAATGTTAAATTGGTCACTGCATTCATAGGGTTCAGTTAAATAGCTACTATCACACTGGGACAAAAAGTAATTCGAGAACATTGTAAAAGACTTCAATACAAACTTACAAGATAACTTCAGCAGGTTATTTTACAGTAATAACTGTCTTATGTTGATAAGTAATAAGAACTATTGCTTTCCCAAATACAAACGCTGATGGTGATCAACGTAACAGTAAAATCTTTGTGAGACCAAAGGAGACATCCCAGCTCACAAACAGATCTCTACCTGTCCGATCCAGCAAAATAACCCATAAGTTGATGGACTAGAAATAATTGAATCAGGAAATGTATCATATAATGACATGTTTTGAAATTGTACTGGTTGCATTAAACATGAACTTGAATCTGTCAGCCAGATTATGTGAAGGGAGTTATTCACAATTAATAGGAAAAATGGAAGGATATTAGCAAAGAGTGTGCTGGTAAAGCACAGAAAACAGGAATCAAGGGCTGGGGCAGTTGGGGAGCATAAAGAGAATCAATTTAAATCGCGAAGGAAGCCAGGGCTGGCAGAATGACGATGAATAGGAGCCATGGCAAGGTTAGCGGGAGTAAACAGAATTGATATAGAAAGTATGGAGGGACACGATGAGATAATGAAGAGGCAATTACAAACATTATTTGCAATCCATGAGGTTAACCGGAATCAGGAGTTACTAGAGGGATCGGGTGTAGCCCCTGCGTGACCATTGTGATGAATGTGGTACAGAAGGGTCTTACTGCAATTATATAGGGCCCTGGGTGTGTTCTGTTCCACCTGGCTAGGGAGTCTTCCTGGTCTCCCGCATACGGGACTCCAAATCTTCCCAAGGAGCCTGCTTTAGGGATCTTTCTCCATTACCACCGAAATCAGACTTTTGAGAGGCCATACCTCGGTTTGTCACTGATTCCAAAACTAACCCTTTTGATATCGTCTGCTTCCTCATCGAGGTCACCATGGAGGCCACTCTGATATACGTCACCCCATCACTATAAAATTCTGAACTACCACAAACCCCTGAATTTAAGACTCTGATATACCCCACATCCCTCACTGTAACACTCTGATACACCCAACACCCCTCAGTGTAACATACTGATATACCCGAAAGCCCTGAATTTATGACCCTGATATTCACTACTCCACTCACTGTATCACTCTGTTATAGACCACACGACTCACTGTAACACTCTGATATACCCCAAAGCCCTGAATTTATGACTCTGATATTCACTACCCCCTCACTGTAACACTCTGATATAAACCACACCCCTCACTGCAGCACTTTGATATACAACACACCCCACACTGTAAAACTCTGATATACCCCACACCCCTCACTGTAACGCTCTGATATACCCCACAACCTTCAGTGTAACAGTCTGATATTCCACACAATCCTCACTGTAACATTCCGATATACACCACAGCACTCCCTGTAACACTCTGATAGCGACCACACCCTCACTGTAACAGTCTGATATACCCACACCCCTCACTGTAACATACTGATATACCACAAAGACCTGAATTTATGACTCTGATATTCACTACACCCATCACTGTAACACTCTGATATAAACCACACCCCTCTCTGCAACACTCTGATATACACCACACCCCACACTGTAACACTCTGATATACCCCACACCCCTCACTGTAACAGTCTGATATTCCGCACAACCGTCACTGTAACATTCCGATATACACCACAGCACTCACTGTAACACACTGATAGTGACCACACCCTCACTGTAACAGTCTGATATACACCACATCCATCACTATAACATTCTGATATACCCCACATTCCTCACTGTAACATACTGATATACCCCAAAGCCCTTAATTTATGACCCTGATATTCACTACACCCCTCACTGTAACATACTGATATAGGCCACACCCCTCACTGTAACATTCTGATATACCCAAAGACCTGAACGTATGACTCTGACAGTCACTCCACCCCTCACTGTAACACACTGATATAAACCACACCCCTCACTGCAACACACTGATATACACCACACCCCACACTGTAACACACTGATATACCCCACACCCCTCACTTTAACAGTCTGATATTCCGCACACCCCTCACTGTAACATTCCGATATACACCCCAGCCCTCACTGTAACACTCTGATATCGACCACACCCTCATTGTAACAGTCTGATATACACCACATCCCTCACTATAACATTCTGATATAACCCACACCCCTCACTGTAGCACTCCGACATACATCACACCCTCACTGTAACACTCCGATATAGACCACACCCCTCACTGTAACACACTGATATACACCACACCCCTCAGTATAACATTCTGATATACACCACACCCCTCACTGTAACATCCTGATATAGACCACACCCCTCATTGAAACATTCTGATATACACCACACCCCTCACTGTAACACCCTGATATAGACCACAACCCTCACATTTACACACTGATAAAGACCACACTCCTCACTGCGACACTCCGATATACACCACACCCCTCACTGTAAATCTCTGATATAGACCACACCCCTCACTGTAACACTCTGATTAACCTACACCCCTCACTGTAACAACCTGATGTGCCACACCCTACACTGTAACACTCTGATATACACCACACCCCTCACTGTAAAACTCTGATTTACCCCACACCGCTCACTGTAAGACTCTGATATACCACACACCCCTCACTGTAATATTGATATGCCTCGCACCACTCTGATATACTCCGGTCCCCTCATGTACAAGTCTGATATACTCCACCTCCATCACCGTAACTCACTGTGCTATACTCCACAACAATCAGTCTAAAAATCTGCTTTAGCCTGTGCCCTTCACTGGATGATTCTATAACACCCACTACCACTCAATGTAACACACTCTGATATACTTCACACCCCAAGTGTAATACTCTGATATAACCCACACCTTCACTGTATCATTGTGATATAGCCCACTCCCCTCACTCTAATACTCTGCGTTATCCTGCATCCCTCACTATGACTCACTTATTTTCACCACCCCATTACTCTAACACTGATATACCCCACACCCCTCACTTTAAACATTGCATATACCCCATACTTCTCAATCGCTCAAATATATCACACACACCTCATTGTAACAATGTGATACACCCCACAACCGTCATGTAACACACTCTGATATATCCCGCACCCCTCACTGTAACACTCCAATGCATGCCACACTCTGGATTGTTACACCCCACACCCCTCACTGTAATACTGATATACCTCGCACCACTCACTGCTGCCACTGCCACTTTAGTCCCATGATCTACAATTTAATAATATGTGGTACTTTATCAAGCACCTTTTGAAAATATAGGGAAATTGCGAAAGTGTGAGTATAATCAATCATAAAACCATAGAATTGGTGAGCCAGGTTGTGTTGACAGTTTGTTTGGTGGAACATGAATCCGCACTCTGATGACAGACCTCGCCTGGTTTCAATCAGTGAATTTCATATTCAGTTATTTTATTCCCATTTTATTATTTATATTATGGAAGGAATTTCAGGCTTTTGACCCAGTGACGATGATCCTGAGTTCAAGTCCCAACAGCGGAGTAATAAAATTCGATTAATTAAACAAATCTGGAACAATAGGTTAGTGTCAGTTATGGTGACAATGAAGCAACAGGATTGTCGTAAAAACACATCTGGTTCACTAATGTCTTCAGGGAAGGAAATCTGCCATCGTTACCCATCCTGGGCGCAATGTGACTCTAAATCCACAGTAATCCGGTTGACTATTAACTGCTCGTCTGACATGGCCCAGCAAGCCACTGAGTTGTATAAGGCATCACACTACAAAGTTCTCCCGGGCAATTATGGATGGGCAATAGATGCTGGTCTTGCAAGCGACACCCACATTACAAGAATGAATAAAAAAAGATATATTAATTATCATAATGTTTTATAAAGTGCTACAATGTTGTAACCAGTGCCGCCATCTTTGTTATGGGCGTTGGAGCCGCCATTATTTTGCGGGGCGCTGGAGCCACCATTATTTTGCGGGGCGCAAGAGCCGCCATCTTTTTTAGGTGGGCCAGAGTCGCTATATTTGTGCCAGATGCTGGAGCTGCCAACTTTGTGGGAACGTGCGTTCCGCCATTTGGTGCGGGGCAATGGAACCACTATATTTGTGTGGCGCGTCAGTGCCATTAATGTTTTTGTGAGGCGACAGCATCGCCATATTTGTAATAGGTGCCAGTTCCGCCATATTTGAACCATGCGGAGGGTGCGCCACCTTTGTGAGGGGCGCCGGGGGCGACATCTTTGTTATGTTTAGTTCCATCTTGGTGGGAGCTCGTGTGGCCCAGGTGAGTGTGGCTCGCCACAATACTCCTAATGGCCCGTCATATCCTTCAGACTACCATTATCACCAAGTCAGGGGACCAACCCTGGTTCAACAACGAGTGCAGAAGTGCATGCCAGGAGCAGCACCAGGCATCCCTAAAAATGAGCTGTCAACCTGGGGATTCTGCAACACAGGACTACATGCATGCTAAAAAGTGGAAACTGCATTCTATAGACAGGGCTAAGTGAGCCCAGAATCAGCGGATCAGATCAACGTTCTGCAGTCCTACCACACACAGTCGTGAATGGTTGTGGACACTTAAACAACTAACGGGAGAAGGAGGCTCCAGGAATATCCCCATCCTGAATGATGGTGGAGCCCAGCACGTGAGTGCGAAAGACAAGGCTGAAGCATTTGCAACCAACTTCAGCCAGAACTGCCAAGTGGATAGATCATTTCGGCCCACTCACAATTTCCCCACCATCACAGAAGGCATTCTTCAGCCAATGCGATTCACTCCAAGTGATATCAAGAAACGGCTGAGTGCAACGGATACACGAAAAGCTATGGGCACCGACAACATCCCGGCTATTGTGCTGAAGAGATGTGCTCCAGAACTAGCCGCGCCTCTAGCCAAGCTGTTCCAGGACAGCTGCAACACTGGCATCTATCCAACAATGTGGAAAACTGCCCAGGTATGTCCTGACCACTAACAGCAGGACAAATCCAACCCGGCCAATTAATGCCCCATCGGTCTCCACTCAGTCCTCAGCAAAGTGATGGAAGGTGTCATCGACAGTGCTATCAATCGGCACTTACTCACCAATAACCTGCTCACTGATGCCCAGTTTGGGTTCCTCCAAGACCACTCGGCTCCCGAGCTCATTACTGGCTTGGTACAAACATGGACAAAGCAGCTGAAGTCCACAGGTGAGGGGAGAATTATGGCACTTGACATCCAAGCAGCATTTGTCCGATTCTGGCATCAAGGAGCCCGAGTAAAGCTGAAGTCAATGGGAATCGGGGGGAAAATTTCCACTGGCTGGAGTCATACCGAGCACAAAGGAAGATGGTTGTGGTGGTTGAAGGTCAATCATCACAGCCCCACTACATTACTGCAGGAGATCATCAGGGCAGTCTCCTAGGCACAACCATCTTCAGCTACTACATCAATGACATTCCATCAAACATAAGGTCAGAAATGGGGATGTTCGCTGGTTACTGCAAAGTGTTCAGTGCCATTCACTACACCTCAGATAATGAAGAATCCATGCCCGCATGCAACAAGATCTGGACGATGATCAGGCTTGGGCTGGCAAGTGGCAGGTAACATTCTCGCCACAGAATTGCCAGGCAATGACAATGTCCAACATGCGAGAGTCTAACCACCTCCACTTGAAATTCAATGGCATTACCATCCCCGAAACCCCCACTATCATCTTCCTGGGGGTCACCATTAACCGGAACCTTAACTGGACCAAACACATAAATACTGTGGAGCAAGAGCAGGTCAGAGGCTAGGTATACTACGGCGAGTGTCTCACCTTTGACTCCCCAATGCCTTTCCACCATCTACAAGCCACAAGTCAGGAGTGTGGCGGAATACTCTCCACTTGCCTGGATGGCTGCAGCTCCAACAACACTCAAAAAGCTCGACACCATCCAGGACAAAGCAGCCCGCTTGTTTGGCATCCCATCCACCACCTTAAACATTCACTCCCTTCTCCATCGGCGTACGTGGCTGCCGTGTGTACCATCTACAGAATGCACTGCAGCAACTCACCAAGGCTTCTTCGGCAGCTCCTCCCAAACCCGCGAATTTAGAAAGACAAAGGCAGCAGGCGTATTGCGAGACCATCACCTCCAAGTTCCCCTCTAAGTCACACACCATTCTGACCTAGAAGTATATCGCTGATCATTCATCATCGCTGGATCAAATTCCTGGAACTCCCTGTCTAACAGCACTGTGGGAGCACCTTCACCACACGGACTGCAGCAATTCAAGAAGACGGCTCACCACCACCTTCTCAAGGGCAACTAGGGGTGGGAAATAAATTCTGGCATTGCCAGCGACGCCCAGAACCAATACATGAATATTTTTTTAAAAATCTGACCAAGGGAGCTATCAGGCTGCAAAGTCTCCCCATCACATCATCCTTTAATGAATTTTACAATCAGTGTAAAGGGATATTTCCCCACATTCTTCAACTGCTCTCTGAAATTAGTCTCGGTCACTGCATAAATCCCAATGTTTGTGCCGCAACTCAGCAGCTGCAGCATGTAATCCAGTTCCTTTAAATTAAAAGTAGGATTTACAGACACAGGCCAGATCAACCCTATCCCGGTCCATATATGAATCACCATTAACACTGCCCATAAAAGGATGAAATTGCCCGAGATAACAAGCAGTAAAATGATGGATTTCCTGCGGCTCTCCATCTCTGGGTCTCTGGGACTCTCCCCACTGCTGGGACCCCGGAGTCTCCTGCGGGCTCTGCTGGACACTAAAATGTGTCTGACTGTGAGAGCATTGAGCAGCAGAATCAGAGCGAATGGGAGAAAAGGGGTGAGAATATAATGAAGGAGCTCGATTGCTGCTCAGAAAAGTGAATTACAAACATCCTTTGTTACAACAGAAAACCACGGCCTGTTGGAAAGCCCATATCAAGCTGTCAACATAAAATAACAGAAAATGTTCTTTAAACAGCTCAACACAGTCACTGTTCCCAGAACCACAGCTGCCGATTTCTCGGCGCAATATTTAGTTTTCAGCTTCTGGTGACAAATGGCCACAAATCGATCAAAGGTGAACAGTCTGTGGCTGTGTAAACCAGGATGGCATGGATTTTACACACGGGTATGGACCGCACGAATTGAAAATATTCCAAATAACCAATCGGAATCTGCCTCAGTATCGGGTCGAGGATAATGACCAGTAGATCCGCCGCTGCCATGGCCACCAGGTAGCGAGTGACACATTTAGAGAGACCGCAATTTCCACGAGACAGGATTACAATCGTCACTAAGTTCACTGTGAGCAAGAGAAATAAACAAGAACTTTATACATCAGGCTGGGAGGGGAATTAATCAGTGACATTATTGTGATGAAATATTCCATTCATCACTCATCAGTATTTCTCTGCCTGTGACTGTGGTTGGTTTCAGTTTCATTTCCATTGTATTGTACTGTGTGTAGGGCTCCGCCCATACCTGGCTCCTATGTAAGCTGGCCCAGCCTGCAGCACATCCAGTACGGCAGACCTCTGGATGGAAGATACATTCTCCTCTGTGTGTTACCTTCTAAGTCAATAAAAGCCTTGTTTTGTTTCGCTAACATCGAGTCTCGGATTTATTGAGGCACATCAATTTTATTGACTTAATTTTCAACACAATGGATCAACTCTTGAAACCCGAACGTTTGGATTTGGACCAGCATGCTTCGGACGCATCGGCACGCTTCAGACACTGGTTTATGTGTATAGAATTCTTCCTGGACAATTCCGCAGCCGTCAAAGACGCTACGGACGCTGCGAGTATGAAACTCGGAATTCTGCGGAATTGGGTAAGCCACCGGGTTTACCCCCTCATCCAAGACGCCGACACGTACCCGGCCGCCTGCGACATCTTAAAGGTGCATTACCAGCAGCCTACGAATGAGGTGTATGCTAGGCATCTGCTCGCTACTCGCGCACAGCGACCTGGGGAATCGGTGGAGGAGTTCCTAGGCACCCTGAATACGCTTGGCAAAGACTGCAAGTGCCAAGATGTAAAAGCCGCAGTGTACACTGACGAGCTTGTTCGCGATGCCTTTATCACAGGCCTCAGCTCCACTTACATCTGGCAGAGACTGCTGGAAAAAACGGGATTGGACTTGAAACAGGCTGCGGACACAGCACAATCCCTGGATGTGGCCCAGAGAAACTCGGACGCCTACTCTTCAGCCCGCGCCGTCCATGCCGCCACGTGTGCACCAAGGGCGCCGCCATCTTGGAAGGCATCTTCCCCGGCCGGCAGCCCGACACCGTCGGGGCCCCGCTCTCCCCCCAGAAGCCCTACGACAGCCGCGACGCGTCGGGGACCCAACTGCTACTTCTGCGGGCAGCCGAAGCACACCAGAAACCTGTGCCCGGCAAAAGGCACCACCTGCTTTAAGTGCGGTAAGAAGGGGCACTTCGGAAAGGTATGCAGAGGGAACCACGCCGGAAAACCCGCCACCGCTGCGTGTGCGCCGTGGGAGCGGCCATCTTGGACGCCATCTTGCCCGACCTCGTGGGGTCCGCCATCTTGTGAGCAGACAGCGTGGATGCCATCTTGTCTCGATCAGGGCCCTACAGTGGCATCGGTCACAGTGGACCAGACCAGGCCGCACCCGCTATCCAAATCAATGGTGGACATCGAGGTAAACGGGTGCAGGGTTAAATGTTTAATTGACAGTGGAAGCACGGAGAGTTTTATCCACCCTGAACTGGTACAACAACTCTCCCTAAAGGTGGTCCCTACTCGGGGTACCATCTCTATGGCTGATAAAACCCAGACATCGACCATTATGAGTTACTGCACGGTACAATTGTCCGTTAACGGAACTGTATACGATAATTTTAAAGTATTAATCATGAAGAATCTATGTGCGAGCGTGATCTTGGGCCTGGATTTCCAGTGCTACCACCAAAGCATCACGCTCAATTACGGTGGGTCCCAGCCGCCCCTCACAGTGTGCGGTCTGGCTACCCTGAAGGTAAAGCCGCCTTCGCTATTCGCGAACCTTACCCTTGACTGCCGGCCAATAGCGACCAAAAGCAGGAGGTACAGCTGGGAGGACAGGCGGTTTATCGCGACCGAGGTAGACTGGCTCCTGAAAGAGCGCATTATTGAACACAACAATAGCCCGTGGTGCGCCCAAGTGGTGGTGGTAAGGTGTAGCGAGAAGAAACGGATGGTGATCGACTATAGCCAAACGATCAACAGGTACACCCAACTAGACGCCTACCCGCTACCCCGCATATCAGAAATGGTGAACCAAATCGCCCAATACCGGGTGTTCTGCACCATCGACCTCAAGTCAGCGTACCACCAGCTCCCTATCAGACCAGAGGACCGCCCGTACACCGCCTTCGAGGCGAACGGACGCCTCTACCAATTCCTCAGAGTCCCCTTTGGGGTGACGAATGGGGTCTCGGTCTTCCAGAGGGAGATGGACCGCATGGTCGATGACCACCACTTGCAGGCAACCTTCCCCTACCTCGACAACGTCACCATCTGCGGTCACAACCAGCAGGATCACGACTCGAACCTCGAGAGGTTCCTGAAAACCGCACAAAAACTCAACCTCACCTACAACGAGGACAAGTGCGTTTACAACACCACGCGCCTCTGCATACTAGGCAGCGTGGTGGAGAATGGGGAAATCGGACCAGACCCCGACCGATTGCGCCCCCTACGGGAGCTGCCCCTGCCCAACACTCCCAAAGCCCTGAAAAGGTGCCTGGGGTTATTTTCTTATTATTCCCAATGGGTCACCAACTACTCCGACAAAGCCCGCCCCCTCTTGAAAGCATCCTCTTTTCCGCTCTCTGCTGAGGCCCATGCCACCTTCAAAAGCATTAAGCAGGATATTGAGCGGGCCACGCTACAGGCAGTGGACGAGAACACTCCCTTTCAAGTGGAAAGTGATGCGTCTGACTTTGCCTTGGCGGCCACCCTCAACCAGGCGGGGCGGCCCGTAGCTTTCCTCTCGAGGACCCTCCAAGGGCCCGAGATCAGACACTCCTCCGTAGAAAAGGAGGCCCAAGCCATCGTGGAGGCAGTGCACCACTGGCGCCACTACCTAGCCGGCAAACGCTTCACCCTACTTACCGACCAGCGGTCGGTAGCGTTTATGTTCAATAATAAACAGAGGGGGAAGATTAAAAATGATAAGATTCTTAGGTGGCGGATCGAGCTCTCCACCTTCGATTATGACATCATTTACCGGCCAGGGGCCCTTAACGAATCCCCCGACGCCCTCTCACGAGGGATGTGTGCCAGCGCCACCGGGGATCGGCTACAGATCCTCCACAATGACCTCTGCCACCCAGGGGTCATGCGGCTGTTCCACTTCATAAAGTCCCGCAATTTACCCTACTCGATTGAGGAAGTTCTGTCCCTGACCAGGAACTGTCGCCCTTGCACTGAGGGCAAGCCTCAGTTCTACCGCCCAGATAGAGCCCACTTAATCAAAGCTACACGGCCCTTTGAGCGGCTCAGCTTAGATTTCAAGGGCCCCCTCCCGTCCGTCGACCGCAATGTTTACTTCCTGAACATTGTGGACGAATACTCCTGGTTCCCATTCGCCTTCCCCTGCCCAGACATGACCAGCGCCACGGTCATTAAATGCCTCAACAGCCTTTTCTGCCTGTTCGGTATGCCGAGCTACATCCATACGGATAGGGGGCGTCCTTCATGAGTGAAGAGCTACGTCAGTACATGCTGTCCAGGGGGATCGCCACGAGCCGTACCACCAGCTACAACCCCCGGGGTAACGGTCAAGTGGAGCGAGAGAACGGGACAGTATGGAAAGCAGTCACTCTAGATCTAAGGACCAAAGGCCTCCCTATCTCCCGCTGGCAGGAAGTCCTCCCAGATGTGCTCCATTCGATACGGTCGCTATTGTGTACTGCCACTAATGCCACGCCTCACGAGCGAATGTTTGTCTTTTCCCGGAAATCCACCTCAGGCGTATCCATGCCATCATGGCTCTCCACCCCAGGTCCGGTATTCGTGCGAAGGCATGTGAGGGGCCACAAGACGGACCCTCTCGTGGAGTCAGTGCACCTACTCCACGCCAACCCCCAATACGCGTATGTCCGGCACGCCAACAGAAGGGAGGACACCGTGTCCATAAAAGACGTCGCCCCAGCCAGTAACGACAACAACCACGACAACAGCAACAACAACAACCACAGCAACTCTTACCCACCCACTACTCTTTCATCACCCCCGGAAGAACATCGACCAACGGTACCCCCACCAACTACCCCTTCAACAATCCTGGCGGCACCCCCGGCAGAGACCCAGGAGGCCATCGGGGACACCCAGCCGACACCCGCAGCACCACAACAGCCATGTCGGTCGCAGAGGACTATCAAACCCCCGAACAGGCTAAATCTATAGAAGGGGTGAATGTGATGAAATATTCCATTCATCACTCATCAGTATTTCTCTGCCTGTGACTGTGGTTGGTTTCAGTTTCATTTCCATTGTATTGTACTGTGTGTAGGGCTCCACCCATACCTGGCTCTTATGTAAGCTGGCCCAGCCTGCAGCACATCCAGTACAGCAGACCTCTGGATGGAAGATACATTCTCCTCTGTGTGTTACCTTCTAAGTCAATAAAAGCCTTGTTTTGTTTCGCTAACATTGAGTCTCGGATTTATTGAGGCACATCAATAATACATCAGTCTGGGAGGGGAAATATACAGGGAAATTTTACATCAGGCTGGGATAGGAAATATTAAAGGGACATTATACATCCAGCTGGGAGCAAGAGCAGCATTTCGAAGGAATTCGGGGAGAAATCTGCTACTCATTATCGACATTCACTGATATAAACTAATTCTATTACCAGTGGCGTTGAATACAGGGTTTATTGTAAGAATAATTGAGAATACATTGAACAATCAATCAATGAAAAGGGGCTAAATACAACAGGAAAGTAACAGATGTTTGATCAATGAGAGATTCAATGGTAGATCTACCTTAACCCAGCAGACAAAAGCTCCGCCCGAGGTACCAGGGAAACAAAGGACCAGAACCTCTAAAGGCGCCTTTGTGTCCCGGGATCAGTCAGCATTTGGAGTGGTGCAATTCACTTCAGTACCCCTGTGTTAGGGAGGGGGTAATCTCACTGGATTCCTGGTCCTGGTTAGATATCCATTATATTTACGACTGAAAATGAATGCGATGGCAAAATACAGAAACTGCAAACTTGGCGTTTATTACTTAGAGCCAATTCTATTTAAAATGTACGGCTGTAATATAAAAATACTGAGAAAATAAATACAAGTGCACTGCAGTTATCAAGATAACATTTCACCCTCCCTCACTCCAGGAATTTCATTCCCAGCACCGTCAAGGTTAAACTGTACCTGCCTCAGTCCTGGAATTTGATTCCAATGGCCAACAATATAAAACTGCTCCCATGCTTCAGTCCAGTAATTTAATTCCCAGGGTCGCCTAGATTACACTGCTCCCAAGCATCTGTCCAGGAATTTAATTCCCGGGGGAATGAATTACCCCACTCCCGCCTCAGTCCAGGAATTTCATTACCTGGGCCAGCGAGATTACACTGCTTCCGCCTCAGTCCAGAAATTTAAATCCCAGCGATGCCTAGATTACAATGCACCCGCCTCAGTCTAGGAATTTCATTCCCAGAGATGCAGACATTACACCCGCCTCACTCCAGCAAGTTGATTTCCAGGGCATTCTGTTTGGCTGCATCTAGATCAAGAACAAAAAGATCTTTCAATGATTGCCCTCAAACAGCCCAAATTATAATGGTGATTTACAGATGGGGAGCAAATAATGAAATGAGTAAAGGTTTGACACCAAGTAATCAAAGGATAACGCTTAAACCATTGGGATAAATACCCTGTTACCTTCTCAATTCTCCATAAAACGCTCTGGAAACTTTGAATGCTCGCACAATCGTAGTCACAGAACAAATACTATCAGCCTACACTTCCGACTCCTCCATCTCCATCCCAGTGTATGTCCTGTTCCACCGGGAGGACAGACTCACCAGAGGCGGGGGCAGAGGGGTATACAGTCGGCTGGGAGTGATCCTGCAACATTGCCGAAGGACATAATGAAGTCTCATGGCTTCCAGTCAGATATGGGCAAGGTAACTTCCTGCTGATCACCACCTACCGCCCTCATTCTGCTGATGAATAAACACATCTACATGCTGGGCCCAAGTTGATGCCAGCACCGAGAGCAGAAAGGGCACAAGAGACTTCAATGTCCATCACCAAGAGAGGCTCCGAAGCACCATCATTAACCGAGCCCTAAAAAACAGGGCTACTGTAGGGGGTTTCTCTTGCTCGTTCTGGTCTCCTGCCAGGCTTTGTGCAATAATTACCCTTGAGTGGTTCGACCCACTCCCCCTACGGCTCTAGACCTTGGACTTAGATGCAGAGAACTGTAGTGCAGAGAAAGGACTCAATAGACCAGGTTGAATAGCACGAAATGGATGCTTTTATTTTTAAACAGTTTGAAGCATTACAAAATACATGTCATAGGCACAGATTAAAGTAACTACAATCATGCACAAATTTATGAACTTGACTCTATGGAAATGGGGAACACACGGCATGTCAAAAAAGGGGAAACACATTACGATTTAACCTTACTCCCTCCCCTAAATACCTAAACTAAGTTTCGATTTGAGGAACTCGGGATCATGCTCACCACTATCAGAATTGCAAAAAGGGGTTTGCAATCTATTAGCACAGCTTTCCATCGTCACGTGGATCTGGAAACTTCTGGCGCAGTCGATATTCTCTCTCTCTCTCTCTCTCGAGGCGGCGGGGTAGACACAGCCTCGCTGAGCGCTCATCAAGGTTGAGATCCACTATTGTGGATTTGGGTTCATGGAGCAGTCCCTGCCACCAATGTGATGTTGGAGAAATGGATGCACGTGTCGAGGCCTTGCCTGGCTAGGCTCGGAATGTCCTTTTATCCGACCTGGATCGTCGGTTTTTTCCCCGAGGGTGTCTTCTCCTTCGGCCTCGGTCGTCGATGATCTCCCGACAACAGCAGCCGGGCCACCCTTGTCGTCTCCCCGTCGTGGCCGAGCCTTGTCTGGCTGAACACCGATCGTGTCCCGAAATTGAAGTGCTGCCTTGCACTGAAAAGTCCGTCCGAAGCGTTCTCGAATAGAAGAAACGTCTTGGTCGAATTCCGAAGAAGTGAAACGTGAACTTGATCCTGGATCTGTGTAACCGTAACTTTGATGGACTTTCAATCCATAGTTATACCCTTTTGGGACAGTCTTGTCTCCCGCCAAATCATAGTCCTGTCTTTGTATTAATTTTGGCGGGCTGAAATCTCTGCAGGGGCGCTTTGTCTTGTAACGGGAGCCGGTGATAACTTAACTGGCCTTCCTGGCCGATAATGTCTTTTAATGTCTTTTACATTGTCACCGTGACTCGGTTCGCATATTGATCGGTCTGGAGATTTCCCTTGATGGCTGTTAAACGGTTTCTCCTTTGTACATTAAATGGGTATAAGTGTTCATGCATTGTCCACCCATATCTTGATGGGCCCCATCCTGTTTGCCTGAAACCGTCCTGTACTTAGAATCCATTGAATATGGATGCTGTTTCCCTGAGTTTCTGTTTCCCGATACTGGCTTTCGCGGGCTTACTGTTTTCAATCCACTAGCCTGTCTGGCTTGCAGTAACAGAAATCAAATGGTCCAGAAACTGATCACGAGGCCCCGTGGCCATTTTGTATGCCCTTTTATCAAAGGTTTTTCTGTGCAAGCTTACTTTGGTCAATAAACTGTCTTATTTTATCCTGTTTTCTTGCGTGATTATTGCTGAAAATTTCGAATCTTACAGGCCCCCCTGTGATACTGATAGCTTGCTAGAGGTATCAATGATCCTTGGTGAGCAAATTTTCCCTGATTCCCCACATCCAAACATTCCTGGCACTTAACTATCTATGACCCTCACGACACATGCAGTTCCCATTTCCGAAAATAACGAAAATTACTTTTTGCACATTTGGACAATCATAGGCAGCACTTCTTAAACTATAACACATTCATCTGTCAGATGTGCAGGGGTTGATACCCTCTTGCACCACCTGCATACACCTTTTATTAATCCAAAAACTTAAGAACGACTAATAACATAACAATATTCATATGCGTAAAACAAAAACACACAAATGGCCAAAATCTAAAAATGGAGGGACGCTTAACCTTCAATACTAGCAACTTAAAGTGGGGTGTCTTCTTCCCCCATTCGCACATAGCGTTCTCTCCATTCTCCTGTGTTCTCGTGCCTCTGGAGGCGTTTGCCTCTTTTGCAATGCACGAATAGCAAAAATATCACAATTAAAACCTGACACACTACTAGGATGTGGGATGCTATTCTAATCCAGGCCGGGACCTCTATGTTAGTGAACAAGTCCCACCATGGTGGGATGACTATGTCCAATATGTCTTTTCCTATCTCTAAAGTCTTCTGCTCCAGTATGTAAAAATGTTTCTGTGAAACTATAACGGCTTTTAAAATCTTGGTGAGGTGTTCGGGAAGAGGGGGAATGACATAACCAAAATGCGTGATGAATCGTTGCAAGTCCGTGAAATTCTCTTTGACAGTGAGGTGAACGGTGGAGGGTGCAGGAATGGGGACAATTCGTTGTTGTGCCACTTGAACCTCGGCCCTGGGTTTGAAACAGAAACTGTTATCACTGATCGAACACCACTCGTGTTGTCCATAGTGGTAGTGAGGCACTGCAGTGGTGACGCAGTATGTCCCACCCCCGATATATGCTACCTGCGGGGGCACATGGTCCTCTGCCATTGCCTCCATGGTGCAATTTATCGGCTTCGCGCTAGCGGTTCTGAACCCGCACTGTGGTTTCAAAAAGGCATTCAAGTGCTGGGGACACAGGATGATGTGTGCTCCCCGGCTCCGACACCCCGAGAGGTCGGTGCCTGTCATCGTACGCTCCCATCTGATGATGTAAGGCGGGACCACTGCGTAATGAATGTGTGCGCCCCCCTGAATGACTCCAATGTTCTCCACCCTGTATACCAGGGCGGGCTTTGCTGCGGGACCCAACACCGGCACCTTACCACTATTCCCATGATAGTATGATTCGAACGTCCGCAGTCCACTGGGACTGGGTACGCTTCTGCAGCTAGTCTGAGCTGGCATGGGCTTAATGCATTCTCAAAAGGGTGGAGCGCTTGCAAGTGCTTGTTGCTGATCCAGGACGGGACCAAACCCTGTTTTAAATCCTCAAGATTACTGCGGCCCTCGCCCAGTAACCATGCCCCGTATAGCACACAGGCCTCGTTTTGCGCAGCTTGGTCGGACGCATTCCAATCCTCCTTAATGAGCGCATTTACCGTTCTCGCGTGTTTCTCCAGCTCAGCTATTATTTCCTTAAAGTGTAGTGTCATGGCCTGGTCCTCATGTAACTCAGAACCCACTACCTTATTTTCGTCATTCAGTATGTTCCTTAACTGGGCTTTTAAACCGTTGATCTGTGTCTGCAGCTCCACGTTATCTAGAGCGTTGATGACAGATGTCCCGGTATTAAAAGCACTGAATATGTCATTTACTGTACCCCTTCTTTGCCTCCCGACTCGATCCAAAACTTCTGGTGGCGTGGTGTATAATTTGTCTTTGTCGATGTCGGCAAAGTCAAACTCATAAAACTGTCTAAACATTCGAGTTAACAGGACCTGGTATAATTGTTCCGTTTCTTTGGGACACCACTCCGGCAACCGTACCTCAGTGAGGTTTAAAATCACTGAGGCCACTGCATAGTGTACCCCTTGGTACAGCACCTGACCTGTGGGTACCAATACTAAACCGTTCCCGGGTCCCTTGGTGGTGGTTGGGCACCCTTCTTTCTGGGCTTTCGCTACCGGAAGCGTGGGCAGGGGCTTGCGTGGGTGGGTGATGAGTTCAGTGGCGTTTACCGGAATAGGGGAGTATGGGGCTCCGCACGCTCGAGTGCTGACATCCCATCTCATCCCCTTTCCTTCATCCTGCCACTGCCTCTGGAAGAAGATGGATACGCCCTTGGGGCAAACGCGTTATGAACCCCACATACAGACATATATTCCTTCATCTGGTTCCCACCATTTGTCCCAACACACACGTAATTGTCCGTGAGTCCCCATAATAGTCCGATGGGTATTATTACCCAGTCGCTCCCACTCGACCGTAGAGTTCTTCATGTCCTTTCCCAGCTTTCGCAGCCACCACCATCGCCTTAGTGGTACGTTCCCATTACACACCAGACAGACCCTCTTTCCCAAGGTAACGCTGACTCTGGGTGCAAGGATCCTCACCCGAGGGCACGTTAACAAAGTCTCTTGGTAGGCAAAACCGAAATTGCTGGAGTATTCCGTAGAATTCGTCCCCAGCCAACCTGGCCATCTCCCCTGGTGGAAGTAGGTGGCGGTTTCCTCAACCTCTCGCTCCCTTGTCCCATCCGTTGCGATGGGGGCCGTGTTCCCGGAACACCTGAAGATGATGACGTCCTTGGTGCGGCCTCGGTAGGCCCACCCGCACCCGATCGCCACGAACACGATGAGAATCTTTTTCATCATATCCCAGGTTTCTGTAACCAATAAAATGATGTAGCCAAGCTCCCAATAGGTGCTGGCCTAATTAAATGGACGCGCGGGTTCCTGGACCCCGCTCCCAAACAAGCACACATACCGGGCAGACTTCAAAATTGTACTCTTAACATTTCTTAACACCGTAAACTTTATATTCCTTAAACTATCATCATAATTACCTAACTTAACTTATGTACAGCGCCGCCCTCCGCCGGGCGGCCTACTGAATTCCTGTGAGGGCTGCAGCGTGCCACACCCTGCGGTGGGGCTGCACTGGCCTTCGGCTTTGATCCCCCGCAGCCTGTCGCTGTGGAACGGGAACCATGCCTTTCTGGGGCTGCTCTAAACCGAGGTTGGTAAAAATGGGGAGAATCTGGCCTCAACTTTCTGGGCTGATGCGCTTGAGTCAACCTACGAGGGGCTGCTTTGGGTGAGGCTCCCGGGGCTGATGGACCGGGGGTTGGGACTGTCACCATCACAGCCTGTGGTTCCACCGCAGCTGCCGGCTCCAGCTCCCCTCCCTCAGGCTCCGCCCCCCCGGGGCCGGGATTTGTGGCTTCCGACTCCACCTCACCTGTCCCTACAGGTAGTGAGTCTCCGCCCCCATTCCCTACCTCCCCCAAGCTTGAGTCGAGGGCGGGATCGTCGTCCTCTGAGTCTTCCTCCTCCGTGATTGGGTCTAAGGTGAGGTCGAGCTGTTCGGGCTCTTCCACATCCGAATCCCAAATTAGAGGGGAGACCTCCCACTCTGATGGGGTGGCCCCTCCCTTCACGCAGGCTACTGTTCCAGCCTGTGTGGTCTGTGACTCTGTTACTGGCTGAGGATTTTTGTTCTCAGACCTGGTCCCTTTTGTTGGCCCTTGTGCACCCGATTTAAACTGTTTACACTGGTTAATGTGAAACCATTTGGTACGTCGGGGCACCTTCACTGCATAAACCATGGGGCTGGCCTTGTCTACAATGCTGTAAGGCCCCATGTACAATGGATCAAAACTCACTACCCTGGCGTAGTTTCGGACCATGACCTGGTCTCCGACTACCCACTCTTGTTGCTTACGAGGTTCCAGTAACAGTCGATTTCCCTGGTGCTGTCTTCCCATGTTCCCAGCCGCCTGCCCATAAATCTGTTTCAGGCGCTCCAAAAGGGTTTGGACGAATTTGTCTCGCTTCACTCTCGGAGCTGGCCCTCAGTGAGCACCGGGGCTAGTACATGGGTGGGTGTTTGCATGATCCTTCCAGTCATTAATTCGTGCGGGGAATACCCCGTACTTTTGGACTGGCTGGCTCAGATCCCCATGAGGACTAAAGGCAGGACCTCCGCCCATTTCTGGGGCGAGCCCATTGTCTCTTTCCTCAGCTTTTCCTTGAGGGTCCGATTCATGCGTTCAACAAACCTGGATGACTGGGGATTGTATGCTATGTGCCACTTCCCCTCAATGCCCAAGAGCATGAGGGCGTTCTGCATTACTTGACCGGTGAACTGACTCCCTTGGTCGGACTCTACAAAACGGGGGAGTCCCCACCGTGAGAACACTTCCCGAATCAAGATCTTAGCAGTGCCCAGTGCCGTAGCTGTTCTGCATGGGAAAGCTTCTACCCATTTGGTGAACACATCTACCAGGACAAGGCAGTACTTATATCCTCCCTGGGCGGCGGGCAGGGGCCCTATGTAGTCGACCTGAATCGACTGCCATGGTCCCTCTACCCTCCTGATGTGCCCCATGGGCACCTTCCTTTTGTGGGGGCCTGGGTTGTTTGCAGCGCACACAAGACAGCTTGTGCAAAATTCACGGGCATCGTCCTGAAGTCCCGGCCACCATCCCGCCTGCTCTACCCGCTGCCAGGTAACCTTAGGCCCGGGGTGTCCCGCCCCTGGACCCTCGTGGGCCAGTTGCAGGAATTCCCTCCGGTGCTGCTGCGGCACAACCCACTGCTCCTCTCGGAACAGCATGCCTTCTTTGACTGAGAGGGCTGCCGTACTGTACGGACCCTCTACCTGCTTGCCTTCTGTGATGGCTTTTAGGACTGTTTTTAGGGCGGGATCCAGGGTTTGGACGGTCTTTAGGTCTGGGGGCGGTGTCACCCCTGTGTTCCCTGGAATTCCCTCCCTGCCTTGGATCGCCGCCATGGGTCCGGGTCCATAGGGGTCCCAGAGAATGCCGTTGCAGTCACCCTCCCTGGCTAGCGCATCCACCTCCTGGTTGCCCTGACTGCGGGGTTCTGTGGTGGAATGAGCCTTCACCTTATGGATGAACACCTCCCCTTCCTCTCCCACAGCTGCCAGGATCTTTTCCAGCAAGGGCTTAACTGTTAAAGGCCGCCCGTCCACGTAGGTATATCTGCGGCGGGACCAGATGGCGAGGTACTCCATACACGAATTGCATGTGAACATGCTGTCTGAGCAAATCGTGTATGGGGTTGGGAAAATCTCGGGGTGGGTAACCACGTACGCCACCGCGGACAGTTCAGCCTGCTGTGCGCTCATAGTGCTGGGGAGCTTAATTGCCAGGGCAATGTTTGCCGCAGGGTCATAAACTTTACACCCTGTGAGTCGTTCGCCAGCAGATACAGTGCTAGAACCGTCTACGTAGATTTCGCGGCCTGTGGGGTGTATCCCGGCCCGTAAACCTATGTTGACCTCCCATACCCCTTCTACGGAACACCGATGGGCTGTTCCGGGATATACCATGTTGGCTGCGAGCTTTGGCTCACAGAGGCCTTTAACTTTGAGATCCATCTGGGAAAGGAGGTGGGTCCAGCGCGCAATCCGAGCGCTGCTTGTGATGAAATATTCCATTCATCACTCATCAGTACTTCTCTGCCTGTGACTGTGGTTGGTTTCAGTTTCATTTCCATTGTATTGTACTGTGTGTAGGGCTCCGCCCATACCTGGCTCCTATGTAAGCTGGCTCAGCCTGCAGCACATCCAGTACGGCAGACCTCTGGATGGAAGATACATTATCCTCTGTGTGTTACCTTCTAAGTCAAGAAAAGCCTTGCTTTGTTTCGCTAACATCGAGTCTTGGATTTATTGAGGCACATCACTGCTTACGGTCCCATCCTTAATCCTTCCATCCAGAAGCATCTTTGTGGGGGTGTGATGGGTGAGGAGCGTGATGGGAGAGGTTCCTGTGAAGATCACTGATCTGCTCACAGCCCAATGCGTGGCCAGGGGATGCTGTTCGCAATTGGAGAAACTCCTCTCTACATCCGTGAGCACCCTGGAGGAATAAACTACCGGTCTCAGCTTGCCGTGCCGCTCCTGGAGCAACACGGCGCTCAGGCTGTCCCCACTAGCGGCTACCTCCAGGAAGAACTCCTCTCCCCCACCTATGGCCCCTAGGGCTGGCGCGGTCTGCAGATCTCTTTTCAACTTCTCGAATGCTGCCTGGCACCCCTCATCCCAAGACCACTCGACTCCCTTGTGTAAGAGTTGGAGTAGCGGGGCTGCTGTAGCAGCATAGTCCTCGCTGAAATCTCTGCAGTACCCGGTCAATCCCAAAAAGGACCTTACACCCGTTACTTTGTTGGGGATCAGCAGATCTTGTACTGATTCCCTTCTGGCCTTATCTATGGCTCTTTCTCCAGCGTGGATGGCCAGACCCAGGAATTTGACTTCCTGCTGGCCGATCTGTGCTTTCTTTGGGTTTACCTTGAAACCCTTCCTTTCTAACAGTTCCAATAATTGGGCTAATAGTGGGCCGTGCTCCTCCCTTGTGTCCGTGAACAGGAGTAGTGTGAAGTCTGTGGGTTGTTTAGTTAATTAATACACAGACTACCAGAGTAACTTAAAAAAGGACTTTACTATTCGAAGGTCAGGGCGAATCTGCCAAATAAATCCTGACACAGCACTTATATACCGGTGTGGTCACCATCGGTATTACAGTATACAGAAGCCAACAAAGTAGTGCCACACCTAAAATAGTTCTCTTAAAGGTGAACGGTTACCTACAATGGTTCTCTTAAAGGTAGACGGATACATACACTACAATCCTCCCTTTTTAGCTTACAACATACTTAGTCCCCCATTAAACATAACATATATTCAACTTCATGTAAAACAATTCACAGTTATAATCTATGCGGGAAACAGTTTACAGATTCAGTCTCTGCGGGAACAGTTCACAGATTCAGTCTCTGGTCTTGACTCGGTCCGAACAACATCTCTGTGGTGTAGCCGTTTCACATTGCTAGCGTGACTCATCCAATAGTCTTTCCCTTGACTTAACAGCTTGAACTTCCGTCCTGCTGAACCAGCAGTGCTGACTTTTACAAACAGCTGGACTGCCTTGGTAATTATTCCTACTTGCCAACTGATTTGGCTCCCTTCGTAGGGCCCACGTACATGATCTGGTAGAAGTGATAATGATTTAGATGGTTATCACCTTCTGCTTCGTCTTTTTCTTTTCTGCTTCTTGGAGACTCTCGGGGCTCCCTTATCAGCTGCCATCTGTAGTGCCACCATCTCCCTATGTTCCTTAGACTTTAAGTGCTTCATCCTGATTTCTGCACTTTGGGAGTTTTCATCACAAGCTGGGCAGACCAAGTCCTCGTAATATTCCGTGTCACTCAACAGGTCATGGTAATATTCGGTGTCGTCCTGAACTAGTCTAGCGAGAGGGCCTGCTACTTCTTCCTTACCCAACTGGACGTTAGCCGACTGTTGTTCCCTCCCTAGACATCTTTCCTGAAGAGACTTCTTCATGCGTTCATATTCATCCCGCTCTTCCTGGGTTTCCTGCAAATCCTTCACTAATGACCTCATTTGTGATTTCAACACTTCCCCTTCCATCGGGGATTGATTGATCGGGCTATTCAATCCTTCTACTGGAGCAGCTGTTTCAACATTCTGTTGTTCACATAGACGTGATTCAGCGTACTTTTGGCATCCCAGTAATATCTGTGTTGCAACCTCAGCTATTTCCATAACTTTTGAGAGCTCCGAACTCCTTCCCTTTGAAGATTGAAGCTCGTGTTCAGATTGTTCCCATTGCAGAGTCTTGTCCCTCAGCATATGAAGGAGTTGGCTGACCGTTAACTCTTCCACGGGAACACTGTGGATCAGAGTCTTCTCCATTTCATCCACCTTTTCCTCCAATGCTTTCACCTTCTTTTCCTCTTGTACTTTGGCTTTCAGCGCTCGGAGAAGTTGCGCCTTGATGCTCTCTAGCTCATGTTCAGGGGCCATTCTTACAGTCTCTGTGTTTCTTACAGTTTCCTTTCCTTCCACTGAAAGGATTCCCAGTTGAATCTGTTCTTCAAGTTGTTGAACCTCGGTCATTGCCGCCTCATATTTGTCTTGGGTTTCCTTCAATATTTTTATGAGTTCTTGGACATCTTGTCTTTCATGTTCTGCCATGTCTTTCACCTCTAATTTCTCATCTCTGGATGGAACTTCTACCGATGAGTCTGTCTTGGCCTTGAGCTCATCAAGAATTTCCTGCAGCCTTTGGACTTCTTGCTCATGTTCAACCTTTAGTTGCTCATATGCTTCTACTGAAACTAGCTTTTCGGATGTTGCCGAGTTAATCCCCTCCAGGATTGTAACCTGGGCCTGTTCATACTGTTCCTTCAACTTCTCAAACTCTGCTTGTAAGGAGTCGTAGAGAAGAACGGGAATAAAATCCTGGCTTCCTGAAGATTCCTCTTCATTTGCTCCTTCCTGCAAATATTCTAACTCCTGAACAGCATAAGGGAGATGTGATCGGTAATTGGTCACAATGGCTCTATGGTCGCTCTCTGCTTGAGCTAGCTGCTTCTGTTGTCTTTCCAGATTCTCCCATTTGGTGTCATAGAACTTTTTCATTGTTTTCATCTCTTGTTCGAGACGGTAACTCACTTGTTCTACTTGCTGTCGTAATTTGAAATAAAGTTGAGTCCGAGCTCAGTGTTCGTCAGTCATGGATATGTCCGTAAACTGAACAGACTCAGAATTCTCTGTCAAACTATGTTGTCGTTGTTCGGTGGAGTTCTGTTCTGAAACTTTGTTCTTCTCTGGAGCATAAGCCTTTATGCATGCTTTCGTTCTTCCAACCTTAGTCGGCAAGTCCATTTTAGCCTTGTCTTTCATATTTGGGTTGGTCTTATCGTCATCCGTTTCAGAATCTGAGCTGATTGTCTGCACCGAGTCCTCACTCGTTATGGCTTTTAGATAGTGCCATTCCATGTCTATTTCTTTGATCCACTCCCGTCCCAGAAGTGGTGGTCCTCCCTCAGGTAGTACGTATAAGTTCATTCTTGGGTGTTCTTTACCCCCATCTCTCACATTGACTCTTATCTTCCCCATGGGGTATACTTTATGCCCCGTGTATGTCTGCAATACGAACTTGGTATCTCTTAAGGGTATATGTGAGAATAGCCGGTGGTAATCCCTTCGATTTATGACTGATAGAGCTGATCCAGTGTCCAACTCCATTTTCACTTGGACTCCAGCTATTTTTAGCATGACCCAGATAGTTTGTAGGTCAGCTTCCTTACTCACATTGTGAATTCTCAGACTGCCCAGTTCCTGGCCGTTTGGGTCTGAGTCCGAATTCTGTTCGTCTGAACTCTTCTCAGCCACCTTGTGTACCTTGTTGTACTTTTCCTGTGATGGCTTCCTTTGGTTGTTGGTCTTCTTCCCTGACCGGCATACCTTAGCTATGTGACCCAGTTTGCCACATTTCCTACATTCCTGGTTCTTAAACCAGCATTGGTTCTGGTTGTGTGTTGTCTTCCCACAACGATAGCATTTTGTTGTACTCGAGGTAATTTGATCCACACTGAGTGCCGCTGCCTTTAGCTGCATTTCCGCAGATCCCTTCGCTGCGGCTTCGTGCGATGCTGCAATAAGGACAGCCCTGCCAAGTGTAAGGTCATTCTCTTCGAGTAGTCGCTTTTGCGTTCCTTCCTTTGACAACCCGCACACGAACTTGTCTCGCAATGCCTCTGTCAGATTCCCTCCAAACTGGTAGTGTTTTGCTAGTCTACGCAGTTCGACCAAGTATTCTGCGTTGCTTTTGTCTTTCCTTTGTGTTCTCGTATAGAATTTGAATCGTTCCGCCAACATCAACGGTGTGGGGTTCAAGTGATCCTTCAGAACAGTCACAATATCATCGAAAGTCTGATCCGCCGGTTTAGCTGGTGCTAGTAGATACTTCAAGAGCCCATATGTCTTCGCGCCCATCGAGTTTAGCAAGGTTATAGCTTTGTCATCTTCTTCTATTTTATTGGCCTCACAATAGATCTCAATGCGTTCCGCATACGTGGCCCAGTCTTCTACCTCGGAATTAAATTCGTTGATGTTACCACGCTTAGGCATCTTCCCCTCTTCCTGATAACACCACGAATTATTTCTTTAAATTTTCTTTTATTTATTTATTTTTTCCAAGATGGCGGTTCCCGCGAAAATGGCGGTTTCCCGTGCTTATCTTCTCTCCCCGCCCACTTCAATGGCGGTTTCCCGCTTCTGTCTTCTTCCCCGCCTAATGGCGGCTTCCCACGTTTCTTCCCTAGCGGGAGGGGTACACTTTCCCCACGGGCGACGGCCGCTGGCTTTCAGGTTCACAGCCTGCGCGTCAGCTTCAGGGCTTTCCCTTTTCTCGGCAGGGCAACCGGTGCTGGGTACACCCCGTTGACGGTGAACAGTTTCAGCCGCTGGGCTGGCTCTCGCTCGGTTCCCCTTGCTCGGGCTCTGTCTCTCTCCCGCTCGCTCGGCTCTACCGGTGCTGGGTACACCCCATTGACGGAGAACAGTTTCAGCCACTGGACTGGCTCTCGCTCAGTTCCCCCTTGGTCGGCTCTGCCTCTCCCGCTCACTCGGCTCCCAATCGTGCCTCCCAGCCCTCTCGCAGTCCGGTGCTTCACTCCCTGGCTGCGGCTGAGTTTATCTCTTCCCGCGCCTATGCTCCCGGTCGCAGCGCTTCGTGGCTTTGGTCGCTGCCCGGCCTTTTTCGCCGGTCGTGGTCTAGCTGTCTCACGACGCCGTTGCGTCCCCCAGCCTGTGTGTACCGCGGCTTCCTTGCTCCACGCTGCCCCAGTTTCAGCGCCTCTGGACCCGACTTCTGTCCGGCTCCTTTCCCCCTCGACCGTGGTCGAGTGCACCGCCCTTATCCTCTGGTTATTCTTTTTACTTTCCCTTACTCACAGTCACCGTGGCCGCCTTGCTTCTCGTGCTGATCGGCTCACTCCTCACCGTGCCAGAAGGGACAGTCAGTGCCTGTTGCTGATGGAAGTCTTTGTCTCTAACTTCTTCTTCCTTTCTAGTTCTGCAGCCTCGAGTTTTCTCCCAGCAGAACGACGAGGGCGGTTGCCTCTTCTCGATGCTCGTTAACTGTTTCGGAAGTATTGTTGCCGCAGGGTACGATTGGACTCGTCGCCACTGTAAAGTCTGTGGGTTGTTTAGTTAATTAATACACAGACTACCAGAGTAACTTAAAACAGGACTTTCCTATTCGAAGGTCAGGGCGAATCTGCCAAATAAATCCTGACACAGCACTTATATACCGGTGTGGTCACCGTCGGTATTACAGTATACAGAAGCCAACAAAGTAGTGCCACACCTAAAATAGTTCTCTTAAAGGTGAACGGTTACATACAATGGTTCCCTTAAAGGTAGACGGATACATACACTACAAGTAGGTCGTCCACATACTGCACTATCTGATTGGGCTGGCTAAATTCTTTTAAACTTCCCGCCATGCATTGATGGAAAATGCTGAGGCTGTTGTGAAAACCCTGCGGCAAGCAGTTCCAAGTGTACTGTTGCCCTTTGAAAGTAAAGGCAAACTTGTACTGATCCTCTCGCCGCAGCGGAATGGACCAGAAACCGTTGGAGATGTCCAGCACCGTGAACGTGGTCTCCGATGCTGGAATACTCCCTATTAGGTCTGCAACTGCTGCTACCGTGGGTGCGCAGGCTGGGATGTTACTATTGAGGACTCTGTAGTCCACCGTGGCTCTCCACGAATTGTCCGGCTTCTTTACCGGCCATAAGGGGGAGTTCACGTGAGTGGCTATTGGTCTCAATATGCCCTGCTGCACCAATGAAGATATTGCGGTCTCCATGTCGGGTTCTGCCTCCTTGGGGAAATTATACTGCTTTTGGGGTCGGATCATGGGGTCCCCGTCTACGCTGACTTCAAACCCAGTGACTCTCCCACAGTCGTGCTTGTGGGTGGCAAACATGGTCAGATTTTCCGACACACACGCTTGCAAGTCCGTTGGGACGTTCGCTACCATGAGCTCGAGATCGTAACCTCCTGACGGCTTCATGGTGCACAGGCCCCCTTTTCTTGCCTCCCTGGGATTACGACTACCTTACCTAAACCGCTCTCGGCTCCCCAGAGACAGTTATTTCTCAGGTCCACGAGGATCCCGTGTTCCACCAAGAAATCAGCCCCAAGGATGCCTTTTCCACCCCCCTCACTCCACTTCAATAGGATACACGTCCATGTGGTGTGGAGTGCTCCCAAATGAATGGAGAGCGGGATGGAGTACGCGCCAGCCTGTTCTCTGCCTGTGAAACCCGCTACTAAGAATGGAGCCTGGGTGGACAGAGGTGAGGCAAAATTCTAGCTGTGTGGATCACGGTACACGAAGCTTCCGTATCCAACAGGTAACTAACCTTTTCCCTTTCCACCTCCATTTCCAACACAGGTCTTCTCCAGGCGTCATAGCGGAGCGGACACAAGTAGACGGGCTGCGCAGGCGTCAGTCATTTAGGTGCTTCGGTTGGGGTCTCGGGAGCGATAGGGCTGTTGGCGACCGCTACCTACCCCTGCGAGGTCATCAGAGACCGCATAGTCTCCAAGATTGACTCAATCGTAGCGGAATCCACAACCGCACCTCCTCCTGTTGTTGGGGCAGGGGCTACGGTTGGATTCTGGGCTGGTGCTGGGGCAACAGTCTGGGCTTGGGCTTGGACTGGTGCTGGGGCAACGGTCTGGGCTTGGGCTCGGGCTTGGGCTGCGGCGAACATTCTCTCTCTCTTATCCTTCCATGGATTCCTGCAGTCCTTGCGCCAATGACCCTCCTTCCCACACCCGTAACAACTGCTGTTGGCTTGGGGAGGGCGATTCCCCTCCTGATGCCATTCCTTTTTAGCAGAAGCTGCGGGCCTTGCCTCATGTACCTTTCCTTTTAAAACAGGCGTTTTCCTACCCTTGTTTTTCCTGTAACTGATCGTGAGCTGATCAAGTACTAGTTCCTCCGTGGAGCGGGCGTTAGTGGGGTCAAACCATGCCTTAGCCTGCTCCCTCACTATTGGCAAACAACCTGCTACCAGGCACCGGAGCCAATGAGCCCTTTGCTCATCATTTAGCGTGTTCCGTTCCGGTCCTCCCAGGCAGCTGCGCCGATACACGGGCCATTACCTTCCGGCGAAAACCCATGGGGGTTCTCCCTCTAGCTGCACTGTCTTTTCTAAACGGAGGAACGGAGTTCCGTCACCCTCTCCTATAATCTCCAGGATCTCGTCCCGTAACAACTCATATTCCCTGTGCCCTCTCTTGCTCTCGTCAGGGAGACACTGGAGGAGCGAGCTGTCCAGGGAGAACAGCAGCATTTTGGACTGTTCAACCCCATCGCAGTCATTAACTGCTGCGGTCTGCTCCACGTCCCTAAAATGGACGGAGGGATCTCCTGACTCGGAGAGTTTTGGGATGTGACTCATCATTGCCCTCAGCTGTTGTGAGCTGTGGGGCATTATGATCTGATTCACAAGGGGTCCGTCCTCGCCATTGTCTTCATTCAGACTGAGCCTCCGGTGTCGAGTTGGACACATCGGCGCCGGCCCCGACTCTACTATCTGGTGATGCTCTACCTCAAGAATCTCTTCATCTACCGTCTCCGTTTCCTTCCGCGGAGTCCAAGACTCATCATAAGCAGGAGGCGCAGAGGGTTCGGGGGTTGGTTCCTGAACTATCTCTTGTGGAATCGGTCTTTTGGATTCCTTGGCTAGCAATAGCTGGCTCGCTGGTGGGTTTATGAGACACACCAACCCGTTTGCCTTGGCTAGGGCCGTTCTCAGGTCCTCTTGCTTGCGGCGGCAAGCGCTGTGGTCGGTGCTCTCAGATCTATCCTCCATGGCCATCTTATATGCTGCCCTGGCTCCCAGACGTTTTTCCTCTTGGGTCTCTATTTGCTTAGCTAGACGGAAACACCTCTCTCTCATTCTACCTTCACAGGCCTTGGCTTCAATGACCTGACATTTTAAATACTCTACCCGGGTTTCGTGGCAGCGAATTGTGGAGTGGCGTTCCTGATTCAGCGCGTTAAGTGATTCAATCAGTTTTTGACCTCCCGCAACCTTTTCCTCTACGTCTGTAAGCAACCCTTTGATCTGGGCTGTTTGTGCTGCAACGACTTGGTCCAAAAGCTGGACTTGCTTCTTGCAGCACATCAGCTAGACCGCCTTTTCTACAGATTTCTTATGCTCTTTTCCCTCTGTCCACTTGATGGCTGCGTCTAGCGGGCGCCTATCCCTTAATAGGTCAGATATCCATTGTTTTGTGAGGTTGACATTTCCAAAAACATAATCCGCTATACTTTCATCCATCACATTTCGTTTATTCAGACATTGATCTAACACACTACTTTCCTGCTGCCAAGGTCCTGCCACGGTCGCCATTTCTGTAGGGGGTTTCTCTTGCTCATTCTGGTCTCCTGCCAGGCTTTGTGCAATAATTACCCTTGAGTGGTTCGACCCACTCTCCCCTACGGTTCTAGACCTTGGACTTAGATGCAGAGAACTGTAGTGCAGAGAAAGGACTCAATAGACCAGGTTGAATAGCATGAAATGGATGCTTTTATTTTTAAACAGTTTGAAGCATTACAAAATACATGTCATAGGCACAGATTAAAGTAACTACAATCATGCACAAATTTATGAACTTGACTCTATGGAAATGGGGAACACACGGCACGTCGAAAAAGGGGAAACACATTACGATTTAACCTTACTCCCTCCCCTAAATACCTAAACTAAGTTTCGATTTGAGGAACTCGGGATCATGCTCACCACTATCAGAATCGCAAAAAGGGGTTCGCAATCTTTTAGCACAGCTTTCCGTCGTCACGTGGATCTGGAAACTTCTGGCGCAGTCGATATTCTCTTTCTCTCTCGAGGCGGTGGGGTAGACACAGCCTCGATGAGCGCTCATCAAGGTTGAGATCCACTATTGTGGATTTGGGTTCATGGAGCAGTCCCTGCCACCAATGTGATGTTGGAGAAATGGATGCACGTGTCGAGGCCTTGCCTGGCTCGGCTCGGAATGTCCTTTTTATCCGACCTGGATCGTCGGTTTTTTCCCGAGGGTGTCTTCTCCTTCGGCCTCGGTCCTCGATGATCTGCCGACAACAGCACCCGGGCCACCCTCGTCGTCTTCCCGTCGTGGCCGAGCCTTCTCTGGCTGAACACCGATCGTGTCCCGAAATCGAAGTGCTGCCTTGCACTGAAAAGTCCGTCCGAAGCGTCCTCGAAAAGAAGAAACGTCTTGGTCGAATTCCGAAGAAGTGAAACGTGAACTTGATCCTGGATCTGTGTAACCGTAACTTTGATGGACTTTCAATCCATAGTTATACCCTTTTGGGACAGTCTTATTTCTCGCCAAATCATAGTCCTGTCTTTGTATTAATTTTGGCGGGCATAAATCTCTGCAGGGGCGCTTTGCCTTGTAACGGGAGCCGGTGATAACTTAACTGGCCTTCCTGGCCGATAATGTCTTTTAATGTCTTTTACATTGTCACCGTGACTCGGTTCGCATATTGATCGGTCTGGCGATTTCCCTTGATGGCTGTTAAACGGTTTCTCCTTTGTACATTAAATGCGTATAAGTGTTCATGCATTGTCCGCCCATATCTTGATGGGCCCCATCCTGTTTGCCTGAAACCGTCCTGTACTTAGAATCCATTGAATATGGATGCTGTTTCCCTGAGTTTCGGTTTCCCGATACTGGCTTTCACGGGCTTACTGTTTTCAATCTACAAGCCTGTCTGGCTTGCAGTAACAGAAATCAAATGGTCCAGAAACTGATCACGAGGCCCCGCGGCCATTTTGTATGCCCTTTTATCAAAGGTTTTTCTGTGCAAGCTTACTTTGGTCAATAAACTGTCTTATTTTATCCTGTTTTCTTGCGTGATTATTGCTGAAAATTTCGAATCTTACACCTCTCCTTGGATCTTATGCTATCCCTAATTTCCCTTGTTAGCCACGGTTGAGTCATCTTTTTTGTTTTATTTTTATGCCAAACTGGGAGGAACAAATAATTCTGTAGCTCTTCCATTCGGTCTTTGAATGTTTGCCATTGCCTATCCACCGTCAACCCTTTGAGTGCCATTCCCCAATCAATCCTACCCAACTCGCTCCTCAGACCATCGTAGTTTCCTTTATTTAAATTGAGGACCCAAGTCTCGGAGTCAACTACTTCATTCTCCATCTTAATGAAGAATTCGATCATATTATGAACGATCCGACCCAAGAAGCCTCGTACAAAAAGTTTGCTAATTAATCCTTTCTCGTTACATAATACCCATTCTAAGATGGCCTGATCTCTGGTTGGTTCCGCGACATATTGGTCCAGGAAACCATCCCGTAAACACTCCCGGAATTCCTCCTCCACAGTATTGTTACTAATTTGGTTGGCCCAGTCTATATGTAGATAAAAGTCACCCATGATGACTGCTGTGCCCTTATTGCACGCTTCTTTAATTTCCCTTTTAATGCCATCCCCAACCTCCGCCTTACTGTTTGGAGGTCTATATAAAACTCCCACTAATGTTTTTTTCCCCTTAGTATTTCTCAATTCTACCCATACAGATTGCACATCATCAGAGCTAATATCCGTCATTACAATTGTATTAATCCCTTCTTTAACCAGTGAAGCTAACCCACCTCCCTTTCCTTTTTGCCTATCTTTCCTGAATATCGAATACCCCTGGATGTTGAGTTCTCAGTCTTGCCCATCCTTGAGCCACGTTTCCGTAATCCCAACCAAATCATATTCGTTTACCTCTATTTGCACAGCCAAATCGGCCACCTTGTTACAAATGATCCTCGCATTAAGACACAAAGCCTTCAGGCTTGTTTTTTTTAACGCTCTTAGACCTATTAGAATTATTATTTACTGTCGCACGTTTGATTTAAACCGTTGATTTCTCTGACTGCCACTTTTGTTTGTCTCCTTCCTATCTTTTGCTTTTATCCCTGTTTCCCTTTCCTCTGTCTCCCTGCTCAGGTTCCTAACCCTCTGCCATTTTAGTTTAAACCCCCCCGAACAGGGCTAGCAAACCTCCCCGCAAGGATATTTGTCCCATTCTGGTTCAGGTGCAACACGTCTGATTTGTACAATTCCCACCTTCCCCAGAAGCAGGCCCAGTGATCCAGGAAACTAAAGCCCTCCCTCCTGCAGCAACTCTTTAGCCACACATTCATCTGCTCTATCCTCCTATTCCTCAGATAAGGCGATCAACGCTGCACACAATACTCAAGATGTGGTCTCACCAAGGCCCTGCACTACTGCAGCAAGACATCCTTGTTCCTGTAGTACAGCAGGAGGGAATATAGAATCACACTGGGTAGCACAGAGAGATGCACTGAACTGTGACAGACGGGCATAGGATCCAAATGTAATTTCAAAACAAATATTGGAAATAAACACTATGAAATAATTTGAGATGTAAATTATCCATGTCATCCTAACCTAACCATCAGAAGCCGTGCCACGAATGCAGAACTGGAGATGGTGGGAAAGGGTACACTGACTGTAACTAAATGATTTGTGGATATTTCAGACATTTATAGATGTGCTTGTGATCTGCCAGGATTTGTTCCTGTGACTCTGTCAGTAACCATACCGACCATTCATTGAAAACAAAATCAAATTACCGTGGATGCTGTAAATCTGAAATAAGAACAGAAAATATTTTAAATACTCAGCAGGTCAGGCAGCATCAGTGGAGAGAGAGAGAGTGAACGTTTCAGCTCGACGATCTTTCGCCATTAGTTGCAAAGTCTCCTCAACCAAGACAACATTCTCCTGATCTGTTACAAATGTTCAGTGTAGAGAGCAGAACGAAATTCGTTAAATAAAGAGCCTCGTCCAATAACATTTCGAGGTGAATATAGAACAATTGAATCTTGTTAACACTGTGTCACCTTCAGAATTAACAGCCCGCAGCAGTATGGATGGGATGGGGAATGACAAGGGGAGAAATACAGTTAAACATGTTTTACAGAATTAATAGCTTGTTAGAGTCTTACCAGAGACACCAAAAATAGCGAGAGGGTGTGGGAGGAGGAAATGACAATAACAGTAATGCAGCTTAAGGTGATTTATAGAATGAATATCAGGAACACCAACAGTAGTGAAAATGTGCCAGTCTTTTTAAAGCACAACTCTTGCATTAACAAAGATGCAACAACTTGAAACACAGAATAGAATTAATAACTGAGTAGGCCACGGTACATAGTAAGAATAATATTACAGGGTAACATGGTTTATATAATTAATTACTGGGTATAGATACTTACAAGGAACACTAAAACCAGAAAGAATAGGATTGTAAATGTTTACAGACTTCTGGACTCAACATTGATTTCTGCAATTTTGCACCATAAACTCCGCCCCTATTTTTTTCAGGTGGCAGCGGTTGATGTTTCCCCCATCCCCATTTACCACATTGAACCACTCCTGCATTCCACCCAATCACAGACCGGCCCTTGTGTTCTTCACTCCACCCCTCCCCAGTTTCCCTGGCCCTACACCTGCTTAAAATCTGTTACATCTCGAACTTTTTCAGTTCTGACGAACGGTCACAGTCCTGAAACGTTAACTCTTTCTCTCTTCACGGACGCTGCTTGACCTGCTGAGTGTTTTCAACATTTTCTCTTGTTATTCCAAAGTATTAATGTTAACTGCCTCTGATCAAGAATACTTACCATAGAGACCCTCGAACCTACGATATCCCTTCTCTGAGAATCTGGTGGTCTTTTTGCTGGAGGAATCGCGCTGATTGTGGGAGGTCGCAGAGCGAAGGGAGCTCCTTATTTAGAGCAGAGGGAAATCCGCGATTGAAATCATTAGGCCTCACTGTAACTGGCATTAATTACATTCATTGAACAAACAGACTCATTGACACATTTTCACCACAACACTTCACTACAACACAATTTAGCTCACATTATTGTACACAGCTTTAAATTAAAATGAGCGTATGCTCAATATTTTACCCTTCCTCAGTACAGGGATTTCATTCCCAGGGCCACCGAGATTACACTTAGGATTTTCCTTTATTTTGCTCGCCAGTGTTATTTCATGGCCCCTCCTCGCCCTCCTAATTTCTTTTTTAAGTATGCCCCTGCATTTTTTATACTCCTCTCGGGCTTCTCCCGTCTTTCGTCTTTTGTAACTGCCAAAAGCCCCCTTTTTATTTCTAATGCATTTTTGTATATCCCTTGTCATCTAAGGTTCCCTTTGCTTGTTGGTCCCACCCTTGACCTTTACAGGAACATGTTGGCGTTGTACTCTCTCTATTTCCCTTCTGAAAGTCTCCCACTGTTTTGATGCAGATTTTCCTATAAGTAGCTGCTCCCAGTCCAAATTGGCCAGATCCTGCCTTATCATATTAAAATCGGCCTTCCCCCAATTTAGAACCCTTATTTCCGGGCCGTCTTTGTCTTTTTCCATGACCACCTTAAATCTCACCGAATTGTGGTCACTGTCACCAAAATGCTCTCCTACTGATACTTCCACCACTTGCCCGGCTACATTCCCCAGAATTAGGTCCAGTACCGCCCCCTCTCTTGTAGGACTTTCTACATGTTGGCTCAAAAAGCTCTCCTGAATGCACTTTAAGAATTCTGCACCCTCTAAGCCTTTCACACTCTGACTATCCCAATTTATATTGGGGAAGTTGAAATCCCCCACTATTATTACCCTATTATTTTCGCACTTTTCTGAGATTTGCCTACATATCTGTTCCTCTATCTCCCCCTGACTGTTTGGGGGCCTATAGTACACTCCCAGCAAAGTGCTTGCCCCCTTTTTGTTTTTAAGTTCTACCCATATGGCCTCATTAGAGGAACCCGCTAATATATCATCCCTCCTTACAGCAGTAATTGACTCCTTAATTAATATTGCAACACCCACTCCCCTTTTACACCCCCCTCTGTCTCGCCTGAAGATTCTATACCCCGGAATATTGAGCTGCCAGTCCTGACCCTCCCTCAACCATGTCTCCGTGATAGCAACAATATCGTACTCCCATGTGTTCAACAACAACTTCAGTTCATCCACCTTATTTGCAAGACTCCTTGCATTAAAATAAATGCCTTCCAGCCCTGCCATATTCTCTTTTGCCTTCACATATTTGCTTTGCCTTCCCAGCTGACTTGTTTTTCCCTCTGTATTTGCTGTAAATCACCCCCTACTAAAGCTCCACTCTGTACCCCATCCCCCTGCCAAGTTAGTTTAAACCCCCCCCCCCAGCAGTGCTAGCAAACCTCCCCGCAAGGATATTGGTTCCCCTCTGGTTCAGGTGTAAACCGTCCGACTTGTGCAAGTCCCACTTTTCCCAGAAGCAGACCCAGTGATCCAGGAAACTAAAGCCCTCCCCCCTGCACCATCCCTTTAGCCACGCATTCATCTGTTCTATCTTCCTATTCCTATACTTACTAGCACGTGGCACCGGGAGTAATCCAGAGATTACAACCCTTGAGGTCCTGCTCTTTAATCCTTCACCGAGCTCCCTAAATTCTTGCTGCAGGACCTCATCCCTCTTTTTACCTATGTCGTTGGTACCAATGTGGACCACGACCACTGGCTGTTCACCCTCCCCCTCCAGAATGCCCTGCAGCCGCTCAGTGACATCCTTGACCCTGGCACCAGGGAGGCAACAAACCATCCTGGATTCATGTCTACGGCCATAGAAACGCCTATCTGTTCCCCTTACTATAGAATCCCCTACCACTATTGCTCTCCCACTCTTTTTCCCCCCTTCCTGGGCAGCAGGAGCACCGCCAGTGCCAGGAAGTTGGCTGCTGCTGCCTTCCCCTGGTGAGTCATCCCCCTCAACAGTATCCAAAGCGGTATACTTGTTTGAAAGGGGGATGTCCGCAGGGGTTCCCTGCACTACCTGCCTGCCTTTGTTGCTCCACCTGATGGTCACCCCCTGTGCTGCCCTACCCTGAGGCGTGAACAACTCGCTAAACGTGCTATCCACGAGCCTCTCAGCATCGCGTATGCTTCAAAATTCATCCACCCGCAGCTCGAACGCCACAATGCGGTCTACAAGTAGCTGCAGCTGGATGCATTTCCCGCACACATGGTCGCCAGGGACACTGGCAGCGTCCCTGATTTCCCACATAGAGCAGGAGGAGCAGAACACGGGTCTGAGCTCTCCTGCCATGACTTACTCCTTTAATTAATCTAAAAATGTATTCAATACTCCAGTTAGAGGTATACTCTAGGGCGCTTTATTTACCAACTGTCCTCACCACAACAGAGCCCCTAGAAATTTAACACCACAGAATTCAAGCTTGTATTGAAAAGAGAGAAATACTCACCAACCAATCACTTACCTGCTCCCTGGTGACGTCACACCCCGATTACTTTGTACCTCTCTGCAACTACCGAGCTCGCAGACTGGAGTTTGGTGGGCCTCTCCTGGCCCCGCTGCCGCTTTTTATCGCCGCCGAGTCTCCCACAGGTCCCGCCTCTCTCGCTGCCTGCCGCCGCTGCTCTGAGGCCTCTCCTGGCCTCGCCGCCGAGTCTCCCCCAGGTCCCGCCTCTCTCGCTGCCTGCCGCCGCTGCTCTGAGGCCTCTCCTGGCCTCGCTGCCGCCTTTTGTACCTCGCCGCCGAGTCTCCCACAGGTCCCGCCTCTCTCGCTGCCTGCCGCCGTTGCTCTGAGGCCTCTCCTGGCTTCGCTGCTGCCTTTTGTACCTCGCCGCCGAATCTCCCACAGGTCCCGCCTCTCTCGCTGCCTGCCGCCGCTGCTCTGAGGCCTCTCCTGGCCTCGCTGCCGCTTTTTATCGCCGCCGCCCAGGTCCCGCTTCTCGCTGCCTGCCGCCGCTGCTCTGAGGTCTCTCCTGGCCTCGCTGCCGCTTTTTATCGCCGCCGCCCAGGTCCCGCTTCTCGCTGCCTGCCGCCGCTGCTCTGAGGCCTCTCCTGGCCTCGCTGCCGCTTTTTATCGCCGCCGCCCAGGTCCCGCTTCTCGCTGCCTGCCGCCGCTGCTCTGAGTGAAGATGTACAAGGCAAACTAATGGGGCTAAAGTCCGACAAGTCCCCAGGACCTATGTGCCAGCATCCTAGGGTCTTAAAAGAAGTGGCTGCATGGTAATGGTTGCGTTGGTTGTAATCTACCAGAATTACATGGATTCTGGAGAGGTCCCAGCGGATTGGAAATCCACAAATATAACGCTACTATTCAAGAAAGGAGGGAGACAGAAAGCAGGAAACTATAGGCCATTTAGCCTAAAATCTGTCATTGGGAAAATTCTGGAATCCTTTATTAAGGAGGTAATAGCAGGACAGTTAGAATATCATAAGACAATCAAACAGAGTCAACATGGTTTCATGAAAGGGAAATGGTGTTTTACAAATTTACCAGAGTTCTTTGAGGATGTAACAAACAGGATGGATAAAGGTGAACCAGTCGATGTGGTGTAATTGGATTTCCAGATGGCATTAGATTAGGTGCCACACAAAAAGTTACAGCACAAGATACGAGCTCACGGGGTTGGGGGTATTATTTTGTCATGGATAGTGGATTAGCTAACTTACAGAAAACAGAGTGTCGGGATAAATGGGTCATTTTCCGCTTGGCAATCAGTACCTTGTGGGGTGCCACAGGGATCAGTGCTGGGGCCTCAACTATTTACAATCTATATTAATGATTTGGATGAAGGGACCGAGTGTACTGTAGCCAAACTTGCTGATGATATAAAGATAGGTGGGTTAGCAAGATGTGAGGAGGACACAAAGGGTCTGCAAAGGGATATAGATTGGTTAAGTGGGTGGGCAAAAAACTTGGCAGATAGAGTACAATGTGGGAAAATGTGAGGTTATACACTTTGGAAGGAAGAATGAAAAAACTAATTATTATTTAAATGAAGTGAGACTAAAAATGCTGCAGTACAAAGGGTTCTGGGGATTCTAGTACATGAAACACTAAAATTTTGCATGCAGGTACAGCAGGTATTACGAAGGCAAATGGATTGTTGGCATTTATTGCAAGAGGTATAAACTATAAATGTAGGGATGTTTTGATGCAACATTGCAGGGCACTGCTGAGACCGCACCTGGAATATTGCATACAGTTGTGTTCTCCATAGTTAAGGAAGGATATACTTGCATTGGAGGCAGTACAGTGAAGGTTGACTCTGTTGATTCCTAGGATGAAGGGGTTGATGTATGACGAAAGGTTGAGCAGGTTGGACATATACTCATTGGAGATGAGAAGAATGAGAGGTGATCTTATTGAAAAATAGAAGAATCTGAGGGGGATTGACAGGGTGGATGCTGAGAGGATGTTTCCCCTAGTTGGGTATCTAGAACTAGGGGGCATAATTTCAGAATAAGGGGCTGCCCATCTGAAACGGAGATGAGGAGGAATATCTTCTCTCAGAGGGTCGTGAATCTTTGGAATTCTCTACCCAGAGAGCTGTGGAGGCGGAGTCAATGAATAAACTCAAGGCGGATATTGACAGGCATTTTAACTACAAGGGAATCATGTGGTACGGAGAGAAAGCGGGAAAGTGGTCTTGAGACTAAGATTGGATCAGCCATGATCTTATTGAAAGGTGTTCCGCAGGTCTCAGTACTACGTCCCTTGCTTTTTTTGGTATATATCAATGACCTAGACCGTAACATAGAGCGTATGATTTGGAAGGTTGCAAATGATAGTAAAATCGGCTGTGTGGTTGATACTGAAGAAGGAAGCTGTACCCTGCAGGAAGATATCAATAAATTGGTCAGGTGGGCAGAACATTGGCAAACGGATCTCAATCAGGAAAAGTGTGAGGTAATGCATTTGGGGAGGGCTAACAAGGAAAGCGAACACACATTAAATGATAGGACACTGAGTAGTGTAGAGGAACAAAGGCACCTTGGAGTGCATGTCCATAGATTCCTGAAGCAAGCAGGCCAGGTAGATAAGGTGGGTAAGCAGGCATATGGAATGTTTGACTTTATTATCTGTGGTATAGAATATAAGATCAGGGGGATTATGCTTCAACTATATAAAACATTAGTTAGGCCTCATCTATATTATGGCGTGCATTTCTGGTCACCACATGAATGGAAAGATGTGATTGCACTGGACAGGGTACAGAGGAGATTTACAAGGATGTTGCTTGGAGTAGAGAATCTTAGCTATAATGAAACATTGATAGGCTGGGCCTGTTTTCCCTGAAACAGAGGAGGCTGAGGGAAGACCATATTGAGGTGTATAAAATTATGAGGAGTCTAGATAAAATGGAGAGAAAGGAACTACTTCCCTTAGCAGAGGGGTCTAAATCCTGGGGGCATAGATTTAAAGTAATTGCTGAAAGGTTTAGAGTGGAAAAGTTTTCACCCAGAGGGTTGTGGAGGTCTGCAACTCACTGCGTGAATGGGAGGTAGGGGCAGGAACCCTAACCACATTTAAAAAGCACTTGGAAGTGCCCTTGGGATGCTCTAACCTGCAGGGCTGCGGACCAAGAGCTGGGAAGTGGGATTAGGCCGGATAGCTCTTTGATGGCTGGCGTGGACACAATGGGCCGAAATGGCCTCCTTCTGTGCTGTAACTTTCTATGATTCTATGATTCTACAAATCGGCTATTTCAAGAGACAGGACCAGTCACTCATTCTTTTTAAAGAGACAGAACCAGGGACACAGGCATCAAAAAGAAAAAGGAACATTCACACGGGCATTTTAAAGAGAGGACCAATCACTGAGGCTTTTTACAGAGACAGGACCGGTCACACAGGCTTCTTAATGAGTCAAAATCATAGAATCATAGAATGATTACATCACAGAAGAAGGCCGTTGGTCCCATTGAGCCCGTGCCTGCTCTGTGCAAGCTCACCTCAGCCAGTCCCACTCCGGCGTCCTTTCCCCATAGCCCTGCATTAGATTTTCTTACATGTAATTATCTAACTCCCTTTTGAAAGCCGTGATTGAGTCTGACTCCAACACATTTTCAGGCAGTGCATTCCAGAGCTTAACCACTCGCTGCGTAATTTTTTTTTCTAATTTCGCATTTTGTTCTTTTGCCAGTCACTTTTAATTTGGTTCTGCACACATCTGCCAATGGGAAGGGGTTTCTCTCTATCCATTCGGTCCAGAAGCCTCATGACTTTGAACAACTCTATCAGATCTCCTCTCAATCTTCTCTGCTCTAAGGAGAACAACCCCAGCTTCTCCAGTCTATCGACATATCTGAAGTCCCCAATCCCTGGAATAAGCCTCGTAATTTTTTTCTGCACCGTCTCTAAGGTCTTCACATCCTTCCTGAAGTGCGGTGCCAAGAAATGGACACAATACTCCAGTTGAGGCCAAACCAGTGCTTTATAAACGTTCATCATAATTTCCATGCTTTAATACTCTGCACCTCTATTCCTCAAGCCCAGGATCCCGGAAGCTTATTTAACTTCTTTCTCAAACTGCCCCGCCACATTGAATGATTTGTGTACATTTTCCCCGTAGGTCTCCCTGTTCATGCACGCACTTTAGGATTTTATCTTTTAGATTATATTTCCTCTCTTCCTTCTTCCTACCAAAATATATAGCTTTCCTTTTTTCAGCTTTAAATTTCATCTGCCACGTGTCCACCCATTCCAACAGCTTGTCTATTTCATCTTGAAGTCCATCACTATTCTACTCACTGTTCACTATACATTGTAAACATAGAAACATAGAAGATAGGAGCAGGAGTAGGCCATTCGGCCCTTCGAGCCTGCTCCGCCATTCAACGAGATCATGGCTGATCATCCAAACCCTAGCACCCGGTCCCTACACCGACAGCCATCCCACCCAAGCCCTATCCCTGTAACCCCATGTATTTAATCCCGCATAACACTAAGGGTCAATTTTTTTCATGGCCAATCAAACTAACCCGCACATCTTTGGACTGTGGGAGAAAACCGGAGCACCCGGAGAAAACCCATGCAAACACGGGGAGAATGTGCATGTGCAAAGACACAGGGCCAGTCACACAGGTTTTGTAAAGGGAGAAAATCAGTCACACAGGCATTTAAAACAAACATAACAAGTCACACAGGCTTTTTACATAACCAGGACCAGTCACTCGAGCTTTTTAAAGAGACATGACAAGTGTCACGCGCTTTGCAATTAGAGAGAACCAGTCTCACAGGCTGCTTAAGTGACAGGAACACTCCCAATGGCATTTCCAAGAAACATGACCAGAGATTCAGGCTTTTTAAAGAGACAGCACTAGTCACCCAGGCTTTTGAAAGTGACAGGACAAGCCACACAGGCATTTGAAAGAGACAGGACCAGTTACACGTGCGTTTTAAGCAGACAGAACCAGTCACACAGGCTTCTTAAGGAGACATGACCAATGTCACAGGCTTTTTAAATAGTTAGGATAAGTCATACAGGCTTTTTAAAGAGACAGGTCCAGTTAAACTGGCTTTTTCGAAAGTCAGGACCAGTCATGCAGGCTTTTTAAAGAGGCAGGACTCGTCACACAGCCTTTTTAAACAGACAGCCTTTTTAAAGAGCCAAGGGCAATTAGGGATGGGAAATGAATGATGGTTATGCCAGCAACGCACTAATCCCATGAAAACGAATGAAACAAAAGAAGAAATTCCTCCTCATCCCAGTTCGAAAATGGCGACCTTTTATTCTGAAAATATGCCCCCGAATTCTAGCTTCCCCCATGAGGGGAAACATCCTCTCTGCATTTATCTTGCCGAGCCCCCTCAGTATCTTATATGTTTCAGGACTATCACACCTCATTCTTCTAAATTCCAATGAGTATAGCCCCTACCTGCTCAACGGCCCTTGAGCTGCAGATGGACTCACTTTGGAGCATCCACGATTCTGAGAGGGGTGTGGATAGCACATTTAGTGAGTTGGTCACACCGCAGGTTAAGGCCAGCGTAGACAGTACATGGGTGACCAAAAGGCAGAGCAAGGGCAGGAAGGTAGTGCAGAAATCCCCTGGGGTTGTCTCCCTTAGCAATAGGTTCACCGTCTTAGGTACTGTTGTCGGGGGGGGTGACGCATCGGGGGAAGGCACCAGCAGCCAGGCTCATGGCACCATGACTGGCTCTGTTGCAAAGAAGGGAGGGAAAAAGAGTGGCAGGGCTATAGTAATAGGGGATTCGATTGTAAGGGGAATAGATAGGGGTTTCTGTGGTCGCGACCGAGACTCCAGGATGGTATGTTGCCTCCCTGGTGCAAGGGTCAAGGATGTCTCAGCGCGGGTGCAGAACATTCTGGAGGGGGAGGGGGAACAGCCAGTTGTCGTGATACATGTTGGTACCAACGACGTAGCTAAAAAAAGGGAAGAGGTCCTACAAGTAGAATTTAGGGAGTTAGGAGCCAAGCTAAAAAGTAGGACCTCGAAGGTAGTAATCTCTGGATTACTACCAGTGCCACGTGCTAGTAAGAGTACAGAGAACAGGATAGTTAGGCTAAATACGTGGCTTGAGCAGTGGTGTAAGAGGGAGGGTTTTAAATTTTTGAGGCATTGGAACCAGTTTTGTGGTAGGTGTGACCTATACAAAAGGGACGGTCTACACCTGTGCAGAGATGGAACTGATGTTCTCGGGGTAATTTTTGATAAAGCAGTTCGGGAGCATTTAAACTAGTATGGCAGGGGGCTAGAAACCTATGTAGTGAAATAGAGGAAAGTGAAAGGCAGACAGAAATAAATGGTAAAAGGGTGAGGAACAAAAAACAAAGGGCCAAACTAATTCATAAAAAATGTGAGCATAAAAAAAGCCTGAGGGTTTTATACCTTAATGCGAGAAGCATCAGGAACAAGGTAGATGAATTAGCTGTGGAAATAGAGGTTAATAATTATGATCTAATTGGGATTACGGAAACATGGTTGCAGGGTGAGCAGGGCTGGGAGCTTAACATACAGGGGTATTCAGTATTTAGGAAGGATCGACAAAAAAGAAAGGGAGGAGGGGTAGCATTGCTAGTAAAAGAGGGGATAAATGCAATTGAAAAGAAGGATATTAACTCAGTTAATACAGAATCTATATGGGTGGAGCTAAGAAATAGCGAGGGGCGAAAAACATTAATAGGAGTGGTATATAGGCCTCCAAATAGTAAAATAGAGGTTAGGGAGGGCATCACGAGGGAAATTAGAGAAGCGTGCAATAAGAGCACAGCTGTCATCATAGGTGACTTTAACTTACATATAGATTGGACTAGCCTAATCAGTAAAAATAATGAGGAGGAGGAATTCCTTGAGTGTTTAAGGGATGGTTATCTGGATCAATATGTCGAGGAACCAACTCGGGAACAGGCTATATTGGACTGGGTACTGTGCAATGAGAAGGGACTAATCAGTAATCTTGTTGTACGGGGACCCTTGGGTCAGAGCGATCATAACATGATCGATTTCTCACTCGAAATGGAGAGCGAAGAAATTGACTCAGAGACTAAGGTCCTGAATTTAAACAAGGGGAATTATGATGCCATGAGACGGGAACTGAGTAGGTCTGATTGGACAACGTTCCTGGGAGGACTGGAGGTAGATAAACAATGGCAAACATTTAAAGATAGAATGACAAAATTGCAAAAATTGTTTATACCAATCTGGCATAAAAGGAAATCTAAAAAGGTGACTCAACCGTGGATAACAGGGGAAATTAGAGACAGCATAAAATCCAAAGATAGGGCGTATAAAATAGCCAAAAAAAGCGCCAGAGCGGAAGATTGGGAACAGTTTAAGATAGAGCAAAGGAGGGCAAAGGGCATGATCAAGAGGGGCAAAATAGCTTACGAAAACAAGCTGGCGGAAAATATAAAAACTAACTCCAAAAGCTTTTATAAATATATCAAAAGGAAAAGACTGGTGAAAACCAAAGTTGGTCCATTGCAGTCAGATACGGGGGAATATATAATGGGAAATAAGGAAATGGCAGATCAACTAAATGCATACTTTGGGTCTGTCTTTACGAAGGAAGACACAAAAAACCTCCCTGGGATATCGGGAAAAATAGGGACATTGGCAAAGGAGGAACTGACGCAAATCAATATCTCTAAGGATATGGTGTTAAGGAAGCTAAAGGGATTGAAGGTGGACAAATCCCCAGGGCCTGATAACATGCATCCTAGGGTACTGAAGGAGGTGGCCCTAGAGATAGCGGATGCACTAAGGATGATTTTTCAGAATTCATTAGACTCGGGAACAGTGCCGATGGATTGGAGGGTAGCTAACGTTACCCCACTATTCAAAAAGGGGGGTAGGGAAAAAGCAGGTAATTACAGACCTGTAAGCCTTACATCAGTTGTGGGCAAAATGCTGGAGTCCATCATTAAGGATGAAATAGCAGAGCACTTAGCAAATGGGGACAGGATAGGACAGAGTCAACATGGATTTACAAAGGGTAAATCGTGCTTGACTAATCTATTGGAATTTTTTGAGGGAGTAACTGGTAGAATAGATGGGGGAGAGCCAGTAGATGTGGTGTACCTGGACTTCCAAAAGGCCTTCGATAAGGTCCCACATAAAAGATTAGCATGGAAAATTGAGGCTCATGGGATAAAGGGGAAAGTTTTGGCGTGGATAGGGAACTGGCTGTCAGATAGAAAACAGAGAGTTGGAATAAACGGCTCATTTTCTGAATGGCAGGCAGTAACAAGTGGGGTACCACAGGGATCTGTCCTGGGCCCCCAGCTGTTCACAATTTACATTAATGACCTGGATCAGGGAGTCGGATGCAGCATTTCCAAATTTGCAGACGACACTAAACTAGGATGGGGGGTGGGCTCAGAGGAAGAGACCAGGAAGCTCCAGAGCGATTTGGACAGACTGGGCGATTGGGCGGATAAATGGCAGATGCACTATAATGTGGACAAGTGCGAAGTTATCCACCTTGGGTGCAGGAACGGGAGGGCAAATTATTATTTAAATGGCAATAGATTGGGAGAGGGGGAAGTACAGAGAGACCTGGGTGTTCTTGTACACCAGTCACTGAAGGCGAGCATGCAGGTGCAACAGGCGGTCAAGAAGGCAAACGGTATGCTGGCCTTCATAGCAAAAGGGTTAGAATACAGGAACAGGGATACCTTGCTGCAGCTGTACAGGGCACTGGTGAGACCACACCTCGAGTACTGTGTACAGTTTTGGTCGCCTCATCTGAGGAAGGATGTTCTTGCCATGGAGGGGGTGCAGCGGCGATTCACCAGGCTGATACCAGGAATGGCGGGAATGACCTATGAGGAGAGACTATGTAGTTTAGGGATGTACACACTGGAGTTTAGAAGATTGAGAGGGGACCTCATAGAAGTGTATAAAATTCTGACAGGTCTAGACAGACTGGATGCAGAAGGAATGTTTCCCTTGGCGGGTGAGAACAGAACTAGAGGACATAATTTAAGGATAAGGGCTAAACCATTTAGGACAGAGATGAGGGGGAATTTCTTCACTCAGAGAGTGGTGAACCTGTGGAACTCATTGCCACAGAGGGCAGTGTACGCCAGCTCATTAAATATATTTAAGAGGGAATTAGATATATTTCTACGGGCAAAAGGGGTTAAGGGTTACGGAGAGAAGGCGGGGACGGGATACTGAATTAAAGGATCAGCCATGATCTCATCGAATGGCGGAGCAGGCACGAAGGGCCGAATGGCCTACTCCTGCTCCTATCTTCTATGTATCTATGTATCTATGTAACCTTTCTTCATAAGTCAACCCCCTCATCTTTGGAATTAACCTACTGAATCGTCTCTGAACTGCCTCCAATGCAAATATATCCTTCCTGAAATAATGAGACCAAAACTGTACGCAGTACTCAAGGTGTGGTCTCACCAATACCCTGTACAGTTGCAGCAGGACTTCTCTGTTTTTATACTCCAACCTCCTTGCAATAAAGGCCAACATTCCATTTGCCTTTTTGATTACTTGCTGACTCTGCATGCTAACTTTTTGTGTTCCATGCAAAAGGACCCGCAGGTCCTTCTGAACTGCAGTTTTTTGGAATCTCTCTCCATTTAAATAATATTTTTTTTATTTTTCCTGCCAATGTGGATAACCTCGCAATTTCCCCCATAATACACCTTCTGCCAAATATTTGCCCACTCACTTAGGCTGTCTATATCCCTTTGCAAATTCTTTGCTCCTCTGCACAGCTTGTTTCCTACCTACATTTGTATCATCCGCAAAATTAGGCTAAATTACACTCGGTATATACACTTTATACCTCTAATCATGAAACACATGATCCTGTAAGATTTTTTAACTGCTTTCTCAAACAGCCCTGCCACCTTCAAGGATGTTTGCACATATACCCCGTAGGTGTCTCTGTTCATACACCCACTTTTGGATTGTATCCTTGAGTTTATCTTTCCATTCTTCATTCTTTCTACCAAAATGTATCATTTCACATTTTTCTGCATTAAATTTCATCTGCCACGTGCCCGCCCATTCCACCAGCCTGTCGATTTCCTCTTGAAGACTATCACTATCCTGCTTAATGTTTACTACACTTTTACAGACACAGGACCAGTCACACAGGCTTTTTAAAGAGGAAAATGGTGAAAGCAAAAGAGCCTAGGAATTCCTCTCTGGCGACGTCACAAAGTAGATGATTTCAGAACGGACATTCTCAGCCCCCATATCTGTCCTTACATATTATTAGATCATTAAAGTTCGTTCACAAATTCTAATCTTGTCCTGAATATGACCCTTTAGAACATGAGTATTTTGCAGACTCTCAGTTTTAATAAGTTTACTTGATATATTTGGGCATCGCTGGCAAGTCTAGATACAGACAATCCCTAATTGCCCTTGAGAAGGTGGTGCTGATCCACTGCCTTGACCCGCTGCAGTCCTTGTGGTGAAGGTACTCCCCAGTGTCTGACTTTGGTACAACCGAGTGTCTTGCTCAGTCATTTCAGATCGCAATTAAGAGTCAACTACATATGGGCAACACAAGTAAGGATGGCAGGTTTCCATCATTTAAGGACATTATTGAAGCAGTTGATAATCTGGTAGTTTCATGATCTCCATTACTGATAATAGATTTTTAATTTCAATTATATGTAATTTCTCAGCCGTGGACGTGGGATTTTAACTCAAGACTTACAGTTTATTGGTCCCAGTCTCTGGATTAATAGTCAGGAAACATATCCACCATGCCAATGTATTCGGTGTCTACAGATAGTAATCCGTAACTCTCTTGACTTGTGCCTTCTAGGTGCTGGACATGCTTCGGGGCATCAGGAGGTGAGTTGCTCATGATAGCATATCTAGCTGCTGACCTGCTGTAGTACCCATGGCATTTATGTGGCTAGTCCCGTTGATTTTCTGATCAATGGCGATCATTCGGATTTTGATGGTAGAGGATTTGGTGATTGAAATGCCAATCACTGTCAAGGTTAGACTATGTATTGTTGGAGATCGTCATCGTCTGGCGCTTGTCAGAAGCGAATTTATCCTTAATGACACCAGGGATGAGGGATATCAGTTATGTGGAGAGACTGGAGAAGCTGGGAATGCTCTCCTTGGAGCATAGAAGTTTAGGGGGAGATTGAATAGAAGTGCTAAAAATGTTGAGGGTTTTGATACGGTAATTAAGGAGAAACGTTTACCACTGGCTGACTTGTCATTACTAAAAGAACGAACCTTGAACACGCTATATGGTAACGTGGAATTAACTCCCTGAAAGGCGGGTGGAAGCAGATTCAATAGGCTCAGTCGGTAGCAAACTCGCCTCTGACTCAGAAGGTTGTAGGTTCAAGGCCCTTTCCAGCAACGTGAGTACAAACATCTAGGCTGCCACTCCAGTGCAGTAGTTATGAAGCACTGCACTGCAAGAGGGGCCACACTGAGGGAGCTGTGAAATGTCGGAGGCTCAGTAGTGAGTGAGCGCTGTAGTGTCCGAGAGACAGTACTGAGGGACCACTGCACGGTCAGAGGGTCAGCACTGAGGGGGCGCTTCAGAGTCCATGGGGGAGTACTGAGGGAATTCTGCACTCTAGGAGTGTCATTACTGAGGCAGAGCTGAAATATCCGAGGGTCAGTACTGAGGGTGCGCTGAAATGTCGGAGAGTCAGTACTGGGGGAGCGCTGCACTGTCAGAGGGTCAGCACTGGGGGAGCGCTGCACTGTTGGAGGGTCAGTACTGAAGGAGCGCTGCATTGTTGGAGGGTCAGCACTGAGGGGGTGCTGCACTCTCAGAGTGGCAGTAGTGAGGGACCACTGAACTGTCGGAGGGCCAGTACTGAGGGAATGCTATACATTCGGTGCAGCTGTACTGAGCGATCGCTGCACTTTCGAAGGGGCAGTGCTGAAGGGGGACTGTATTGTTGAAGGGGTAATACTGAGCGAGCGCTGCACTTTCGGAGGGGCAGTGCTGAGGGAGCACTGTATTGTCGAATGAGTAAAATTGAGCGAGCGGTTCATTTTCGAAGGTGTAGTATTGAGGTAACGCTGCACTCTCCGTGGTACATTACTGTGGGAGTACTGTTTTGTCGAAGGGCTAAAACTGAGCGGTTGCTGCACTGTCGGAGGTGCAGTGTTGAGGGAATGCTGCACTGTCGGAGGGGCATTAATGAGGGAGCACTGTCTTGTCAGAGTGGCTGTCTTTCGGATGCGACGTCAATTTGAGGCCCTGTCTGCTCTCTCTCTCAGGTGGATGTAAATGATCCCAGGGCACCATTTGAAGAAGAGCAGCGGAATTATCCCCAGTGTTCTGGCCAATAATTATCTCAATCAACATCTCTAATGACCTGATCGTTATTGTAATGCTGTCTGTGGGAACTTGCTGTGCACAAAATGGCTGTCGTGTTTCCTACAGTACAACACTGACTTCAGTTCAAAAGTGCTTCTTTGGCTGTAAAGTGCTTTGGGTCATCATAAGGTCGATAAAGGCGCTCTATAAATGCAAGGCTTTATTTCTTAATAGTAACTTTCAAAAGGTAATTCGATATATGCTTGTAAAGAAAAAAAAATGAGGGCTATGGGGAAACGGTTACGTTTTTCATTTCCTTTCGCGAAAGGATATGACACCTTTCAAATAATCTGATCTGTTGGTTATGGGATCGTACCAATCTGTGTAATTTCAACCCACAGAGCACGATGGGAGTAACAAATGACACGATGCATGGTGGTATCGGTGTGAAAGCGAGACTTATTCTCCACAAATATTTTGCAGTGGTCAATCCTAACAATATCATCATAGACACATGCATATGCGATAGGTAGATTGGTGAGTACGAGGTAAAGCAGGCTATTGTCCCCTGTTGATTCTCCCACCACCTGCTGTATATTCAGTCTGGCAGCTTTGCTTCCGGGCTCGGATAAATATGGTGCTTCCGAGCCACTCTTTGTTATGGACATTTAAGTCTCCCCTTCCCCACCCAGAGACTATATTTTGTGTTCTTTCTCTTCTCGTTGCTCACATCAACTGGTGTTCAGCATGAAGATGTGCTGATTCACCAGCTGAATGAGGGCGGTAGGTGGTGACCAGCCGGAATTTACCTTGCCCATGTCTGATTGGAAGCAATGGGACTTTATTATGTCCTTAGGTAATGTTGAGGCGGCGCAAGATCTCTCCCAAACGATTGTATACCGCTGCGCCCCCACCACTGGTGAGTTTGTCCTGCCGGTGGAACAGGATATACACTGGGAGGGAGGAGTCTGGAATGTTGACTGATAGTTATGATTCTGTGACTATGATTGTGCGATAATTCACTGTTTGCAGAGCGTATCATGGAGTATTGAGACAGTTATAGGTTACTTATCTCATGGGTTTATCTTTTAAGCGTTTTCCTTTGATGCCTTGGTGTTAAACCTTTGCTCGTTTTATTATTTTCTCCTCCTCTGCAAAGCAGCATTTTAAGATTGGCTGGTTGAGGTCAATCATTAGAAACACCTTGTTGTTCTTGTTCTAGATTTACTGGACTGAGGCGGGGACATGTAAATTTGGCGGCCCTGGGAATGAAATTCCTGGTGTGAGGCGGGAGCAGTGTTATCTAGGCAGACCTGGGAATGAAATTCCTGGACTGTGGCAGCAGCAGTGTAATCTGGGTGGCGGTGGGACTTAAATTCCTGGATTGAGGCGGGAGCAGTGTAACCTAGGCGGCCCTCGGTATAAAATTCCTGGATTGAGGCAGGAACAGTTTAATCGAGGCGGTGCTGAGAATTAAATTCCTGAACTGAGGATCGGTGACATGTTATGCAGGCGCTCACATTTAATTTAAGTCTGTGTACAATAATGTGAGCTAGATTGTGATGAGGAGAATTGTTGTGGTGAGTATGGATCAATGAGTCTATTTGTTCAATGAATGTGATTAAAGCTAGTTACAGTGAGGCCTAATGATGTCAATTGCGGATTTCCCCCTGCTCTAAATAAGTAGCACCCTTCACTGTGTGACCTCACACAATCAGCGCGTTGCCTCCAAAAAAAAACCACCAGCCTCTCACAGAAGGGATGCCTTGAGTTCTAGGATCGTTAGGGAAAGTCATCTTGGACAGTGGCGCTTAGCAAGAATACTTTGGACTAACAACAGGAAATGTTGAAAACACTAAGCAGGTCAGGCAGCATCTGTGGAGAGGGAAAGAGTTAACGTTTCAGGTCTGTGACCCTTCGTCAGAACTGAAACATTTTAGAGCTGGAACAGATTCTAAGCAGGTTCCGGGGCAGGAAAATTCGGGAGGGGTGGAGAAAAGAACAAAAGTGTCTTTCTGTGATAGGGTGGAAGGCAGGAGTTGTTAAATGTTGCAAAAGGAGATGGGAGAAATATCAAAAGCAGCTGCCTGAAAAAAGTAGGGACCGAGGACATGGTTCTAAATTGCGGAACTCAATGTTGAGTCCAGAATGCTGTAAAGTGCCTAATAGGAATATAAAGTGCTGTTCCTCGAGCTTAAATTGAGTGCCGTTGGAACATTGTAAGAAGCCGAGTACAGAGAGGGCAGAGTGGGAGGTGAACAGAGAATTAAAGTGGAAGGAGACCAGAAGCTTGGGGTCAAGCTTACAGACTGAACGGAAGTGTTCGCATAGCCATCACCCAATCTGCATTCTGTTTCTGAACAGTGTATTAGATACCGTATTGTGAGCAGCGAATACAGTATAGTAAATTGCAAGAAGTACAAGTAAATCGCTATTTCAACTGGAAGGAGTGTTTGGGGCCCTGGACAGTGGGAAGGGAGAAGGGAAAAAGGCAGGTGTTGCATCTCCTGCACTTGCACGGGAAGGATGCGGGGATGGGAGGGGCTGTTGGGGGTGATTAAGAAGTGGACCAGGGTATTGTGGAGGGAGCGTTTCCTTCGGAATGCTGAAAGGGAAGGGGAGGATATACAAAAGTTTTACTATCCCCTTCTCGCTGCTCTTAATGTTCCTATTAAGTATCTATGTCCAGTTATTAATTCTATGAAACACAGTCTATAGAGCAGTAGTGATACCCGCCCTCCTGAATGCCTCAGGGACATGGACCATGTAAAGCAGGCACCTCAAACCAATGGAGAATTACAACCAATGCTGCATCAGCCAGATCCTGCAAATCCATTGGCAGGATCTGTGCGCCAATGTCAGGGTTCCAGCTCAGGCGAACATCTCCAGCATTGAATTATTGACCACAGCAATCAGCTCCGATGGATGGGCCATATTGTCCGCATGCCCGATACAAGACTCCCAAAACAAGAGCTCTACTCGGACCTCCGAAACAACAAGTGAGCCCCAGGTGGGCAGAGGAAACACTTCAAGGACACCCTCAAATCCTCCTTGAAAATGTGCAACATCCAGACCATCATTTGGAAATCCCTGGTCCAACACCGCACAAAGTGGAGTCAGAGTGTGAAAGGCTTAGAGGGTGCAGAATTCTTAAAGTGCATCCAGGAGAGCTTATTGAGCCAGCATGTAGAAAGTCCTACAAGAGAGGGGGCGGTACTGGACCTAATTCTAGGGAATGTGGCCGGGGAAGTGGTAGAAGTGTTAGTAGGTGAGCACTTTGTTGACAGTGACCATAATTCGGTGAGATTTAAGGTAGTCATGGAAAAGGAAAGTGACGGACCGGAAATAAAAGTTCTAAATTGGGGGAAGGCTGATTTTAATATGATAAGGCTGGATCTGGCCAAAGTGGACTGGGAACAGCTACTTGTAGGAAAATCCATATCGGAGCAATGGGAGTCTTTCAGAAAGGAAATTGAGAGAGTACAATGGCAACATGTTCCCGTATTGGTCAAGGGTGGGACCACCAAGCCCAGGGAACCTTGGATGTCAACGGATATGCGAGAATGGATTAGGAAAGAAGGGGGACTTTTGGCAGATACAAAGGACTAAAGACAGCGGAAGCCCTAGAGGAGTATAAAAAGTGCAGGGGGATATTTAAAAAAGAAATTAGAAGAGCGAGGAGGGGCCATGAATTAACACTGGTGAGCAAAATAAAGGAAAATTCTAAGATTTTTATAAGTATATTAAGGGCAAGAGGTTAACTAGGAAAAGAGTAGGGCTCATTAGGGACCAAAGTGGCAATCTGTGTGTGGAGCCAGAAGATGTAGGTGGGGTTTTAAATGATTTTTTAGCATCTTTGTTCACTGTGGAGAAGGACGATGTAGACATAGAGATCGGGCAGGGGGACTGTGATATACTTGAACGTATTAGCATCGAGAGGGAGGGGGTACTACCGGTTTTAGGAGGCTTAAAAGTGGATAAATCCCTGTGCCGGGACGAGATGTATCCCAGGCTGCTGTGTGAGGCAAAGGAGGAGATTGCATGGGCTCTGCCAAAAAATTTCAGAACCTCTCTGTCTACAGGGGATGTGCCAGAGGACTGGAGAACAGCTAACGCAGTACCATTATTCAAGAAGGGTAGTGGGGATAAACCAGGGAATTGCAGGCCAGTGAGACTTACATCAGTGGTAGGGATATTATTGGAAAAAATTCTGAGGGACAGAATTCGCCTCCACTTGGAGAGGCAAGGATTTATCAGGAATTGTCACCATGGCTTTGTCAAGGGAAGATCATGTCTGACTAATTTGATTGGAATTTTTCGAGGGGGTGACTGGGTGTGTGGATGAGAGTAGTGCAAGTGGATGTGGTAAGGCTTTCAATAAAGTCCCACATAGGAGACTGGTCAAGAAGATAGTATAAAAGGGGCGGGACTAGTGCTTGTGCACGGAGTGCTGTGCATTGAGTGCTGCTAGAGTTTGGTAAGAGGGAGAAAAGTCATTTAAGTGTATTTTGTGAATTTTTGTGTTAAAAAGTTAATTATTTGAAGTGTGTTTAATTTTTAAGTGTATATTAAACTGTTAGGGAGTTTAAACCGGAAGTAGAATCCGGGTATAAAAGGGGCAGGACTAGTGCTTGTGCACGAAGTGCTGTGCATTGAGTGCTCCTAGAGTTTGGTAAGAGGGAGAGTTCGGGCAAGTGGCAGGTGAGGGTGTGTTTTTTGTTCTGTTTTGTTCCCCACTCCCCAGGCTTAGACAGGACTGCGGAAGCAGAGCAGCGAGACGAGTCAACCAAACAGGCCCCACAGACAGTATTCAAGGAGGAGGTTGGTGATCAGCTGGTTGGTTGGTTTTCTTCCTGCTCTTTTATTCCTTTAAGTTGGTAAGTCCCATTGAATAGTGGTGTAAAATATCATCTGCATCGGGTCAGAGGGTCTTCATAATTAATAATAATAAATTTAATTAATTACATAGATATGGGTGAACAGGTGATGTGTCACTGTTGCGAAATCTGGGAGCTGGTGGACCCCATTGAGGCTCGCGGTGATTAATTTTGCTATAAGTGTTTGCTAATAGAGGAACTCAACCACCATGTTAAAGAGCTTGAGACCGAGCTTCAGACACTACGACACATCAGGGAGGGGGAGAAGTTCCTGGACTCTATGTTTCAGGAGGTGGTCACACCTATGAAATTAATTACTGCAGATGTAGTCCGTGGTCAGGGACAGGAAGGTGTGACTACAAGTGAGGAAGGTACAGGGATCCAGGATGTAGTGTTGAAGGAGACGCAGCCCTTGCTCTTGTCAAGCAGGATCGAGGTTTTTACTTCCTGTGAGGGCGGGAGAGGGGACTGCAGGGAGGATGAGCAACCAGGTCACAGCACCGTGATACAGGGGGCCATGCAAGTGGAGGGAGTAAACAGAAATGTTGTAGTGGTAGGGGATAGAATCATTAGGGGGATAGATAGGGTTCTCTGCAGTCAAGAGCGGGAGTCCCGAAGGTGCCAGGGTTAAGGACATCTCTTCTGGGCTGGAAAGAAACTTGGATTGGGAGGGGGAGGATCCAGTTGTCGTGGTCCATGTTGGTGCAAACGACGTAGATAGGACAAGCAAGACGGTTCTGTTAAAGGAGTATGAGCAGCTAGGGTTCAAATTAAAAAACAGAACCTCAAGGGGAATAATCTCTGGGTTATTACCTGAGCCACAAGCGAATTTGGCTAGGATAAATAAAATTAAATAGTTAAATGCGTGGCTTAAAGACTGGTGTGGGAGAAATGGGTTTTGCTTCTTGGGACACTGGCACCAGTACTGGGACAGGAGGGAGCTGTTCCGTTAGGAGCGACTCCACTTGGCCAGTGCTGGGACTAGAGTCCTGGCGAATCATATATCTAGGGCTGTAGAGAGGGCTTTAAACTAATTAGTGGGGGGGGGGGGAGGTTTCTAGAGATCAAAAAATAGAAATGACAACGGAGAAGGTCAGAGACTTAGGTAGCAGTGGGGGAATTAAAAAAACAGAACGTGTCAGGAAGGGACAGAAGGTATGGAGTAAAATGTAAAGTACTAAAAGGGGACAAAACACGAACTAAATGTTACAAAACATATTTGAATGTTCTTTATCTGAATGCACGTAGCATTCGTAACAAAATGAATGAGTTAACGGCACAAATAACGACATATGGGTATGATTTTGTGGCCATTACAGAAACATGGCTGCAGGGTGACCATGACTGGTAATTAAACATACCAGGTTATTTAACAATCAGGAAGGACAGGCAGGAAGGGAGGGGAGGTGGGTGGCTATGTTAATAAAGGAAGGAATCACTATAATACAGAGAAATGATATTGGGTCAAAGGAGCAGGATAGTGAAACAGTTTGGGTGGAGATAAGGAATAATAAGAGGAAAAAACACTTGTGTGTCTGGTCTATAGGCCTCCGAACAGTTGCAACTCTGTTGGACGGAGTATTAATCAGGAAATAGTTGAGGCTTGTGAGAAGGGAACAGCTATAATTATGGGGGATTTTAATTATCATATTAACTGGACAAATCAAATTGGGCAGGGCTGCCATGAGGATGAGTTCATTGAGTGTATTAGGGAAGGGTTTCTTGGGCAGTATGTAACTGAACCGACCAGGGGGCAAGCAACCTTAGATTTTGTCCTGTGTAATGAGACAGGATTAATTTAAAATGTCCGAGTAAAGGATCCCCTTGGAATGAGAGATCATAACATGGTTGAATTCCGTATTCAATTAGAGGGTGAGAAGGTTGGATCTCAAACAAGTGTGCTGAGCTTGAATAAAGGAGACTATGAAGGTATGAGAGCGGAATTGATAAGAGTGGACTGGGAAAATAGATTAAAGGGTAAGATGGTACATGATCAGTGGTGTACATTTAAGGACTTATTGTACAACTTCCAAAAAATATATATTTCACTGAGGAAAAAAGGGTGTAAAAGAAAAGAGAGCCATCCATGGCTAAGTGAAGTGATTAAGGATAGTATCAGACTAAAAACAAGGGCATATAAGGTAGCCAAATCTAGTGGGAGGATAGAAGATGGGGAAGTCTTTAAAAGACAGCAAAAAATAACGAAAAGATTAATTAAGAAAGGGAAGACAGATTATGAAAGTAAATTAGCAAAAAATATAAAAGCAGACAGCAAAAGTTTCTATAGTTAAAAAAAAATGAAAAAGGGTGACTAAAGTAAATGTTGGTCCCTTAGAGGATGAGACCGGGAAATTAATGGTGGGAAACATGGAGATGGCAAAAACGCTGAACAAGTATGTTGTATCTGCCTTTACGGTAGAGGACACTAAGAATATCCCAACACTGGACAAACAGGGGACTCGAGGGTGCAGGAGTTAAATACGATAAAATCACTAAGGAAGTCGTACTTGGTAAAATAATGGGACTCAAGGTGGATAATCCCCTGGACCTGATGGCTTGCATCCTAGGGTCTTGAGGGAAGTGGCGGTAGGGATTGTGGATGCATTGGTAATAATTTTCCAAAACTCCCTGGACTCAGCAAAGGTCCCGGCAGATTGGAAAACTGCTAATGTAACACCCTTATTTAAAAAGGGTAGTAGGCAGAAGGCTGGAAACTATCGACCTGTTAGCCTAACATCTGTGGTTGGTAAAATGTTAGAGTCCATTATTAAGGAGACAGTAACGGGACATTTGAACAAACATAATTTAATAGGACAAACTCAGCATGGTTTCATGAAGGGGAAGTCATGTTTGACAAATTTGCTTGAGTTTTTTGAGGAAGTAACATAAAGGGTGGATAAAGGGGAACCAGTGGATGTAGTGTATTTAGACTTCCAAAAGGCATTTGACAAGGTGCCACACAAAATATTATTGCTCAAGATAAAAAATCACGGGATTGGGGGTAATATTCTGGCGTGGGTGGAGGTTTGGGTCTCTAACAGAAAGCAGAGAGTTGGGATAAATGGTTCGTTCTCAGACTGGCAACCAGTAACTAGTGGTGTTCCGCAGGGGTCAGTGCTGGGTCCCCAACTCTTTACATCCAAGTGTAACATATCAAAATTTGCAGATGATACAAAGACGGGACATAAAGTAATGAGTGAGGAGGACATAAAAAACCTGCAAAGGGACATTGACAGGCTAAGTAAGTGGGCAGAGATTTGGCAGATGGAATACAATACTGGAAAGTGTGAGGCTTTGCACTTTGGCAGGAAAAATCATAGAGCAATTTATTATCTTAATGGCAAGAAACTGGAAAGTACTGTAGTACAAAGGGATCTGGGGGTCCTGGTGCACGAAACTCAAAAGGTTAGTATGCAGGTGCAGCAAGTGATCAAGAAGGCCAATGGAATGTTGGCTTTTATTGCTAGGGGGATAGAATATAAAAACAGGGATGTATTGCTGCAGTTGTACAAAGTATTGGTGAGACCGCACCTGGAATACTGCGTACAGTTTTGGTGTCCATACTTAAGAATAGATATAATTGCTCTCGAGTCAGCACAAAGAAGGTTCACTCGGTTAATCCCGGGGATGAGGTGGTTTTCATATGAGGAGAGGTTGAGTAGATTGGGACTCTACTCATTGGAGTTCAGAAGAATGAGAGGCGATCCTGTTGAAACATCTAAGATTGTGAAGGGGCTTGATCGGGTGGATGCGGTGAGGATGTTCCCAAAAGTGGGTGAAACTAGAAGTAGGGGGCATAATCTGAGAATAAGGGGCTGCTCTTTCAAAACTGAGATGAGGAGAAACTTCTTCACTGAGAGGGTGGTGGGTTTCTGGAATTTGCTGCCTCAGAAAGCGGTGGAAGCTATATCATTAAATAAATTCAAAACAGAAATAGATAGTATCCTAGAAGTAAAGGGAATTAAGGGTTACGGGGAGCGGGCAGGAAATTGGACATGAGTGTCGGTTCGGAATGGTCATGGCCTTGTGGGCAGTGGAGTGGGCCCATGGGCCATGTAGCCTGGTTCTGCTCCTACTGTGTTCTAATTCTGTGTTAGATATCAGGAGATGGTTTTATTCCTGTTCTTGGCTGGGGTGGAGATCGCCTTTACAGAAGGTAAGTACTGTAGAAAATAAAGGGACAGAGTGATCTCCTCGATGAGTTTCGATCGCCTAGATGGGTCGGATTGGAATTTCCCAGATTTTTTTCTCCCAAATTGCCATTGGGTGTTTTATCTGGTTTTTCGCCTCTCCCGGGAGATCACATGGGCTAGGGTGGATGGAGAGTGATAGAAGATTTGAGGTTAGGATCAGATCAGCCATAATCTTATTGAATGGTGGAGCAGGCTCGAGGGGCCGATTGACCTACTCCTGCTCCTATTTTTTATGTTCTAAGGTAAGAGTCCATGGGATCCAGGGTGCCTTGGCACATTGGATCCAAAACTGGCTTAGTGTCAGAAGGCAGAGGGTGATGGTGGAAGGTTGTTTTTGTGACTGGAAGCCTGTGTCCAGTGGGGTACCGCAGGGATCGGTGCTGGGTCCCTTGCTGTTTGTGGTCTAAATTAATGATTTGGATGTGAATGTAAAAGGTATGATCAGTAAGTTCGCAGATGACACGAACATTGTTGGGGTGGTAAATAGCGAGGAGGGTAGCCTCAGTCTGCAGGACGATATAGATGGGTTGGTTAGGAGGGGGGAACAGTGGCAAATGGAATTTAACCCTGAAAAGTGTGAGGTGATGCATTTTGTAGGGACTAACAAGGCAAGGGAATACACAATGGAAGGTAAGACCCTAGGAAAGACAGAGGATCAGAGGGACCTTGGAGTGCATGTACATAGATCCCTGAAGGCAGAAGAACAGGTGGATAAGGTGGTTACAAAGGCATGTGAGATACTTGCCTGCATTAGCCGAGGCTTCGAATATAAGAGCAGGGAGGTTGTGATGGAGCTTAACAAAACGCTGGTTAGGCCACAGCTGGAATACTGTGTGCAGTTCTGGTCGCCACACTGTAGGAAGGATGTGATTGATTTGGAGAGGGTGCAGAGGAAATTCACCAGGATGTTACCTGGGCTGGAGCGCTTCAGCTATGAAGAAAGACTTGACAGGCTGGGGTTGTTTTCCTTGGAGCAGAGAAGGCTGGGGGGGGGGGGACCTGATTGAGGTGTACAAAATTATGATGGGCATAGATACGGTAGATAGAAATGAACTTTATCCCTTCGTAGAGGGGTCAATAACAAAGCGGCATAGATTCAAGGTAAGGGGCAGGAGGTTTAGAGGGGATTTGGGGAAGAACTTTTACACCCAGTGGGTGGTTGGAATCTGGAACTTGCTGCCTGATGGGTGGTAGAGGCAGGAACCCTCACATCATTCAAGAAGCATTTCGATGAGCACTTGAAATACCATAGCATACAAGGCTACGGACCAAATGCTGGAAAATGGGATAAATTAGACAGAGCTTGATGGCCGGCGCGGACGCGATGGGCCGAAGGGCCTCTTTCTGTGGTGTATAACTCTACGACTCTATGACTCTATCTATGAGAAGCATCCAGGAAGGTGCTGAACACCATGAGTCTCTTCGCCGGGAGTAAGCAGAAGCCAAGCGCAGGCAGCGCAAGGAGCGCACATCAAGCCATGCACCCCGCCTACATGCCCCTTCAACCACCGTCTGCCCTACCTGTGACAGAGACTGTAGGTTGTAATTAGACTCATCAGTCACCTGTGAACTCATTTTTAGTGTGCGAGCAAGTCATTCTCGGTTCCGAAGGACTGCCTAAGAAGAGAAACCAGGTTACACTGCAATATGATTCTTGTTACTTCTGTTATTAATGGTATTCTGTGTTTCAAGATGTTGAATCTTTGTTAATGCAAGAGTTGTTGTTTAAAAAGCCCACCACATCCTCGCTGCTGTTGGTGTTCCTGGTAAGTCTCTGTATCAAGCTACGAATTCAATAAATCATGTTTAACTGTATTACTGTTCTTATAATTTCCTCTCCCCACACCCTGTCGCTACTTTTGGTGTCCCTGGTAAGTCTCTGTATCCAGCTATTCATTCTGTAAATCATGTTTATCTGTATTTCTCTCCAAGCCATTCCCCATCCCATCCGCACTGAATTCGGCTATTTATTCTGAAGGTGATGCAGTGTTAACAAGATTCAATTGTTCTATATTCAACTCAAGAAAATATATAGGACGAGACTATTTGCTTAACGAATTCCATTCTGCAATCTACACTGAACTATTGTAACAGATCAGAGGAACATTGTCTTTGTGAGGAGAATGTTCACCGAATGACAACAAATCATCGACCTGAAACTTGATCTCTCTCTCTCTCCAAAGCTGCTGCCTGACCTGCTGAATATTTAAAATATTTTCTGTTCTTATTTCAGATTTCCAGCATCCGCAGTAATTTGCTTTTGTTTTCACCTAATGCTCGTCCTGGTTACTGACACAGTCACAGGAACAAATCATGGCAGATCACACCCATATCTTGAAAATGTCTGAAATATCCGCGAATAACTCATTGCAGTCAATGTCTCCTTTCCCACCATCTCCAGTTCTGCATTAGTGGCACTGCTTCTGATGGCTAGAACAGGATTATAAGGATAAATTCTCAAAACACGTTCACTCAGCCATATTTCAATGCGTTTATTTCCAATCTTTGTTTTGAATTAACAATTGGATCCCATGTCCGCCTGTCACAGTTCAGTGGATCTCTCAGTGAGACCCAGAGTGATTCTCTGTTGCCTCCTGCTGCACTGCAGGATAAACAATCCCAGCTGATTGTAACTGAAGTACTGAGGATAAGAAACTCCTTTCATATTTCCTGGATTAAAATTACCTGCACAACTTGGTAACCAACAGGTGAAAAAGTACAAGGATAAATCTCTTCAAATTGAGTTCAAATACTTCACAAAGGTTTCGCCAGGTCGTTGCCTGTGTGATAAATCACGTGACTATGGTGCTAATAAATGCATTTAGTGGGCTATTACCTGGTCAATTATAACTATTTATTTTAATTCAGAATCCATTCCTTACAATGTTATATGGAAAATCTTCCTTTCAATGAGCTACAATTTGTGTCACAGTGTTATACAGCACAGAACGAGCCCCTCTGGCCCATTGTATCTGCACCGGCCATCAAGCGCTATCTATTCTAATCCCAATTCCCAGCACTTGGTCCGCAGCCTTGTATGCTATGGTGTTTCAAGTGCGCATCTAAATGCTTCATGAATGTTGTGAGGTTTCCTGCCTCTACCGCCCTTTCAGACACTGAGTTGCAGATTCCAACCACCCTCTGGGTGTAAAAGCGTTTCCACAATTCCCCTCCAAACCTCCTGCCTCTTACCTTGAAACTGTGCCCGCTGGTTTTTGACACCTCTACTATGGGGAAAAGTTCCTTTCTATCTAACCTATCTATGCCCCTCACAATTTTTGTACACCTCAATCAGGTCCCCCCGCAGCCTTCTCTGCTCTAAAGAAAAAAACCCAAGCCTGTCCAGTCTCTCTTCAGAGCTCAAACGTTCCAGCCCAGGTAACATCCTAGTGACTCTGCTCTGCAACCTCTCGAATGCAATCACATCCTTCCTATTTCAGCGAACCGAGGGCCGACCAGTGCGGACCTGTGAGGAAGCACCTGAGGACAATTCAAATACCGGCGGCAGTTGGGGAGAGGCAGCTGATTCAGTGAACCGAGGCCCGACCAGAGCGGACCTGCGAGGAAGCACCTGAGGATAATTCAAATACCGGCGGCATTTGGGGAGAGGCAGCTGATTCAGCGAACCGAGGCCCGACCAGAGCGGACCTGCAAGGAAGTACCTGAGGAGAATTCAAATACTGGCAGCAGTTGCGGAGAGGTGGCTGATTCAGCGAACCGAGGCCCGTCCAGAGCGGACCTGCGAGGAAGCACCTGAGGATAATTCAAATACCAGCGGCATTTGGGGAGAGGCAGCTGATTCAGCGAACCGAAGCCCGACCAGAGCGGACCTGCGAGGAAGCACCTGAGGAGAATTCAAATACTGGCAGCAGTTGCGGAGAGGCGGCTGATTCAGCGAACCGAGGCCCGACCAGAGCGGACTTGCGAGGAAGCACCTGAGGAGAATCAAATAGCGGCGGCAGTTGAGGAGAGGCGGCTGATTCAGCGAACCGAGGTCCGACCAGAGCGGACCTGCGAGGAAGCACCTGAGGATAATTCAAATACCGGCGGCATTTGGGGAGAGGCAGCTGATTCAGCGGACCGAGGTCCGACCAGAGCGGACCTGCGAGGAAGCACCTGAGGAGAATTCAAATACCGGCGGCATTTGGGGAGAGGCAGCTGATTCAGCGAACCGAGGCCCGACCAGAGCGGACCTGCGAGGAAGCACCTGAGGAGAATTCAAATACTGGCAGCAGTTGCGGAGAGGCGGCTGATTCAACGAACCGAGGCCCGTCCAGAGCGGACCTGCGAGGAAGCACCTGAGGATAATTCAAATACCGGCGGCATTTGGGGAGAGGCAGCTGATTCAGCGAACCGAGGCCCGACCAGAGCGGACCTGCGAGGAAGCACCTGAGGAGAATTCAAATACTGGCAGCAGTTGCGGAGAGGCGGCTGATTCAGCGAACCGAGGCCCGACCAGAGCGGACTTGCGAGGAAGCACCTGAGGAGAATCAAATAGCGGCGGCAGTTGAGGAGAGGCGGCTGATTCAGCGAACCGAGGTCCGACCAGAGCGGACCTGCGAGGAAGCACCTGAGGATAATTCAAATACCGGCGGCATTTGGGGAGAGGCAGCTGATTCAGCGGACCGAGGTCCGACCAGAACGGACCTGCGAGGAAGCACCTGAGGAGAATTCAAATACTGGCGGCAGTTGGGGAGAGGTGGCTGATTCAGCGAACCGAGTCCCAACAAGAGCGGACCTGCGAGGAAGCACCTGAGGAGAATTCAAATAGCGGTGGCTGTTGGGGAGAGGCAGCTGATTCAGCGAACCGAGGCCCGACCAGAGCGGACCTGCGAGGAAGCACCTGAGGAAAATCAAATAGCGGCGGCAGTTGGGGAGAGGCGGCTGATTCAGCGAGGTGAGGCGGACCAATTTAACAGCAGAGGAGAGATGTAAAAAGTAATCCAAGTGTGACGGCACCAGGAAGCAGGTAAGTGATTGGTTGGATTGGTTGGCGAGTATTTCTTTCTTTCTCCTTTTCATTACAAGCTTAAATTCTGCGGGGGGTTTTTCTGGGGTCTCTGTGGTGTAGTGGGGACAGTTGGAAAACCATTTAACTGGTGTAATTAGAGGGATTGATTTAATTTAAATCCAATTAATTAAAGGGGATAATAGCATCTATAATCGGGCAATAAATATTTTAAATGAATTGCACACAATGGAGCAGGTGATGTGTTACTGTTGCGAGATGTGGGAGCCTGTGGACCCCATTGAGGCTAACGGTGATTACTTCTGTGACAAGTGTCTGCTGCTGCAGGATCTCCAGCTCCGTGTTGATGAGCTGGAGTCTGAGCTTCAGACACTGCGACACATCAGGGAGGGGGAGAAGTACCTGGACTCTGTGTATCAGGAGGTTGTCACACCTGTGAAGTTAATTAATTCAGATGTAGCCCATGGTCAGGGACAGGACGGAGTGACATTAGTAGCGAGGCAGTTACGGGGAACCAGGAGGTGTTGTTGGAGGAGCGACAGCCCTTGCTCTTGTCCAACAGGTTCGAGGTTCTTACTCACTGTGGGGATGGGAGCAGGGAATGCAGGGAGGATGAGCAACCTGGCCACAGCACTGTCGAACAAGGGGCCATTCAAGAGGGGGGAGTAAATAGAAATGTTGTAGTGGTAGGGGATAGTATTATCAGCGGGATAGATAGAGTTCTCTGCAGCCAAGAGCGAGAGTCCCGTAGGCTGTGTTGCCTACCCTCTGCCAGGGTTAAGGACAACTCCTCTGGGCTGGAAAGAAACTTGCAGTGGGAGGGGGTGGATCCAGTCGTCGTGGTCCATGCTGGTTCAAACGATGTAAATAGGAATAGGAAGCCAGTTCTGTTAAAGGAGTATGAGCAGCTAGGGGTCAAACTAAAAAACACAACCTCAAGGTTAATAATCTCTGGATTATTACCTGAGCCACGAGCGAATTTGGCTAGGACAAATAAAATTAGAGAGTTAAATGCGTGGCTGAAAGACTGGTGTGTGAGAAATGGGTTTTGCTTCCAGGGACAATGGCGCCAGTACTGGGGCAGGAGGGAGCTGTTCCATTGGGACGGGCTTCACTTGGCCTGTGCTGGGACTAGAGTCCTGGCGCATCATATAACTAGGGCTGCAGAGAGGGCTTTAAACTAACTAGTGGGGAGGAGGTTCCTAGAGAGCAAATAATAAAAATGACAACAGAGAAGGTCATAGAATTAGGTAGCAGTGGGAAAATTAAAAACCAGAGCGTGTCAGGAAGGGATAGAAGGTATGGAGTAAAAGGTAAAGTAATAAAAAGGGCAAAAGCAGGAACTAAGTGTCACAAAACATATTTGAAAGTTCTCTATCTGAATGCCCGTAGCATTCGTAACAAAATAGATGAGTTAATGGCAGAAATAACTACATATGGGTATGATCTTGTGGCCATTACAGAAACATGTCTGCAGGGTGACCATGCCTGGGAATTAAACATACCAGGTTATTTAACGATCAGGAAGGACAGGCAGGAATGAAGGGGAGGTGGGGTGGCTATGTTAATAAAGGAAGGAATCACTGTAATACAGAGAAATGATATTGGGTCAAAAGATCAGGATAATGAGTTTGGGTGGAGATAAGGAATAATAAGGGGAAAAAAAAAATTGTGGGCATTGTCTATAGGCCTCCGAACAGTTGCAACTCGGTTGGACGGAGTATCAATCAGGAAATCGTTGAGGCTTGTAATAAGGGAACATCTATAATTATGGGGGATTTTAACTATCATATTAATTGGGCAAATCAAATTGGGCAGGGCTGCCTTGAGGATGAGTTCATTGAGTGTATTAGGGATGGGTTTCTTGAGCAGTATGTAACTGAACCGACCAGGGGGCAAGCAAGCTTAGATCTGGTCCTGTGTAACGAGACAGGATTAATTAAAAATGTCCTAGTAAAGGATCCCCTTGGAATGAGCGACCATAACATGGTTGAATTCCATATTCAATTAGAGGGTGAGAAGGTTGGATCTCAAACAAGCGTGCTAAGCTTGAATAAAGGAGACTATGAAGGTATGAGAGCGGAATTGAGTAGAGTGGATTGGGAAAATAGATTAAAGGGTAAGACGATATATGATCAGTGGTGTACATTTAAGGAGTTATTTTACAACTTCCAAAAAATATATATTCCACTGAGAAGAAAAGGGTGTAAAAGAAAAGACAGCCATCCGTGGCTATGTAAAGAAATTAAGGATAGTTTTCGACGAAAAACAAGGGCAAATAAGGTAGCCAAATCTAGTGGGAGGATAGAGGATTGGGAAAACTTTAAAAGACAGCAAAAAATAACAAATAGATTGATTAAGAAAGGGAAGATAGTTTATGAAATAAATTGGCAAAAAATATACAAACAGATAGTAAGAGTTTTTATAGTTATATAAAATGAAAAAGGGTGGCTAAAGTAAATGTTCGTCCCTTAGAGGATGAGACAGGGAAGTTAATGGTGGGAAATATGGAGATGGCAAAAACACTGAATGAATATTTTGTATCAGTCTTTACAGTAGAGGACACTAAGAATATCCCAACACTGGACAAACAGGGGGCTATAGGGGGGGAGGAGATAAACACGATCAAAATCACCATGGAAGTGGTGCTCGGTAAAATAATGGGACTCAAGGCGGATAAATCACCTGGACCTGAGGGCTTACATCCTAGGGTCTTGAGCGAAGTGGCGGTATGGATTGTGGATGCAAAGGTAATAATTTTCCAAAACTCCCTGGACTCAGCAAATGTCCCGGCAGACTGGAAAACTGCTAATGTAACACCCTTATTTAAAAAGGGCAGTAGACAGAAGGCTGGAAACTATAGACCGGTTAGCCTAATATCTGTGGTTGGTAAAATTTTGGAGTCCATTATTAAGGAGACAGTAACAGGACATTTGGATAATCATAATTTAATAGGACAAAGTCAGCATGGTTTTATGAAGGGGAAGTCATGTTTGACAAATTTGCTGGAGTTCTTTGAGGAAGTAACATATAGGGTGGATAAAGGGGAACCAGTGAACGTAGTGTATTTAGACTTCCAAAAGGCATTTGACAAGGTGCCACACAAAAGATTATTGCTTAAGATAAAAAAAAACCGGATTGGGGTAATATTCTGGCATGGATAGAGGATTGGCTATCTAACAGAAGGCAGAGAGTTGGGATAAATGGTTCATTCTCAGACTGGCAATCAGTAACTAGTGGTTTTCCGCAGGGATCAGTGCTGGGTCCCCAACTCTTTACAATCTATATTAACGATTTGGAGGAGGGGACCGAGTGTAACATATCAAGGTTTGTAGATGATACTAAGATGGGAGGGAAAGTAGTGAGTGAGGAGGACATAAAAAACCTGCAAGTGGACATAGACAGGCTAAGTAAGTGGGCAGAGATTTGGCAGATGGAATACAATATTGGAAAATGTGAGGTTATGCACTTTGGCAGGAAAAATCGTAGAGCAAGTTATTATTAATGGCAAGAAACTTTGAAGCACTGAAGTACAAAGGGATCTGGGGGTCCTGGTGCACGAAACTCAAAATGTTAGTATACAGGTGCAGCAAGTGATTAAGAAGGCCAATGGAATGTTGGCTTTCATTGCTAGGGGGATAGAATATAAAAATAGGGAGGTATTGCTTCAGTTGTACAAGGTATTGGTGAGACCGCACCTGGAATACTGCATACAGTTCTGGTGTCCATACTTAAGAAAAGACATACTTGCTCTCGAGTCAGTACAAAGAAGGTTCCCTCGGTTATTCCCAGGGATGAGGGGATGAACATATGAGGAGTGGTTGAGTAGATTGGGACTCTACTCATTGGAGTTCAGAAGCATGAGAGGCGATCTTATTGAAACATATAAGATTGTGAAGGGGTTGGATCGGGTGGATGCGGGGAGGATGTTCCCGATGATGGGTGAAACTAGAACTAGGGGGCATAGTCTTAGAATAAGGGGCTGCTCTTTCAAAACTGAGATGAGGAGGAATTACTTCACTCACAGGGTGGTAGGCCCATGGAATATGCTGCCCCAAAAAGCTGTAGAAGCTGCATCTTTACATAAATTTATTATAGAAATAGACAGTTTCCTAGAAGTAAAGGGAATTAAGGGTTACGGGGAGCGGGCAGGAATTTGGACATGAGTCTAGGTTCGGATCGGTCATGGCCCTGTGGTTAGCGGAGCGGGCCCAGGGGCCGTGTAGCCTGATCCCGCTCCTATTTCGTGTGTCTAATTCTGTTAGTTTCAGGAGATAGTTCTGTGATAGAGATTGGCTGTTAGGATCAGATCAGCCATGATCTTACTGAATGGCGGAGCAGGCTCGAGGGGCCGATTGGCCTACTCCTGCTCCTATTTCTTATGTTCTTATGTTTTTATGTATAGTTTGGCGACGAGAACTGCACACAGTATTCCAGCTGTGGCCTAACTAGCGTTTTATACAATTCCATCATAAACTCCCTGCTCTTATATTTTATGCTGCGGGTAATGAATGCAAGTATCCCATATGCCCTCTTAACCAACTTATCTACCTTTCCTGCTGCCTTCAGGGATCTATGTACATGCACGCCAAGGTCCCTCTGATCCTCTGTCCTTCCTAGGGTCCTACCATTCATTGTGTATTCCCTTGCCTTGTTAGTCCTCCCAAAATGAAACACCTCACAATTTTCAGGTTTAAAATCAATTTGCCAGTGTTCTGCCCGTCTGATCAACCCGTCTATGTCGTCCTCGAGACTAAGGCTTCCCTCCTCGCTAATTACCGCTCTACCAATTTTCCTGACTTCTGCGAACTTACTGGTAATACCTCCTACATTCATATCTAAAGCATTAATGTACACTACAAACAGCAAAGGACCCAGCACCGAATCCTGCAGTACACCACTGGACACAGGCTTCCAGCCACAAAAACAACAATCGGTGATCACCCTCTGCCTCCTGCCACAAAGCCAATTTCGGATCCATTGTGCTAAATTGACCTGGATCCCATGGGCTCTTACCTTCTTGACGAGTCTCCCATGCGGGACATTGTCAAAAGCCTTACTGAATTCCATGTAGATTTCATCAATAGCACAACCCTCATCCACACATCTAGTCACTCCCTCGAAAAATTCAATCAAATTGTTTAGACATGATCTCCCGCTGACAATGCAATGCTGGCAATCCTTGATTAATTATTGCCTCTCCAAGTGGAGACTAATTCTTTCCCTCAGAATATTATCCAATAAATTCCCAACCACTGACGTTAGCCTCATTGGCCTATAATTCTCTGGTTTAACCCTACTACCCTTCTTGAACAATGGTATTCCGTCATCTGTCCTCCATTTCATTGGCAGCTCCCCTGTGGCGAGAGAGGTTCTGAAAATTTGTATCAGAGCCCCTGCAATCTTCTCCCTTGCCTCACAAAGAAGGCTGGGATACATTGCATCTGGGACTTGTAGTGTCCGTGTGTTGATAAAGACACTGAAGACAGAAGTTGGTTCATAGGTATTTACTAAGCAAAGTCTGGGGGGGGGGTTTCTAAAGGATATACACAATACACAGGCTTATATAGCCCACGTGGCAATTACCAGCATTACGCACACCTGGGGCTCTTAAAGGCACATACACCACAATTCCTCCCCTTTTAGCTAACCAGTACATCATATTTTAAGTAATTATTAATTACATGTTATATGCAAAATAATATTCATTGATGTAATTAATTTATTATAAGTTAGTCTCTCAGGAGGCTTCCTGACTCGGTCCGGATAATGCCTCGGGGGTGTAGTAGTTTCTGGTCGTGTAGTAGGTTCTTCTGGCAAGGCTGATTCGGCTTGAATGCCAGTGTCGGGTTTTTCGGGTTCCAGTATCACCGGATCGGAGGTAGATATGGGTATCTCTACTTCATCGTTAGATGTATAGAGTGGTGGTGTAGGTTGTCCCTTTTCGGATGACTTTATGATTTGGTCATCATGGCGCCTTATTATGCTTTCTCCGATGTCCACGGTATACATTAGTGGTCGTAGTCGTGTGCAGATAGTTCCAGGCTGCCATTTCTCGGTACGGTAGTCCCGAGCCAAAACCTGTTGACCTATCTAGAAGGTTCTAGTTGGCCTTTCATTCATGCCTTGAAACTGCCGGTTCTCCACGTCACTTCTGATGTTGGGCTTGACCAAATCCAGCCGGCATCTTAGGTTTCTATGGAAGAACATAATGGCGGGAGTTTGGTTGGTAACTGTATGTGTTGCATTCCTGTATGCGAATAAGAAGTTATCCACCTTGTGCTGAAGTTTTATGTCTTCATTACCCATGGCCTTTATGGCCTTCTTGAAGGTCTGGACAAACCTTTCAGCCAATCCATTGGTGGCGGGATGGTATGGGGCGGACGTGTAGTGCTTAACCCCATTGATTTTTAAGAACTTTCTGAATTCTTCGGACACAAATTGCGGTCCATTATCAGAACAGATCTGTTCTGGTAGCCCATTCCTGGCAAATATGGTCCTTAATACTGTGATGGTTTTTTCCGTGGTGGTGGTGGACATCTTTATTACCTCCGGCCACTTGGAGTGTGCATCAACCGCGATTAAGAACATTGAGTCCATAAATGGACCGGCAAAGTCGATGTGTACCCTTTGCCAAGAAGATGAGGGCCACTCCCATGGATGTAGAGGGGCTTGTGGTGGATTGTTTTGGACCTTCTGGCATCCTAGGCAGCTCTTGGTCATTTCTTCGATGTCTCCATCGATACCTGGCCACCATACAAACGCCCTGGCTAGGTTCTTCATTTTCACTCCACCCAGATGCCCCTCGTGAAGCTCCTTTAGCACTTTATCCTGGAGTTTGGGTGGAATCACCACTCTGGTTCCACACATCAAGGTTCCTCGGCACACTGACAGCTGTTCTCTTCTTTGCGAGAATGCTGGCAACAGTGGTTCGCCATGTGCTGCCCATCCCTTCACTGTTAAATCGTAGACCCGTGAGAGCGTCAGGTCATTTCTTGTCTCCCTTTCAATTGCAGAATTTGTCACTGGTAGACATTCCACTATGGTAGAGTGGAATATCTCTACTGGGTCTACTGTAGGTGCCTCTTCTATCGTTGGAACAGTAGGTGCGATAAACCGTCAGCATTCCCATGCTGTTTTGACGCTTTGTATTCTATGTTGTATTGGTGTGCCCCTAGAAAAAGGGACCACCGCTGTAGCCTTTGTGCTGTCATAATGGGAACACCCTTTTTAGGGTTGAATATGGAGATGAGGGGTTGTTGGTCAGTCAACAAGGTAAATTTTTGTCCGTGTAGGTAATGGTTGAATTTCTTTACTCCCCATACCAGGCTGAGTGCTTGGCTGTCGATTTGGGCATAGTTACGCTCAGCTGAGTGCAATGAGCGTGACGCAAAAGCTATCGGCCGTTCCGAGCCATCAGGGAATTTATGCGATAATACTGCTCCTATGCCGTAAGGGGATGCATCGCACGCCAGTCTGATTGGCAGTAATGGATTGTAATGAGCCAAAATTCTTTGGATGTGATTAAGTCTTTGCATTTATGGAAGGCATTTTTGCAGTCTTCGTTCCATTTCCAAATTACTCCTGTTTGCAGCAGTTCATTAAGAGGGTGTAGAAGAGTTGATAGGTTCGGTAAAAATTTATGATAGTAATTTATTAATCCCAGGAACGACCTTAATTGTGAAACATTTTCAGGTGCTGGGGCTTTTATGACCGCCTCAATTTTTTCAGGTGACTTATGCAACCCTTCCTTATTTATTATGTGGCCACAATATGATATTTGATTTCGGAAAAATTCGCACTTGGTGCGATTTGCTCGTAGGCCCCGTTTTCTCAGCCTAGTGAACACCTGCTCTAAATTGGCAAGGTGCTCGTTGTCGTTTTCTCCTATTACAAGGATGTCGTCTAGGTAGCATTGAGTCCCCGGAATCCGTTGGAGGACTTGCTCCATAGCTCTTTGCCAGATAGCTGGAGCGGATGCTACTCCGTAAACCAGTCGATTGTACTGGTACAGACCTTTGTGTTTATTTATCGTGAGATATTTTTTAGAGGCCTCTTCAACCTCCATCTGTAGGTATGCCTGTGCCAAGTCAATTTTGGTGAAACGTTTCCCTCCGGATAGTGAGGCGAAAATATTTTCTATCCTCAGAAGAGCACACTGTACTGTGTGAAGGACCGGGTTTACAGTCACCTTGAAATCTCCACAGATGCGAATTTTTCTCTGTTCTTCAGATCCATCACCCTTCAATGCTTTCTTCATGACTGGGACGATGGGTGTTGCCCACTCGCTCCAATCTATTTTAGATAATACGCCTGCCTTTTCCAAATTCTCCAGCTCTGCTTCGACTGCTGGACGAATTGCGTATGGCACCGGTCTTGCCTTAAAGAACTTGGGAATTGCTGCATCTTCCACTTTTATTGAGGCGGTGATGCCTTTCAAGGTTCCTAGTTTCTCTTGAAACACTTCCTTGGCGTTGGCCAAGATGTCTTTTAATCGTTCAGGTATGACGTCATCGTCATTTTTTTCCTTACTGGTCACCGTCAGTGCCTGAATGGAGTGCCAGTCTAAACGTATTTTTCTGATGCATTCACGTCCCAACAGCGGTGGACCACCATCTTGTAGAACGTATAAATACAACTTCTGTATTTCCTTGCCGTTGTATACAACGGGCACCCTTATTTTTCCTTTGGGGTATACTTTCTGCCGCGTATATGTTTTCAAGATAATGGATGTGTCCTTTAAAGGTATATGCAGAAATAGCCGCTCGTAATCCCGTCGATTTATGACGGTCAGAGCTGATCCTGTATCTAGCTCCATTTTAACTGGGGACCCCGCTATTGTGAGGGTAACCCAAATGGTCTGGTAATCTTCTTTGGCAATGACATTATGTAATTTGAGAGAGCTTAGTCTCTTGTTCCCAGAGTCGCAATCGCTCTTCTGGTCCGCGGAGCCACTGTCCATCATCATTTGTAACTTTCTGTGCTTTTCCTTATTGATTCTTTCCCGTTAGTGGATTTTTTATTTACAGATCGGCACACACGTGGAATGTGTCCCATCTTTCCGCATCGCCTGCATGCTTTTTCCCTGAACCAGCAGTCCCTCTGGTCATGGGTGGATCTGCCGCAGCGATAACATCTCTCGAAACCCCGTTTCATTTCATGGGTGCCGAAGTCCTGTGGCCTTTGCGGTATCTTTGCAGCTCCTATTGCACTGAAAGCCTTGTCCAGTGTAAAATCTTTCTCAGAAGATACCTTTTTTTGTATTTCTACACTTAGGGGATCGCAGATGAATTTGTCTCGCAGAGAATCTGCCAGTCCTGCCTCGAATTGGCAGTGTAGGGTATCAACAATCTCCTCAAAATTCTTGTCCATCGGTTCGGCTGGAGTGATTAAGTTTCGCAACAGCTTGTATGTCTTTGCGGCCATTAGATCAAGAAGCAGTGAAGCTTTTTTTCATCTTCTATTCCATTTGCGGTGCAATATACCTCCACTCTTTCCACATATGTGGTCCAATCCTCTATCTCGTTATCAAAACATCAATATTGCCAAAATTAGGCTCTCTTTCGCTATCAAAAGCATCAATATTGCCAGACTTAGGCATTTCAGAAAAGATATGGTGCTTCCCGCGCTTTTTTTTTCTTTTCTGTAGCAAAGGTATGGCGCTTTCCGTGCTTTCCCGCCGCTGCTGCCGATAACAACGCTTTTTACTGCAGTTTGCGTTCTCTTTATTTTTAATTTACTGTTGGAGACTCGTTTCCGCCGGAGCTCTGAATGCTGACCTGCTTGCCGCGCCGGCCGTCTCCCGAGTGCTCCCTCCCAGTCCGTTATTGCTTGCCTCCGATTTCGCTGCCTGTCTCAGCTGTAGAGCCCGCCGCTGGAGCCCAAGCCTGACCCCCAGGAAGGATTAGCGCAGTACCTGCCACCAGCTTGGCCAGCTGGTGAAACCACAGCTTTTCTCACTTCCTTGAGTCTTCCGGAGGAATCGATGTCCTTGAGGTGCTGCCGAATTGCCGGTAAGTCCGTTTCCACTTCATCGCCACTGTAGTGTCCGTGTGTTGATAAAGACACTGAAGACAGGAATTGGTTCATAGGTATTTACGAAGCAAAGTCTGGGGGGGGTTTCTAAAGGATATACACAATACACAGGCTTATGTAGCCCAAGTGGCAATTACCGGCATTACGCACACCTGGGGCTCTTAAAGGCACATACACCACAGGCCTGGTGTTTTATCCAAATTTATGCCCGCTACAACTGCTGTTACCTACTCCCTCTCAATGCTAATTTGTTCAAGTTTATCACAATCCCCCTGCCTGATCTCTGTGCCTACATCCTCCTTCTCTATAGTGAACACAGATGCAAAATATTAATATAAAACCTCACCTGCACCTTCCGGCTCTGCACACAGGCTGCCACGTTGGTCCCTAATGGCACGTACTCTTTCCCTGGTTATCTCTGTTGCCCTTAATATACTTACAAAACACCTTGTGGTTATCCTTTATTTTGCCCGCTGTTTTTTCATGCCCCCACTTCGGTCTCCTAATTTCTTTCTTATATAATCCGCTGCACTTTCTATACTGCTCTAGGGCTTCCACATGTTTTTAGTAGTTTGTATCTGCCAAAAGCCTCCCTTTCTTTCCCTAATCCATTCTTGTATATCCCATGTCATCCAGGCTTCCCTGGACTTGTTGGTTCCAGCCTTGACCTTTATGGGAACATGTTGGCGCTGTATTCTCTCTATTTGCTTTCTGAATGACTCCCACTGCTCCGATGTGGATTTTCCTACAAGTCCACTTTATCCAGATGCTGCATTATCGTGTTAAAATCGGCCTTCCCCCAATTTAGAACTTTTATTTCCAGTCCATCTTTGTCCTTTTCCATGACTACCTTAAATCTCACCAAATTATTATCACTGTATTATGTGTATTTAAAGAAAACTGTAGAAAGCACAATCTTTAACACACTTCTTACAGCCAGTTATCTTTATAACTGCAGTGCACTTGTATTTATTTTCCTTGTCATTTCATATTACAGCCTTACATTTCAAATACAATTGGCTTTAATTAATGCACGCCAAGATTGCAGTTTCTGTATTTCACCGTTGCATTCATTTTCAGTCCCAAACATAATGGATGTTCTAACGAGGAGCAGGAATCCAAGCGGGATTTCCCCCTCCCTAACATAAAGGGCAATGAAGCGAATTGCACCGCTCCAAAAGCTGACTGATCCCGGGACACAAAGGCTTCCTGCGAGGTTTTGGTCCTTTGTGTCCCTGGTACCTCGGGCAGTACTTTTGTCTGCTGGGCTGAAGGTAGATCTAGCATTTAATCACACATTGATCTAACATCTGTTATTTTCCTGTTGTATTTGGCCCGATTTCATTGATTGATTCTTCAATGTATTCCCGATTATTTTTACAATTAACCCTGTATTCAGCTCTGCGGGTAATAGAAATAGATTATATCATTGAATGTCGCTAATGAGTTGCAGATTTCTCCTCGAATTCCTTCAAACTGCTGCTCTTGCTCCCAGCCTGATGTATAATTTCCCTGTTTATTTCCCCTCCCAGCCTGATGTATACGTTCCCTGTTTATTTCCCCTCCCAGCCTGATGTATAATTTCCCTGTTTATTTCCCCTCCCAGCCTGATGTATAATGTCTCTGGTTATTTCTCTTCCTCACAGTGAACTTAGTGACGATTATGATCCTGTCTCGGGGAAGGTGTGGTCTCTCCAAATGTGTCACTCGCTACCTGCTGGCAATGGCAGCGGCTGATCTACTGGTCGTTCTCCTCGACCTGATACTGAGGCACATTCCGATTGTTTATTTGGAACATTTTCGTTTCGTGCGGTCCATCCCCATGTGTAATATCCATGCCGTCCTGCTTTATGCAGCCACAGACTGTTCTGTCTGGTTCACTGTCACTTTCACCTTTGATCGATTTGTGGCCATTTGCCACCAGAAGCTGAAAACTAAATATTGCACCAAGAAAACGGCAGCTGTGATTCTGGGAACAGTGACTGTGCTGAGCGGTTCAAAGAACATTTTCTGGTATTTTATGTTCACAGGTTGGTATGGTCTTTGGAACATGCCTTGGTTTTGTGATGTAACAAAAGATGTTTTGAATTCACCGGTCTGGGGAGCAATCGAGCTCCTTCATTATATTCTCACACCGGGGGTCCCATTTGTTGTGATTCTGCTGCTCAATGCTCTCACCGTCAGACACATTTTAGTGTCCAGCAGAGCCCGCAGGAGACTCCGGGGTCCCAGCAGTGGGGAGAGTCCCAGAGACCCAGAGATGGAGAGCCGCAGGAAATCCATCATTTTACTGCTTGTTATCTCAGGCAATTTTATCCTGTTATGGGCAGTGTTTGTGGTGGTTTATATATGGAGCCGAATAGGGTCTATCAGGACTGTGTCTGTAAATGCACCTCTTTATTTACAGGAATTGGGATTGATGCTGCAGATGCTGAGTTGCTGCACAAACACTGGGATTTATGCCGTGACCCAAACTAAGTTCAGAGAGCAGTTGAAGAATGTGGGGAAATATCCCTTTACCGTGATTGTAAAATTCATTAAAGGATGATGTGAAGTGGAGACTTTGCAGCCTGACAGCTCCATGGGCCTGATATTGTAGCGAGCCGCTCTCTCCTTGGCCAGCGGGGAGATTCTAAAAACAAAGATGGCGGACCCAGCAATGCGCACAAATATGATGCACTCAGCGCCCGTCAAAAAGATAGCGGCGCCATTGCCCCAGGCAGAAATGGGGACTCCGATCCGCTGCACAAAAATGGTGGGTCCATTGCCGGCACCAAGTTGGCAGAATGCGTATCTCACAAAAAGATGGTGGTTCCGGCACCCTGCACAAAGATGGCACCATGCACAAAGGAGTCAGCTCTGGTGCTCCACACAAAGATGCCGGCTCTAGGGCCCCGCTCAATAAATGCGGCTCCGACGCACGTAACAAAGATGGCAGCTCTGGTTACAACATTATGAAGCTCTATAATTAGCATAATTAATAATTTTTTAATTAATTCTTGGACTATGGCCATCACTGTTAATGCCTGCATTCATTGGCCATCCCTAATTGCCTTGCTTAAGGTGGTGCTGAGCCGTCTAATACAATTGAGTGTCTTTCTCTGCCATTTCAGAGGGCCATTGAGAATCAAACACATTGCTGTGTGTCTGGACTCACATTGCGTCCAGAATTGGTAAAGAAGGCAGATTTCCTTCCCTGAAGGACATTCGTGAACCAGCTGTGTTTTTACGCCAATCCAGTAGATTCATGGTGACCATTACTGACAGTGTCCTTTCGTCCCAGATTTGTTTAAATATTCGAATCTAAATTCACCAGCTGTTGGGACTTGAACTCAGGATCATTCCTCCAGGCATCTTTTTAACTAGTCCAGCAGCATGCCCACTATCCTAAGGTACCCTTCAAATATATTGCCGTTCCTTCATCGTCACTGGTCAAAAGCCTGAAATTCCTTCCGTAAGAGTATTGTGTCAGAACCTTCACCACACTGACTGCAGCAGCACAACATGAAGACCCACCATTTAATCATGGGTAACTGGGGATGGGCAAGAAATACAGGCGTTGACAGCGCCTCCCATATGCTGAGAACAAATACATATAAATAATAAAATGGGAATAAAATCACTGAGTATGAAAATCACTGATTGAAACCAGGCGAGACCTGTGATTAGTGCGGGTCGTCCTGTTCCACCAAACAAATTGTCAACACAAATTGGCTTACCAATTCTATGGTTTTATGATTGATACTACGCACACATTGCCAATTTCCCTTTATTTTCAAAAGATCCTTGATAATGTACCACATATTACCAGAACTGACACCCACGGGAATAAAGTGGCAGTGGCACCAGTGAGTGTTGTGAGGTATATCAGTATTACAGTGACTGGTGTGGGGAATAACAGTCCAGAGTGGGCACGTATCAGAGTGTAGCAGTTAGGGTTGTGAATATAGCATAGTGTTACAGTGAGGGGTGTGGTGTATATCACAATTTTACAGTGACTGGTGTGGGGTATATCAGAGTGTTACAGTAAGGGGTGAGGGGTATATCAGAGTGTTACACTGAGTGGTGCAGTATATCAGAGTGTTACATTGAGGCGTGTAGGTTATATCAAAGCCTTACAGTGACGTGTTTTGGGGTATATCAGAGTGTTACAGCCAGGGGTGTGGGTACATCAGAGTGTCACAGTGAGTAGTTTAGTATGTCAGAGTGTTACAGTGAGGGGTGTGGGGTATATCAGAGTGTTACAGTAAGGGGTGTGGGGTACATCAGAGTGTTACAGTGAGTGGCATAGTATATCAGAGTGTTACAGTGAGCGGTGTAGTATATCAGAGTGTTACAGTGAGGGGTGTGGTGTATATCAGGTTGTTACAGTGAGGGTTGTGGGGTATATCAGATTGTTACCATGAGGGGTGTCTGGTATATCAGATTGTTACAGTGAGGGGTGTGTGGTATAAGAGACTTAGTGTGAAAGGTGTGGTGTATATCAGATGTTTAAAATGAGGGGTATGGGTAATATCAATGTTAGAGTAATGGGCGTGGCATTTATAAGAATGTTACAGGGAGGGCTGTGGGATAACGCATACTATTAAAGTGACTGATGTTGGCTATATCATAATGTTACATTGAGGATGTGGGTTGATGTAATTTACCTCACTATGCACTTGGTTTGCCTATAAAGCAAGGCTTTAATCAACTTGTTTCAGAACATGGAGGTCTAGTTGTACTTCACCAGTCCCTTGTCTTACAAAATGTCCCTGGGCAAGCATGGGGCCAACACCCGAGTATTTATACCCCTTGGAGGGGGCCACCAGCTGGCCGTCCAACATTATTTCATGAATAGTTTCTTGATGAATGAAGAGATTTATAACATTATTCCTGCCTAAATGATTTGGAAGTCCGACGACTTCCTCTTAGCATATCAGGTGAACCACAAGTAGCCACACTCTTTTAGATTTTTGTTAATGGCTGGAAGGCACGTCTCTCCGGACCGTGTCTTGGTCCCTGGGCTGCTTGATCCATACCGGTGGATCGACAGGGCCCGTGTTGCTCTGATCGACCCGAGGGAGGCTGGGGAGATCGTGACTCTGGGTGCGAGTCCCCACAGGTGCAGAACTGGCTTCACCTTGTTGGATAGCTGGGGATTGACCAGAGTCCTAGCCTCGGGTGGCCATCCCACGGGGAGCGCTCGGCTCCCCGAGTGGATCCGGTGGGGCAGCTGGAAGATCTCTCGATGCCCCAGGTAGGGCGTTATCTTCGGGGGAGTGTAGAGCTTCGGCATCATCCCCGTGGGTCCCTCTATCGGTTGGCTCCCTGGAACCGGCCAGAGAGGGAGCCAGGTCCCGAAGCGATACGGTGGACTCCCGGCCATCAGGGTACCGCACATGCACGTATGTTAAGTTGACGTCCGTGATTTCTACCTCGTTGATGAGAGGATCAGTTTTAGATGATCGTACAAATCTTCGGAACAGCACAGGGCCAGGAGCTGCCTACCATGACGGTAGAGATATCCCATGGGTGGAGCGATGCTGGAAGCTGAAGAATCGCTCGTGAGGTGTGACATTGGTAGATATAGAAAGGAGAGACCTGATGGAATGCTACACGTCAGTGAGCATCGTTTCCTACTGCTGATCTGGTAGGTTGCGTGACCTCAGTGCAAGATGAACAGCGGTCCAAATGATAGCATTGTATCTCTCAACCTGTCCCATACCGATGGGATGATATGGTGTCATTATTCTTGAGGCGATTCCCCATTGAGAGCGATAACTTTTGCGTTCGCTTGACATGAAGGAGGGACCCCGATCAGTGTGGATGAAATTGGCCGTACCGCAAAGGGAAAAGACCTGAGGAAGGCATTTGATCACTGTGGAATTAAGCATATTGGGACAGGGGAAAGCAAAGCGAAAGCATGAATATTTGTCCATCATAGTCAGTAAGTAGGTGTTCCGCATTGAGGAAGGCAATGGGCCTTTAAAATCATTGCTGAGTTGTATAGCGTGTATGAGCGAGCAATCCGATGGATGGAAGAATTGCGGTGTTAACTCTGCACAATTTTATAGTAAGAGCACGTTCTTTTCACATTTTCTGTAGAAAATGGGTAATTTTTAGATCGCACAAAGTGCAACATATGGGTAGCGCCAGGATGGCTTAAGTCAGTATGAAGATCCACCAAAGTCGACTTTGACATAGAAGAGCAGAATGCCCGCGTGAGAGTAACCGGGGCCACATTCTCTTCGATAAGCTGATAATGTATGGTGTATGGAAAGGTGGCCAATTCCATCCTCCACAGTTGTATTTTGTTATTTTTGATCTTAATGCATTACCGGTTATTCGGCATAAAGGCCAAGGCGCGCTGATCGGTTATAAGTGTGAAATGGCGACAGCGAGAAAATGACTCCATTTACATGCTGCTTCGATGATGGCCGTAGCCTCCTTCTCGATAGGAGGGTAATGGAGCTCGCTACCCTGCAAAGTTCTGGACAGAAATGCAACAGGTCGACCACCTTGATTCAAGTAACAGAGATCGCCACATCCGATGCATTGCACTCGACCATGAAAGGAAGATTTTCATCAATGGAATGAAGCATGGCTTTTTCTAGTTTTCACTTGAGGTGGTTGAAAGCTGGGTGAAGCAGGGGCTGGATCTTGTCGGAGAAGTGGGGTATCCATTTCGCATAATAGGTGAACATGCCGAATGCCCGACAAACAGAGCCGAGATTCATAGTGGGAGGGAGCTCCTGAAGTGGACGAAGTCGCTCCAGATCCGGTTTGATTTCACCATTGCCCACCCAGTAGCCAAGGATGTTGACGGATGGTACAGATTTCACAGATTTGAACTCATTTCAGATTAAGTCGCGATGATGGAGAACGTCAAAAAATTTCTGGAGTTTGGCATCATGCTCCTTCTGGTCATGCCCAGCAATGTTGATATTATCCAGATATGGAAAAGTGCCTGTTAAGTTCTCCTGTTTGACTAGGCTATCCATTGCCCGTTGAAAGACAGCCACCCCATTGGTGACCCCAAATGGAAGGTGCAAAAACTGATAAAGCTGGCCATTGATCTCAAAGGCCGTATGCTTCTTGTCAGAGTCCTTTAACAGCACTTGATGATATGTGCTCTTTAAATCAAAAGTTGAAAATACCTTGCAGTTGGCAAGGTTATTGACCATGTCATCAATGTGTAATAGTGGGTAGGCATCCAGGTCGGTATACTGGTTAATAGTTTGCGAGTAATCGATGCAAAGACAGCTCTTGTGTTGCTTCAGAGCATTTTGAAAAGCGACGACTTCAGCCCGCCAGGAAGATGAACATTGCTCAATGATACCGTCAGCTGAAGGCGAGAGACTTCTGTCTCAATAAAGGATCGAACATCTTGGCTGAAACGTCGTGACTTAGTGACTATGGGCTTACATCGGGGGGAATGATTGGCAAACAAGGAAGGCTCGTTCAGCGACTCCGCCGAAAGCGCACAAAACAGTAATTTGGAAATAGTAAGCTCCGGTTTGACCATCCAACCTCGAACGTGAGTCTTTTGTGTTGTTTCTGGAAATCCTGTCCCAGGAGCACATCACTGCATAGGTTCTTGAGCACCCCGAGACGGGTGGAGAAATAAGTGCGGCCAATGAGAATAAGGTCGACAAGAAAAAAAGCTGGAAGAATTGGTGGTCAGTGTCATCAGAGCCATTGCAATTTCCCTGTCCGAGGGGTAAATACGCTGTTTTAACTTATTACAGCCCGCTCATTAATGAAGCTGTCAGAGCTGCATGAGCCAATTAGTGCACTGAAAATGTGTCCATTTATCAAAACCTTCGTGGCTGCATGGGACAGACTTTGGGGAAAAACAGCTGTGATGTGAAGAGGGGCAGTTTTCCCCTAGACAGCTGTAACCTTAGTAGTGGTTCTTGGGGTGGAGCAGTTTCATAGATAGCAGCTGTAATCTTAGTAGTGGCTCTTGGGGGAGGAGCAGTTTTATAGATAGTAGCTGCAAAACTAACAGGAGCTCTTGAACGGTATACCTTTGAAAAGTGGCCTTTCTTACTAACAGCGGCTCTTGACTGGCATACATTAAAAAGTGACCTTTCTTACTGCAATGATTGCAGATCGCGTTACGAGCAGGACAAAATTTCCGATAATGGAACGCACCTCCACAGAAGAACACTTCTTTCCAGATTGCCAAGCTGCTGCTAGGGCGGGGTCGTCATCAGTGCAGGTTTCTAGGGTAGGGTTGTTATCAGACGGGTTGGAGTCATCGTCCGTGAGGGCTTCCGCCCGAGGCCTATCGAAATAGTCATTAAAGTGATAGCAGCAGCCCGTGCACGTGGTGAAAGATAGGTGTCTGCATTCCTCTTTGCTAAGTCCAGCGAACATGCCTGGTCAGAGGCAGGCTGTAACTTGAGGGTTTTTTTCTCCAACAGTCGCTGACATATGAAGGGAGATGCAATCCCATTAATAAAGGAATCATAAATTTACTCCTCCTGGTACTGCCCAGCTGTAATAGCTTTAAGATTACAATCCTTGCTGAGCCTGCAAAGTTTCTGAAGGAATTGGTCAAGTGATTCCCCGGGTTATTGTCGAGTTGTGGCCAGTAGATTCCGATCAAATATTTCATTTGGGGACATGAATTATAGCTGCTGTAGTGTTTGGATAGCGCCGTCATAGTCTACACAGTCTTCGATATAATCAAACACATGAGGGGATACATAATTAGCAAGCATTCACAACTTGTTAGGAACATTCTCACGACACTCCTCAAGGAAGTTGCTAAAGGTATGATACCAGTGTTTCCATACATTAGCGGCTGTAAGTGAATTCGGGTCCTGGTCGTTTCTCCATGATGGATCGATTACTTTTCTGAGTTCCCTTCTACGTTTCGAGTTGTAGCTGGCTCTTCCAGAATCACCCAAAGCGTGGAGTCGATATCAAGTTGATTAAATTGACGGAATAAAATTCATACGCACTTGGTTTGAGCATAAAGCAAGGCTTTTATCAACTTGTTTCAGAACATGGAGGGCTAGTTGTACTTCACTAGTTCCTTGTCTTACAAAATGTCCCTGAATGGATGGGGCCAACGCCCGAGTATTTATATTCCTTGGACGTCGCCACCAGCTAGCCGTCCAGCGTTATTTCACGGGTAGTTTCTTGATGAATGATGAGATTTATAACAGTACTGAGTCGCACACAGAGCTGGATGGGCTCAGGATGATTCCTGGCCGCTTGTATGTCAGTCGTTCACAGTCGATGAGGTACTGAGCCCCACACAGAGCAGGAAGGACCCAGGCTCCATTTCCGGTTTGTGCTATGTAATTTATTCTCATTCGGTGAGTTACTGAGCCGTACACACAAATCAGGAATGGCCTAGACTCTATTCCCACCCTGTGGTATGTCAGCTACTCTCATTCGATGAGGTACTGAGCCCAACAAAGAGTAGGAATGGCACAGGCTCAATTTCCAGTTTGTGATATGCCATTTATTCTCATTCTGCGAGGTACTGATCAGGAAGGTGCTAGGCTCCATTCCTTGTCCTGTGGTGTTTTCCCTGATCTCACCCGATGTGATACTGAGCACAACACCCACAGCAGGAAGGGCACAGGCTTCTTTGCTGGCCTGATGTATGTCTGTTATTCTCACTTTGTGAGGTTCTGAGCAACACACACAGAGCAGGATGGGCCTATGCTCTACTCCCGGCTTGTGGTATGTCAACTGTTTTCAGTCGGTGATGTACTGATACCCACATACAGAGTAGGATTGGCCCAGGCCCTGTTAATAGAACTGAACTGCTGAAGTGCTCAGCCCCACAGAGCAGGAAAGAAGCAGGATCCATTCATGCCTTTCCTGTGTTAGCTGATCTGTACTTGTGGGGTACTGAGTCCCACACAGAACTGGATGGACCTAGGATCAATCCCAGGCCTGTACTGCGTTAGCAGATGTCACTCAGTCTGGTAATGAACCCCACACAGAGCTGGATGGGCCCAGTAACAATCCACAGCCTGTGGTGTCTTAGCTGATCTCATCAATATGGTGCTGAGTCACACACACAGCTGGATGAGCTCAGGATCATTTTATGGCCTATTGTATGTCAGTTGTTCACAGTCGTAAAGGAACTGAGCCCCACACAGTGCAGGAAGGGGCCAGGCTCCATCCCCAGCATGTGATATCTCTGTTATGCTCATTCGGTGAGGTACTGAGCCCTGCACACAGAGCAGGAAGGGCCCAGGCTCCATCCCCAGCATGTGATATCTCTGTTATGATCATTCGGTGAGGTACTGAGCCCTGCACACAGTGCAGGAAGGGCCCAGGCTCGATCCCCAGCATTTGATATCTCTGCTATGCTCATTCGGTGAAGTACTGAGCCCTGCACACAGTGCAGGAAGGGCCCAGGCTCGATCCCCAGCATGTGATATCTCTGTTATGCTCATTCGGTGAGGTACTGAGCCCAGCACACAGTGCAGGAAGGGCCCAGGCTCGATCCCCAGCATGTGATATCTCTGTTATGCTCATTCAGTGAGGTACTGAGCCCTGCACACAGAGCAGGAAGGGCCCAGGCTCGATCCCCAGCATGTGATATCTCTGTTATGCTCATTCGGTGAGGTACTGAGCCCTGCACACAGAGCAGGAAGGGCCAAGGCTCCATTCCCCGCCTGTGGCATGTCTATTATGCTCATTTGGTGAGTTACTGAGCTCCACAAAGTGCAGAAAGGGCCCAGGATCATTCCCTGTCCTGTGGTCTGTTCCCTGATCTCACCTGGCGTGACACTGAGCACCACACAACGTATGTCCAGGCTCCATTCTCGGCCTGTGGTGAGTCAGTTATTCTCATTGATAAGGAACAGACCCTCACCCACAGAGCAGGAAAGGCCAAGTCTCTATTCCCTGCCTGTGGTATGTCAGATGTTCTCATCCGGAGAGGTACTGAGCCCCACCCAGTGAGAAGAAAGCGAACAGGCTCCATTCCCGGCCTGTGGTGTGTCAGTTATTCTCATTGATAGAGGGACTGATCCCCACACACAGATTAGCAAGGGCCCAGGCTCCATTCCTGAACTGTGGTATGTCTGTTTTTCTCATTCGGTGAGGTACTGAGCTGCACCAATTGCAGCAAGGGCCCATGATCATTCCCTATCCTGTGGTGTTTTCCTTGATCTCACCCAGTGTGACACAGAGCAGAATGGGCCCAGGCTCCATTCCTGGCCTGTTGTTTATCGGTTGTTCTCATTTGGAGAGGTACTGAGCCCCACACACTGAGCAGGAAGGACCCAGGATCATACCCTTTCCTGTTGGTGTTTTCCCTGATCTCACCCCATATGTTACTGACCACCACACACAGAGTCGGAATGGGCATGGCTCCATTCCCGGCATGTGCTATATCACTTGTTCTCATTCGGTGAGATACTGGTCCCCACAAACAGACAAGAAATGGTCCAGGCTCTTTTAACAGATCAGCCCCACAGAACAGGAAAGAGGCAGGATCAATCCCGTCCTGAGCTGATCTCACACAATGATCCCCACACACAGTGCAGGATAGGCCCCGGATCAATCCACCGAATTGTTGTGTAAGCAGATTTCACCCAGTGTGGTACTGAGACCCACTCAGAGCAGGATGGGCCAAGAAATATTCCCCGACCTGTGGTGTTTTAGCTCTTCAAACCCAGTGTGGAACTGAGCCCCACATAGAACAGGATGGGCTCAGAATCAATCCACCGAATTGGTTTGTAAACAGATTTCACCCAGCGTGCTACTGAGCCCCACTCAGAGCAGGGCATTCTGAAGAGGGAGGGTGAACAGTCAGAAGTCGTGGTTCACACTGGGACCAACGACATGGGTAGGAAGAGGGATGAGGTCCGGCAGCAAGAAGTTAGCGAGCTAGGTAGCAGATTAAAGAGCAGGACCTCAAAGGTAGTAATCTCTGGATTACTCCCGGTGCCACGTGCTAGTGAGTATAGGAATAGGAGGATAGAGCAGATGAATGCATGGCTGAAGAGTTGGTGCAGGAGGGAAGGCTTTAGTTTCCTGGATCACTGGGTCTGCTTCTGGGGAATGTGGGATTTGTACAAGTCGGACGGTTTGCACCTGAACCAGAACGTGACAAATATCCTTGCGGGGACATATGCTAGCACAGTTGGGGGGTTTAAACTAACTTGGCAGGGGGATGGGATAAACAGTGGAGCTATAATAGGGGGTGATGTACAGCCAAATATAGAGGAAAAAACAAGTCAGATTCGAAGGCAGAGCAAATATGTAACGGCACAAGGGAGTAGGGCAAGGCTGGATGGCATTTATTTTAATGCAAGGAGTCTTGCGAATAATGTGGATGAACTGAAGGTATTGATGAACACATGGGAGTATGATATTGTTGCTCTCACGGAGACATGGTTGAGGGAGGAGCAAGACTGGCAGCTCAATATTCCGGGGTATAGAATCTTCAGGCGAGACAGGGGGGGTGGGTAAAAGAGCAGGGGGTGTCGCAATATTAATTTAGGAGTCAATTACTGCTGTAAGGAGGGATGATATATTAACAGGTTCCTCTAATGAGGCCATATGGGTAGAACTTAAAAACAAAAGGGGGCAAGCAATTTGCTGGGAGTCTACTATAGTCCCCCTAACAGTCAGGGGGAGAGAGAGGAACAGATATGTAGGCAAATCTCAGAGAACTGTGCAAATTATAGGATAATAATAGTGGGGGATTTCTACGTCCCCAATATTAACTGGGATAGTCAGAGTGTGAAAGGCTTGGAGGGTGCAGAATTCTTAAAATGCATCCAGGAGAGCTTTTTGAGCCAGCATGTAGAAAGTCCTACAAGAGATGGGGCGGTACTGGACCTAATTCTAGGGAATGTGGCCGGGCAAGTAGTAGAAGTGTTCGTCGGTGAGCACTTTGGTGACAGTGACCATAATTCGGTGAGATTTAAGGTAGTCATGAAAAAAAGGACAGGGATGGACTGGAAACAAAGGTTCTAAATTGGGGGAAGGCCGATTTTTATATGATAAGGCAGGATCTGGCCAAAGTGAACTGGGATCAGTTACTTATAGGAAAATCCACATTGGAGCAATGGGAGTCTTTCAGAATGGAAATTGAAAGAGTACAATGGCAACATGTTCCCGTAAAGGCGAAGGGTGGGACCAACAAGCCCAGGAAACCTTGGATGTCAAGGGATATACGAGAATGGATTAGGAAAAAAAGGAGGGCTTTTGGCAGATACAAAGGACTACAGACAGAGGAAGCCATAGAGGAGTATAAAAAGTGCAGGGGATAATTAAGAAAGAAATTAGGAGAGCGGGGAGGGGCCATGAAATAACACTGGCGAGCAAAGTAAAAGAAAATCCTAAGGTCTTTTGCAAGTATATTAAGTGCAAGAGGATAACTAGGGAAAGAGTAGGGCCCATTAGGGTGCAAAGTGGCAATCTGTGTGTGGAGCCAGAAGATGTAGGTGGGGTTTTAAATTAATTTTTTGCAGCTGTGTTCACTGTGGAGAAGGACGATGTAGACATAGAAATCGGGCAGGGCGAGTGTGATATACTTCAAAATATTAGCATCGAGAGGGAGGAGGTACGACCAGTTTTAGCAGGCTTAAAAGTGGATAAATCCCCAGGCCCGAACGAGGTGTATCCCAGGCTGCTGTGTGAGGCAAAGGAGCAGATTGCAGGGGAGCTGACACAAATTTTCAGAAACTCTCTGGCCACAGGGGATGTGCCAGAGGAGTGGAGGACAGCTAATGTAGTACCATTATTCAAGAAGGTTAGTAGGGATAAACCAGGGAATTACAGGCCAGTGAGCCTAACATCAGTGGTAGGGAAATTATTGGAAAAAATTCTGAGGGACAGAATTCGTCTCCACTTGCAGAGGCACGGATTAATCAGGAATAGTCAGCATAGCTTTGTCAAGGGAAGATCATGCCTGACTAATTTGATTGAATTTTTCGAGGGGGTGACTAGGTGTGTGGATGAGGGTAGTGCAGTGCATGTGGTATACATGGATTTCAGTAAGGCTTTTGATAATGTCCCGCATATGAGACTGGTCAAGAAGGTAAGAGCCCATGGGATCCAGGGTGCCTTGGCACATTGGATCCAAAACTGGCTTAGTAGCAGAAGGCAGAGGGTGATGGTCGAAGGTTGTGTTTGTGAATGGAAGCCTGTGTCCAGTGGGGTACCGCAGGGATCGGTGCTGGGTCCTTTGCTGTTTGTGGTCTATATTAATGATTTGGATGTGAATGTAAAAGGTTTGATCAGTAAGTTCGCAGATGAATTGAAAATTGGTGGGGTGGTATATAGCGAGGAGGGTAGCCTCAGTCTGCAGGACGATATAGATGGGTTGTTCAGATGGGCGGAACAGTGGCAAATGGAATTTAACCCTGAAAATGTGAGATGATGCATTTTGGAGGGACTAACAAGGCAAGGGAATACACAATGAATGGTAAGACCCTTGGAAAGACAGAGGATCAGAGGGACCTTGGTGTGCATGTACATAGATCCCTGAAGGCAGCAGAACAGGTGGATAAGGTGGTTAAAATGCATATGGGATACTTGCCTTCATTAGACGAGGCATAGAATATAAGAGCAGGGAGGTTATGATGGAGCTGTACAAAACGCTGGTTAGGCCACAGCTGGAATACTGTGTGCAGTTCTGGTCACCACACTATAGGAGGGATGTTATTGCTTTGGAGAGGGTGCAGAGGAGATTCATCAAGATGTTACCTGGGCTGGAGCGCTTCAGCTATGAAGAAAGACTGGACAGGCTGGAGTTGTTTTCCTTGGAGCAGAGAAGGCTGAGGGGGGTCCTGATTGGGGTGTACAAAATTATGAGGGGCATAGATATGGTAGATAGAAAGGTACTTTTTCCCTTAGTAGAGGGGTCAATAACAAAGGGGCATATATTCAAGGTAAGGGGCATGAGGTTTAGAGGTTATTTGAGGAAGAACTTTTTCACCCAGAGGGTGGTTGGAATCTGGAACCCTCAGAACATTCAAGAAGCATTTGGATGAGCACCTGAAATTCCATGGCATACAAGGCTACGGAGCAAATGCTGGAAAATGGGATTAGATTAGACAGGGCCTGATAGCCGGCGCGGCCTCTTTCTGTGCTGTATAACTCTATGACTCTATGACTCTATGAGAGCAGCAAGGGCCCAGGTTCATTCCCAGGCCTTTGGTGTGTTAGCAGATATCCGGAACGGTGGTATAGTGATAATGTGGCTGGACTAGTAATTCCGAGGCCTAGACTAATGATCCAGAAAAGTGAGTTCAAATTCCACCAACGCAGCTGTGGAATTTAAATTCAGTTGATTAAGTATATCTGGAAAAAAAAGTTTACATCAATAACGGTGACCACAAAAGTACCAGATTTTCATAAAAACCCTTCTGGTTCACTAATATCGTTTAGCGAAGGAAATCTGCCATTCTTACCTGGTCTTGCGTATAAGCGACTCCAGACCCACAGCAATGTGGTTGACTCTTAACTGCCCTCTGAAATGGCAATTAGGAATGGCCAATAAATTCTGGCCTTGCCAACGACGACAACAACCCGTGAACGAATATAAAAGAAACTCTGAAGCACTGTGAATGAGGCCCACAAGAAGCAATATGGGCCCAGTGTCATTCCCCGGCCTATGGTGTGTCAGCTGATCTCACCCGATGTGCTGCTGAGCCCCACAGAGAGCAGGATGGGCCCAGGATCATCCCATGGCCTGGTGAGTTACTGAGCCACAAGGCACAGGACAGTTCCCGGCATCCTCTCTGGTCTATGCTGAACTATCGCATCTCACCTGCTCTCTGGATCGAACACAACACATGCTAGCCGACCCACCACCCAAAAACTGCTCCAGTCTCAAATAACTGAACCAGAAACCTTAAAGTTAGCCATTACCCGAAAGTGATGCCAGTGCTCGGCCTGATTCAGGGATCATTAATTGTTGGAAAACATTAACCCGATTACATTACTGATGCCAGAGTTTCAAAGAATGTTCTAGGCTGAATAAAGCAATCACATGGAATAAACGGTGAAAGTTAATAGCTCGGCATCCTGGGCACCGACATCACTAAACAGCCACCTGTGTAAGTAATATTTCAGAAAAATGGGGCTGAATCCTCCAACAGATGGGAGAAATGCAGTCATACCGTGGAATACATATTTACACAGTTACGGATAGTCCAGAAACACTCACTGACCACACAGTTTGACGGCATAAGGTAGAAATCAGCTTCTGTCCTAATAACAATTAAATATGCCCGCATTTCTGTGAGAAGTGGTGTTTTCTGTTCGTGGAGTAGTGGCTGTTCGCTTGACTGGGTGCCTCATTTGCAAACGAAGGAAACGTGCACTGAGACACTCAAATTACATGATTCTATTAGTGCCAGTCAGGTGGGCACAGCTGCACGAGACACTATTCCATCTCATGGTTCATATATTTAAATAGAGATATTGAGAATGAACACTCAAAGCAATCCAACATTCAATCAATGTCACTTTAATCATCAAACCCCTTGACTGGACAACCCTAAGAAATGCAGATCAGGCTATGACGGTAAACTGACCTGTTTAATTGCGGGAGGCAGACTAAGCAATGAAGGTCCGATTCCCTGCCGTAGTGGCTCCATTCCCGGCCTTTGGAATTTCAGTTGTTCTCATTCGGTGAGGTACTGAGCGCTATTCAGTGACAAGGAAGGGCCCAGGGTCCATTCCCGGCCTGTGGTATGTCTATTGTTCTCATTTGGAGATGGACTGTGCCCCGCATGCAGAGCAGCAAGTACCCAGGTTCATTCCCTCTCCTGTGGGATGTTAGCTGATCTCATCAGGGGTGATACTGAGCACCACACACAGAGCAGGATGGGTCAAGGTTCCATTCCAGGCCTCTGCTATTTCAGCTGTTCTCATTCAGTGTGTTACTGAGCCCCACACAAAGAGCAGGATGGGCCCAGGATCATTCTACGTACTGTGTTGTGTTAGCTGATCACACAGTGTGGTAACGAGTCCCACAAAAAGCAGGATTGGCTCAGGATTGTTTATCTGCCTGTGGTGTGTTAGCGGCTCTCACCCAGTGTGGGACTGAGCACCACACAGAGCAGAATTGGACTGGGATCATTCCAGTCCTGGTGGGGTGTTAGATGATATCACCCAGTGTGGTACTGAGCCCCACACTTAGAAGGATGTGCCCAGAATCATTTCCAGGCCTGCGTTGCGTTAGCTGATCTCACCCAGTGTGGTACTGAGCACCACACTGAGCTGGATGGGCCCAGGACCGTTCCATAGCCTGTAGCGCATCAGCTGATTCCCCCACTGTGTTACTGAGTCCCACACTCAGCAGATTGTACCCAGGATCATTTCCAGGCCTGTGGTGTATTAGCTGATCTCACCCAGTTTGGTACTTAGCACCACATAGTGGAGGATAGGCCCAGGCTCCATTCCAGGCCTGTGCTGTGTCAGTTCTTCTCATTCGGTGAGGTACTGAACCCCACCCAGAGAGATGGGGGCCCAGGCTCCATTCCCGGCCTGTGGTATGTCTATTGTTCTCATTTGGAGATGGACTGTGCCCCGCATACAGAGCAGCAAGTGCCCAGGTTCATTCCCTCTCCTGTGGGATGTTAGCTGATCTCATCAGCGGTGATACTGAACACCACACACAGAGCAGGATGGGTCAAGGTTCCATTCCAGGCCTGTGCTATTTCAGCTGTTCTCAGTGTGTTACTGAACCCCACACAAAGAGCAGGATGGGCCCAGGATCATTCCACGACCTGTGTTGTGTTAGCTGATCACACATAGTGTGGTACTGAGTCCCACAAAAAGCAGGATTGGCCCAGGATTGTTTTTCTGCCTGTGGTGTGTTAGCGGCTCTCACCCAGTGTGGGACTGAGCACCACACAGAGCAGAATGGGACTGGGATCATTCCAGTGCTGATGTGGTGTTAGATGATATCACCCAGTGTGGTACTGAGCCCCACACTTAGAAGGATGTGCCCAGGATCATTTCCAGGCCTGCGTTGCGTTAGCTGATCTCACCCAGTGTGGTACTGAGCACCACACTGAGCTGGATGGGCCCAGGACCGTTCCGTAGCCTGTAGCGCGTCAGCTGATTCCCCCACTGTGTTACTGAGTCCCACACTCAGCAGATTGTACCCAGGATCATTTCCAGGCCTGTGGTGTATTAGCTGATCTCACCCGGTGTGGTACTTAGCACCACATAGTGGAGGATAGGCCCAGGCTCCATTCCAGGCCTGTGCTGTGTCAGTTCTTCTCATTCGGTGAGGTACTGAACCCCACCCAGAGAGATGGGGCGCCCCGGCTCCATTCCCGGCCTGTGGTATGACTGTTATTCTCATTGGGTGAGTTAATGAGCTCCACACAGTGCCGGAAGGGTGCAGGATCTTTGCCTGTCCTCTGGTTTGTTAGCTGATCGGACCCGGTGTGATACTGAGCACCACACACAGAGCAAGATGGGTGCATGTTATATTCCCGGCTTATGCTGTGCCAGTTATTCTCATTTGTTGAGCAACTGAGGCCCACACGCAGAGGACGAAGGGCCCAGATTCCATTCCTGGCCTGTGGTATTCTGTTGTTCTCATTTGGTGAGGTACTGAGCACCACACAAATAGCAGGAACGGGCCTGGAGCCATCCAGGGCTATGGTATGTTAGTTGTTCTCATTTAGTGAGCAACTGACACCCACACAGAGCAGGAAATGCTCGGAATCTGTTAACAGATCTGAACCGGTCTAGTGCTCAACCCCACTTTACAGGAAAGGCGCAGGATCTATCCCGGCCTGTCCTGTGTTAACTGATTTCCCCCGTGTGGTACGCAGTCATACATGAGAGCAGGATGGGCCCAGGTGCAATTTCCAACCTGTGGTATTTCAGTTGTTCTCATTCATTAAGTTACTGAGCCCCACACACGGGGCTTGAAGGGTCAAGGCATCATTACCGTCCTGTGCTATATCTGTTATTCTCATCCGCTGAGGTACTGAGCCACAAACACTGGGCCTGAAGTGTCAAGGCATCATTCCCTGCCTGTGGTATGTCTGTTATTCTCATTCGGTGAGGTAATGAGCACCACACACAGAGTAGGAAGGGTCCAGGATCATTCCCTGTGCTATGGTATATCAGCTGTTCTCATTTGATGGGAAACTGTGCCCCGCAGACAGTGAAGGAAGTGCCCTTGATCATTCCCTGTTCTGTGGTGTTTTCCCTGATCTAACCCGGTGTGATGCTGTGTACCACACACAGAGGCAAATGGTATGTTGGCCTTCGTAGCAAGAGGGTTCGAGTACAGGAACAAGGATGTCTTGCTACAGTTGTACAGGGCCTTGGTGAGACCGCACCTTGAGTACTGTGTGCAGTTTTGGTCGCCTTACCTGAGGAAGGAAGTTCTTGCCATGGATGGAGTGCAGCGAAGATTCACCAGGCTGATACCTGGGATGGCAGGAATGATGTATGAGGAGAGATTGTGTCGATTGGGCTTATACTCACTGGAGTTTAGAAGATTGAGAGGGGATCTCATCGAAACTTATAAAATTCTGTCAGGCCTGGACAGACTAGATGCAGGAAGGATGTTTATGATGGCCGGGGATTCCAGAACCAGGGGTCATAGTCTAAGGATAAGAGGTAAGCAATTTAGGACTGAAATGAGGAGGAATTTCTTCACCCAGAGAGTGGCGAACCTGTGGAATTCTCTGCCACAGAGGGCGGTGGAGGCCAGTACATTAAATATATTCAAAAAAGAGTTGGATATATTTCTTAATGCTAAAGGGATCAAGGGATATGGGAAGAAGGCAGGGACAGGCTACTGAATTTGGATGATCAGCCATGTTCTCATTGAATGGCAGAGCAGGCTCGAAGGGCCGAATGGCCTACTCCTGCTCCTATCTTCTATGTTTCTAGAGCAGGAAGGGGCTTGGCTCCATTCCCGGCCTCTGGTATATCAGTCGTTCTCATTCGGTGAGGTACTGATCCCCACACACAGAGCAAGAATGACCCAGATTCTGTTAACAGTTCCGACTCAGTGCAGTGCTCAGCCCCAAAGAACAGGGGAATGATGCAGGATCCATCACGGCCTGTCCTGCGTGTGGTACCGAGTCACACACCGAGCATGAAGAACCCAGGTTCCATCCCCGGCCTGTTTTGAGTGAGCTGCTCTCACCCAGTGCAGTATTGAGACAAAACTAGACCAGGATAGGTCCAGGAGAATTGCCCGGCAAGTGGTGTTTTATCTGATCACACCCGGTGTGGTACTGAGGCTCGCACGGAACAGAGTGGGCTCAGGATCATTCCAGCGAATTGGTGATTTAGCAGATTTCACACGGTGCGGTACTGAGCCCCACACAGAGCAGGTTGGACCCAGGATCATTTCATTGGCTGTGGTGTGTTAGCTGATCTCACCCAGTGTGATACTGAGCACGACACTGAGCAGTGTAGGCCCAGGATCATTCCACGGCCTGTGGTGTGTTAGCTGATCTCACCCAGTGTGATGCTGAGCCCGATCCTGAGCAGGATGGGTCCAGTATCATTCCCCCTCCAGTGGTATGTTAGCTGATCTCACCCGGTGTGGTACTAAGTACCACAAAAAGCAGGACGGGCCCAGTATTATTCCGCAGCCTATAGTGTGTCAGATGATACTTCCAGTGTGTTACTGAGCCCCATAATGAGCATGATGTGCCGAGGATAATTTCCAGCCCTGCTGTGTGTTTCCTGAACTCACCCTGTCTGCTAATGAGCCCCACACAGAGCAAGATGGGCCCAGGGTCATTCTGCAGCCTGTAGCGTGTCTGCTGATAGCTACAGTGTTCTACTGACTCCCAGACTGAGCAGGATCTGCTCAGGATCATTCTCCGGCCTGTGCCGGGCTAGCTGACACCTCCCAGTGTACTACTGAGCACCACACTACGCAGGACAGGCCCAGGACTCTTCCTAGGCATGTGGTGTGGTTCCTGAACTCACACCGTGTGGTACTGAGCCCCATACAGAGCAAGATAGGCCCAGGATGTTTCCCTGGCCTTTGGTGTGTTGCCGATCGCATCCGGTATGGCACTGGCCCGACAGAGTGCAGGATAGGCCCAGCCTCCATTACCAGCCTGTGCTGTGTCAGTTATTCTCATTTGGTGAGGTACTGAACCCCACCCAGAGGGAAGGGAGGGCCCAGGCTCCATTCCCGGCCTGTTGTATGTCTGTTATTCTCATTCGGTGAGATACTCAGCTTCACACAGTGCAGGATGGACGCACGATCATTCCCTTTCATGTGCTATGTCAGTTCTTCGCATTTGGAGTTGAACTGTGCACTTCACACAGAGCAGCAAGTGCCACGACCGTCCCCTCTCCTGTGGTATGTTAGCTGTTCTCACCGGGTGTGATACGGAACACCACATGCAGAGCAGGAAGGGCCCACGCTCCATTCCCAGCCTGTGTTATGTCTGTTAATCTCAATAGATGTACTGAACTCTACACAGTGCAGGGAGGGCCGGGTCATTCCCTGTCCGGTGGTGCTCTTCGTGATCTCACCCGGTGTGATCCTGAGCACCAGACACAGAGCAGGAAGGGCCCAGGCTCCTTTCCCGGCATGTTGTGTGCCGTTATTCTAATTTGGTGAGGAACTGAACCCCAAACACAGAGCAGGAAGTTCCCAGGATCTATCCCTGTCCTGTGGTGCTTTCCTCAAACTGACGCTTTGTGATACTGTGCATCTCACAGAGAGCAGGAATGGGCCTGGCTGCATTCTCGGCCTGTGGTATAACAGGTGCTCTCCAATCGGTGAGGTACTGATCCCCAAACACAGAGCAGGAAAGGCCCAGGCTCTGTTAACAGATCTGAACTGGTGTAGTGCTCAGCCCCACACAGCAGGAAAGAGGCAGGATCCATCCCGGCCTGTGCTGAGTGAGCTGCTCTCACCCAATGATCCCCACACACAGTGTAGGATAGGCCCAAGAGCATTCCCCGGCCTCTGTTTTTTAGCTGATCTCACCCAGTGTGCTGTTTAGCCCCACACAGAGCAGGATGCGCCCAGGATCATTCCCTGGCCTGGTGAGTTACCGAGTTGCAAAAAACAGGACAGTTCCAGGCATCCTCTCTGGTCTGTGCTGAACTATTGCATCTCACCTGCTGTCTAGACCTAACACAGCATATGTAAACTGACCCACCACCCAGAATCTGCTGCAGTATCAATTAACTGAACCAGAATCCTTAAAGGTAGCAATTGCCCGAAAGTGATGCCAGTGCTCGGTCTGATTCAGGGATCATTAATTGTTGGGTGAAAACATTAACCCGATTACATTACTGATTCCAGATATTCAAAGTGTAAGATTCGCAATTTTCAGCAAAAATCACGCAAGAAAACTGGATAAAATAAGACTGTTTATTGACCAAAGTAAGCTTGCACAGAAAAACCTTTGATAAAAGGGCATACAAAATGGCTGCCAGGCCCCGTGATCAGTTTCTGAACCATTTTATTTCTGTTACTGCAAGCCAGACAGGCTTGTGGATTGAAGACAGTGAGCCCGCGAAAGCCAGTATCTGGGAACCGAAACTCAGAGGAACAGCATACATATTCAATGGATTACAAGTACAGGATGGGCCCATCAAGGTATGGGCGGACAATGCAAAATCACTCATACCCATTTATTGTACAAAGGAAAAACCGTTTAGCAGCCATCAAGGAAAATCTCGGGACCGATCAATATGCGAACCGAGCCGCGGTGACAATGCAAAAGACATTATCGGCCAGGAAGGCCAGTTTAAGTTATCACCGGCTCCGTTACAAGACAAAGCGCCCCTGCAGAGATTTCTGCCCGCCAAAATTAATACAAAGACAGGACTATGATTTGGCGGGAGATAAGACTGTCCCAAAAGAGTATAACTATGGATTGAAAGTCCATCTAAGTTACTTCAGACTTCGGGTAACTTGAACAACTTCACTTGACTGGACGGCGGCTGCTTCTTCTTCTTGGACGACTTCAACTTCTTCGGACGGGGCCAGGATCGGCGCCTCTTCCACTTCGGCAGATGCAGAGTCGATGAAAACTTTTTCATTTTTTTTAAAGACGGACGGTTTCGGTAAAAGGACAACGTGGTCGGTGTTCAGCCAAACAAGGCTCGGCCACGACGAGAAGACGACGAGGGTGGCCCGGGTACAGGGGTCGGGAGATCATCGACGACCCAGGCCGACGGAGAAGAAACCCTCTGGAGGACTGGCGATCTAGGCCACAAAATTCTCCCATGTGCATAGCCTGCATCTGGGTCTGCTCCATGAACCCAAATCGACTTAGTGGATCTCAACCTTAACGAGCGCTCATCGAGGCTGCGTCTACCCCACCGCTTCGAGAGAGAGAGAATATCGACTGCGCCAGAAGTTTCCAAATCCACGTGACGACGGAAAGCGGTGCCAAAAAGGCTGCGAACCCCCCTTTCTCACGATTTCGAGAGTGGTGAGCATGATCCCAGGTTCCCCAGGTCGAAACTTAGTTTAGGTATAGGGGAGGGAGTTAAGGGAAATCGTAATGTGTTTCCCCTTTTACGACGTGCCGTGTGTTCCCCATTTCCATAGAGTCAAGTTCATAAATTTGTGCATGATTGTAGTTACTTTAATCTGTGCCGATGACATGTATTTTGTAATGCTTCAAACTGTTTAAAAATAAAAGCATCCATTTCGTGCTATTCAGCCTGGTCTATTGAGTTCTTTTCTCTGCACTACTGTTCTCTGCATCTAAGTCCAAGGTCTAGAACCGTAGGGGGAGTGGGTCGAACCACTCAAGGGTAATTCTTGCACGAAGCCTGGCAGGAGGCCGGAACGGGCAATAGAGCAGGAAAAAAAACCCCTACAAAAGAATAGTCCAGTCTGAATAAAGCAATCACAAGGAATAAATATTAAAAGGCAAAAGCAGAGCATTATCGGCACTGACATCACTAAACAGCCACCTGTGGAAGAAACAGCTTTAACAATGGGGCTGTATCATCAGACAGACGGCTGAAAAGCAGACATACCGTGGAAGACCAATTTACACAGTTAGGGACTGTCCAGAAACATTCACTGAAAACACAGGTTGAAGGCGTAATGTAGAAATCATCTTCTAAATATGACAAAACATGCACAACTTTTCTGTGAGAAGTGATGATTTATGTTCTTCTGGGAGTGGCTGCTCTTCGCTTGACTAGATGCCTGATTTGCACACAAAGGCAACCTGCACTGAGACGCTTAAATTACCTGATTCTAAGAGTGCCAGTCAGGTGACACTATTCCCACTCATGGTTAATATATTTTAATAGTGATATTGAGAATGAACACGCAAAGCAATCCAACAATTCAATCAATGTCACTTCAATCAAAAAACTCCCTGACTGGACAACCCTAAGAAATGTAGATCAGACTATGACAGGTAAACTGCCCTGTTTAACTGCGGGAGGCAGGCTCAGTAATGAAGATTCGATTCCCTGCAGTACTGACTCCATTCCCGGCCTGTTGTATTTCAGTTTTTCTCATTCGTTGAGGTACTGAGCCCCACTCACAGAGAAGAAAGGTACAAGGTACCATTCCTGGCCTGTGCTATGTCACTTGTTCTAATTAGGTGAGGTACTGAGCCCCTCTTATTGAGAAGGAAGGGACCAGGATGCATACCCGGCCTGTGGTATGTCTTTTATTCTCATTCAGTGAGGTACTCAGATTGTCACAGTGCAGGAAGGGCCCACGATGATTCCCTGTCCTGTGGTATATCAGTTCTTCCCATTTGGAGATGAACTGTGCACCGCACACAGAACAGAATGTGCCCAGGATCATTCACTCTCCTGTTGTATGTTAGTTCCTCTCACCCGGCGTGACACTGAGCACCACACACAGAGCAGGATGGGTCAAGGCTCCATTCCAGGCCTGTGGTATGTTAGTTGTTCTCATTTGGTGAATAACTGAGCCCCACACAGAGAGCAGGAAGCACCCAGTCTCTAGTCAGGGCCTTTCGTTTTTCTGTTGTTCTCATTCACTGTGGTACTGAGTCCCGCACACTGCAGGACAGGCCCAGGATTATTCCACGGCCTGTGGCCTGTTAACTGATCTGAACCGGCTTGGTACTGAGCCCCACACAGAGCATGATGGGCACAGGATCATTCCAATGCCTGTGGTGTGTTATCTGATCTCGGCCAGTGTGGGAGAGCAGGATGCGTCTATGATCATCCTAAGCTTGTGGTGTGTTAGCTGATCTCACCCGGTGTGGTACTGTGCAGCACAGAGAGGAGGATGGGCCCAGGATCATTCTAGTGCTGGTGGCGTGTTAGCTGATATCAGTCAGTGTGCTATTGACACCCACGCAGAGCAGAATGGGACCAGGCTCCTATCCGGCCTGTGGTATGTTAGTTGTTCACATTCGGTGAGGTACTGAGTTCCACATACAGAGCAAGAAGTGCCCAGGCTCCATTCCCGGCCTGTGTTATGTCTATTTATCTCAATAAGTGTGGTACTGAGATCTACAAAGTGCAGGAATGGCCCAGGGTCATTCCTTGTCCTGTGGTGCTTTTCTTGATCCCACCCGGTGTGATACTTAGCGCCACACACACAGCAGGAATTGTCCCAGACTCCATTCCCGGCCTGAAGATTCGATTCCCTGCAGTAGTGTCTCCTTTCCCGGCTTGTGGTATTGCAGTTGTTCTCATTCGGTGAGGTACTGAATCCCACTCACAGAGAAGAAAGCCCCAAGGCATTATTTCCGACCTGTGGCATGTCAGTTGTTCTCATTAGGTGATGTACTGAGCCCCATTCAGTGAGAAGGAAGGAGCCAGTTCCCATTCCCGGCATGTGGTATCTCTGTTAATATCATTCCATGATGTACTCAGCTCCACACAGTGATGGAAGGGCCCACGATCATTCCCTGTCCAGTGGTATGTCAGTTCTTCTCTTTTGGAGATGGAATGTGCCCCACACACAGAGCAGTGTGTACCCAGGATCATTCCCTCTCCTGCGGTATTTAAGCTGATCTCACCCGGTGTGATAGTGAGCACCTCAACCAGAGCAGGATGGTTCAAGTCTCCCATTCCAAGCCTGTGTTATGGAAGTTGTTCTCATTTGGTGAGGAACTAAGTCCCACATGCAGCGCAGGAAGGACCCAGTCTCCATTCCTGGCCTGTGGACTTTTTGTTGTTCTCATTTTGTTTGGTACTGAGCACCACACGCTTTACAGGATAGTCACGGGATCATTCCACGGCCTGTGGTACCTAAGAACATAAAAACATAAGAAATAGGAGCAGGATTGGCCATTCAGCCGCTTTAGTCTGCTGCGCCATTCAATGAGTTCATGGCTGATCTTCTGCCTCAACTCCATTCACAGGCCATATCGCCATATCCCTTGATGCCCTTACTAGTCAGAAACCTATCGACTTTTGATTGATTATACCCAATGACTGAGGCTCCACAGCCCTCTGGGTTAGAGAATTCCAAAGATTCACCACCCTCTGTGAAGAAATGTCTTCTCATCTCATTCCTGAATGGCCTTACCTTTATCCTGAGGACGTGGCCCATGGTTCTAGACTGCCCTGCCAAGGGAAATAATTTCCAAGCATCCACCCTAACAAGCCCTGTAATAATTTTGTATGCTTCAATGAGATCCCCCCTCATTCTTCTGACTTCAAGAGAATACAGGCCTAGTTTACTCAATCTCTCATCATACGAAAGTCCCGCCATCACAGGAATCAATCTCCTGAACATTCGTTGCACTCCCTCCATGACAAGCATATGCTTCTTTAGGTAAGGAAACCAAAATTGTGCACAGTATTCCACGTGTGGTCTCACCACGGCCCTATATAAATGGAGTAAGACTTCTTCACTTCTGTACTCAAATCCTCTTGTATGTTGTCCTTCATTACAATTGGCCTTCCTATTGGCTTGCTGCAACTGCACATTCACTTTCAGTGAGTCATGTAAATGGACACCCAGTTCCCTTTGAGCATCTGCATTCCCCAATCTTTCAACATTTAGGAAATACTATGCATTTCTATTTTTTCAACCAAAGTGGATAACTTCACATTTATCCACCTAATATTACATCTGCCATGTTCTGTCACTCTCACTGAGCCTGTTGAGATCCGTTTGAAGCCTCTACACATCATCTTTGCAACAAACACTGCCACCTAGCTTTGTGATTTCGACAAATTTGGAAATATTACATTTAGTCCCCTCATCCAAATCATTGATATAGATTGTGAATAGCTGGGTTCCAAGCACCGATTCTTGCAGTACGCCACTAGTCACAGCCTGCCATCATGAAAAATACCATTTTATCCCTACTCTTTGTTTTCTGTCTGTTAACCAATTCTCAATCCATGCTAGTATAATACCCCAATTCCATGTGCCCTAACTTTGTTCACAAACCTCTTGTGTGGGACCTTATCGAAGGCTTGCTGGAAATCCAAATGCACCACTCTACCGTTTCCCCTTTGTCTACTCCACTAGTTACATCATCAAATAACTCCAATAGGTTTATCAAACAGGACTTCCCTTTCATAAATCCATGTTGACACTGCCCAATCTTACTATTAGTCTCTAAGTGCCCAGTTATTGCATCATTTATAATAAATTCCAGCATTTTCCCAAATACTGATGTGAGGCTAACAGGTCTATTATTCCTCGTTTTCTCCCTCCCTCCTTTATTAAATAGTGGGTTTACATTTGCTTTCCCCCAATCTGCAGGAACCGTTCGAGAATTAATAGAATTTTGGAAGATGACAAATAATACATCCAGTATCCCAATGGCCACCTCTTTCAAAAACCTAGGATGTAGGTCATCCGGACCTTGAGATTTCTGTTGTGTTAGCTCATCTCTCCCAGCGTGGCATTGAACCACACACAGAGCAGGATGGGTCCAGAATAATTCCAGAGCCTGTGGTGTGTTAGCTGATCTCGACCAGTGCGGTCGATGAGGTGCTGAGGCCTACACAGAAGGAAGGGCCCAAGCACCATTTCCACGGTGTGGGAAGTAAGTAGTTCTCATTTAGTGAGGTACTTGTAACATTAGCATGTTGAATTATCTTTGGCCCGCAGGCATCTGTGAGGAATACCTAATGGCCCAGAAATTCGGGTCGGGGGCTTCCCGCGGGTGCAAGCCCCGACCTGCACTTACCTTGCGTGCCTGCAGTTGAGCTGCAGGGCCCCGTGGAATTCCGCTCGGGGGCCTGGCCCAGCTGCTGTCGCACTGTGCTTGCGTGTCCCAGGGGTGTAGTTCGTGCGATGCATCCCCTGGGAGCAGGTGAGCCATGCTAAGCCAATCGGAGGAGGGAAAAGCCCATTCATAAAATTGAAAGGAATACCTGTGTAAACTTATGAAAACTACGGGCCTCAAATTACCATTAAACCTTCAAATCACACTTTAGCTACAAATTACATTAAATAACTATTTTAAAATATTATTTAAATTTAAAAAAAAATAATTTTACAAAAAAACGGGGCTCAATATAAACTTACCTTGCTTTAAAATATTTAAAAATAATAAACCTGTGGAAAAAATGTTTTCATTTTAATTAATTGACCACTTACCTAGTAAAAAGAAGGCCTTACGCCTGCTTTTTAAATGTGTAAATCCTACAGGCTTAACCTCGCGTGAAAACCTGCAAAAAAAAACAACGTTCAAACCGCACGCACAGCCTCCCCTGCACACGCGTTTGAACTCTGAACCCCTTCGTTCAGAGGATCGGATGTGCCGGTTTCCCACGCATACGCATTGCATGCAGGAAACCCACACTTCCATTCGGCCTACGGGTGAGTACACCGTGCGACCTCACCCGTGGAGAGCCGAATTTCTGGGCCATTATATTCACATGTGATCACATGCTGAGTTGTCATTGGCCTGCAGGCATCTGTAAGGACTACTATTATTTGGAAGACCCAGCCTAGGGCTCCTAATGCCATGCTTTTCCCCTGGTGCTGCTATGAGTAAGATCACGGACCTAATGCTTAATAAAAGAGTTAAACTGTAATACTGCGTTGTCCTGCAATTTATTATTTCTATACAAAGTGTGTAAAACAAGAAATGGTATCAGAAGTGATGGGATTTCAAATGGACATCGTTGGAGCTCCCTTGCCTCGAATGAATTGGGAATCTTTGAAGTTACCTGGAGAACGGCGCACGTTCAAGCAACACATGGAGTTGATGTTCACGGGTCCGCTGAAAAGCAAACGGGAGGAAAGAAATGCAGCTACCTACTCCTGTGGATCGGAGAAAAAGGGAAAGACGTTTTTAACACATGTTCTCTTATGGCGGATGAAGCAAAGGTACTGAAAAGTTATTTTGACCGTTTTGAATCATATGTGATGCCCAAGACAAATACGATATTCGCTAGGTACAAGTTTCAGGAGAAAGAAAAAAGAGCTAGTGAGTCGTTTGAACAGATTGTGACTGGGTTAAAACTGCTAATAAAAGACTGTGAATATGCAGATAAAGATGAGATGGTCAGAGACCGCATCGTGTTTGGAATACATTCAGCTTAAGTGAGAGAGAAACCTTTGAATGTTGGGTCCAGGCTAACGCTGGTCAAAGGTATGGAATTAGCTAGATCACATGAAAGAGCCCAAGCACAGTTGAAAACCATAACTGGCGCCAGAGCAGTTTGCGTGAACAGGCAGTGCACACAGTTAATAGACACACCAAAGAACACCGCCCAGAGATTGTGCTCCAGAACAGAAAGAACAAAGAGTTCTAAAAATGAGCGACACAGATATAAAAACGCTTCAAAAACTGTGGAAATTGTGGAAACAAGGTGCATGGGGAAAAGGAGCATTGTCCTGCCAAAGGAAGGCAATGTGCTAAATGTGGTAAACGGAACCACTTTGTTAAAGATTGCAGGACTCTTTTTGGAAAGCAGTACACACAGTGAGTGACAGCCAAATGCCAGATAGAGAGCCAAATGCAGAGGAACTGTTTATTGATTCTGTGTCACAGAAAAAACAGATTCCAGAGACTGAGCAAGCCATTGCAGATTTTGAGATAGGAAAACAGGGCAAAGAGCTTAAGTATAAACTATACACTGGAGCTCAGGTTAATGTAATTCCTCTGAGTGAGTATCACAGCTTGAAGGATGAGTGTGAGCTACAGCCCACCTCACACAGACTGACCAGTTAAGGGGGTGAGCAGCTCATTGTAAAAGACACATGCATGATGAAATGCAAGTACAAAGAAAGTGACATGATGTTGGACATTTACATTGTTGACACTCGAGCACCTCTAGTGCTAGGTATAAAGTTATGTTTAGACATGGACCTCATCAAGCTAGTGCTATCATTGACAGCACCAGTTGAGAAGCAGACAGTCATGGAGGAGTTTGCTGACGTTTTCAAAGAAATCGGACTATTCCCAGGTGAATGCACTATTCACCTTGAACCAGCAGCAACCCCTGTGGTATGCCGACCGAGAAGGATACCCCTTGCTCTACGTAGTCGCCTGAAGGTGGAGCTGCAGAGCATGGAGAATACAGTAATCATCGTCCAGGAAACAAAACCGACAGAGTGTGTCAACGTGTTAGTAGTGTTTGAGAAACCACTTGCAGGCAAGCTCGGAGTCTGTCTCGACCCCAGAAATTTGAACAAGGCTGGCAAACGCCCTCACTACCCTCTACCAAAGCTAGATGACATCACACCCAAGCTAGTGGGAGCACGTTACTTCAGTGTAACGGAAGCACGATCAGGATACTGGACTACTAAGCTCACGGAAGGGTCATCTGAGCTAACAACATTCAACAAACCTTTTGGACGCTACCGATTTCTGCGTTTACCATTTGGTCTTATCTCAGCTCAGGATGAATTCCAGTGGAAGATCGATGAAACCTATGAAGGCCTCGATGGAGAAGTCGCAATTGTAGATGACATTCTGATATATGGCAGGAGTAGAGAGGAACATGACAGGAACCTCCGTGCGATGCGACAAAGATCACGGGAGAAAGGTATCCGGCACAACCACGAGAAAAGCATAATCGGATCCACCGGTATCACTTATTTTGGGCATCTCCTCTTAACTAATGGCATTAAGCCGGATCCAGAGAAAATCTCCGCCATCAAGAAGATGGAGCCGCCGAAGAACCGCGCAGAGCTAGAGACAGTGTTAGGCATGGTTAACTATTTAGCCAAGTTTGTCCCGAGCCTCTCCGAAATCAATGCACCCATGCGTCAGTTGCTCAAACAATCCAATGAGTTCCTGTGGGACAAACAACATGGCACAGCACTTCAGAAAATGAAAGACCTAATCATCAGAGTACCAGCACCAGTTCTTGCCTACTTTGATCGCAAAAAAGAGCTCAGACTACAAGTGGATGCGTGAAAGTATGGACTAGGTGCAGTATTACTGCAAGAAGGAAAGCCCATCGGCTATGCTTCCATGTATCACACAGACAGTGAAATCAAATTTGCTCAAATCGAGAAAGAGGTATAAGCAATTCTGTTTGGATGTAAGCATTTCCACCAGTAGGTCTATGGCCGACAAGTCATTGTAGGATCCGAACACAAGCCCCTCGAGTCAATCATGAGGAACCATTAGCCACAGCCCCACCAAGGCTAAAGAGAATGATCCTTCAGCAACAGAAGTACGAATTCACAATCATTCACCGTCCAGGCAAAGACATTCCTATCGCAGACAAGCTCTACAGAAAGTCTCTTAGCTACCAGGACAGCAGCCTCAGTGAAGGCTTCGATGTGCAGGAGCACATGGTGTACAACAGCTTACCTGTGAGTGACACAAAACTGAAGGAGATCATAGCAGGAACAGAGAAAGATACACAACTCACAGCAAAGTCGCACATGAAGGATGGCCTGAGCAAAGGAGGAAATGGCCTCAGAGCGTATTTGAATTCTGGAACCACAGAGCCAAACTGTCACAAATCAACAGAATCGTATTCAAAGGGGAGAAAATCATCATTTCTTCCAGTCTCAGAGAAGAGATGTTGACAAAAATTCATGCTGGACATATGGGCATGGAAAAATGCAAACAAATAGCATGTGACAATGGGGCAGAAATTCCTCCCAAAACGCGTGAGTACGGAAGGGGTACTCACGCTTCTGGCCGGAGGAAATGCCGGTTTTCAGCATGCACAGCGCATGTGCCGAAAACCGGCATTTCCTCTCCTCTCACCCGAGAGTTGAAGAGGCTTGCACATGCGCTGCAGGGGGCAGCACGTGCGTCTTGGATTTCCTGTGTTTTGGGGGATTTGCGCATGTCTAAAGGCCTCCGGTCTTTACTCTTGTAAAAAGCACACTTAAGTATTTATTTTTACAGGTAAGTAGTGTTTCAGTGTAATTTAGAAAAAAAATTTCCACAGGTTTATTATTTTAAACAAAATACAATAAAGGTAAGTTTAGTTTTAGGCCCTTTTTATTAAAAAATTACTTTTATCAAAAAAAAAATTATTGTTTAAATTATTTTCTTTTAACTTATTTGTACTTAATTTAATGATTGGGATGTTTTTTTAAATTGTATTTAAAGTTTTAAGTAGTGTTTTGGGGTGCAGTACTTCTCATGAGTTTGACAGTTCTTACTCTCAAACTTATGAATGAAGTTTCCCCTCCCCTGATTGGCTGAACAGTGCTCACCTGATCCCAGCCGGCACATCGCACTAACTACGCCGCTGGGTCAGGTTAGCACAGCGCGCCGACATCAGAACCTGGCCACTGACAGGAAATCCACTGCGGGCCTGGTTTCAGATGTCAGCGCGCAGGGTGAGCACCCATCGGGGGCTTCCACGCGCGGCAAGCCCCCAACACCAAGTTCTGGGCCTTTATGTTTTGGCCCGGAATGTGCAAACACATTAAAGACATTGTCGGAAAATGTTCCATTCATCTAGAACGCCGCCCATCAAATGTCAAAGAGCCCATGATAACTCACCGTATCACACAGGCCCTGGCAGGTCGCTGAACGGAGCTGTTCATATGGAACAACGAGGACCACATAGTGACTGTTGATTACTACAGCAGATTTTTTGAACTGGACAAGCTTCACAGCACCACATCTGCAGCTGTGATTCACATGCTAAAGGCAGCGTTTGCCAGTCATGGCATGGTAGAGACTTTAGTCTCAGACAATGGCCCCCAATACGAAGCAAAAGAGTTCGAGTCGTTTGCCAAGGCATGGGATTTCACACATGTCACATCAAACTCACATTACCCTTAAAGTAATGGCCTTGCTGCAAAAACTGTAAAGATTGCAAAAACACTCATGGACAAAGCCAAAGTGGATAAAAGAGACCCCTGCATCAGTCTCCTTGAGTAACACAACAATCCGGTTGAAAACTTCAAATCACACACACAGCTGTTGATGAACCGCAGACTTTGCTCAATCCTTCCAAACACCAACCAGTAGCTGCAGCCAAAGGTCATCAACTGCAAGCAAGTGCATGCAAACCGTGTACAGAGACAGCAACGCAAAAAGAGATACTATGACAGGTCAGCTAGACTACTGCCGCTGCTGCACAATGGAGATTCTGTCAGAATCCAGGAGCATGATTACTGGAAGCCAGCAGTCGTCATCCAGCCCGCTGACACTGAACGATCGTATCACGTCCGCTCCCCAGAAGGACAGGTGTACTGCCACAATCGCAGGCACCTCCTGAACACCAAGGAACAACACCGTCATTCTGACAAGAGGTTCAGTTCAACAGAGCGTGATGAACAGAGCAATACACAAAACACATCATACTTACCTGAACCTAAACCTGAGCCTGAATTGTTGACCGGTTCAGGAGCATGCTCAGTTTCATACCACACAAGGTCGGGATGAGAGGTCAAGCCTAGAGTGAACTGTCAAAGGGTGTAGGCGGATGGCTGCCCTAAAAAATCTGTACATTGCTATTGAAAAGTTGAGATGTTTTCAGTGCTAGTTAAATGCTGAGCTAACTTATATATTTGTGCTACCGAGAACATTACGTAGAAGAAATGTTTAAAAGTAATGCATAACATTTTTCTTTTCAAAGAATGGGAATGTAACATTTGCATATTGAATTATCACTGGCCCGCAGGCATCTGTAAGGAATACCTTTTATATTCACATGTGACCACATGCTGAGCTGTCATTGGCCTGCAGGCATCTGTAAGAACTACTATTGTTTTGAAGACCCAGGCTAGGGTCCTAACACCATCCTTTTCCCCTGGTGCTGCTATGAGTAAGACCACAGACCTAATGCTTAATAAAAGAGTTAAACTGTAATACTCCGTTGTCCTGCAATTTATTATTTTTATTCAAAGTGTTTAAAACAAGACAGTACTGAGCCATACAAAAAGAAGGAAGGGCCCAAGCACCATTCCCAGCCTGTGTTATGTCAGTTGTTCTCATTCAGTGAGGTACTGAGCCCCACAGAGAGCATGACGAGCCCAAGCACCATTGCTAGCCTATGCTTTGTCAGTTGTTCTCATTCAGTGAGGTACTGAGCCCCAGCACAGAGCAGGTTAAGCGCAGGGTCCATTACCAGCCTGTGTTGTGCCGAATATTCTCATTAGTAGAGAAACTGAGCCCCACACAAAGAGCAGGAGAGACTCAGGCACTGCTAACTGATCTGAATCAATGTTGTGGTCAACCCCAAAGAACATGATTGAGGCTGGATACATCCTGGCCCATCCTGTGTTAAAGCAGGATGATCCCAGGCTCCATCTGCGACCTGTGCTGAGTGAGCTGCTCCCACTCGGTGCGGTACTGAGACCCACGCACAGTGCAGGATAGGCCCAGGATCATTCCCCGGTCTGTGGTGTGTTTTCTCATCACACCCGGTGTGGTACAGAGCATCACACACAGTGCAGGATAGGCCCAGGATCATTCCCCGGTCTGTGGTGTGTTTACTCATCACAACCGGTGTGGTACTGAGTCCCAGACAGAGCAGGTTTGACCCTGGATCATTCCCGGCTGTGTTGTGCTTGCAGATACCACCCGGCGTGGCACTGAGACCCACACAAAGCAGGATGGGCCTAGGATCATTACCCGGCCTCTGGTGTATTTGCTGACCTCACCCGGTATGGTAATGTGACCCACATAGAGCAGGATGGGCCCAGGATCAATCCCGGCCTGTGGTGTGTTTGCTGAACTCACCGGGTGTGGTACTGAGACCCACACAGAGCAGGAAGAGCCCAGGATCATATCCAGCCTGTGGTGTGTTAGCAGATCTCACCCAGTGTTGTACTGAGACCCACACAGAGCAGGATGGGCCCAGGATCATTCACGGCCTGTGGTGTGTTTGCTGACTTCACTCGGTGTGCTACTGAGACCCACCTAGAGAAGGATGGGCCCAGGATCATTGAAGTGCTGGTGGTGGGTTAACTGATAACACTCAGTCTGGTACTAAACCCCACACTGAGCACGTTGGGCACAGGATCATTCCACGGAAAGTGGTTTGTTAGCTGATAACACCCAAAGTGGCACAGAGCCCCACACAGAGCAGGATGGGCCCAGGCCCCATTCCCGGCCTGTGGTATGGCAGCTGTTCACATTCGTGGAGGTACTGAGCGCCAAACACAGCGAAGGAATTTCCCAGGCACCATTCCCGACCTGTGTTATGGTAGTTGGTCTCATTCAGTGAGGGATGAGCCCCACACAGACCAGGAAGGGCAAAGTCTCCATTCCCAACCTGTGGTATGTTGATTGTTCTCATTCGGTAAAGTATTGAACCCCACACACAGAGAAGAAAGGAACCAGTCTCCATACCCGGCCTGTGGTAATACAGTGCTTCGCAGTCGGTGAGGTACTCTGCTCCACACAGAGTAGGAAGAGCCCAGGATCCATTTCCAACAAGTGTTATTGCAGTTGTTCACAGTTGGTGAGGTAGTGAGCTCCACACAGAAAGTAGGAAGGAGCCAGGCTTCATTTGCGGCCTCTGTTATGCTGTTATTCTCATTCAGTGAGGTACTGAGCTCCATACTGTAGGAATGGCCCAGGATCATTCCCTGTCCTGCGGGGTGTTTCCTGACCTCACACAACGAGCCAGAAGGGCCCAGTTTCCATTCCCGACCTGTGGTATGTCTGCTAATCTCATTCGGTGTGGTACTGAGCCCCACACACAGATTAGGAAGGGCCCAGGCAGCATTCCCGTCCTGTGGTATGTCTGTTATTCTTATTCGGGAGTTACTCAACTCCACACAGTGTAGGAAGGGTCCAGGAGCATTCCCTCTCCTGTGGTATGTCAGTTGTTCGCATTTGGAGCTGGACTGTGCCCTGAACACGGATCAGAAGAGCACAGGATCATTCACTGACCTGCAATGTTTTCCACGATCTCACCCGTTGTGATACTGAGCAGCAAACTCATTTGCAGGACGGGCCCAGGCTCCATTCCCGGTATGCGGTGTGTCGGTTGTTCTAATTCGGAGAGGTACTGAGCCCAACATACCGAGTAGGAAGTGCCCAGGATCATTCCCTGTCCTGTGGTGTTTTCCCTGATCTCACCCCGTGTGATACTGAGCACCTGACACAAAGCAGAAATGAGCCTGGCTACATTCCCGGACAGTGATATATCGGTTGTTTTAATTTGGTGAGGTACTGATCCCGACTCAACGAGTAGGATGGAATCAGGATCAGCCCACCGAATTGGTGTGTTAGCAGATTTAACACAGTGTCGCACTGAGACCCAGCAGAGCAGGATGGGCCCAGAAACATTCCCCGGACTGTGTTGTGTTAGCTGATCCCACCCAGTATAGTACTGAGCCCCACGCAGAACAGGACGGGCCCAGGATTTTTCCCATGCCTGTGGTTTGTTAGCAGATATCAACCAGTGCGATACTGAGTCCCACACAGAGCATGGATGGGCCCAGGATCATTCCATGGCCTGGTGAGTTACTGAGCCACAAGGAACAGGACAGTTCCAGGCATCCTCTCTGGTCTATGCTGAACTATTGAATCTCACCTGCTGTGTGGACCTAACACAGCACACCCTAGCCGACCCAACACCCAGAAACTGCTGCAGTATCAATTAACTGAACCAGAAACCTTAAAGGTAGCAATTGCCCGAAAGTGATGTCAGTGCTCGGCCTGATTCAGGGATCATTAATTGTTGGATGAAAACATTAACCCGATTACATTACTGATTCCAGAGATCCAAAGAATATTCCAGTCTGAATAAAGCAATCACATGGAATAAATAGTTAAAGGTAAAAGCACGGCATTCTCGGCACTGACATCATTAACCAGCCACCTGTGTAAGAAACAGCTCAGATCAATGGGGCTGAATCCTCAAAAAGACAGGAGAAAAGCAGTCATACCGTGGAATACATATTTACATATTCAGGGACTGTCCAGAATCACTCACTGACCACACAGGTTGACGGAGTAAGGTAGAAATCATGTTTGGTCCTAATAACGATTACATATGCCCGCACTTTCTGTGAGTAGTATTAATTTCTGCTCTTCTTGGAGCAGCTGCTGTTCGCTTGACTGGATGCTTGATTTGCACACAAAGGAAACCTGCACTGAGACGCTCAATTTACTTGAACCTATTAGTGCCAGTCAGGTGGGCACAGCAGCGTGAGACACTATTCCCACTCATGGTTAATATATTTAAATAGAAATATTGAAGATGAACAAGCAAAGCAAGCCAACAATTCAATCAATGTCAATTCAATCATCAAACTCCCTGACTGGACAACCCTAAGAAATGTAGACCAGACAATGACAGTAAACTGATCTGTTTAACTGCGGGAGGCAGGCTCAGTATTGAAGATTCGATTCCTTGCAGTAGTGGAAAATTTCTCAAAAACTGCTTTTTAAAAGTAATGTTTGGACTCTAGGTGATTCAAGGGATATGGCAATCGGGTGGGAAAGTGGAGTTGAGGTCAAAGATCAGTCATGATCTTATTGAATGGCGGAGCAGGCTGGAGGGACCGTGTGGCCTAATCCTGATCCTAATTGACATGTTCGTATGTTCTTAATGTCTCAGGGAAAGAGAACTTAACACAGCCTCAGTGTTTTTTGAGATCAAAAATGGACAAAAATTTAAACCCACGATTAATAGCTGAAGAGAGGCCCCGCTCTGCTGGAACATTGCCAGTGCAGTGTCAGGTACAGAGAGAATGCTGAAATAGTTTCTCATCTGTGTACCTGCGGATTAAAGAGGTACCACAAATGGCAGTAATGGAAATCACATCGCAACAAATATGAATAAAATGCCACGTGGGATTGCAGTTGTTCTCAACATGCTGTATAGCCTTTAAATATCGGAGGGATTAGATTATTTTAACGATCGCTGCGGGTCTCTTCCATTTGCTGAATTTGCAGCAATTTAAAAATCACGAAAGCAGCACAATGTTGCAGAGCTTTAACACACAGAGCAGGGTCGGCGATTTGGGGATTTAAACTGTTGAGCTCGAACCCACGAGCTTGAGATTAAACAATTCAATCTCTAGTGACTGAGCTAGCCGGGCCTCTCTGCATTAAGGGGAAGGACCCCAGTTTCTCCAGTCTTTCCAAATAACTGAAGTCCCTCATCCCTGGTACCAATCTGGTAAATCTCTTCCGTTCATTTCTACCGTCTCGTAAGTAATTAATCAGACAGAGAGGATCGATTGAGATAGGCCCGGCTAACTCAACCACTAGAGAATGAATCTCTAAATTTAAGCGTCCTGGATTCGAGCCCGATGTTGGGCGGTTTGTACTTTGAATGTTTAGGCTGATTTCACAAGCAAACCCAACTCTGAAACCCATAAAGAGCAAGAACTACCCATGCTCGAACCCCGGCCTGTGGTTTGTCAGTTGTTCGCAGTCATTGTGGTACTGAGCCCTTCACAAAGAGAATGAAGAGCCTATGCTCCATTGAGTTATTCACAGTCGTCGAGGTATTGAGCCTCCCACAAAGACTAGCAAGGCTCCAGGCTCTATCACCGGCCTGTGGTCTGTTAGTTGTTCTCATTTGGTGTGGCACTGAATCCCACGCTGAGGAAGATGGGCCCAGGCTCCATTTGTGGCCTGTGGTGTTAGTTGTTCTCAATCAATCAGTGAGGTACTGAGCCCTAAAAAAAAGTGAAGGAAGGGCCGAGGATCTATTCCCGGCCTGTGGTCAATTAGCTGCTACAATTTTCTTTGGCGCTGAGCCTCACACTGAGAAGGAAGGGCCCACGCTGCATTCCAGTCCTGTGGTGTGTCAGTTGTTCTCAATCAGTCTAGTACTGAGACCTCACACTGAAAATGAAGGGCCCAGGCACCATTACAGTCCTGTGATGTTTTAGGTGTTCTCAATCAGTCTGGTACTGAGCCCCCGACATGGAGAAGGAAGGGCCCAGGGTCCATTCCAGTTCTGTGGTGTGTTAGTTGTTCTCAGTCATTGATGTCGTTGAGAGACTGAGCCCCCCACACACAGAAGGAAGGGCCGAGGCTCTATTCCCAGCCTGTGGTCTGTTAGCTGCTCCCATTTGGTGTGGTACTGAGCACCACACTGAGAATGAAGAGCCCAGGCTCCATTTACGGCCTGTGGTGTTAGTTGTTCTCATGGTGTGAGGTACTGAGCCCTATACATTGAAGGAAGGACCGAGGCTCCATTCTCTGCCTGTGGTCTATTACTTGCGCTCATTCGGGGTGACACTGAGCCCTACACATGGAGAATGAAGAGCCCAGGCTCCATTCCCAGTCTGTGACATATCAGCTGTACATATTCGGTTTTGTACGGAAACCAACACAAGAAGGAAGGGCCCAGGCTCCATTCCAGGCCTGTGCTGTGTTAGTTGTTCTCAAACGGTGTAGTACTGAGCACCCCGCACAGAGAAGGAAGCCTCCAGGCTCCATTGCCGGCCTCTGGTATGTCATTTCTTTACCGTCGGTATGTATGGCTGGAGGTGGTTACAGAGATACGGAGGGTTGTAGTGCTGGAGGAAGTTACAGAATCAGGGAGGGTTGTAGGGCTGGAGGAGGTTACAGAGATAGAGAGTTTTGTAGGAGTTGGTGGAGGTTACAGAGATAGGGAGGGTTGTAGGGCTGGTAGAGGTTACAGAGATAGGGAGGGTTTTAGGGCTGGGGGATGTTACAGAGATAGAGAGTTTTGTAAGGCTGGAGGAGGTTACAGAGACAGAGAGTGGTTTAGTGGCTGGAGGATGTTACAGATATAGCGAAGGTTGTAGGGGTTGGAGGGGGTTACAGAGATAGGGATGTTTGTAGGGACTGGAGGAGGTTACAGAGATAGGGAGTGTTGTAGGGCTGGAGGAGGTTACAGAGATAGGGAGGGGTGTAGGGGCTGGAGGAGTTCACAGATATAGAGAAGGTTGTAGGGGCTGAAGGAGTTTACAGAGATTGCGAGAGTGGTAGGTCTGAAGGATGTTACAGAGATTGGAAGGTTTCTAGGGCTGGGGCAAGTTACAGAGATAGGGATGGTTGTAGGTATGGTAGAGGGTACTGTGATAGGGAGGGTTTTAGGGCTGTGGGATATTACAGAGATAGGGAGTTTTGTAAGGCTGGAGGAGGTTACAGAGAGAAAGAGGGGTTTAGGGGCTGGAGAATGTTACAGATATAGCGAAGGTTGTAGGGGTTGGAGGGGTTTATAGAGATAGGGAGGATTGTTGGAGTTGGTGGAGGTTACAGAGATACGGAGGGCTGTAGGGCTGGAGGAGGTTACTGCGATAGGGGTGGTTGTAGGGCTGTAGGATGTTACACAGATAAAAAGGTTTGTATGGCTCGAGCAGGTTACAGAGATAGGAAGGTTTGTAGGGGCTGGAGGAGGTTACAGCGATAGGGTGGGTTGTATGCTCTGGGGGACGTTGCTGATATAGGGAGGGTTGTATCGGCTGGAGGAGGTTACAAAGCTAGTGGTTTCTGGACTGGAGGAGGTTACAGAGATAGGGAGGTTTGTAGGGGCTGGAGGAAGTTACTGGGATGGGGAGGTTTGTAGGGCTGGATGAGGTTACATGTTAAGGACGTTTGTAAGGATGGAAGAGATTACAGGGATAGGGATGGTTGTAATGTTGGAAAATGTTACAGATAGTGAGGGTTATAGGGGTGGAGGAGGTTGCAGACAACGTGAGGGTTGTAGGGGCTGTTGGAGTTTACGGATATAGCGTGGGTTGTAGGCCTGGATGACGTTACAGAGATAGGAAGGGTTGTAGGGGCTGGATGACGTTACAGATTTAGGGAGGGTTGTAGGGCAGGAGGAGGTTACAGATATAGAGATGGTTGTAGACATGGAGGTGGTTACTTTGATTGGGATATGTGTGTGGCTAGAGGATGTTACAATAATAGGGAGGTTTGTAGAGCTGGATAAATTTACAGGGCTGGGGAGTTTACTAGGTCTGGTGCAGATTACAGCGATAGGGAGTTTTCTAGGGCTGGAGGAAGTTACTGGGATAAAGAGGTTTGGAGGGATGGAGGTATTTTCCAGAGATAGGGAGCATCGTATGGGCTGGATGACGTTAGAGAGATAGGGAGGCTTTTAGGAGCTAGAGCAGATTACATAGATAGTGGGTGTTGTAGGGCTGGAGGAGGTTGAAGAGATCGGGCGGGCTGGAGGAGCTGGAGGAGATTACAGAGATATGGAGGGTTGTAGGTCTGGAGGAGGTTACAGAGACAGGGAGGTTTCTAGGGCTGGACGAGGTTACAGAGATAGAGAGGGCTGCATGAGCTTGAGGAGGCTACAGAGATAGAGAGAGCTGCAGGGGCTGGATGAGTTTACAGTGATGGGGAGAGTTGTACGGCTGAAGGAGGTTTCAGAGGTAGGGAGGGTGGTAGGGCTGGTGCACGTTGCAGAAATAGGGTGTTTTGTAGATTTTGGGAGAGGTTACAGAGATAAGGAGCGTTGTCGGCCCTTTAGGAGCTTACCGAGATAGAGGGGGATGTAGAGTTGGAGGAGGTTGCAGGGATAGGGAAGGTTGCAGGGCTGGAGGATGTTACAGTGATAAGCAGGTTTGTTTAGGCTGGTGGAGATTACATAGATAGGGAGGTTATTTAGGGTTGTAGGGCTGAAGGAGGTTACACAGATAGGGAGGGTTGAACGGCTCGTTCACGTTACAGGAATAGGGATATTGTAGGGGCTGGAGGAGGTTACAGAGACAGTGGGTTCTGGCTAAGAGGAGGTTACAGAGATCGGGCCGCTTCTTGGTCTGGGGGAAGTTCCTGGTATATACTCCACACCAATCACTGTGACACTCTGATATAGCCCGCATCCCTCACTGTAACACCCTAATAGACCCCACGCCACTGAATGTAACACTGCTATTTGCACACACTCCACAGTGTAACATACACTGATATGCTTCATATCCGCAATGTAATACTCTGATATAACCGACACCCTCAGTGTAAAACTTTAATAGACCCCACGCCACTGAATGTAACACTGCTATATACCAACACACAACAGTGTAACTTAAGCTGATATTCTTCATATCCTCAATGTAGTACTCTGATATAACCCACACCCTCACTATAACATTATGATATAGCCCAGACCCCGCACTATAACATTCTGATATACTCCAAATGCCTCATTGTAAACCATTGATATACCCCACACTCTTCACTTTAACACTTTGATGTACCCTACTCCCATCACTCTAACACTCTGATACACCCCACAGCCCGCACTGCTATTTCAAACACTCTTCTCTGTCCATCTCTGATATACCACATCCCACTAAATGTAAAACTCCTATATATATCAAACTTCTCAGTGCAACGCCCTGAGATGCCCAAAAACCTCGTAAACCTCTGATATAGACCTCAAATCTCGCTATAGTTCTCTGATATACGCCTCACCCATCATTATATCGCTCTGATATGCCCCACACCCCTCAATTTAACACTCTGATATACCCCAAACCCCTCACTGTAGCACTATGATATAGCCAACAACTCTCACTTTACCACTCTGCTTTTCCCCACACCCCTCACTGTTACACTCTGATATTCCCCACATCCCTCGCTGTAACAACCTGGCGTACCTCACAGCCCTCACACAAAAATTGATATACGCCGCACTCCGTAATGCTCTGATATACCCCACAAACCTCAATGTAATACTGATATACCTCACATCACTTTGATATAGTCCGGCACCCCCACTTTAACACTCTGTTATACTCCGCCACCATCACTGTAACAAACTGTGCTATACTCCACCCCAATCACTGTAACACACTCTGATATACTCCAGACCAATCACTGTAACACTCTGATATAGCCCGCATCCTTCACTATAACACTCTAATACACCACACACCACTCAGTGTAACACTCTTATATACCCCACACTGTTACATACTCTGATATACTTCACACCCATCAATGTAATTCTCTGATATAACCCACACATTCACTGTAACATTATGATATAGCCCACACACCTCACTGTAATACTCTGCATTTTCCCACATACCTCGCTCTAAAACGCTTATATACGCCACATCCATTACTCGAACACGGATATACCCCACACCCCTCACTTTTAACATCTTATATACCCCACATCTCTCACTCTATTATATACCACACACCCCTCACTGTAACAATCTGATATACCCACACCCCTCACTGTAACACACGCTGATATAATCCACCTCCATCACTTTAACACACTCTGATATAGTGGAAAACTCTCACTGAAGCAATATGCTATAGCCCACTCCCCTCACTGTAATACTCTAACATACCCCACACACCACACAGTAACAGACAGATATGCCCCACACCACTCACTCTAACACCCTATATACACCACACTCCCCGAAGCACTCTGCTTTTCCCATACTCCTCACTGCCAATTCCTGATACACTACAAAGCCAACACTAGAACACTCTGAAATAACACAAACAGACACCACATAGTAATAATCTCATTCAACCCACACCCCTCACTGTAACACTCTGATACACCCCACACCACTCAATGTAACATTCTGATATACTCTAGACCACTCAATGTAAAACTCTGTGATATACCACACCCCTCACTGTAACACTCTGATAGAACCTACACCACTCACTGTAGCAATCTGATTTACCCCCGACCATTCATTGTAACACTCTGATATAGACCACACCGTCAGTGTTACACCATGATATACCGCAAACCCCTCACTCTGAGACTCAAATATACACCTCACCCTTCACTTTAGCACTCTGATATACACCACGACCCTCACTGTAACAATCTGATACGCTTAACAACAATCAATGTAACAGACTGCTATTCCCCACAGTTCTCACTCTGACACTCTGATATGCGACACCCAACTAAAGGTAACACTCCAATATACGCCACACCAATCACTGCAAAGGTCTGATATACACCACACCCCTCAAGTTAAAATTATTAAATACTCCACCCTCCTCACTTTAACACTATGATATAGCCAACACTCTCACTGTAGCACACTTCTTTATCCCACACCCCTCAAGTTATACTCTGATATTCACTACATCCCTCGCTCTAACACTCTGATATACCACACACCCCTCTCTCTACCACTGACATCCCTCACACCACTCAAGCAATCCTCTGATATACCCCAAACCTCTCACTGTAATGCTGATATACCTCGCACCACACCTATAAACTCCGGCCCCTCAATGTAAAAAGTGACCAGATTGAACAAAGCCAACATAGATTTACAAAAGGTAAACTGTGCTTGATTAATCTACTGTAATTATTTGAGGATGTAACTAGTAAAATAGATAAGGGAGAACCAGTGGATGTTGTGTATTTGGACTTTCAGAAGGCTTTCGATAAGGTCCCGCATAAGAGACTAGCGTGTAAAGTTAAGGCGCATGGGATTGGGGCAAGGTACTGACTTGGATAGAGAACTGGTTGGCAGACAGAAAGCAAAGTTTTGGAATAAACGGGTCTTTTTCCAAGTGGCAGGCAGTAACTACTGTGGTACTGCAGGGATCGGTCCTTGTACCCCAGCTATTCACAATACATATTAATGATCTAGACAAGGGAACTAGATGTAATATCTTCAAATTTGCAGACGACACAAAGCTGGGTGGGAGTGTGTGCTGTGAGGAGGATGCCGAGAAAATCCAGGATGATTTGGACAGGTTGGGTGATTGGGCAGAAGCATGGCAGATGCAAGATAACATGGATAAATGTGAGGTTATCCACTTTTGTGGCAAAAACAGGAAGGCATATTATTATCTGAATGGCAATAGATTGGGAGAAGGGGAAGTGCAACGAGACCTGTACGTCCTTGTGCACCAGTCCTTGAAGGTAAGCATGCAAGTGCAGCAGGCGGTTAAGAAGGCAAACGGTATGTTGGCCTTCATAGCGAGAGGGTTTGAGTACAGGAACAAGGAAGATTTGCTGCAGTTGTACAGGGCCTTGGTGAGACCACACCTTTAGTATTGTGTGCAGTTCTGGCCGCCTTATCTGAGGAAGGATGTTCTTGCCATGGAAGGAGTTCAGCGATGATTCACCAGGCTGATACCTGGGATGGCAGGATATGACGTCTGAGGAGAGATTGGGTCGATTGGTTTATACTCGCTGGAATTTAGAAGAATGAGAGAGGATTTCATTGAAACTTATAAAATTCTGACAGGACTGGATAGACTAGATGCAGGAAGGATGCTCCCGATAGTTGGGGAGTCCAGAAGCAGGGGTCACAGTCTAAGGTAAGGGGTAGGCCATTTAGGACAGAAATTAGGAGGAATTTCTTCACCCAGAGAGTGGTGAACCTGTGGAATTCCCTACTACAGAAGGCAGTAGAGGCCAATTCATTAAATATATTCAAGAAGGATTTGGATATATTTCTTAATGCTAAAGGGATTAAGAGGTATGGGGAGAAAGCAGGTACCGGGTACTGAACTTGGATGATCAGCCATGATCGCATTGAATGGCGGAGCAGGCTCGAAGGGCCGAATGGCCTACTCCTGCTCCTATCTTCTATGTTTCTATGTTTCTATGTAACACTCTGATATACTCGAACTCCATCGCTGTAACACATTATAATATATATCACACCACACAATATAATTGTGATGCAGCTCACACCCCTCACTGTAACACCGTGATAAACTCCTCAATGTAACACTTGTATATACCCCACAACCTACACTGTAAAACTCTGATATACACCACAGCACTGAAGCACTTCTATATATCCCACTCTCCTCACTGCTAATCTCTTTACACTACACAGCGAACACTATAACACTCTGAAATACAACATACACCACACTTTAACACTCTGATTTAAACAACCCCCCACACTGTAACAATCTGACGTACCCTACACACCTCACTGTAACACGATGATTCACCCCACCCCACTCACTGTAACATTCTGACATACACTACACCACTCAATCTAACACTCTGATATACGCCAACAACACTCACTGTAACACATTTCTTTACCCCACAGCCCTCAATGTTAGGCTATGATGTCCCCCACATCCATCGCGCTAAACCATCTGATATACGACACACCACTCTCTCTAACACTGATATGCCTCACATCACTCAGTGTAATCCTCTGATATACACCACAGCTCTCACTGTAATACTGATATACCATGTACAGCTCTTATATACTGCGGCCCCCTCACTGTAACACTCTGATATACTCCAACTCCATCACTGTAACACATTCTGATATATTTCACACCCTATAATGGAACACTCATATAACTCACACACCTCACTGTAACACCCTGATAAACCCCTGAATGTAACACTATTGTATACCCCAAACCCAACACTGTAATGCTCTGATATACCCCACACCACTCACTGTGACACTCTGATACACCCCACATCCCTCAATGTAACATTCTTATATACCCCAAAAACCACACTGTAACATGTTGTGATATACCCCACACCCCTCACTGTAACACGCTGATTCAGAACACAAGCCTCACTGTAGCAATACAATATAGCCCACACCCCTCACTGTAATACTCTTATATACCTCACACAGTAACATACTATGATAAACTTCACACCGCACGATGAAACACCCTGATACACCCCACAAATTAACACTCTTATATAAACCACAACCCTCACTGACACCCTGGTACACCCCTCAATGGAGCACAATTATATACCCCACACCCAACACTTTAACACTCTGTTATCCCCCAAAACCCTCACTGTAACAATCTGATATACTCCACATCCCTCACTGTAAAACTCTGATATACAACACACACCACTCTCTCTAACACTGATATCCCTCACACCACACACTGGAATCCTCTGATATACCACACACCTCTCGCTGTAATACTGATATACCGCTACCACTCTTATATACTCCAGCCCGGTCACTGCAACACTCTGATTTACACTAACTCCATCACTGTAACACATTCTGATATAATTCACAGCACACAATGTAACACTGTGATATACCTCACACTCTTCACTGTAACACCGTGAAAAACCGCTCAATATAACACTCTTATATACCCCACACCCAACTCTGTAACACACTGATATACCACACACCACTTACTGTGACACTCTGATACTCCCCATACCCCCTAAATGTAACACTCATATATACCCCACATCACAAAAGATAACACTCAAATATACACATCATTCACTCTGACACACTGATATACCCCACACCCATCATTGTCACACTCTTATATACCCCACACTGTAACATACTATGAAGCACTTCAAACCTCTCTATATATCACCCTGATACACCCCTCAATGTAACACTCAACTATACCCCACACCCAACACTGTAACACGCTGATATACCCCACACCACTCACTGTGACACTCTAATATACACCAGACCCCACACTGTAACACTATGATATACCCAACACCACTCAGTTTGACACTCCGATACGCCCGAAATCCCTCAATGTTACACTCTTATATACCCAACACAGCAAATTGTAGCATATTAAGACATACCCCACACACTGTAGCACGCTGATACACCCCACCACCCTCACTGTAGCAGAATGAGAGAGCCCACACACCTCACTGTAATAAGCTTAAATAACCCACACTGTAACATGCTATGACAAACTTCATATCTCTCGATGTAACAACCTGATACACCCCTCAAAGGAACACTCTTATATACCACTCACCACACACTATAACACTGAAATCCCTCACAACCCTCACTGTTACACTCTGATACCCCCACACCACTCACTGTAACACTCTGATATACACAACACCCCCAAAGCATTCTTATATACACCAAACTCCTCAATGCAAATCTCTGATACACTACACTGCCAGCACTATAACACTCTGAAATATCACACACACCACACTTAATTCTCTGATTTAACCCGTACCCCTCATTTTAACAATGTGATATACCCTACACCCCGCACTGTAACAATCTGATACACCCCACACCACTCATTGTAACATTCTGATATACACTAAACCACTCATTGTAACACTCTCATATGTACATCCCTCACTGTAAAACCCTGATATACACAACAACCCTCAGTCTAACACTCAAATATACAACTCACCCTTCACTTTAACACTCTGATATACACCATGACGCTTACTGTAACAATCTGATACAACTAACATCCCTCACTGTGACACACTGCTATTCCCCACACTCTTCACTGTAACGCTCTGATATCCCACACCCAACTAAATGTAACAATCTGATATATGCCACTCTCATCGCTAGAACGCTCTGATATACCCCACACACCTCAAATTAACACTATGATATACCCCATAACCCTCACTTTAACACTATGATATAGCTAACACCACTCACTGGAAGACTCTTGTCTACCCCACACCACTCACTGTTACACGCTGATATTCCCCACAGCCCTCGCTCTAACACTCTGATATACCACACAGCCCTCTCTCTAACACTGATATCCCTCACACCAACCGCTGTAATCATCTGATATAGCCCACACATCCTAAAGTAATAACGATATATCTCGTATCACTCTTACATACTCCGGCCCCCACATTGTAACACTCAGATATAGTCTAACTCCATCACTGCAACACATTCTGATATAATTCACACCCCGAAATGTAACAATCTGAAATTCCTCACGTCCCTCACTGTAACACCGTGATAAACCCCTCAATGTCACACTCTAATATACCCCAAACACAACAATGTAATACACTAATATAACGCAAAACCCTCACTGTAAAATACTGAAATAATCCACACCCCTCACTGTAAAACTCTGATGTACACAAAACCGCTGAAACACTCTTAAATATCCGACACTCCTCACTGCATATCTCTGATACACTAACAGCCAAAACTATAACATACTGAAATGACACACACACCTCACAGTAACAGTCTGATATAACCTACACCCCTCGCTGTAACACTCTGATAGACCTACACCACTCACTGAAACAACCTGATCTACCCCATACCACTCACCTTGACACTCTGATACACCCCGTAACCCTCAATGTAACACTCTTACATAACCCAAAACCCACACTGTCCCACTCTGATATACCCCACACCACTCTCAGTGACAATCTGATGCACCCCACACCCATCAATGTAACACTGCTATATACCCCGCAACCCATAACATACTACGATATACTTCACATCCCTCGCTGTAACACTCTGATATACCCCACAATCCTCAATGTAACACATTGATATAACCCACACCCTCACTGTAACACTATGGTATAGCACACACGCCTCACTGTAACACTCTGCTTTGCACCACATCCCTTGCTGTAACACTCGAATATACCGGCACCCTCATTGTAACATTCTGATATACCCACACCCCTCACTGTAACATTCTGATTTACCTCACACCACTCAATGTAACACTGATACACCCCGCACTGTAAAACTGATATACCTCACACCACTCTGATATAATCCGTTGCCCTCATGTAACAATGATATACTCCACCTCCAACACTAACACACTCTGCTGTACTCCACACCAATCACTGTAACACTCTGATACAGATCGCACCCCGTACTGTAACACTCTATTACACGCCACACCACTCAATATAACACTCTTATATACCCCACAGCCCAGACTGCAACACATTCTGATATACTTCACACAGCTCGATGTAATAAACTGATATAACCGACTCCTTCACTGTATCATTACGAGATACTCCACACACCTCACTGTTATGCTCTGTATTAACCCACATCCCTCGCTGTAGCACTCTAATATACGCCACAGTCAGTACTCCAACACTGATATACTCCACAACCCTCACTTAAAGCATCTGATATACCGTACACCTACACTATTTCTGATATACCACACACCCCTCACTGTACAATCCGATATACCCCAAACCCTTCACTGTAACACATTCTGATATAACCCACACCCCTCACTGAAACAGTGTGATACATGTCACACTCTGGACTGTTATACCCCACACCAGTCATTGTGATACTGATATACATCGCACCACTCACTGGTGCCACTGCCACTTTAGTCCCATGGTCTTCAGTTTTGGTAATATGTGGTACTTTATCAAGCACATTTTGAAAATATAGAGAAATTGGAAAAGGGTGAGTAGTATCAATCATAAAACCATAGAATTGGTGAGCCAAGTTGTGTTGACAATTTTCTTAGCAGAATATGACGCTCCACTCTGATCACAGGCCTCGTCTGGTTTCAGTCAGTGAATTTCATAATCAGTGATTTTATTCCCATTATAATATTTATTTTTATTTGTTCTCAGGATATGGGTGGCACTGTCAAGGCTAGTATTACTTGCCCACTCCTAGTTACCCATGATTGAATGGTGTGCCTTCAACTCGAGCCACTGCAGTCCATGAGGTGAAGGTGCTCCCACAATACTGCTATGGAAGGCATTCAGGTTTTGACCCAGTGACGATGAATGTACGGTGATATATTGAAGGGTATGGTAGCATAGTCTTTATGTTGCTGGACAAGTAAACCAGATGCATGGACGCATGCTCTACAATTCAACACCCAACAGCTGGGGAATTTAAATTAAATGAATTACCAAATCTGGAACAAAAGGTTAGTCTCATTAGTGGTGAACAGGAAACTACCGGTTGGCCTCAAAAACACAGCTGGTTCTCTAATGTCCTTCAGGGAAGGAAGTCGGCTGTTGTTACCCATCCTGGACGCAATGTGACTCTAAATGCCCAGCAATGTGTTTGAATATTATCTGCAAGTCACTCCATTGTATGAGGAGTCACAACAGAACCTTCTCCAGGGCAGAAACGGTTGGGCAATAAATGCTGGCCTGGCCCGCGGTGCCCACATTACAAGATTGAATAATAAAAATGTATTAATTATCATAATGCTTTATAAAGATTTATGTCATAACCCGTGCCGCCATCTTTGTTACGGGCGCTGGAGCCGCCATTATTGCACGGGGGGCTAGAACCGCCGTCTTTGTGCATAGCGCCAGCGCTGCCCTTTTTGATTGGGGTGCCAGAGGTGCTTTTTTTGTGCTGGGCACCGGATCCGCTATCTTTGTGAAGAATATGCATTTCGCCATTTGCTATGGGGCAATGGAACCACCATGTTTGTGTGGCATGTTGGCACCATTATCTTTGTGTGAGGCAATGTCATTGCCATATTTGCGATGGGCGCCGATTGCACCATCTTTGCACCATGGGCCATAAGCGATTCCACAATTGATCAGATCAAATCTCGGCAGCCCTGCCATACCCAGTTGTGAATGTTGGTGACACTTAAACAAATAACGGGAGTAGGAGGCTCCAAGAAAATCCCTATCTTCAATGATGGTGGAGCCCAGCGCCTGAGTGCAAAATACAAGGCTGATGCGTTTGCAACCACATTAAGCCAGAACTGTCGAGTGAATGGACCACATCGGCCTACTCACGAGGTCCCCACCATCACAGAAGCCAGCCTTCAGCTAATTGGATTCACTCCACATGGTATCAGGAAATGGCTGAGTGCACTGGATACAGCAAAGGCTATGTGCCATGAAAACATCGCGGCTATTGTGCTGCAGACTTCTGCTCCAGAACAAGCAGCACCTCTAGCCAAGCTGTTCCAGTACAGCTACAACACTGGCATCTATCCAACAATATGGAAAACGGCACATATATCTCCTGTCCACAAAAAGCAGGACATATCCAACCTGGCCAATTAACGCCCCATCTGCCTACTCTCAATCCTCAGAAAAGTGATGGAGGGTGTCATCGACATTGCTATCAAGTGACACTTACTCACTAATAACCTGCTCACTGATGCTCAGTTTGTGTGCCGCCAATCCACTCGCCTCCCGACCTCATTACAGCCTTGGTCCAAACATCGATAAAGGAGCTGAATTCCAGTGCTGAGGGGTGAGTGACAGCACTTGACATCAAGGCAGCATTTGACCGAATGTGGCATCAAGAAGCCTTAGTAAAACTGAAGTCAATGGGAATCATGGGGAAATTGCTCCACTGGCTGGAGTCATATCTAGCAAACAGGAAGATGGTTGTGGTGGTTGAAGGTCAAACATCACAGCCCCAGGACATCACTGCAGGTGTTCATCAGGGCAGTGACCTAGGCCCAACCATTTTCAGCTGCTCTTTCAATGACCTTCTCTCCAACATAAGGTCAGAAATGGGGATGTTCGCTGGTGACTACACAGTGCTCAGCGCCATTAACAACTCCACAGATAATGAAGCAATCCATGCCCGCATGCAACATGTCCTGGAAGCCTTTCAGGCTTGGCCTGATAAGTGGCAGGTAACATTTGCACCAACGAAGTGCCAGGCAATGGCTATCTCCAACAAGCTAGGTTCTCACCTCCTCCGCTTAACATTCAGTGGCATTACCGTCGCCGAATTCCCCACTATCATTATCCTGGGTGTCACCATTAACCAGAAACATAACTGGAGCAGCCACATAAATAATGTGGAGCAAGAGCAAGTTAGAGTCTAGGTATTCTGTGGCGAGACTCTCACCTTTGACTCCCCAAAGCCTTTCTACTATCATCGAGCCACAAATAAGGGGTGTGATGGAAAACTCTCCCCTTGCCTGGATGAGTGCAGCTCCAACAGCACTCAAGGATCTCGACACCATTGAAAACAAAGCAGCCCGCTTGATTGGCACCCCATCCACCAAATTAAATCTTCACTCCCTCCACCACTGGCGTACTGTGGCTGCAGTGCGTACCATATACAGGATGCACTGCATCAACTCACGAAGACTTCTTTGGCAGCACCTCAGAAACCCGCAAACTCTTCCATCTAGAAGGACAACAGCAGCAGGCATATGGGAACACCAACACTTGCATTCACCCTCCAGATCACACACCATCCTGACTTAGATGTATATTGCGGATCCTTCATCATCGCTGGGTTAAAATCATGGAACTCCCTCCCTAACAGGACTGTGGGAGTTCCTTCACCACACGGACTTCAGTGGCTCACCACCACCTTTTCAAGGGCAACTAGGGATGGGCAATACATGCTGGCATTGCCAGCGACGCCCACATCCGATACACGAATACTTTTATTTAATATCACACCAAGGCAGCTGTCAGGCTGCGAATTATCTGCTTCAAATCATCCTTTAATGAATTTTACAATCAGAGTAAAAGGATAATTCCCCATATTCTTCAACTGCTCTCTGAACTTAGTCTGGGTGACGGCATAAATCCCAGTGTTGGTGCAGCAACTCAGCAGCTGCAGCATCAATCCCAATTCCTGTAAGAAAGGAGGAGAATTTGCAGACATATAACTGATAGAACCTATCCGGCTCCATATATAAACCACCATAAACGCTGCCCATAACAGGATGAAATTGCCAGAGATAACAAGCAGCAAAATGATGGATTTCCAGCGGCTCTCCATCTCTGGGTCACTGTGACTCTCCCCACTGCTGGGACCCCGGAGTCTCCTACGGGCTCTGCTGGACACTAAAATGTGTCTGACAGTGAGAGCATTGAGCAGCAGAATTAGAACAAATGGGACAGCCGGGGTGAGACTGTAATGAAGGAGCTCGATTGCTGCCCAGGCCCGTGATTTCATAACACCGACTGTTACCTCACAAAACCAAGGCATGTTCCAAAGCCAATACCGATCTGTGAACATAAAATACCAGATGATGTTCTTTGAACCGCTCAACACAGTCACTGTTCCCAGAACCACAGCCGCCGTTTTCTCGGTGCAATATTTTGTTTTCAGCTTCTGGCAACAAATGGCCACAAATCGATCAAAGGTGAAAGTGACGGTGAACCAGACAGAACAGTCTGTGGCTGCATAAAGCAGGACGGCATGTATATTACACACGGGGATTGACAGCACGAAATAAAAATGTCTGTAATAAACAATCGGAATTTGCCTCAGTATCACGTCGAGGATAACGACCAGTAGATCCGCCGCTGCCATTGCCAGCAGGTAGCGAGTGACACATGTGGAGAGACCACACTTTCCCCGAGACAGGATCACAATCGTCATTAAATTCACTGTGAGCAAGGGAAATAAACAGGAAAATTATACATCAGGCTGGGGGGGAAATAAACAGGGAAATTATACATCAGGCTGGGAGGGGAAGTAAACAGGGAAATTATACATCAGGCTGGGAGGGGAAGTAAACAGGGAAATTATACATCAGGCTGGGAGGGGAAATAAACAGGGAAATTATACATCAGGCTGGGAGAGGAAATAAACAGGGAAATAATACATCAGGCTGGGAGGGAAAATAAACAGGGAAATTATCCATCAGGCTGGGAGGGGAAGTAAACAGGGAAATTATACATCAGGCTGGGGGGGAAATAAACAGGGAAATTATACATCAGGCTGGGAGGGAAATAAACAGTGAAATTATACATCAGGCTGGGAGGGGAAATAAACAGGGAAATTATACATCAGGCTGGGAAGGGAAATAAACAGGGAAATTATACATCAGGCTGGGAGGGGAAATAAACAGGGAAATTATACATCAGGCTGGGAGGGGAAGTAAACAGGGAAATTATACATCAGGCTGGGAGGGGAAGTAAACAGGGAAATTATACATCAGGCTGGGAGGGGAAGTAAACAGGGAAATTATACATCAGGCTGGGAGGGGAAATAAACAGGGAAATTATACATCAGGCTGGGAGGGGAAGTAAACAGGGAAATTATACATCAGGCTGGGAGGGGAAGTAAACAGGGAAATTATACATCAGGCTGGGAGGGGAAATAAACAGGGAAATTATACATTAGGCTGGGAGGGGAAATAAACAGGGAAATTATACATCAGGCTGGGAGGGGAAATAAACAGGGAAATTATACATCAGGCTGGGAGAGGAAATAAACAGGGAAATTATACATTAGGCTGGGAGGGGAAGTAAACAGGGAAATTATACATCAGGCTGGGAGGGGAAATAAACAGGGAAATTATACATCAGGCTGGGAGCAAGAGTAGCAGTTTGAAGGAATTCGGAGAGAAATCTGCAACTCATTAGTGATTTTCACTGATATAATCTCATTCGATTACCAGTGGAGCTGAATACAGGGTTTATTTTAAGAATAATCGGGAAAACATGGAAGAATCAAACAATGAAACGTGTCTAAATACAACAGGAAAGCAACAGATGAATGATAAATGAGAGATTAAACGATAGATCTGCCTTTAGCCCAGCAGACAAAAGCAACGCCCGAAGTACCAGGGATGCAAAAGACCAGAACCTCTCAGGAAGCATTCGTGTCTCAGGATCAATCAGCATTTATCGCAGCGCAATTTGCTTCAGTGCCCTTTATGTTAGAGAGGGGGATATCCCACTTGGAATCCAGCTCCTGGTTAGATAGCCATTATATTTAGGACAGAAAATGAAGGCAACGGCAAAATAAAGAAACTGCAATCTTGGCGTGCATTAATTACAGTATTTACATGTGCAGCTGTAATATGAAAATACTGAGAAAATAAATACATGTGCACTGCAGCTATAAAGATAACTGGGCTGTAAGAAGTGTGTTTATGATTGAGCTTTCTACAGTTTTGGCTATATACACAAATTGTAGCTCATTGAAAGGAAGATTATCCATATAACATTGCAAAAAATGGACTCTGAATTAAAATAACTATTGATAATTGACCAGGTAATAGCCCACTAATGCATTTATTTGCATCGTAATATCGCGACTTATCCGACAGGCAACGAGCCGCCGAACGCTTTGTAAAGTATCTGAACACAACTGGAAGAGATATATCCTTGTACCTTTTCACCTATTGGTTTCCAAATTGTGCAGAAAATATTGGTCGAGAAAATAGGAAAGGATTTTCTTATCATCAGTCCTTCAGTTTCAATCAGCGAGGATTTTTTATCCTGCAGTACAGCAGGAGGGAATAAAGAATCACTCTGGGTCTCACTGAATCCAGTGAACTGTGACAGACGGGCATGGGCTCCAGTTGTAAATTCAAAACAAAGATTGGAAATAAACGCATTGAAATATGGCTGACTGAACGTTTTTTGAGAATGTAAATAATCCTTGTAATCCTTATCTAACCATCAGAAGCAGTGCCACTAATGCAGAACTGGAGATGGTGGGAAAGGAGACACTGACTGCAACTGAATGATTAGAGGATATTTCAGACATTTAACGATGTGTTTGTGATCTGCCAGGATTTGCTCCTGTGACTCTGTGTCAGTAAATATACCGAGCATTCAGTGAAAACTAATGCAAATTACTGCGGATGCTGGAAATCTGAAATAAGAACAAAAAATGTTTTCAATACTCAGCAGGTCAGGCAGAACCTGTAGAGAGAGAGAGTGTTAACGTTTCAGGTCGATGATCTTTCGGCATTAGGTGAAAATCTCCTCAATTAAGACAATATTTTTCTGATCTGTTACACATGTTCAGTGTAGAAAGCAGAACGGATTTCATTAAGGAGAGAGTCTCGTCAAAATATTTTCTTGAGTTGAATATAGAACAATTAAATCTTGTTAACGCTGTATCACCTTCAGATTCAATAGCCGACAGCAGTGTGGATGGGATGGGGAATGGCTTGGAGAGAAATACAGTTAAAGATGATTAAAAAAAATAATAGCTGGATACAGATACTTACCAGGAACACCAACAGCAGCGAGGATGTGCCATTCTTTTTAAACAACAACTCTTGTATTAACAAAGATGCAACAACTTGTAACACAGATTACCATTAATAACAGAGTATTCCACGGTGATTAGCGAGAATAATATTACAGTGTATCATGGTTCCTCTTCTTAAGCCGTCCCTCGGAACCGAGGATGACTTGCTTCCACATTAAAAATGAGTTCGCAGGAGACTGATAAGTCCAATGCGGGACCTACAGACTCTGTCACAGGTGAGGCAGACGGTGGTTGAAGGGGCGGATGGGTGGGGTTCTATAATTGACGTGTGCTCCTTGCACTGCTTGTGCTTGGCTTCCGCTTGCTCCCGGCGAAGATAGTCGAGTAGTTTGTGGCCATCCCGGATGCCTCTCCTGCACTTTGTGTGGTCTTGGGTCAGGGATTCCCAGATGTCAGTGGGGATGTTGCACGTTTTCAAGGAGGCTTTGAGGGTGTCCTTGAAGCGTTTCCTGAGTCCACCTGGGGCTCTCCTGCCGTGTCGGATCTCCGTGTAGAGCGATTGTTTTGGGAGAATCAAATCGGGCATGAGCACGATGTGACCCGTCCATCGGAGCTGATCGAGCATGGTTAAAGCTTCGCTGCTGGGGATATTGGCCTGAGCGAGCACACTGATTTTGGTGCACCTATCCTGTCAATGGATTTGCAAGATCTTGCGGAGGCAGCGTTGGTGGTTGCTCTCCAGTGCTTTCAGGTGACGGTTGTACATGGTCCATGTCTCTGAGGCATACAGGAGGGCGGGTATCCCTGCAGCTCTGTAGACTGTGATTGAGAGAATTAATAACTGGACATAGATACTTACTAGGAACATTAACAGCAGCGAGAAGGGGATAGTAAATATTTTGTATATCCTACCCTTCTCTTTCAGCATTCCGAAGGACCCGCCCCCGCCGTAATACCCTGGTTCACTCCTTAATCACCCGCAACAGCCCCTCCCATCCCCACAGAACCTTCCCAGGCAAGCGCAGGAGCTGCAACTCCTGCCTTTTAACAATCCCCCTTCCCACTGTCCAGGGCTTCAAATATTCCTTCAAGGTGAAACAGCCATTTAATTTTACTTCTTGCAATTTAGTATACTGTATTCACTGCTCACGATGCGGTCTCCACTCTAATGGGGAAACCAAATGCAGATTGGGTGATCGTTTTGTGGAACACTTCCTTTCAGTTCATAAGCTTAATGCCGAGCATCTGGTCTCCTGTCACATTAATTCTCTGCTCCCCTTCCACCCTGAGCTATCTGTCCTCGGCTTTTCATAGTGTTGCAATGAAGCTCAACTTAAGCTCAAGAAACAGCACTTCCTCTTTCTTTTAGTCACTGTACAGCCTTGTGGACTCAACGTTGAGTTCTGCAATTTCGGACCAGAACTTCGGCCCCTATTTTTTCAGGCGGCAGCGGTTGATGTTACTCCCATCCCCATTTGCAACCTTTAACCACTCCTGCCTTGCACCCTATCACAGACCGACCCTTTGGTTCATTCTGATCCTACCACCTTTCCCTGCCCCTACACCTGCTTAAAATCGGTTGCAACTCGAAACCTTTTCAGTTCTTAGGAACGGTCACAGACCTGAAACGTTAACTCTTTCTCTCTCCACGGATGCTGCCTGACCTGCTGAGTGTTTTTCACATTTTTTGTCGTTAGTCCAAAGTATTTTTGTTAACTACCACTGTTCCAGAATACATTCCATGGAGACCCTCAAACCCACGACATCCCTTCTGTGAGAGGCTGGTGGTCTTTGTGCTGGAGGCAGCGCGCTGATTGTGTGAGGTCACTCAGTGAAGGGAGCTCCTTATTTAGAGCAGAGCGAAATCTCCGAGTGACATCATTAGGCCTCACAGTAACTGGCATTAATTACAGTCATTGAACAAACAGACACATTGAGCCATTATCACCCAACACTTCACTTCAACACAATCTAGCTCACACTATTGTACACCGCCTTAAATTAAAAGTGAGCGTATGCATCACATTTCACCCTCCCTCAGTCCAGGAATTTAACTCGCAGCCTAGATTAAACTGTTCCTGCCTCAGTCCAGGAATTTCATTCCCAAGGCCGAATATATTACACTGCTCCCGCCTCATAACAGGAATTGAATTCCTTTTGCCATCTGGATTACACTGCGCCCTCCTCAGTCCAGGAATTTCATTCCCAGGGCCGCCTGGATTACACTGCTCCCACCTCAATCCAAAAATGTAATTCCCACGGCCACCCAGATTAGACTGCTCCTGCCTCAGTCCAGGAATGTCATTCCCAGGGCAGACTAGATTACACTGCCCCGGCCTCTGCACATGAATTTCATTCCCAGGGTTGCCTAGATAACACTGCGCCCGCCTCAGTCCAGGAATTTCATTTGCATGGCTGCCAAGGTTACATGGTCCCGCTTTAGTCCAGCAAGTTGATTTCCAGGCCATACTATTTGCCTGAATCTAGAACAAGAATAACTAGGTGTTTCTAATGATTGACCTCAACCAGCCAATTTTGTAATAGTGATTTACATAGCTGGAGAAAATAATAAAACGAGCAATGGTTTGACACCAAGGAATCAAAGAAAAATGCTTAAAATATTAACCAATGCGATAAGTACCCTGTAACTATTTCAATACTCTATGAAACGCTCTGGAAACATTGCATTCTCGCACAATCATTGTCGCAGAACCAATACTATCAGTTAACATTCCCAAGTCCTCCATCACCATCCCAGTGTATCTCCTGTACCGCCGGAAGGACAGACTCACCAGCGGCGGGGTCACAGGGATATACAGTCAGCGGGGAGAGATAATGCGAGTCCTCAACAATGCCTAAGGACATAATGAATTCTCATGGTTCCGATCAGGAATGAGCAAGGTAACTTCCTGATGATTACCGCCTACCACCGTCATTCAGCTGATGAATCAGCACATCTTCATGCTGAGCACCAGTTGATCGGAGCACCGAGAGCAGAAAAGGCACAACCTGTACTCTCTGGGTGGGGAGGGGGAGAATTCAATGTCCATCACCAAGAGTGACTCTGAAGCACCATCATTAACCGAGCCCTGAAGAACAGAGCTGCCAGTCTGGCATTGCTGCAGGTGGTGGGAGGACCAACACAGGAAGATATCCTGCATGATCTGGTCCTCACCAATCTAACTATCGCATGTGCACCAGTCCATGACGCTATTGGTAGAACTTACCACTGCACAGTATTTGTGGAGAATAATTCTCGCCTTCACACTGTGGATACCATCCATCGTATCCAGTGCTACTACCATCCTGCTCAGTGGGATTGAATTAGACAGATTCAAGCGAACCCACAGTCAACAGATCAGATTATTTCAAAGCTGTCATTTCCTTTCGTCAATGGTAGTGAACAATAAAGCCGTTGCCCCTTAGTCCTGAACATTTCTCCTCTTCACGGATATACCACATTACCTTTTGAATGTTGCTGTTAAGAAAGAAAGACTTGCATTTATAGAACGCCTTTAACGACCTTGGGATGACCTAAAGCACTTTACAGTCAAGTAAGTAATTTTTAAGTGAAGTCAGTGTTGTACTATAGGAAACACAGCAGCCAGTTTGTAGACAGCAAGTTCCCACTAACAGCATTGCAATTACGACCATGTCATCTGTTTTAGTGATGTTTGTTGAGATCAATAATTACCAGAACACTGGGGAGAACTTCGCTGCTCTTCTTCGAATATTGCCATAGGATCTTTTACATCCAGCAGAGAGGGAGCAGAGCGCCTCGGTTTAACGTCACATCCTAAAGACGGTCCCTTCGACAGGACAGTGATCTCTCAGGAATGCAACTACAACAGTGCGGCGCTCCCTCAGTAAAGTCCCTCCTCGAATTCAGAGCACCCACAGTAATGACCATCTAACAGTGCAGCGCTCCCTCAGCACTGCCCTTCCGACAGAGCATCACTCCCTCAGTACAGCCCCTCTGACAGTGCAGCGCTCACTCAGTACTGTCAATCTGACAGCGCAGCACAACCTCAGTACTGACTCTGCAACTGTAGAGTGCTCCCTCGGTACTGTCACTCCGACAGTACAGCGCTCCCTCAGTACTGGCGCTTCAACAGTGCAGCGCTCCCTCAGTAATACCCATTTGATAGTGCAGCACTTGCTCAGTGCAGCCCCTCAGACAGTGCAGCGGTACCTCAGTACTGACCCTCCAACAGTGCAGTGATCCCTCGGTACTGCCCCTCCGACACTGCAGAGCTCATTCAGTACTGCCCCCCCGACACTGCAGCGCTCATTCAGTACTGACCCTCCGACAGTGCAGTGATCCCACAGTACTGCCGCTCAGTCACTGCAGCACTCCCTCAGGACTGTCCCTCCCACAGTGCAGTGGTCCCTCAGTAATGCCCCTCCGACAGTGCAGCGATCCCTGTATACTGACCCTCAGAATGTTCAGCTCTCACACAGTACTGACCCTCCGGCAGTGCAGCGCTCCCTCAGTACTGTCCCTCCATCAGTGCAGTGCTCCATCAGTGCAGCGCCTCCAACACTGCAGCGCTCCCTCAGTTGCCTCTCCGACAGTGCAGCTCACCCTCAGTACTGCCACTCAGATGGTACAGCGCTCCCTCTATACTGGCCCGCAGACAGTGCAGCGCTCTCTCAGAACTGGCCCGTCTACAGTGCAGATGTCTCTCAGTACAGTCCCTCCATAAGTGCAGCGAACCCTCAGTAATGTCCCTCCGACAGTGCAGCGCTCCCTCAGTACGCCACTTTGACAGTACAGCGATGCCTCAGTACTGAGCCTCCTGCAGTGCAGTGGTCCCTCAGTACTCTCCGTCCGACAGTGCAATGTCCCTCTGTACTGCCCCTCCAACAGTGCAGCGCTCCATAAGTACTGCACTGGAGTATCATCCTTGATTTTTGAACGCAGGTCCCTGGAGTTGGAGTTGAGCACAGAACCTTCTGACTCAGAGGCGAGTTTGCTACCAACTGAGACTATTGAATCTGCTTCCACCAACCTTTAGGAGATTTCATTCCAGATCATTTCACTGCGTGATCAAGGTTCGGCCATTTGGTAATGACAATTCAGCCAGTGGAAAAATGTCCCCTTTGTACTGTATCATAAGAAAATAAGAAATAGGAGAAGGAATAGGCTGCATGGCCGCACGAGCCTGCTCCGCCATTCAATAAGTTCATGGCTGATCTTGGGCTCAAAGGCACTTTCCAGCCCACTCCCCATAACCCTTCACTCCCTTATCTTGCAAAAATGTGTCTATCTCCACTTTAAATGTATTTAATGAACCAGCCTCCACACCTCTCTGGGGCAGAGAATTCCACTAATTTACGACCCCGAGGGAAGAAATATCTCGTCATCTCAGTTCTAAAAGGGCGACCCTTTATCCTAAAACTGTGCCCCAGAGCTCCAGATTTCCCCACGAGGGGAAACATCCTCTGTGCATCAACGCTGTCGAGCCCCCTCAGTACCTTATATGTTCTGATAAGATCACCTCTCATTCATCTAAATTCCAATGAGTATAGGCCCAGCCAGTTCAACCTTTCCTCATATGTCAACCCCTTCATCGCTGGAATTATCTGAGTGAATCGTCTCTGAACTGCCTCCAATGCAAGTATATCCTTCCTTAAATAAGGAGACAAACACTGTCCGCAATACTCCAGGTGTGGTCTCACCAATACCCTGTAGAATTGTAGCAGGACTTCCCTGCTTTTATACTCGAACCCCCTTGAAATCAAGGTCAACATTCCATTTGCCTTTTTGATCTTTTTGCTGGACCTGCATGCTAACTTTGTATGTTTCATGCACAAGGACCCCCAGGTTCATCTGAGCTGTAGCATTTTGTAATCGCTCTCCATTTAAATAATAGTTTGCTTTTTTATTTTTCCTGCCAAAGTTGATAACCTCGCACTTTCCCACATTATACTCCATCTCGCAGGTTTTTGCCCACTCACCTAACCTGTCTATATCCCTTTGCAGATTGTTTGAGTCCGCTGCACAACTTGCTTTCCCATACATCATTGTGGCATCCGCAAAATTGGCTACATTACACTCGATCCCTTCATCCAAGTCGTTAATGTAGATTGTAAATAGTTGTGGCCCCAACACCGATCCCTGTGGCACCCCAATAGTTACCGTTTACCAACCATAAAATGACCCATTTATTCCGAATCTCTATTATCTGTTAGTTAGCCAATTCTCTATCCATGCTAATATATTACCCCAAACTCCGTGAGCTCTTATCTTATGCAGTAACCTTTTATGTGGCACCTTATCGAATGCCTTCTGGAAATCCAAATACACCACATCCACTGGCTCACCCTTGCCCACCCTGCTTGTTAAATCCTCAAATAAATCCAGCAAATTTGTTAAACATGACTTCCCTTTACTAAACCTTGCTGACTCTGTTTGACTACAGTATGTTTTTCTAATGCCCAGCAACTGCTTCCTTAATGAAGGACTCCATCATTTTCTGGTTAACTGGTCTATAATGTCCTGCTTTCTGTCTCCCTCCTTTCTTAAATACGGGTGTTACATTACGGTTTCCAATCCGCTGGGACCTCTCCAGAGTACAGAAAATGTTCGTATATTGCAGCCAATGCATCCATTAACTCTGCAGCCACTTCTTTTAAGAATCTGGGATGCAGACAATCTGGTCCAGGGGACATGTCGTCTTTTAGCCCCATTATTTTACTGAGTCTCATTTCCTTAGTGATAGTGATTGTCTTTAGTTCCCCTCCCTGTGGCCCTTTATTATCCATTATTGGGATGTTGTTAGTGTCTTCTACAGTGAAGACAGATGCAAAATATTTGTTCCGAATCACTGCCATTTCACCGTTCCCCATTACGAATTCCCCAATCTCATCCTATAAGGGACCAATGTTTACTTTAGCTACCCTCTTCCTTTTTATATACCTGTAGAAGCTCTTACTTCCTGTTTTAATGTTTGTTGTCAGCTTACTCTCTTAATTCATCTTCTCTCCCTTTTTCATTTTTCTAGTCACTCTTTGTTGGTTTTTAAAGAATTGCCAATCCTCTGGTTTCCCACTAATCTTAACAACATTGTATGCCTTCTTTTTCAATTTGATACCATCATTTTTGTTGAGAGTTATGAAATATCTCCTTAAATGTCCGCTACTGCATTTCAACTTCTTACCCTCTAATTTGTGTTTTCTCTCCACTTCAGCCAGTTCTGCCCTCATGCCAATAATTTTGCCATTGTTTACCATCAGGACACTGGTTTGGGATACAACTTTGTCACCCTCCAAATGAATTTGAAATTCAACCATGCTATGTTCACTCTTTCCCAGAGGATCCTTTACATTGAGTTCAATTATTAATTCTGCCTCATTACAGAGTACCAGATCCAAGCTAGCCTGACCCCTGGTTGGTTCCTTTACATACTGTTCCAGGAAAACATCCCACTTGCACTCTATCAACTCCCCCTCCAGGCTAACTTGGCCAATTTGATTTGTACAATCAGTATGGATATTAAAATCATCCATGATTGTTACCATACCTTTTTTACAGGCTTCCATTATTTGTTGATTTATACTCTGTCCAGCAGCATTGCTACTGTTCAGGGACCTGTACATTCCGCCCACCAGAGACTTTTACCCCTTATTATTTTTTTACCTCCACCCAAATCCATTCTACATCTTGATCTTCTGAGCCAATATCACTTCTCACCACTGCACTGATCCCATCTTTTACCAATAAAACCACCCCACCTCCCATTCATTTCTTTCTATCCTTCTAAATGACCATATACCCTTGAATATTCAGTTATCAGCCCTGATTGCCTTGCAACTACTTCTCTGTAGTGGCGATCAGATCATACCAATTTGTATCTTTTTGTGTAATCAACTCATCTATCTTGTTAGGAACCAATATTCAGATATAGAGCTTATAACTTTGTCTTTTTACTATTTTTCCTTGCTTTGGCCTTTTTTCCGTTACACTCATATTTTTAAACATTCTGTCCCTTCCTGCCACACTCTGGTTATTGTTTCCCCCATCTATAACCTGCTCTATTGCATTCTCATTTCTCATTCACTGTTTATTTTCCCGCTCACCTGGATCCACCGCCCCCCGCAAATATTTATTTTGAATCCCTGTCTACAGCCCTAGTTATTCGATTTGCCAGGGCTTTAACCCCAGCATGGTTCAGGTGAAGACCATCCAAACGGAACAGCTCCCCCTTATCCCAGTACTGGTGCCAGTGCCCCACAAATCGAAACCCATTTCTCCCACACCAGACTTTGAACCTCTCACTCATATCTCTGATCTTATTTACCTTATGCAAATTCGCTCGTGGCTCAGGTAGTCATCCAGAGATTATTACATTTGTGGTTCTGCTTTTTAATTTAGCCCCTAGCTGCTCATACTCCATCAGCATAACGTCTTTCTTTGTCCTACCTATGTCATTGGTAGCTACGTGGACCATGAGAACTGGTTCTTCCCCCCCCTCACTCCAATTTTCTCTCCAGCCCAGAGGAGTTGTCCTTAACCCTGGCACCGGCCAGGCAACATAGCCTTCGGGACTCACACATTCTCAGCTACAGAGAACAGTATCTATCCCCCTCGCTATACTGTCCCCAATCACTACAACATTTCTTTTTGCTCCCCCACTTGAATTGCTCCCTGTACCACGGTGCTGTGGTCAATTTGCTCATCCTCCCTGCAGTCCCTGGCCTCGTCCACATAGGGAGCAAGAATCTCGTACCTTTTGGACAAGGCCCAGTTGCTGTGGCTCCTCCAACATTACCTCCTGTATCCCAATACCTGCCTCGGTTGTAGTCACACCCTCCTGTCCCTGTCCATGGGCCAAATGGGAAGTAAATATTTAGTCAGTGTGACTGCCTCCTGGTGCATAGTGTCCAAGTAACACGCCCCATCCATAATGTGTCACAGTGTCTGAAGCTCGGACTCCAGCTCATCAACTCTGAGCCGATGTTCCTCGAGCCGCCAACATTTATGCAGATGTGGTCGTCTTGGACCTCAATGGTGTCCGCCAGCTCCGACATGCAAAAACAACATCACATTGCATGGTGTCCCATCTCAATTAACTAATTCGTTTTAACATTTGGAACACTTATATCTTTTAATCTACACCATGGCACTTAAATTTAGACGCTCAAGTTTGGAGAAAAGACAAGAAATATAGAAATACTTACCAACCAATCACTTACCTGCTTTCTAGTGACGTCACATTTCTATTAACTTTTACTTATTTACACTTTATTTTTTTATCTCAGCGCCTCCCGCTGCTTTTGAACTCTCCCGGGTTTTGGCGCTCTCGCTCTGCTCCCGCTGTGTTGAAATCTCCCGGGATTTGGCGCTCTCACTCTGCTCCCGCTGCTTTTGAACTCTCCCGGGTTTTCCCGCTCTCACTCTGCTCCCGCAGCTTTTGAACTCTCCCGGGTTTTGGCGCTCTCGCTCTGCTCCCGCTGCTATTGCAGTCTCCGGGGATTTGTCGCTCTCACTCTGCTCCCGCTGCTTTTGAACTCTCCCGGGTTTTGGCGCTCTCGCTCTGCTCCCGCTGCTATTGCAGTCTCCGGGGATTTGTCGCTCTCACTCTGCTCCCGCTGCTATTGAACTCTCCCGGGATTTGGCGCTCTCGCTCTGCTCCCGCTGCTATTGCAGTCTCCCGGGTTTTGTCGCTCTCTGCTCCCGCTGCTATTGCAGTCTCCGGGGTTTTGGGCTCTCGCTCTGCTCCCGCTGCTTTTGAACTCTCCCGGGTTTTCCCGCTCTCGCTCTGCTCCCGCAGCTTTTGAACTCTCCCCGGTTTTCCCGCTCTCACTCTGCTCCCGCAGCTTTTGAACTCTCCCGAGTTTTGCCGCGCTCGCTCTGCTCCCGCAGCTTTTGAACTCTCCCGGGTTTTGCCGCGCTCGCTCTGCTCCCGCTGCTATTGAACTCTCCCGGGTTTTGGCGCTCTCGCTCTGCTCCCGCTGCTATTGAACTCTCCCGGGTTTTGGCGCTCTCGCTCTGCTCCCGCTGCTTTTGAACTCTCCCGGGTTTTGGCGCTCTCACTCTGCTCCCGCTGCTTTTGAACTCTCCCGGTTTATCAGAACCCTCAACATTTTGAACACTTCTATTCAATCTCCCACTAACCTCCTCTGCTCTATGGCGAAGAATCACTGCTTCTCCAGTCTCTCCACTTAATTGAAGCCCCTCACCCATGGTATCATTATTGTAAATTCTCTCCACACAAGCAGCAGGCGATGACCAACTCCAGCAAGAGATATTCTAAATTCCAGCATTTGACAGTCAATTGCATTTCCATCACCGAATCCTCTAGCATCAATATCCTAGGGGTCGCCTTTAATCAAAAAATCAACTGGACAAGCCACATAAATGACTATAACAGCACGTCAGATGCTAGGTATTCTGTGGCGTGTAACTCACCTCCTGAATCCTCAAAGCCTTTCCAAAACCTAAAAGGCATAAGTCAAAAGTATTATGAATTACTCTCTGTAGACACCGAGTACATTAGAGTAGTGGTTATTTTACTGGACTAGTATTCAAGAGGCTTGGACTATTAATCCGTGAGACGTGAGTTCAAATCCTACCATGGCAGCTGGGGAATTAAAATTCTGTTAATAAAATAAATTCGGAATTAAAAAGCTGGTATCAGTAATGGAGACCCTGAATCTACCGGATTGTTGGAAAAACCCAACTGGTTCAATGACGTTCTTTGGGGAAGGAGATCGGCCATCCTCACCAGGGCTGCTCATATGTGTGTGACACATAACTGCCCTCTGAAATGGCCCAGCAAGCCACACAGTTGTACCAAAGTCAGACACTGTGAGGGTATCTAAAACTCAAGGACTGCAGCGGTTCAAGAAGGCAGCTTACCACCACCTTCTCACGGACAATTAGGGATAGGCTTGTCTTGCCAGTGATGCTCACAGTCCATGAAAGAATCAATAAATAAAAAACACCGAACCTTTCTCAAAATTAAGGAAAATTAAACATATTAAAACTAAGAGTCTGCAAAATAATCAGGTTCAAAGGGGTTATATTCAGGACAAGATTATAATCTGTGAACGAACTTTAATTGTCTACTAATCTGTAAGGACTAATATGGGTTCCTAGAATTGCCGGTCCGAATACTTCTGTTAAGTACATTCGCTCGAGAGAAAGTTCTAGACCCTTCAGCTATCACAGTTGTTTCTCCTAAATACGCCGGTGTGACTGACTCTGTCTCTTCAAAAATCTATTTAACTGGCCCTGTTTCTTGAAAAAGCAGTTATCAGTGTTTCTGATTCATTAAAATGCCATTATCACGTGTCCTGTCTCTTTAAAAAGCCTGTAAGACTTGTCCTGTCTCTTTCGAAATGCCTCCTTGTTTGGTGCTGGCTCTTTAAAGAGCCCGAGTGACTGGTCCTGCCTCTTCAAAATGTCAGTTTGACAGGTAGTGTCTCTTTACATAACATATCTGACTGGACTTGTCTCTTTATAAAGACATTGTGACCAGTCCTGTATCTATAAAAAAGCCTGTGTGACTGGCCCTGTCTCTTTAAAATGTCTGTTTGACAGGTAGTGTCTCTTAAAAAAACCTAAGTGACTGGACTTGTCTCTTTATAAAGACCTTGTGACCAGTCCGGTATCTGTAAAGAGCCTGTGTGACTAGTACTGTCTATTTAAAAATCCTGTGTGAATGGTCCTGTCTCCTTAAATAGCTTGTGTGACTCGTTCAGTCTCTTTAAATAGCGAATGCGACTGTCCCTGCTTCTTTATGAAGGCGCTGCGACTGGTCCTGCCTCTTTAATAAACATTACGACTGGTTCTGTCGCTTTAAAAAGCCTGTGTGGCTGGTACTGTCTCTTAATAAGCCTATATGACTGGTCCTGTCTCTTTAAGAAGCCCGAGTGACTGGTCCTGTCTTTTAAAGGAGCCTATATGACTGGTTTGTCTTTAACTGGTGTGTCAGATCATTCATTTTCAGATCCTGCTCTCATCTGCCAATACTGCTCAGTATTCCAGAATCATTCTGGAAAGCAAAGATGAATTCCGGCTCCTATTCTCTACTGCTAACCGTCTTCTTAAACCCCTCTCCACAGTCTCCTCCACCCTCACCTCCGATGACAAGTGTAAGGAGCTCATGGACTACTTTGCCTCTATGATTGAGACCATCCGTTCAGCTGCCTCTGCTACTTCCCTTCCTTCCTCTAGCCCACCGGGCCAAACTTGCTCTCAGGTTCCCCCCTACCCTAGCCCTGAACTAAAAACACAAGAAAATAAGAAATGGGAGCAGGAGGAGGCCCTATCGTCATATCCCTTGATGCCTTTACTTGTCAGAAATCTATCGACTTTTGTTTTCAATATTCCAAATGATTGAGCATCCACAGCCCTCTGGGGTAGAGAATTCCAAAGATTGATCACCCACTGTGTGAAGAAATTTCTTCTCATCTCTGTCCTGAATGTCCTACCTTTTATCTCGAAGCTCTGGCTCCTTGTTCTAGAATCCCCAGCAAAGGCAAACGTTCTCCAAGCATCCAGCCTATCAAGCCCCGTAATAATTTTGTATGCTTCAATGAGATCCCCTCTCATTCTTCTGAATTCAAGTGAATACAGACATAGTTTACTCAATCTCATCTCATACAACTGTCCTCCCACGCCAGGAAACAATCTCGTGAACCTTCATTGCACACCCTCTATGACAAGTATATCCTTCCTTAGGTATGGAGAACAAAATTGTACACAGTACTCCAGGTATGGTCTCATCAAGGCCCTGTATAATTGGAGTAAGACTTCTTTACTCCTGTACTCAAATGCTCTTGTAATGAAGGCCAGCATACCATGTGCCTTCCTAATGGCTTGCTGCACCTGCACATTCACTTTCAGTGACTCATGTACAAGGACACACAGGTCACTTTGAGCATCTGCTTTCCCCAATCTTTCACCATTTAGGAAATACTCTGCATTTCTGTTTTTTCTACCAATGTGGATAATTCACACTTATTAAGTTTGTATTCCATCTGCTATGTCCTCGGCCACTCTCTGAACCTGTCGAGATCCCCTTGAAGACTCTTCCTACGCTCTGCACAACTGACAATGTCACCCAGCTTTGTATCATCAGCAAATTTGGAAATGATACATTTAGTCCCCTCATGCAAATCATTTTTATAGATTGTGAATAGCTGGGGCCCAAGACCAGATCCGTGCGGTAACTGACTAGTCACTGCCTGCCACCCTGAAAAAGAGCCATTTACCCTCACTCTTTGTTTCCTGTCTGTTAACCAATTCTCAATACATGCTAGTTTATTACCCAGCCAATTCCAACTCAAATCTTTCTCCAGTTTCTCGCTGATCTCCGCTCTTGACCGCTCCGCACTCTTCTTGTCCAGGAGACCAACTTCCAACTTCCTCCTCCCTCTACCCTATTCCTAGCAAGCTGCTGACCACCCTACTTCCTTTTCAGGCTCCCATGTTAGCTGACGTTGTTAACGGTTCTCTCTGCTCGGGTACTGTCCCCCTCTCATTCAAAACTGCCATCAGCAAACCTCTCCTCCGCATAGAAACCTTGACCTCACTGGCTTGCAATCTAATGCCACATCTTGAAATTCCCTTTCCTCTCTAAATTAATTGAATGTGTCCAAATCCGTGCCTATCTTTCCCGCAATTCCTTGTTTGAATCACTGCAATCAGGCTTCAGCCCTTGCCTCAGTGCCACTGGTGAAACCCTCATCCACGTCTTTGTTAACTCTAGACTTGAATATTACAATGCACTCCGGGCTGACCTCCCATATTCTATCCTATGGAAACTTGAGATCTTCCAAAACTCGGCTGCACCTATCCTAAATCAACCAAGTTCCGTTCGCCCATCACCCATGCTCTCGCTGAACTACATTGGCTCCTGGTTAAGCAGTGCCTCGATATAACATTTCTGACCCTTGTTTTAAAATCACTCGATGGACTCGCCCCTACCTATCTCTGTGATCTCCTTCATCCCGATCCCCCTCGAGGTATCTATGCTTCACTAATTCTGCCCTCTTGAGCATTCCTGGTGATAACCACTCAATCATTTGTGGCTGTGCCTTCTGTTGCCTAAACGCTGACATCTGGAATTCCCTGCCTAAGACTCTCCGGCTCGTTACCTCTCTTTCCCCCTTAAAGATGCAGTTTGAAATCTACCTCTTTGACCAAGCTTTTGGTCACCTGCCCTAATTTCTCCTTATGTGGTTCGGTGTCTATGTGTTTGTCCCATAATACTCCTGTGCAGTGCCTTGGGACGTTTTACTACGTTGAAGGCGCTATGTAAATACACGTTGTTGCTGTTGTTATTGTTGTTAAAGAAGACCAGATGGGTTTTTACTACAATCCATTAGTTTCATGGTGTCCGTTACTTAGACTAGCTTTTTGATCCAGATGTCTTTAATTAATTGAGCTTAATTTCCCCAGCTGTTGAGATTAGAACTCAGGGTCATTCGTCCGGGCATCTGGTTTACTAGTCCAGCAACATAATCACTGTGCTACCATACCCATCAAATATATCGCCGTTCCTTCATCGTCACTGTGTCAAAAGCCTGAAATTCTTCCGTAAGTGCATTGTGGGAGCACCTTCACCTCACAGACAGCAGCACATCAAGATGAGGGCCCACCATTTTATCTTGGGTAACTAGAGATGGGCAAATAATACCACCCTTGACAGCGGCACCCATATCCTGAGAGCAAGTACATATAAATAATACAATGGGAATAAAGTCAATGATTTTGTAATTCATTGCTTGAAACCAGGTGCGACCTATGATCAATTCTATGGTTTTATGTTTGATACTGCTAACGCTTTCCCAATTTCCCTATGCATTCCAAAGTTTTTTGATAAAGTACCACATAATACCAAAATTGAAGCTCATGGGATTAAAGGGGCTGTGGCAACAGGGCTCGGAGATTGGCTAAGAGACAGAGAGTAGTTGTAAACGGTTGTTTTTCAGACTGGAGGGAAGTATACAGTGGTCGTTCCAGGAGTCGGTATTGGCACCATTGCTCTTTTCCTGTATATCAATGCCATGGAGTTGGGTATACAGCACATAATTTCAAAGGTTGCAGATAATAGAAATCTCCGAAATGTTAAGTAACAGTGAGAAGGGTAGAAACAGACTTCAGGAGCACATAGACAGATTGGTGAAATGGGCTGTTACATGGCAGAAACAATTTAACACAGAGAAGTGTGAAGTGATACATTTTTTTAGGAACTACGAGCAGAGGCAATATAAACTAAACGGTACAATTTTAAAGTGGCTGCACGATCAGACAGAGCAAGGGAACATTACACAATTTATTGAAGGTGGCAGGACAAGTTGCGACAACTGCTAATAAAGCATACAGAGTACTTGGCTTTACAAACAGAGACACAGAGTAACAAAATTCAGGTAGAAATGCTAACCTTTTCTAAATCAGTGGTTAGACCCCAGCTGGAGGATTGTGTCCAATTCTGGGCACCACACTTTGCCAAGCATGTCAAGGATTAGAGATGGTGTAGGGATTTAAAAGGATTGTACCAGGGATCTGGGACTTCAGTTGCGTGGAGAGGCTGGAGAAGCTGGGATTGATTTTTTTAGAGCAGCAAATCTAAAGGAATTATAGAATTATAGAATCATAGAATCATAGAAATGTACAGCACAGAAGGAGGCTGGTCACAAAGGAGCCATCCAGACTGATCCCACTTTCCAGCTCTTGGTCCGTAGCATTGCAGGTTTTGGCAATTCACGTGAACATCCCAGTACCTTTTAATGTGATGATGGTTTCTGCCTCTACCAACCTTTCAGGCAGTGAGGTTCAAACTCCCGCCACCCACTCGGTAAAAGGAATTCACAACTCCCCTCGATTCATTCTACCAATTACGTTAAATCTATGCCCCTCGTTATTGACCACTCTTCTGATGGAAAAAGGTGCTTCCCATCAACTCCATCCAAGCCCCTCATAATTTTATGCACATTAATTAAATCTTGCCTCAGCCCTCTCTGCTCCAAATGAAGCAACCCCAGCGTGTCCAATATTTCCTCATAGCCAATATTCTCCAGTCCTGGCAACTTCCTCGTAAATCTCCTTTGTACCCTCTCGAGTGCAATGACATCTTCCTGTAAAGTGACGAGAGCTTTACACAGTATTCTAGCTGTGGCCTACATAGTGTTTTATACAGTTCTAGTATAATCTCTCTGCTGTTACATTCTATGCCTCAGCTAATAAAGGAGATTATCCAGTATATCTTCTTAAACACCTTATTTAACTGGCCTGCTACCTTCAGGGATCTGCGGACATGCACTTCAAGGTACCTCTGTTCCTCTACATTTCACAGTATCCTATCATTTGTTGTGTATTCCCTTTATTTGTTAGCCCTGCCTACTTCCTCGGATTGAATTCATTCTGCCAATTTTCTGCCACCTTACCACTCCATTGTTATCTTCCTGCAGTCTAGATTTTTCTTCCTCACTTCAGCCACACGGCCAATTTTTGTATCATCTGCAAACATTTTAATCATGCCCCCTATATTGAGGTCTAAGTCATTGATATTTCCACAAAAAACAAGTCACCTGGTACTACACCCTGCACAATCCCACTGGAAACAGCCTTCCAGTCACAAAAACACCCATCGATCATTACGCTTTGCTCCCAGTCACTGAGCCAATTTTGGATCCAAGTTGCACTTTCCCTTGGAGCCCTTGGGGTTTTACCTTTTTGACCAACCTGTTACTTGGAATTTTGTCAAACGACTAGCTAATAGCTATGTGGACTACAATAAATGCACTATCCTCATCGACCCTCCTCGTTACCTCCTCATAACATTCAATCAAGTCACTCAGACACAACCTTCTCTTGCCTCTCTTAACACCTCGGATTCATTTCATCTGGGCCGGGCAATTTATCTGCTTTCAAAGATACAAAACCTCTTAATACTTCTTCTCTCTCTATGCTAAGCTCATGTAATATTTCACACACTCCCTCTTTAAATACAATGTCTGCATTGAGGGGGTGACTAGGTGTGTGGATGAGGGTAACGCAGTTGATGTGGTATACATGGATTTCAGTAAGGCCTTCGATAAAGTCCCGCACAGCAGACTGGTCAAGAAGGTAAGAGCCCATGGAATCCAGGGTGCCTTGGCACATTGGATACAAAACTGGCTTAGTGGCAGAAGGCAGAGGGTGATGGTCGAAGGTTGTATTTGTGACTGGAAGCCTGTGGCCAGTGGGGTACCACAGGGATCGGTGCTGGGTCCCTTGCTGTTTGTGGTCTACATTAATGACTTGGATATTAATGTAAAGGGTATGATCAGTAAGTTCGCGGATGATACAAAAATTGGTAGGGTGGTAAATAGCGAGGAGGGTAGCCTCAGTCTGCAGGACGATATAGATGGGTTGGTCAGATGGGCGGAACAGTGGCAAATGGAATTTAACCCGGAAAAGTGCGAGGTGATGCACTTTGGGGGGACTAACAAGGCAAAGGAATACACAATGAATGGAAAGACCCTAGGCAAGACGGAGGGTCAGAGGGATCTGGGTGTGCAAGTACACAGATCCCTGAAGGCGGCGGAACAGGTGGATAAGGTGGTAAAAAAGGCATATGGGATACTTGCCTTCATTAGCCAAGGCATTGAATATAAGAGCAAGGAGGTTATGATGGAGCTGTATAAAACACTGGTTAGGCCACAGCTGGAATACTGTGTGCAGTTCTGGTCGCCACACTACAGGAAGGATGTGATCGCGTTAGAGAGGGTGCAGAGGAGGTTCACCAGGATGTTACCAGGGCTGGAGCGCTTCAGCTATGAAGAGAGACTGGGCAGATTGGGTTTGTTTTCCTTGGAGCAGAGGAGGCTGAGGGGGGACATGATTGAGGTGTACAAAATTATGAGGGGCATAGATAGGATGGATGCTGAGGAACTTTTTCCCTTAGTAGAGGGGTCAATAACTAGGGGGCATAGATTCAAGGTAAAGGGCGGGAGGTTTAGAGGGGATTTGAGGAAGAACCTTTTCACCCAGAGGGTGGTTGGAGTCTGGAACTCACTGCCTGAAAGGGTTGTGGAGGCAGAAACCCTCACAACATTTAAGAAGCATTTGGATGTGCACTTGAAATGCCACAGCATACAAGGCTACGGGCCAAATGCTGGAATATGGGATTAGATTAGACAGGGCTTGATGGCCGGTGCGGACACGATGGGCCGAAGGGCCTCTATCCGTGCTGTATTACTCTATGACTCTATGACTCTCTATTATTGCTCTTTTCTGTGATGCCAGATGCAAAGTATTCCTTTAGAACCATACCCATGTCTTATGCCTCCACACACAGGTTACCTTTTTTTGTCTCTAATAGGCCCTACACTTTCCTTAGTGATCCTCTTGCTCTTTCTCTATTTATTAAATATATTTGGGTTTTCCTTGATTTAACATGTTAATATTTTTTTCATTCACTCCATTTCTTTTACTTGAGACATGGCTAACGGAAAATAAGGACTGGGAATTAAACATTGCTGGTTTTGACATATTTAGAAAAGATAGAAAGAGTTAAAAATGGGAGTTGGAGTAGCTGTACTTATTCGGGATAACATAATGGCATTAGACAAAAGTGATGCAGGTATCAGCAAGACAGAAATATAAATAACGTGGATATAGATGAAAAATTATGAAGAATCAATCACACTAATAGGGGTCGTCAACATACCACCTAATATTGGAAGAGAGGTGGAGGAAGAAATATGAAGACAACTTAGGTAAATTTGTAAATAACACAGAATAATAATCAAGGGGGCTTTCAAATACCCAGATATTAATTGATCAACTGAGGCAGGTAAAGGGAATAAGGGAATGGAGTTACAACAATGTGTACAAGACACCTTTCTAACCAATATGTAAAAATCCCAACAAGGGAGGATTCACTATTGGATCTAGTAATGGGGAATTAAACAGAGCAGATAAGAGTAGTAAAATTAGGGGAACATCTAGGCAATAGTGACTATAATATAATACTCTTTAAGATAATAAATGAGAAGGATATAAGTATGTCAAAGACAAGGGTAATAGATTGGAGAACAGCTGATTTGAGGGGCTGAGAATAGCACTTGGGAAAATAAAATAGACAACATTGGAGAACAACGATGTAGAACAGCAGTGGTAAACATTAAATACAGTGTTCAATAGTGCCAAGGAAAAATATATTCTGCTAATAAACAAGAACAAGCTAAACATTAATGAATCACCGTGGATGAAGAAAGGCGTAAGGGAAAAATTGAGCATAAGGAAAGCGGCATACATTAAGACCATTGTCAGCAGGGGAGAGTGATAAGGGAGAATATGAAGCTTTTAGCAGAGGACTCACAAAAACAAGTTGGAAGGCAAACTGGAACTAAAAAATTAAATTATCAAGGAACATAAAACAAAATATTGAAATAATTTACAGGCATCTCATTAAAAAAGCAAAGTCGCAATAGTAATAGAGCCAGTAAGTGATAGGGAGGGTAATGCCACAAGCAGCAATAGAGAGTTGGCAGAGATATTACATAATTCCTTTGCTTCAATATTTACAAGGGAAATAGAAGAGGTGGATATGACATTGGATGATGAGATTAGTAACGAGTTAACTGCATTTAATATAAAATGAAGAGATATATTAAATAAACTTATCAAAATAAAAGAGGATAAAACCTCTGGTGTGGGCGGATTACATCCACGTGTTTAAGAGAATCTTGCGAAGAGAGAGCAGAGGCATCACTACACATATTTAATCATTCGTTCGCAAAAGTTCTAGTGCCAGAGGACGAGTGATTAGCTAACGTAATACTTATATATAAGATGGGAGCTAGAACATGTCCACGGAACTATAGACCAATCAGATTAATATCGGTGGTTGGAAAAATATTGGAATCCCTTCTAAATGATAACATTAAAAAAAATCTAGCAATGAGAAACATAAGAATGAATAGTCAGCATGGATTTCAAAAGGGATAGTCTTGCTTGACAAAACTAATGGTATTTATTGAAGAGGTAACAGAGAGAGTAGACAATCAAAATGCAGTAGATGGAATCTATCTAGATTTTCAAAAGGCTTTCGAAAATGGATAACACATAATAGTCTAATCAATAAGTTCAGGGAATGCAGAGTCGGGGACAAGTAGCACAATGGATAGCTAGCTGGCATCAACACAGAAAGCAAAAAGTAGGGGTAAAGGGTAGTTATTCAGGGTGGCATAACGTGGGTAGTCGTGTTCTACAAGGATCAGTGCTGCTACCACTGCTGTTCACAATTTATAATTAATGAATTAGACTTTGGAATGTAGAACACAATTTCTACATTTGTGGACGACACTAAATTGGAGGGGATGGCCAATACTGAGGATGACTGCAACAAATTACAAGAACACGTTAAAAATCTTGCAGACTGGGCATATAATTAGCAAATGAAATTCAACACACATAAATGTGAGGTATCATATTTTGGTAAGACAAATAGGAAAGTCACATATTACTTGGAAAATAAGAATCAACAATGGGGTAGAGGAATAAAGGGATCTAGAAGTACAAATACACAAATCATTGAAATGTATTTGCACAATTTAACATGAACTTAGAAAAAACAAACCAAACAATAGGGTTTATTTCTAGAAAGATAAAATTGTAAAGTAGTGAAGTTAAGCTAAACTTGTATCGAACATTGGTGTGGACTTGGTTAGGCCACACTTGGATTATTGTGTGCAATTCTGGTCGCCATATTAGAAAAATGGATATAAAGGCACTGGAGAGGGGGCAGCGAAGAATTACAAAGAAGAAACCTGATTGCGAGGGAACACCTACCAGGAAAGGATGAAGTGTCTGGGACTATTTTCTCTTGAAAAGAGAAGGCTGAGTGGTAAACTAAGAGAGTTCTTTAAAATCATGAAAGGTGTTGATAGATTAGACACAGAGAGAGTGATTTCACTTCTGGGGGAGAGCAAACTTGAGGTCAACAATATGAGATAGTCTCCAAAAAATCAAATAGGGAATTCAGAATAAACGTCTTTACCCAGAGTGTGGTGAGAATGTGGAACTCACTACCACAGGGAGTGGTTGAAGCGAATAGTATCGATGCATTTAAGGGGCGGTTAGATAAGCATATGAGGGAGAAGGGAATACAGGGTTCTGCTGATAGAGTTAGATGAGGAAAGACGGGAGGAGTCTCGAGTTGCTATGTAATACTATGTAATACTTTTTACCCCCTGCAATTCCTATACTGCTCTGGACATTCTGTAGTTGTGAGCTCTCAGTATCTGAGAAAAGCTTCCCTTATTTCCCTTATACTCCCCTGGAAGCTTCTTCACATTCAGTGGGCTCTAGTTTGTTGAGTCCCATTCTTTTTGCCAGCTGTGGCTCAGTTGGTCGCACACCCACCTCTGAGTCAGAATGTTGTGGGTTTAAGACCCACTCCAGGGAGCTGAGCTCATAAAGCTAGGTTAACACACCAGTGCAGTGCTGAGGGAGTGCTTCAAAGTCGTAGGTGCCGTCTTTTGAAAGAGACGTTAAACTGAGGACCCGTCTGCTCTCTCAGGTGGATGTAAAAGACCCCGTGGCACCATTTCGAAGAAGAGCATGGGATTTATCCCCGGTGTCCTGGCTATTATTTGTCCCTCAATCAACACAACAAAACACATTATCTGGCCATTATCACATTGCTGTTTGTGGGATGTTGCTGTGTGCAAATTGGTTGCTGCAGTTCCCACATTACAACAGTGGCTATTCTTCAAATGTACTTCATTGGCTGTAAAGCGCTTTGAGAAGTCCACTGGTCTTGAAAGGCGCTATATAAATGAAAGTTTTTCCTTTACTTTTTTCTTTGTGGGAACATATTTGCTCTGAACCATCTCTATCTCACCCTGGAAAGAGCCCATTGCTCTGACACTGATTTAACTCCAGGTGAATGTTTCCAGTACACTTTTGCTGAATCACATCTCAGCTTATTAAAATGGGCATTTCCCAAATTGAAAGATTTTACACGTTGTTTATCTGTATCATTTTTCATAAAGAGAGATTTAATATAGATTTCAAAACTTTGAATGAATTTGATCGAGTGCATTTGTCATTTTCTTTCCACTGACAGACAGGTGGGTAACCAGAGGACACAGAGTTAAGGTAATAGGCAAAAGAACCAGAGGAGAGATGAGGAGAATGTTCTTTTTGCACTGAGTTGTGGTGATCTGGAATGAACTGTTTGAGAACGTGGTGGAAGTCGAGTCAATAGTAACTTTCGAAAGGGAATGGGATAATTAGTGGAAGGGGAATTTTTTACAGGGCTCTGGCTGAAGAGTAGGAATAATGAGACTGCTTTTTCAAAGAGACACCACGGACACGATGGGCTGAATGATCTCCTTCTGTGCTGTACCATTTCATGATTCCATGAGCATGAAACAGAGAGAGAGAAGAGGGAGAGAGAGAGATAGAGAGAAAGAAAGATAGAGACAGAAAGACTGGGAGGGGAACAGCAGGGAATACATTAAATTAAAAAGAGGAATTGGATAAATACTTGAAGGGTAGCAATCAGAAGGACTATGGGAAAAGAATTGGGAAATGCGACTGATTGGAGTGGTGAGGCCATGGTGGGATTTGACTTTAATGAGGAGAATATTAAGATCGAGGCTTTTCCCACTCGGAAGCAAATGTTGGTCAGCGAGCAAAGGGGTGATGGGTGAATAGGACATGATGCGAGTTCGGTTTTGGGCAGCAGAGTTTAGGATTAGCTCTAGTTTATGGTGGTCAGCCAGTAGATTATTGGAATAGTCGAGTCAGGTTTATGCAGTGGAAGGGCTGAGGAGAGACGGACACGGTCGATATTATGGAGGTGATTTTAGGCAGGACTGCTGAATCAGAGGATACGAGGTAGGTACTCAGCTCAGGATCACAGAAAACGCCCTGGTTGCAAACAGTCTGGGACATCCTGACACGTTGGGCAGGGAGGGGGATTGAATTGGTAGATTAAATAAATGGAGTTTGTGACGAGGACCGAAGACACTGGTTTTGGTGTTTCCAAGATTTAATTGACAAACACAGTAATACAGTGAGACGTGGTGTAACAGATGTAATTGCTGGATGTAGAGACTTAGCAGGAACAACAATAGCAGCAAATATGAGAGAGTAACATACGAGAATAGTGATAAAGTATGCAAAGGTTTGCCGTGTTAATAGCTGGATACAGAGACTTACCCATGTTACGACAGTGGCTCAACTTCAAAAAGTACTTAATTGGCTGTAAAGCACTTTGAGACATATGGTGGTCTTGGAAGGCGCCACAAAAATGCGTTTTACCAGGAATAACAACTGCAGCAATGTAGGGGTTTGTAAAAAATAAGAACAGTAATGCTGTTAAACACGGTTTATAGACTTAATAGCAATATGGAGAGCCTTACCAGGAACACCAACAACTGCAAGGAGGGGATAGTAAATGGATTGAATCGTCTGAAGTGCATAAATGATCCGACTTTGTAATGATAGCAAACCATAATATTCAGAAAGTGCATCAAACGCCCAGGAAAAACTCCTGCCCATTGTTGTAAGATTCCAATCTACTGTTTTCAGATTCTGATCCATTGTTGTAACATTCCAATCTTCTGTTCTCAGATTCCAATCCATTGTGTAACATTCCAATCTAATGTTCTCAGATTCTAACTCACTCTATGTAGAGCAGCGCGTTGATCCCTGTCAGTGCCAGAGGCAATGCTGTCACTGATACTATGGGATAACACATTGAAAGGTGTCCCTTATTAATAGAAGAGGGAAACCCTGCACTGATGCAATTAGGGTCCATGAAGACTGACATTAATTACAGTCACTGAACAAACAGTTTCAGTTAACCCGTGGAGACTGACATTAATTACAGTCACTGAACAAACAGCATCAGTTAACCCTTTCAATCCAGCACGTTTTCAACCATAGTAAAATAGAACTTGTTCGTGGTCCGGATGGGATTAATGATAGTTGCTGAGGGAAGGAATGGTGGAAATAGCGCAGGATCTAGCCAGAATCATTCATTGCTCCTTGGATATGGGTGTGGTGCCAGAGGATTGTAGGTTTGCAAATGGTCCACTAAGACTAAAAAAAGGAGAGAGGGATAAACAATGTAACTACAGGCCAGTCAGGGTAACGTCGGTGGTGGGGAAATTTCTAGAGGCCATATTCCTGGAGAAAAGTATCTGTCACTTGGAAAGTGACATGAATTAATAAATGACAACCAGAACAGATATGTTAACGGAAAAGTATGTTTGACAATCTGGATTAAGTTTTTCATGAAGTAACGGAGCGGATTGTTGAGTTTGACGTGATTGACATTGTCTATATGGATTGTTAAGAACAAAGGCGCAGTGGCAGTTGGGATTGGACTTTGGCTAAGGGACAGAAAACAAAAGGTAGTGGTGAGTGGTTGTTGTTCAGACTGGAGGGAAGTAACGTGTGTTATCCCCAAGGGGTCCCTATTCGAGCCATCGATATTTTGATAAAAATTAATGATATAGGCTTAGGCATAATTTGAACTCATGCAGAAGAAACGAAACAAGGAAATGTAGTAAACAGTGAGTGGGATAGTAGCAGGCTTCAGGAGACAGAGACAGTCTGGTGAAAAGAGCAAAGTGCTAAAAAGTTTCATCGACACGGCTTTGAAGTGGTCGTTTCCAACCAATAACCTACTCAACGATGCTCAGTTTGGGTTCAGCCAGGACCGCTCGGCTCCAGGCTACATTTCAGCCTTTATCGAAACATGGACAAAGAGCTGAATTCCAGTGTTGAGTTGAGAGTGACTGCCCTGTACATCAAGGCAGCATTTGACCAAGTGTGGCATCAAGGAGCCCTCGTAAGATTGAAGTCATTGGGAATGAGGGGGAAAACGCTCCATTAGCTGGATTCATACCTGGCACAAAGGAAGATGTCTGTGGCGTTGGAAGTCAATAACCTCAGGCCAAGGACATCGCTGCAGGAGTTGCTCAATGCAGTGTCCTAGGCCCAACCATCTTCAGCTGTTTCATCAATGACCATCCCTTCATCATGAGTTAAGAAAAGCGGAATTTTGCTAACGATTGCAGTGCTCACTGCCATTCGAAACTCCTCAGATATTGAAGCATTCCGTGTCTGCATGCAGCAAGGCCTGGACGACTTTCAGGCTTGGGCTGATAAGTGGGAAGTAACACACGCACCACATAATTCCAGGCAATGATGACCTCTAACAAGAGCAAACTGCCCGTGATATTCTGTGGCATTGCCATCGCCAAATCCGCCACCATCAATATCCTGAGCGTCAGCTTTCAACAGAAACTTAACTGGACTGGGACCAGACACATAACAATTTTGGCTACTAAGACAGATCAGAGCCTGGGTATTCTGTGGCGATTATCTCAGATCCTGACACCCCAAAGTTTTTCCACCATCTACAAGGCACAAGTCAGGAGTGTTATGGAATACATTCCACTGGTCTGGATGAGTACAGCCCCAACAATGCTGAAGATGTTCGACATCACCCAGTATAAAGCAATTCCTTTGATTGGCACCAAGTCCACCAACTGAGAAGTTCACTCCCTCCATCGCCGGCGCACCATGGCTTAAGTTTGTACCCTCTACATGATGCATTGCAGTAACTGGCCAACGCTTCTTCGGCAACACCTGGCAAATCCGTGAACTCTACCACCTAGAAGGATAACGGCTGCAGGCGCATGGAAACGTTTCCACCTTTAAGTTCCCTTCTAAGTCACACACCTTCCTGGTTTGGATGTATATCGCTGTTACTTCATCGTCTCTGGGTCAAAATCCTGCAACTCCCTCTCAGCACTGTGGGAGAACCTTTGCCTCACGGACTGCAGCGGTTCAAGAAGGTGGCGCAACTCCAACTTCTCAAGAGTAATTAGGGATGGGCAATAATTGCTGACCGTGTCAGCCATGACCACATCTCATGAATTAGTCAAAATGAAATAAAGACTAATGAAATTTAATGCAGAGAAATGTGATGGTTAAATCTGGGAAGTCAATGAGGAGTGACAATATAAATTATGTTGTACAATTTTACGCCGCGGCTGGAGTATTGTGTCCAATTCTTGGCAGCACACTTTAGGAAGGATGTCGCGGTCTTGGATTGGGCACAGAGGGGATTTACTACAATGGTACCAAGGAGGAGGAACTTAATTTATGCAGAGAGACAAGAGAAGCTGGAATTGTTCTCCAGAGAGCACGCAATATAAAAGGGAGATATACTGGAGATGTTCAAAATTTGCACGTGTTTGATAGAATAAATGAGAAAATATCTGCTCGGTAACCAGAAGACAAAGATATATAAGATAATTCGGAAAATAACCAGAGGGATGATGAGGAGAATCTGTTCTAAGAAGCGATTTGTTATGACCTGTAATGCACTGCCATAAAAGCTGACAGAAGAAGGTACAATAATTACTTTCAAAAGGGAACGGGATCACTTATGGAAGTGAAGGATTTGCAGGATTTTGGGAAAAGAACAGGGAGGGGCACTACTTGAACAGCTCTTTCAAAGAGCTGGCACAGGCTCGATGGACTAAATGGCCTCCTTCTGTGCTGTATGATTCTATGTAATTTATTTAGATGAGCATGACGCCACACTTAGAACACAGGCATCGCCAGGTTTCAATCAGTGAATTGATAATCATTGATTATATTTCTATTACATTATTTCTATCTATTTGTTCTCAGGATACCATGTCTGGAGGTAACCAAGACATGGGTGATGGTTGCAGCAGAAGGTTAGCTCAGGCAGGGGTGGAGACGGTCGATGTTACCGAAGTGGAAATCACGATGGAGACAGACTGTGACGCCACCCAGGGTTCAATAGAAACACTCAGCACTGACCATGAATGAACTGCCCGAAGAACTGGGATGCCAGCGATAGACTGAACCTTACAGGCTGAACAGAAGGTGTTTTGTAATAACAGGACTGACCAACATATACACAGTCTCAGATTAATGGTCAGGAATGTGAGGCCTGGTTAATGACAGCCATCTTAAATTAATCTGCTCCCCCGGCAGGTACAGCACGGGGTTAGATACAGAGTAATGCTCCCTCAACACTGACCCATCAATCATTTCCAGGGCAGGTATAACAAGGGTTAGATACAGAGTGAAGCTCCATCTACACTGTCCAATCAAACTCTTCAACAGCAGGTATAATAGGGATAAGATACAGAGTAAAGCTCCCTCTACACTGTCCCATCAAACATTCACAGTGCAGGTATAGCAAATGTTCGATTGAGAGTAAATCTTCCTCTACACTCTCCCATCAAACACTTCCACGGTAGGTATAACAAGGGTTAGATACAGAGAAAAGCTCCCTGTACACTCCTCCGGCAAACACTCCTAGGACAGGTAAAGCAAGGGTTAGATAGAGTAAAGCTCCGTGTACACTGTCCTATCAAACACTCCCAAGGCAGATATAGCAAGGGTACAATTGAGAGTAAAGCTCCCTCTACACTGTCCCATCAAACACTCCAAGCGCATGAACAGCACGAGATAGAACAAAGTAAAGCTCTCTCTACACTGTCCCATGAAACATTCCAAGGGCAGATAAACACCGAGTTAGATAAAAAGTAAATCTGCCTCTACACTCCCCATCAACACTCCCCAGACAGATAGAGCTCGCATTAGTTAGAGAGTTAAGCTCCCTGTACACTTTCACATCAACACTACCAGTGCAGGTACGGCAGGGATTAGATACAGAGTAAAACTCTCTCTACACTTTCCCATCAGACTCTCACAGGGCAGATAAAGCTCGTGTTAGATACAGTGTGAAGCTCTCTCTACACGGCCCCATCAAACACATCTAGGGCAGATATAGCATGGGTTAAGATACAGCGTAAAGCTCACTCTACACTGTCCCATTCGCTGTGTATGTGGCGCCCAGTACCACACGGTGTGTGAGTTCAGGCTAACTCACTACAGGCCGGGGATAAAGCCTGGGCCTTTCCTGATCTGTGTGTGTGGGGTTCAGTAACACAGCAGTTAATTTCAGGATAACTCAGCACAGGCCGGGGATGGAACCTGGGCAATTCCTTCTCTGTGCGCATGTGAGGCTCAGTAATACAGATGGTGAGGTAAAGCTAACTCAGCACAAGCCGGGAACTGAGCCTGGGCCTTTCCTGCTCTGTGTTTGGGGGTGCTCAGTACCACAGCGGATGAGATAATGCTAACTCAGCAAAGGCCGGGGATGGAGCCTGGGCCTCTCCTGCACTGTGTTTGCCTGTGCGGGGCTGAGTCCCACACCGGGTGTGAGATCAGGCCATCTCAGAACAGGCCGGGGATGGAGCCTGGGCCTCTCCCAATGATCACTGCCTCCTAACACTCTCAGTAATGCCCCTCCCTGGGATTTCTCTGCTCCAGTCTCTGTCAGATCAGTGTTGAGACATCAATTCTTGCTTCTGTCACCCCAGTTTATTTAAATGAATCCACTTTCTTCCTGGAACAACTCTACTGTCTTTCCAACAAGTGCCTTCTGTGGAAATGGCAAAACTCAGCTCATTGCCATTTTTGGAGATAAAAAAATCTGTGATCACACCCAGTAATAAATCACGTTCTGCCAAAGGATGTTTAACAGCTCAAAGGGCCCACAGCACACATGATTTTACAGAACCAAGAGGGAACCACATCTCCCTCTCTCTATAATATGCTTCTCACTCCGCATTTGTCTGCTATCATCTATCTCTCCTCTATCCCTCTCACCCTCTCTCTCCTTGTCTCCCTATCGCTATGTAATAATTTCACATCGCTCTTCTTTATATCCGTTAGCCTCTCTCTTCCTATCTATTTCTAATAATCTCTCCTCTCTACCTCCATCTATGTGTAATTTTCGCAAAATTCTGCAGATTCCCCCAAACCAAGAAGATTACCCCAAAGCAGAGATTGTTGGACTGTTTAAAGAATATTGGGCCAAAAAGGGGCTTACAGTCAAAACTGCAGGATTTTGGTTATTTTCAAAGGCCATGTCCAGGCCTGTGGAAGGCTGTGACAAAGGGGTTGTGATGGGCCCCTGTAATACAAGCAGTTTGGGTATTGGCATAAGCCAAACCGTCTGGGAATGTACTGGATAGTCTCAGTCGTGTTACATAATGACAATAGGCCAACGGAAGAGCAGTTCCCGCCAAAATTACAGAGCCATCAAGAGGATGCATAATGCAGTACTTGCCACTGACCACTAAAAGGGGCCCCGGCCCCAGCAGGAAATGACAAAATTTACTAATCCGACCAGAGGTTATACAGTCATTTAAAGCCAATTTAGGTTTCGATGGACCATCCCGAAACTAGTTCACACCAACTTAAATCTATTAAGATAGATGGGAGCAGCTCGAAACCCGTTAAAGAATTCGAGAAATATTAATTTGAATGAGCCCGCCAAAAATGACAATGGGCCAGAGAAGATTTGGTGGGCATATAAGCAAGGCCTCAAACGGTATAATTGGGGCCTGCATTTTCAGTTGAAACAATCGGAGAAACGGGAAGAAAACGGAAGGAAAACGGAAGGAAAAGAGAGAAAAATCGGTTCTTTTGGTCATGGAGTTCGGTTCTGAGAAGAAGCACAAAAGTATCTGGAGTGCGAGGCAGGAGAAGACAGCATCAATGCATCACGGCAACTAAAGGCCCCCAAGAAATAAATAACCAAAATTTTACCAGCAACTAGGTAGTATTGGGCCACCACGACCAACAAGAAACCAATCTGGAGGAAACCGAAGATTCGCAAGTTTATTTCCACTCTACAAACTATTCTAACTTACCCCTGGGTAAGATTTGATTAAAAGACTCTAGGCACCCGACCGCATCAGCGGACACTCGGTGACTGAAGCAGTAACGCAGTGGAAATCATCTAACCCATCCGGAGTACGGCAGGCCCCAACCACCACATCTAGAGAGCCCCGAAATCGCGACCCTCTACAACTGTTAAAAGAGGTCGTTGGGTGAGCATTATCCCTGGTCCTCTGGAGTCCAACCTAGTTAGTGTAGTGGGATTGGGTGGGTTGAAGTATTCTGCCTACTGTTATTCTCCCTCGTATATATCGAAGTGCTCCCCCTTTTAGAGTGATAAGATTGTTGTGTTGTGTATATTTTCCTGTCTCAAATAAAATCCAAGTTATTTTTCACCAACTCAGTTGTCTGTTGAAATTTCATTACAACCCCAAATAAGTCCAACGCCTAGAACCAAGGGAGTGGGAGCGATTCGATCCACTCAGGAGTCAGTGGCAAATCTGACCACACTCACCACCCCTTACAGATAATGGCGACCGTGGCAGGACCTTGGCAAAAGAATGTAATGAAATGGACCCTGTACTTGATGAAACAACGAAGATGGAAGAGAGGATTTCCTCTTATGTGTTTGAGAAGGTGAATATCACCAAGAAATGGGTGACCAGTCTGTTGCGCGCTGAGCGTCCCATGGACACTGCAGCCAAATGGACTGAGAGCAAGGATCATAAAAAGTCGGAGGAAAAGGCCATCAGCACATCAAGATCTGAACAGAAGAGCTCCAGGAGGCAGCCAAACTGTCCCAAGCAAGAGCTATAGCAGGGGAGGGATTACTGCAGGAATTACAGGCCCAAAGTCAGGAGAAGTTACAGATAGCAGAGAAACACAGGAACAGACATGAGTATTTTCGGTGTCAAGTCACCGAGGCTAAAAGCAATGAGTTAGTGTTAAGAGAGGAAAACGCTCGCCTAACTAAACAGTTAAAAGAACAGGGAGAGAGGTTAAGAGACGTGAAGGCAGCTTATAAGGTAGCACGCACGAGGGATTTTGAAGCGGGAGATCACAGCCCTTGCGAAAAGCAGATCGACAGTATAAAACTTGCTCTGTCCAGGGCAAAATGCATGGTATGCCTAGTGAGCCCGGGTGTGGCCCAGCTGGACCTGGAAGTAGAAGGAGAAACTGTTCAGACATCACCTGTGGCGCTGAGCAACAACCCGTTTGGGCAGCAGGAGGGACAAGCAATCTGTAGCGAGGGCAGGGAGGAGTGCAATCCACCACCACCCATGGTGCCGGGTTTTAATTCGGTTTGGCAGCATGCAGCAGGGGGCAAGCCATTGCAGGAAAGGTCAGAGCCAGGGCCGATGTGCCCGGCTCGGCAGCAAAAGTTTGGTTCACCCAGCGGTGGTTGGGGTCAGGGACACCTTGTAAGCCAATTTGTGATTCCCCACGGTACCCAACAGCTTAGGGTTATGGTAAACCACCTGAACAAAGTCACCCTCAAGGGAGACCACTCAGTCCACTTCATGGAAGTGGAACAAGCAGCAGGCATCAACGAGTGCGACGAATTTGAGATGGCCAAAATGCTTCTGTTCTCCCTTGATGGCAAGCTGGACCAGTCCCTCTCTGCTGAGAGCAAGAAAGGACTGGGCGGGTACACTGCCATCCGGGAGCAAGTTCTGGAGGCGATGGGGATGAACGATGGTAGTCTCTTCTCCCGGGTGGAGTAGACTTCAAAATTAGCAGGGGAGACCCCACAGGCTTTCGCTGACAGGCTGTGGCCTGTGTACAAGTGTGCCTGTAATGGGTATTTCGACCGGACTAACTTGAACCAGGACGAGCTGGCCGACCGGCTCCGGAGCCTGGTGATAAAAAGTTTGCCACAGATCAGGGCCAAGGCCGAGCTGTGGTTTGACACAAAGGGCCCACAAGTCACCGAGGTGACAGTGGTCAGACAACTGACCCTGGTTTACCGCAAAGGTAGGGGGTTAGAAGAACCAGAAATGAAAGGAGAGGTTCACGAATTAAAACCAATCCAAAGTAAGAAAGAATGGCACCAGGAAGGGGGTAACACTTCCGATACAAGGTGTAACTGCTTCGGGTGCGGGGAAGTGAGCATTGGATAAGGGACTGTAGGAATCCATGGAAGGATAATGTAGGGAAAATCTCCCCAGTTCCTGCCCCAAAGACGTAGACACCGACCTCTCCCCCCACAGTTGTTTCATTAGTAACTGCACTTCCAGTTTTGTTGGCTGGCCCAGGTAGCCACAGCCATGGGTGCTTTAACTCCATCTGCCCCAATTAACACAGACTTATGAATAGAGCCAGCGCAGCCTGTCTATCTGTGTCCCCTTGAGTACGATGTATGGCAGAGGCTGATTGTTAAGATGGAGGTGGAAAAGGTGAAAGGGGAATATCTGTTGGACACGGGAGCATCGAGCACCATTGTCTATTCAGATAACCCCGCTGCCTTAGCTCCGTCTAATGGGGTCCCATACAGCTTCGTGGGGTTAACAGGTAACGAGCAGGCTGGCTCGTTCTCCATTACGCTGTGCATTCATTTAGGAGCACTCCACACCAAGTGGACTTGTGTATTAATAAAATGGGCGCAGGATGGGAAAGGGATCCTGGGGGTGGATTTTATTACAGGCCACATGAATCTAGTGGATCTTAGGAACGATTGTCTGTGGGGAGCATGCACCGGCAAAGTAAACGAAGTAACAGTTATCCCAGAGAAACAGGGCAAGGGGACCTTGTGTACTCTAAAATCAAAGGAGGGTTACGACCTGGAACAAATGGTCAGTAACACTCCACTGGAGTACCAGGAATTTGTGCGAGCATACCTGGGTGCATTTGCCACACATATGCATGATTGTGGGAGGGTGACCGAGGTCGAAGTAAAGAAGATGGGGACTCCATGAGCAGACAACAAAAGCTTTATAACTTCCCTAAGGAGGCGGAGGCAGTCATGGAAACGGCCATGATCTCTCTGGGCAAACAGGGGGTATTGAGACCGATAGCCACCCATGTAAACTCTCCACTGTGGCCGGTTAGGAAACTTGACAACTCCTGGAGAGCCATAGTGTACTATCGGGTACTCAATAGCAACATCCCCACCTGTGCCTCCGCCGACCTCATTGGAAGTATCCCAGCATCCACGACCACTTTCACGGTGCTAGAGATTTCCAACAGTTTTTGGTCCATCTCTCTACGGAGAGCACACCAGTACAAGTTCGCCTTCACGTTTAAAGGCCAACAATACACCTTGAACTGCCTACCACAGGGTCTCCACACTAGCCCCAGCATTTTCCACCCGTGTATGGCAGATTCTTTAAAGGGCCACAGCTGGCCCCGACAGTTAGTTCAGTATCTGGATGAGCTGCTCCTATTCACCGATGAAGGGGAGGAACATGGTCCACTATTGGCTGAACTGCTGGAGTTGCTCAGGCAGGAAGGCTTTAAAGTAAACCCTAAGAAAGTAGAGATCGGCCGACAGGAAGTAAAGTTCCTAGGGTTGGCTGTGTGCATAGGGGAAAGGGCCATCGATAAAGCCAGAAGGGAAGCAGTGAATGAGTTATCAGCCCCCAATACAGTGGCAGGAGTGAGACCTTTACTAGGGCTAACCGGGTAATGCAGAGATTTTATTGAGGATTACACAGCCACAGCATCCTCTCTGCTCCGACTCCTACATAAGGGAGTGGAGAGGGTTTGGGATGAGGGTTGCGAGGTAGCATTTGTAAAACTCAAACAAGATCTGCAGACTGCGCCAGATCTAGAGGACATTGATGGGGAGGAAGAGTTTTTCTTGGAGGTAGCAGCCAGCATGATTTATCCAGGGACGGACCACTGGTGTTCCATTGAAGGAGTATGGGAAGTCAACATAGGTTTTCGGGCCGGGATACACCCCACAGGCCGCGAAATCAATATAGACGGTTCGTGCATGGTATCTGCTGGGGAACGACTCACAGTGTGTGGAGTTTATGACCCGGGGCAGACAATGCCCTGGCAATTATACTCCCCAGCACCATGAGCGCCCAGCAGGCTGAACTGTGCGCGGTAGTGTACGTGGTTACACGCCCAGAGAAATTCCCTACCCCGTACACGATTTGCTCGGACAGCATGTTCACATGCAATTCGTGTACGGAATACCTGACCCTCCGGTCCCATCGCGGGTACACCTCCTCTAATGGGAGATCCCTGGCAATCAAGTCTCTGCTGGAGAAAATCATGACAGCCATAGTGGAGGAGGGGAAGGTCCAGGTCAATAAGGTTAAAGCTCATTCAAAGACATAACCCATGTGGGAAGGCAACCAAATGGCAGATGAATTGGCCAATCAGGGAGCCAGGGGCGGAGAGTTTTGGGACCCCTACCAGACAGGTTCCGTAGCCGCAATCCAGGACAAGGGAGGTACGCAAGGGGTAGATTTGGTCCCAGACCTTAAGCAGGCCCAGGTAAGGGATCCCGTTCTTAGAGCCGTCCTGAATGCGCTCACGAAAGGGCAGAAAGTTGATGCCCCATACGGTACAGCAGCAATCACCGTCAAGGAAGGCATGCCCTTCAGCACGGAGCAATGGGTGGTGCCGCGCCAGCAGCAAAGGGAATTCCTCCAACTGGCCCATGAGTGTCCAGGAGCAGGGCATCCCGGGCCCGAGGCCACCAGGCAAATGTTGGAACAGGCAGGAAGGTGGCCATGACTGAGGGAAAAGGTCTGCGAGTTCTGTGTCGGCTGTCTGGTTTGTGCTGGCAACAACCCTGACCCCTAGAAAAGGAAGGCATCTTTGGGACACATCAGGAGGCTAGAGGAACCATGGCAGTCGACCCAGAAAGATTACATCGGACACTTACCCACCGCCGAGGGAGGCTACAAGTATTGCCTAGTCCTGGTGGATGTGTTCTCAAATTGGGTGGAAGCTTCTCCCTGCCGTACAGCCACTGCATTGGGTCCAGCTAAGATCCTGGTAAGGGAGGTGTTCTAATGATGGGGACTACCGCAGTATGTGGAGTCCGACCAAGGGAAATCACTTTACCGGAGAGGTCATGCAAGAGACCCTCATGGTACTCGGCATCGAATGGAAATTGCACGTCGCCTACAACCCGCAGTCAACGGGTCCAGTCGAGTGTTTTAACCACACTATAAAAGAAAGTCTACGCAAGGAGACGGGAGAGTCATACAAGAAGTGCGTGGAAGTCTCACTCTTTCTCAGTCTCAGTCTCACTCTCTCTCAGTCTCGGTCTCAATCTCTCTCAGTCTCGGTCTCACTCTCTCAGTCTCAGTCTCACTCTCTTAGTCTCGGTCTCACTCTCTCTCAGTCTCGGTCACCACTCTCTGTGTCTCGGTCTCATTCTCTCAGTCTGGGTCTCATTCTCTCAGCCTCGGTCTCACTCTCTCTCAGTCTCGGTCTCACACTCTCTCGGTCTCACTCTCTCTCAGTCTCGGTCTCACTCTCCCTCAGTCTCGGTCTCACTCTCTCTCAGCCTCGGTCTCACTCTCTCTCAGCCTCGGTCTCTCTCTCTCTCAGTCTCGGTCTCACTCTCTCTCAGTCTCGGTCTCACTCTCTCTCAGTCTCGGTCTCACTCTCTCTCAGTCTCGGTCTCACTCTCTCTCAGTCTCACTCTCTCTCAGTCTCGGTCTCACTCTCTCTCAGTCTCGGTCTCACTCTCTCTCAGTCTCGGTCTCTCTCTCTCAGTCTCGGTCTCACTCTCTCTCAGTCTCGGTCTCACTCTCTCTCAGTCTTGGTCTCACTCTCTCTCAGCCTCGGTCTCACTCTCTCAGTCTTGGTCTCACTCTCTCTCAGTCTCGGTCTCACTCTCTCTCAGTCTCGGTCTCACATTCTCTCAGTCTCGGACTCATTCTATTCGTCTCGGTCTCATTCTCTCAGTCTCGGTCTCACTCTCTCAGTCTCGGACTCTCTCTCTCAGTCTCGGTCTCACATTCTCTCAGTCTCGGACTCATTCTATTAGTCTCGGTCTCACACTCTCTCGGTCTCACACTCTCTCAGCCTCGGTCTCACTCTCTCACAGTCTCGGTCTCACATTCTCTCTGTCTCGGACTCATTCTCTCAGTCTCGGTCTTACTCTCTCAGTCTCGGTCTCACACTCTCTCAGCCTCGGTCTCACTCTCTCACAGTCTCGGTCTCACTCTCTCTCAGTCTCACTCTCTCTCAGTCTCGGTCTCTCTCTCTCTCTCAGTCTCGGTCTCTCTCTCTCAGTCTCGGTCTCACTCTCTCTCTGTCTCGGTCTCACTCTCTCTCTCAGTCTTGGTCTCACTCTCTCTCAGTCTCAGTCTCACTCTCTCTCAGTCTCAGTCTCGGACTCACTCTCATAGTCTCGGTCTCACTCTCTCTCAGTCTCGGCCTCACTCTCTCTCAGTCTCGGTCTCTCTCTCTCAGTCTCGGTCTCACTCTCTCTCTGTCTCGGTCTCACTCTCTCTCTCAGTCTTGGTCTCACTCTCTCTCAGTCTCGGTCTCACTCTCTCTCAGTCTCAGTCTCGGTCTCACTCTCATAGTCTCGGTCTCACTCTCTCTCAGTCCCGGTCGCACTGCCTCTCAGTCACGTTCTCACTCTCTCTCAGCCTCAGTCTCGCTGCCTCTCAGTCTCTGTCTCACTCTCTCAGTCTCGGTCTCAATCTCTCTCAGTCTCGGTCTCACTCTCTCAGTCTCCGTCTCACTCTCTCAGTCTCGGTCTCAATCTCTCTCAGTCTCGGTCTCACTCTCGGTCTCACTCTCTCTCAGTCTCGCTCTCATGCTCTCAGTTTCTGTCTCACTCTCTCTCAGTCTCTGGCTCACCATCTCAGTTTCTGTCACACATTCTACATCATTCTCTGTCTCATTATCACTCCGTCTCTGACAATCTCTCTCACTTTCTGCTACACTGTCTCTTAGTCTCTATTTCACTTTGCCGTAGGGGAGAGAGAGGGAGGCAGGTAGAGAGAGAGAGAGACTGGGGTGAAACCAATAGATAGAGAGAGAAAGACTGGGGAGAGAGAGAGAGAGAGACTAGCGAGAGGGAGAGAGAGTGAGTGAGAATTTGGAGTGAGAGTGAACGTAACGAATTCAGAAATTAGGACAGGAATAGGCCGTACGGTGCCCCGAGCCTGCTCCACCTTTCAATAATTTAATGGATGATCAACGACCTAATTTTTCCCGCCCAATTGCCATGTGCCTTGATATCCCAAGAGTCCAAAAATCTATCGATCTCAGCCTTGAATATACTCAAAGACTCAGCATTTATTTCCGTCTTGGGCAGAGAATTATAATGATTTACAAAACACTCACTTAAGAAATTCCTCATTATCTCTGTCTTAAATTTCTTCCCATCATTCTGAGACTATGCCAACTCGTTGTAGACACACCTGCTAGGGGAAACAACTGGTAGAGAGAGAGATAAATACTGGCGGAGGGAGAGAGCCTGGAACAGAGAGAGAGGTTAGTGGAGAAAATGACTGGGGAGAGAGAGAGAGAGACTGGGGGAGAGAGAGAGGCTAGAGAGAGAGAGAATAGGGTAGAGTGAGATACTGGAGAGAGAGTGACTAGGGAGAGCGAGATTGGGAGAGAGTGAGCGAGATTGAGTGAGAGAGAGACTGGAGCGAGAGACTGACTGGGGAAGGAGAAAGACTGGAGATAGAGAGAGACTGGGGAGCGAGGGATTGGGGAGGGAGATATACTGACTGTAGAGAGAGAGAGACTGGGGATAGTGAGACTGGGGGAGGGAGAGAGAGACTGGAGAGTGATAGATACTGGGGGAGAGAGAGCGCCTTTTGGAGAGAGAGGGACTAGTGGTGAGATTAACAGCAAAAAGAAAGACTGGTGAGATAGATGGAATGGGGCAGAGAGACAATGGAGAGAGAGTGAGATACTGGGAGAGAGAGACTGGATAGAGAGAGAGAGTGGGAGAGAGATAGACTGGATGGAGAGTGAGAGACTGGAGAGAATGAAACTGGGTGAGAGAGACTGGGGACAAAGAGAGATGGATAGAGACTGGAGAAGAAGAGAGTCTGCGAGAGTGCAACTGGAGCAGAGAGAGAGAGACTGTGGAGAGAGAGCGACTGGAGGAAAGAGACTGAGAGACTTGGGAGAGAGAGATGGACTGGGGAGAGAGAAAGACTAGAGGAGTGAGATTGGAGTGAGAGAGACTGTTGGAGAGAGAGAGGGAGACTGGGGAGAGAGAGAAACTGGAGAGAGAAGGAGAGACTTAGCGAGAGAGTGAGAGAATGGGGAGAGGGAGAGATTGGGGCGGGAGAAAGACTGGAGAGAGAGAGAGACTGGAGAGAGAGAGAGACTTGAGCAGAGAGAGAGAGAGAGACAATGGGTGATAGGGAGAGACTGGGGCAGAGAGAGTGAATGACTGGGGAGAGAAAGAGGGATGGGGGAGAGAGAGAGAATGGGCAGAGACACTGGAGAGAGTGAGAGAGAGAGACTGGAGAGATGGAGAGAATGGGGAGAGAGGGAGACTGTGTTAAAGAAAGTGACCGAAGAGAGCGAGACTGGGTGAGAGTGAAAGTGGGGAGAGAGATAAACTGGAGTGAGTGAGAAACTGGAGAAAGAGAGGGACTGCAGCAGAGAGAGAGAGACTGGGTGATAGGGAGATACTGGAGCAGAGATATAGACAGTGTTGGGGCAAGAAAGAGGGACAGGAGTAGTGAGAGTGAGACGGGAGAGAGAGGCACTGGAGAGAGTGAGAGACTGGAGAGTGAGAATTGTGAGAGAGGGAGACTGTGAGAGAGAAAGAGACTGGAGAGAGAGAGAGAGACTGGGGAGAGAGAAATTAGGGGAGAGAGAGAGAGTGGAGAGTGAGAGAGACTGGAGAGAGAGAATATGGAGAGAGAGAGACTGGGGAGACAGAGAATGGGGTTGGAGAGAGTGACGATGGGAGAGATAGAGACTGGAGAGCAAGAGACTTGGGAAGAAATAGAGACTGGAGGAGAGAGAGAATAGGGAGAGTGAGAGACTGGAGGGAGAGACAGAGACTGGGGAGAGAGAGAGAGAGACTGGGGAGAGAGAGAATGGGGGAGAGAGATAATTGAGAGAGTGAGAGACTGGAGAGAGAGAGAGAGAGAGACTGGGGAGAGAGAGAATGGGGGAGAGAGAGAATAGGGATAGTGAGAGACTGGAGAGGGAGAGAGACTGGGGGAGAGAGAGAATTGAGAGAGTGAGAGACTGGAGAGAGAGAGAGAGACTGGGGAGAGAGAGAATTGGGAGAGTGAGAGACTGGAGAGAGAGAGATAGACTGGAGAGAGAGAGAATTGGGAGAGTGAGAGACAGGAGGGAGAGAGAGAGACTGGGGAGAGAGAAAATGGGGGAAGAGAGAATGGAGAGAGAGAGAGAGAGAGAGACTGGCATGAGAGAATATGGAGAGAGAGAGACTGGGGAGAGAAAGAATGGGGTTGGAGAGAGTGACTGTTGGAGAGATAGAGAGTGGAGATAGAGAGACTTGGGAAGAAATAGAGAATGGGGAGCGTGAGAGTCTGTCGGAGAGAGAGAGATTGGGATGATGAAAGAATGGGGGTGAGAGTGACTGGAGTGAGAGAGAGACTGGGGGAGGGAGCGAGACTGGGGAGAGTGACTCGAGAGAGAGAGAGAGACTGTTTTGCGAGAGAGACTGGTTTGAGAGAGATTGGGGAGAGAGAGGGCCTGGAGGAGAGAGAGAGAGAGAGACTGGAGGAGAGATAGCAGACTGGGGGAGAGTGAGAGACTGGGGGAGAGGGAGAGGGAGACTAAGGAGAGAAGGTGCGACTGGGGGAGAGAGAGTGAATGGCGGAGAAAGAAACTGGAGAAAGAGTGTGACTGGAGAGAGAGAGACTGGGAGAGAGATGGTGAATGGGGAGACGGAGACAATTGGAAGGAGACATCTGGGGGAGAGATGGAATTTGGAGTGCGATACTGGGGTGACGGAGACTGGGGAGAGAGACTGGAGATAGAGAGAGACTGGGGAGAGAGAGAGAGACTGGGGAGCGAGCGAGACTGGAGTGATTGAGTCTGGGGGAGAGGGACGGTCTGGCATAGAGAGAGAGGCTAGTGGAGGGAGGCAGAGAGAGAGTATGGGTGAGAGAGACTGGAGACAGAGATGCACTTCCTCACAGCTTGTGGAAAATATCAGAGCATCAGGGAGAATTTCTACCAAAAATTCTCACAAATATGCCCTGAATTCAGAAATTTGAATGACGACCAAAAACTCCCATACCTACTAGGGGAACAGAGAAACTGTGTAACCTTAGCGGCACACTATGTTACAACTTGCCACAAACAGAGGGACAACCAGTAAACCTAAGAAAAGAGTATATACAAATTATACGAATGTATATTTATACACTCAGGGATATATCTGTTTATACACTGTATGAATAGATCTGCGTTTATGTGTTCAACCATAAATGTTTTTCGATGCTTTGGCAACATAAGATGTACCTTATCATGCCAATAAAGCGATTTGAATTGAATTGAATTTAATTGACTGGAGAGAGAGAGAGAGACTGAGGATGAGAGAGACTAGAGAGAGAGAGATTGGCAGAGAGAGAGAGTCTGGGGGAGAAAGAGAGACTGGAGAGAAAGAGAGTCTGGGGAGATGAGACATGGGGACAGAGGGAGACTGGAGAGATTGGGACTGGTGATAGCGAGAGACTAGAGGACAGAGAGAAACTGTGGAGATAGAGAGACTGGAGAGTGTCGGGGAGAGAGAGAGAGACTGCACAGAGAGAATATGGGGGCGAGAGAGAGAGAGACTCGGGAGAGTGATTGGAGGTGAGAAAGTCTGTGGGAGAGAGAGAGAGATGGGAGAGAGAGAGAGACTGGAGGGAGAGGAGAGGGGGGCTAGAAACAGACTGGAGAGAGAGATAGAGTGTAGAGAGAGGGTTACTGGTGGAGAAAGATAGACGGGGAGAGAGAGATTTGGGGAGGGAGAGAGACTGGAGAGAGAGAGGGACGGGGGAGAGATAGAGACAGGAGGAAAGAGATTGACACTGGGGGCAAGAGAGAGACAGGGGAGATAGAGAGAGAGACTGGGGAGAGAGAGAGCGACTGGGGGAGAGAGATAGAATGAGGGAGATAGAAAATGGTGAGAGTGAGTGACTGGAGAGAGAGAGAGAGACTGGGAGGGAGAGAGACAGAGAATGGGGACTGCAAGATTGTGGGGGGCAGAGAGAAAGGGTGAGAGAGAGGGATGGGGAGAGAGAGACTGGGGAGACAGGGAGACTGGGGAGTGAGAGAGTCTGGAGAGAGAGAGAGACTGGGGAGAGGGAGGGCATGGCACAGAGAGAGAGAAAGAGCGATAGGTTGCGAGAGAGAGAGAGAGAGAGTGGGATGGAGAGAGACCGGAGGGTGAGAGAGACTGGAGAGTGAGAGAGACTGGGAGTGAGAGAGACTGGACGGAGAGAGGGACTGGGGAGATAGAGATTGTGTAAGAGAGATTCTAGAGAGAGGCGAGACGGGGGTTAGAGAGACTGGGGAAGAGAGAGATTGGGGAGGAAGAGAGACGGGGAGAGACAGATTGGGGAGAGAGAACGAATGGGGGAGAGATTGAGATAGTGAGGAGAGAGAGAATGGAGAGGGACTGGGGTAGAGAGACATTGGTAGACTGCGGGATAGAGAGACTGCGGAGAGAGAAAAACTGGAGGAGAGAGAGACTGGAGGAGATAAAGTGAGACTGGGGGAAGAGACTGGTAGAGAGAGAGACTGGGGAGCGAGAGAGACTGGACTGAGAGAGAGTGTCTGGGGGAGCGGGAGGATCTCGCATAGAGAGAGAGGCTAGGGTAAAGAGAAATACAGCGAATGGTGGCGAGAGAGAGAGTGGGGATAGAGAGGCTGGAGACGGAGAGAGACTGGAGAGAGTGAGACAGAGACTGGGGGAGAGTGAGACTGTGGGACACAGCGAGACTGGGGAGAATGAGATGAAAGATAGCGAGAGACTTGGGGACAGATAGAAACTGTGGAGATAGAGAGACTGGAGTGAGAGAGACTGGGGTGAGAGACTGGGGAGAGAGAGATTGGGGAGAGAGAGACTGAGCGCGAGAAAGGGAGACTGGAGAATGTGGGAGATTGGCGAGAGTGAGACGGGGAGAGAGGGACTGTGGAGAGAGAGACTGGAAAGCAAATGTCTGGGGGAGGGGGAGATTGGGCAAGTTAGAGACTAGGGAGAGTGAGATTCGGGAGAGAGAGACTCGGGGAGTGAGAGAGGCACGAGAGAGAGAGAGAGACTGGGGAGAGTAGGAGACTAGGAATGAGAGAGACTGGGTGAGAGTGAGAGGCTGGGGAGAGAGAGAATCTAGGGGAGAGAGAGAGACTGGGGTGAGGGTGTCCTGGGGATAGTGAGAGGGAGTAGTGAGAGAGACAGCGATTCGGCGAGAGAGTGACTGGGGAGAGAGAGACTGGAGAGAGAGTGAGTCTGAGGTAGAGAGAGAGTTTGGGGGAGAGGGAGAGAGACTGCAGTTGAGAGAGAGATTGGGAAGGGAGAGTGAGACTGGAGGTGAGAAAGATTGCGGGAGATTAAGAGACTGGAGAGAGAGATAGACTGGGGATAGATAGGGATTTGAGAGAGAGCAGACGGGGTTAGAAAGAGGCTGGAGAGAGAGACTGGAGAGAGAGAGAGACTGGGGAGAGTGAGACTGGGGAGAGAGTGGGAGAATCGGGGAGAGAGAGACTGGGCAGAGTGAGAGAGAGAGGGGAGAGTGAGGGAGATGGAGACTGGGGAGAGAGGAAAACTGGAGGAGAGAGAGACACAGGATGAGAGAGAGAGACTGGGGAGAGAGTGGGACAATCGGGGAGAGAGAGAGACTGGGCAGAGTGAGGAAGATTAGGGGAGAGAGAGACTGGGGAGAGAGGAAGACTGGAGGAGAGAGAGACTGGAGGAGAGAGAGTGAGACAGAGTGAGCGAGTGAGAGAGAAAGACTTAGACAGGGAGGGAGACGGATAGAGAGAGAGAGAGATGGGGAGAGAGAGAGAGACTGGGAGGGAGAGAGACAGAGAATGGGGACTGCAAGATTGTGGGGGGCAGAGAGAAAGGGTGAGAGAGAGGGATGGGGAGAGAGAGACTGGGGAGACAGGGAGACTGGGGAGTGAGAGAGTCTGGAGAGAGAGAGAGACTGGGGAGAGGGAGGGCATGGCACAGAGAGAGAGAAAGAGCGATAGGTTGCGAGAGAGAGAGAGAGAGAGTGGGATGGAGAGAGACCGGAGGGTGAGAGAGACTGGAGAGTGAGAGAGACTGGGAGTGAGAGAGACTGGACGGAGAGAGGGACTGGGGAGATAGAGATTGTGTAAGAGAGATTCTAGAGAGAGGCGAGACGGGGGTTAGAGAGACTGGGGAAGAGAGAGATTGGGGAGGAAGAGAGACGGGGAGAGACAGATTGGGGAGAGAGAACGAATGGGGGAGAGATTGAGATAGTGAGGAGAGAGAGAATGGAGAGGGACTGGGGTAGAGAGACATTGGTAGACTGCGGGATAGAGAGACTGCGGAGAGAGAAAAACTGGAGGAGAGAGAGACTGGAGGAGATAAAGTGAGACTGGGGGAAGAGACTGATAGAGAGAGAGACTGGGGAGCGAGAGAGACTGGACTGAGAGAGAGTGTCTGGGGGAGCGGGAGGATCTCGCATAGAGAGAGAGGCTAGGGTAAAGAGAAATACAGCGAATGGTGGCGAGAGAGAGAGTGGGGATAGAGAGGCTGGAGACGGAGAGAGACTGGAGAGAGTGAGACAGAGACTGGGGGAGAGTGAGACTGTGGGACACAGCGAGACTGGGGAGAATGAGATGAAAGATAGCGAGAGACTTGGGGACAGATAGAAACTGTGGAGATAGAGAGACTGGAGTGAGAGAGACTGGGGTGAGAGACTGGGGAGAGAGATTGAGACTGGAGAGAGAGAGAATCTGGGGGTGAGAAAGCCTGTGGGAGAGACTGTGGGTGAGAGAGGGACTGGAGAGAGTGTAGGCGGGGGCTAGAAAGAGGCTGGAGCGAGAGAGAATGGGGAGAGAATGGGAGGCTGGGGGTGAGAGAGACGGGGAAGAGTGAGAGAGAGTGGAGCAGGCTGAGGGAGATTGGGGAGAGAGAGACTGGGGAGTGAGTGACTGGGGGAGAGAAATATAATGCGGGAGATAGAAACAGGTGAGTGTCAGTGACTGGAGAGAGAATGAGACTTGGAGAGAGAGAGAGAGAGAGAGAGAATGAGGAGGGAGAGATTGTTGGTGGGAGAGAGACTGGGTGAGAGAGAGGAAGTGGGGAGTGAGAGACTGGGGGAGACAGCGAGACAGGAGAGCGAGGGCTACTGGAGAGATAGAGAGAGACTGGGGGAGAGGGAGAATTTGGCACACAGAGAGAGTCTAGGGGAGAGAGAGAGAGCGAATGTGTGCGAGAGAGAGAGAGTGGGGGATAGAGAGAGCCAGGAGAGAGAGAGACTGGAGAGAGAGTGAGACTGGGAGTGAGAGAGACTGGAGGGATTGAGACTGGTGGTGAGAGAGAGAAGGGGGAGAGAGAGAAGGGGAGAGAGCCTGGGGGATAGAGAGACTGGAGGAGGCAGAGACTGGAGAGTGTGGAGACTGGGGAGAATGAGACTAGGAGAGAGAGAGGGACATGGAGAGAGAGAGACTGGAGAGAGAATGACTGGGGAGAGGGGGAGATTAGGCGAGAGAGAGACTAGGGAGGGTGAGATTCGGGAGAGAGAGACTCGGGGAGTGCGAGCGACTGCAGAGAGAGAATCTGGATGTGTGAGAGAGAGACTGGGGAGAGAGAGAGAGACTGGGGTTGAGAAAGACTGTGGGAGAGAGAGATACAGTGGGAGGTAGAGGGTCTGGAGAGAGAGAAGACGGGGGCTAGAAAGAGACTGGAGAGAGTGAGAGACTGGAGAGAGAAATTGACTGGGGAGAGTGATAGACTGGGGAGAGTGAGGGAGATTGGGGGAGAGAGACTGGGGAGAGAGATGCTGGCAGAGAGAGAGGGACAGGAGGAGAGAGACTGGGGGAGAGAGAGAGTCTGGCAGAGAGAGTCAGTGACTGGAGAGACTCAGTGACTGGAGAGAGAGAGAGAGACTGGGAGAGAGAGCAAAAGAGATAATGGGGAGGGAGAGCTTGTGGGTGAGTGAAACACTGGGTGAGAGAGAGGAACTAGGGAGTGGGAGACTGGGGAGAAAGGGAGACTGGAGAGCGAGAGAAACTGGAGTGAGAGAGAGAGAGAGAGAGAGACTGGGGAGACAGAGAGTGCGAAAGTGTGTGAGAGGGAGAGAGAGATTGGGGGATAGAGAGAGCAAGGAGAGTGAGAGAGACTGGAGAGAGAGTGAGACTGCGAGTGGGAGGGACTGGAGGGAGGGAGACTGGGGGTGATAGAGACTAGGGAGAGAGAGATTGGGGAGAGAGAGACTGAGGGCGAGAAAGGGAGACTGGAGAGTGTGGGAGATTGGCGAGAGTGAGACGGGGAGAGAGGGACTGTGGAGAGAGAGACTGGAAAGAAAATGTCTGGGGGAGGGGGAGATTGGGCAAGTTAGAGACTAGGGAGAGTGAGATTCGGGAGAGAGAGACTCGGGGAGTGAGAGAGGCACGAGAGAGAGAGAGAGACTGGGGAGAGTAGGAGACTAGGAATGAGAGAGACTGGGTGAGAGTGAGAGGCTGGGGAGAGAGAGAATCTAGGGGAGAGAGAGAGACTGGGGTGAGGGTGTCCTGGGGATAGTGAGAGGGAGTAGTGAGAGAGACAGCGATTCGGCGAGAGAGAGACTGGGGAGAGAGAGACTGGAGAGAGAGTGAGTCTGAGGTAGAGAGAGAGTTTGGGGGAGAGGGAGAGAGACTGCAGTTGAGAGAGAGATTGGGAAGGGAGAGTGAGACTGGAGGTGAGAAAGATTGCGGGAGATTAAGAGACTGGAGAGAGAGATAGACTGGGGATAGATAGGGATTTGAGAGAGAGCAGCCGGGGTTAGAAAGAGGCTGGAGAGAGAGACTGGAGAGAGAGAGAGACTGGGGAGAGTGAGACTGGGGAGAGAGTGGGAGAATCGGGGAGAGAGAGACTGGGCAGAGTGAGAGGGAGAGGGGAGAGTGAGGGAGATGGAGACTGGGGAGAGAGGAAAACTGGAGGAGAGAGAGACACAGGATGAGAGAGAGAGACTGGGGAGAGAGTGGGACAATCGGGGAGAGAGAGAGACTGGGCAGAGTGAGGAAGATTAGGGGAGAGAGAGACTGGGGAGAGAGGAAGACTGGAGGAGAGAGAGACTGGAGGAGAGAGAGTGAGACAGAGTGAGCGAGTGAGAGAGAAAGACTTAGACAGGGAGGGAGACGGATAGAGAGAGAGAGAGATGGGGAGAGAGTGAGAGACAGAGAGAGGTAAGAAATTCCTCCTCACCTGAGTGTTAAATGGCCTAGCCCTTATCTTGATACAATGCCCTACTTCTAAATACTCCAGCAAGGGGAATCAACTGGTAGAGTGAGAGGCTGGGTGAGAGAGAGAGCCTGTCACAGAGAGAGAGGCTGCGCGAGAGTCAGAGATGGTGGGAGAGAGAGACTGGAGAGAGAGAGAGATTGGAGAGAGGGAGTGAGACTGAGGGAGAGTGGGCCTGACACAGAGTGAGAGGCTAGGGGAGAGAGAGAGAGTCTCTAGGAGAGAGAAAGACTCGGGGAGAGAGAGAGAGAGAGACTGGAGAGAGAGACTGGGGAGAGAGAAAGTCTCGGGGAGAGAGAGAGAGACTGGAGAGAGAGAGACTGGAGAGAGAGAAAGACTCGGGGAGAGAGAGAGAGAGACGTGGAGAGAAAGACTGGAGAGAGAGTGTCTGGGGAGAGAGAGAGACTGTGGAGAGAGAGAGGGAGACTGGGGGAGAGAGATTGGAGAGAGAGAGAGAGAGAGAGACGTGGAGAGAGAGACTGGAGAGAGAGAGTCTGGGGAGAAAGAAAGATTGGGAGGGAGCGAGAGAGACTGGGGGAGAGAGAGACTGGAGAGAGGGAGACTGGGGGAGAGAGATTGGAGAGAGAGAGAGAGACTGGGGGACAGAGAGCCTGACAAAGAGTGAGGGGATATGGGAGAGAGAGTGAGAGACTCTGGGTGGGAGAAAGACCCGGGCAGAGAGAGAGAGAGACGGGGGAGAGAGAGACTGGATCGAGAGAGAGTGGGGGAGAGAGAGGTTGGAGAGAGAGTGAGTGAGGCTGGGGGAGTGAGAGATCCTGACACAGAGTGAGAGGCTACGGGAGAGACTCTGGGAGAGAGAAAGATTCGGGGAGAGAGAGAGATTGGAGAGAGAGTGAGAGACTGGGGGAGAGAGAGAGAGACTGGGTACAGAGAGAGAAGACTGAGGGAGAGAGAGGGAGAGACTGAGGGTGAGAGAGAGAGAGACTGGGGAGAGAGAGGGATTGGGGCGAGAGAGGGACTGGGGCGAGAGAGGGACTGGGGCAGAGAGAGAGAGACTGGGGGAGAGAGAGAGACTGGGGGAGAGAGAGAGACTGGGGGAGAGAGAGAGACTGGGGAGAGAGAGAGACTGGGGAGAGAGAGAGACTGGGGAGAGAGAGAGACTGGGGGAGAGAGAGAGACTGGGGGAGAGAGAGAGACTGGGGAGAGAGAGAGACTGGGGAGAGAGAGAGACTGGGGAGAGAGAGAGACTGGGGAGAGAGAGAGAGACTGGGGGGGAGAGAGAGAGACTTGGGGAGAGAGAGAGACTTGGGGAGAGAGAGAGACTGGGGGAGAGAGAGAGACTGGGGGAGAGAGAGAGACTGGGGGAGAGAGAGAGACTGGGGGAGAGAGAGAGACTGGGGAGAGAGAGAGAGACTGGGGGGAGAGAGAGAGACTGGGGGAGAGAGAGAGACTGGGTGAGGGAGAGAGATGGGGGAGAGAGAGAGAGACTGGGAGAGAGAGAGACTGGGGGAGAGAGAGAGAGACTGGGGGAGAGAGAGAGAGACTGGGGAGAGAGAGAGACGGGGGGAGAGAGAGAGAGACTGGGAGAGAGAGACTGGGGGAGAGAGAGAGAGACTGGGGGAGAGAGAGAAAGACTGGGGGAGAGAGAGAGACTGGGGGAGAGAGAGAGAGACTGGGGGAGAGAGAGAGACAGGGGAGAGAGAGAGAGACTGGGGAGAGAGAGAGACTGGGTGAGAGAGAGACTGGGGGAGAGAGAGAGACTGGGGGAGAGAGAGAGAGACTGGGGGAGAGAGAGAGAGACTGGGGGAGAGAGCGACAGCGAGGGGCGTGCCTTTGAAATCCTCACAACTTTCTATTTCTAAATTGACACTATGGGGAAGAATCCATCAAGAAATTTCTGCAAATATATATATTTTTTAATTTCCACTACGCGCTTCAGCAAAATATCCCCCAAAATCAGCAACATTCCTATTTGAAGTTTGTTTCCTGAAGCAGAAGTTTCCCAAACACTCGCTCCGGATCCGACCTGTCAATCACCTGACTGTGCACCGCCCATCACAAATCCCATTGTCTGTCCTGCAAGACCGGTCTGCACTGATTGGCTGGGTCGGCTGTCAATCATTCGTGGCATCAATCACCTGGTGAAATCCGCTGGAATATTTTCCCAGAGCAGCTGTTGGCATTTGGAATCTGCCTGAAGGGAGCCAGCTTGTGAGATTGACCAGAAATCAGCACCGCTGCTGCATTTCAATGGAGATTCTCACCAACACACTGCCCGACTGGTTAAATAAAACCATGTATTTATTCCTTTAAACTTTGTTTGGGAATGTGGCATTTTAAACAATCCTTTCTCCTCACTACAAAAATCAGAATTCACTTGAAACCCTGCAACGCTTCAACAAAGCAAAATTTGTTGCAGTTTTAAAATCGGCTATTGGGAGCTGGGTTTGCGGTGGAGGAACAGCCTGAGTCTCACTGCCAGCATGGTTTGCCCAAGCGGCTCCTCCCTGGGCAGCAGTGTTCTCACTGGAGCTCTCAGTAGAAACCGCTGGCTATTCCCTCGCTTCCTTCACTCTGCATTTCTTACACTTACACAAAGAGCCATTTGCTCTGAACCCGCCCTTAATATCATAAGAACATAAGAAATAGAAGAAATTGAAGCAGGACTAGGCCATTTGGCCCCTTGGAGCCTGCTTCACCATGTATCAACGACATAGGTAGAACTATGAATGAGGTTCTGCTGAGGAAGTTTGAGGAGTTAGGGTGTAAAGTAATAAGCTGAATCACAAGGGCAATAATCTCTGCATTACTACCTGAGCCACGCACCCAAGGGCATCGGGTCAAGCAGATCAGAGAGTGAAATGCGTGCCTCAAAGAGCGCTGTGGGAAAAAGGGGTCTCAATTCATGGGGCACTGGCACCAGTACTGGGGAACGAGGGAGCTGTTCCTTCGGGATGGACTCCTCTTAAACCAGTCTGGAATCAGCGTCCTGGCGAATCGAATAACTAGGGCTGTAGATAGGGAATTAAACTAATAAAGGGGGGAGGGGTCAGGTGAGGGGAAATTATAAAAATCTAAAGAGAAAGGTCAAACTAATAGAGCAGTGTAGCGATTTGGGTAAAAATAAGCAGAGTGTGACAGGAAGGGACAGTGAGTTTAATGGTAGCAATGCAGCAGAGTATACGGTCAAAGCAGGGAATAATGTTAAAAACATGAAATTAAAGGCACTTTATCTGAATGCACGAAGCATTCGTAACAAGGCTGACGAACTCTTGGCACAAAGAGAGATAAATGGTTTTGATCTAATAGCCATTACAGAGACATGGTTACAAGGTGACCAAGGTTGGCAACTAAATGTTCCAGGGTGATTGACGTTTCCAAAAGACAGGCAGGATGGTAAAGGAGGGGGAGTAGCCCTGATAATAAAGGATGATATAAGGACAGTAGCGAGAAAGGATCTCGGCTCGGAGGAGCACGAAGTAGAATCAGTATGGGTGGAGTTAAGGAAGAACAAGCGGCAGAAATCACGAGTAGGTGTTATATATAGGCCCCATAACAGTAGCTATATCTTTGGACAGAATATTTATTCAAGAAGGGGGCCAGGAAAGGAAGCCCGACCCGGCCTGGGCGTATATGTGACTCCTGCCCCCCACCAACGTGTTTGATTCTTCACTGTTCTCTGAAGTGACCTAGAAAGCTTTCAATAAGAAGGCCCACCAGCACCACCATCTCGAGGCAACTAGGAATAGGGAGTAAATCCCAGCCTTGCCAGTGAGGCCCACACCCTGAGCATTTAACAAAAATATGTGAGGTAAATCGCAGGCATTCGGCGGCTCAATTCTAAAAGAAGCTGACAGTGCTGATATTACCCTGCAGTTCAGTCCATCCAGGAACATTGATTGCATTTACAACATAATGGTTTTGAGAGACAAAATAAGGCAAAACAATTTCCAGTGTCAGAATGTTGGTAACCAGAGGACACAGATGTAACGTTATTGACAAGAGAACCTGGGGCAGAGCAGGGGGGAAATTATGCAGCGTGTTGTTATGATCGGGAATATTTTATTGTCTTTGTACACTCCTGTGAAGCGCCTTGGGACGTTAAAGGCGCTATTACAATACAAGTAGTTGCTGGAATGCACTGCCTTAATGGGTAGTGGAAGCAGATTCAGTAAAAACTTTCAGAAGGGAATTGGATAAATACTTTAAGCGGGGAAATGTGCAGAGTTATAGGGAAAGAGCGGGGGGGAGTGGGACTGATTGGACAGCTCTTTCAAAGAGCCAGCACTGGCGCGATGGGCCGAATGGCCTCCTGAGCTACATCATTCTATTAATGTATGAAACTGTGGAGTTACTGCCGGTGATTGGGTTTAAACCGGGATTTCATCAGCAGCACTAAGCCCCACTGAAGGAGACAAATCCAGTTTGCCCCATTCTAATCCGAGAACCTGCTTGCATACCATCTAAAGTGCAGGCTCGATACAGTGAGGAACCAACCACACGTGCTACTGGTCACAGTAGGAATAGCACATTAAATCGAGCGAACGGAGAGATGTGGCTTGGAGCCTGGCTTCTCAAACATTTTATTCCTGAGGCTCCCTCCTCTGTTATAAAAATTCCACCGACCCCCTGTAACACAACACGAGTATTTACTCACGTATAAAAATTAGTTATACAATGAAACATATATTTTTTATTATTCTTGTTTTATTTACTTAACGTGAAACTTGGTGCTGGGCAACATTTCTGTCAAGACATGGAGCTATCTTCGACAAGCACACACGCAAGTCACAGTCAATGTTCATCCTGATTCAGTAATTTGTTTTGTGCTGCCTGCGGGGTCCAGAGGGTCCCCCCCGCCCTGCCTGCGGTGGCCGGAGCCCCTCTCGCACTGCCTGCGGTGACCGGAGCCCCTCGCGCACTGCCTGCTGTGCCCGGAGCCCCTCTCGCACTGCCTGCAGTGCCCGGAGCCCAATGCCTGCGGTGCCTGCGGTGCCCGGACCGCCCCCTCGCACTGCCTTGCAGTGCGTGGAGCCCCCCGCCCCTCGCACTGCCTGCGGTGCCTGGAGCCCTCCCCCTCTCACACTGCCTGCGGTGCCTGGAGCCCCCCCTCGCACTGCCTGCAGCGCCCGGAGCCCCCTCGCACTGCCTGCAGTGCCCGGAGCCCCCACACGCACTGCCTGCGGTGCGTGGAGCCCCCCTCTCAATGCCTGCGGTGCGCGGAGCCCCTCCCCGCACTGCCTGCAGTGCACGGAGCCCCCCTCCCCTCGCACTGCCTGCGGTGCCTGGAGCCCCCCCCCCTCTCACACTGCCTGCGGTGCCTGGAGCCCCCCCTCGCACTGCCTGCAGCGCCCGGAGCCCCCTCGCACTGCCTGCAGTGCCCGGAGCCCCCACACGCACTGCCTGCGGTGCGTGGAGTCCCCCTCCCAATGCCTGCGGTGCGCGGAGCCCCTCCCCGCCCTGCCTGCAGTGCACGGAGCCCCCCCCGCCCCACTGAGGCCCGCGGCCCGCCCCCCTCCCCCGGTATGCCCGGGGGTCCCGCCACCTCTGCTCCCCGGGGCCCCTCTGTATACCTTATTTTTATGGAAAGCTAGCCCCGATATTTCGAACAGAACGGTCGTCTCGCTCTATCCGGAAGCACGGCGGTGGGGCATTGGGAGTGAATGGTAATAAATCGGACATCACACAGTCATAAAAAACATTTAATTACTGGATCTAAACAGTGAAAAATGTATTAAAATTTTTGTCGGCAGTTTGGTTTTAAAGTTGAACCTTGTAAACTAAGTTCTGGCTCATGAGAGAGAGGTCAGACGGATTACAGGGCTGGAATGGTGCTGACTGTGATGGCTGCTGATCAGCAGACGGTGAGATCTGAACCGATCTAATGGCTAGATTGATGGTTTCGGGAGAGGAGGCTTGCAGGCGGTGGGCCCCATGGCATGTTCTACCCTGGTGGAGAACCCATGGCTTAGTCAACTTTCTGGGCCTGTGTTTGAATCCACTCCAGTCAGATGGAGAGTGGGATTAATCGGATAGCTCTTTCCAAAGCAGGCACAGCAACGATGGGCTGAATGGCCTCCTCCTTTGCTGTAAGAATCTATGCAATAGTAGGAGCTTGCAACAAAGGTATTGCAATAATCTTGGGGGCCATTAATCTTCATATAGATTGGACAAATCAAATTGGCAAAGGTAATCTGGCGAGTTGGCTAAGGTCAATTGGATAAAGGATTAAAACTTATAGTGGTAGATAAGCAGTGGCCAGCATTTAAAGAAATATTTCATAATTCTCAAAAAAATACATTCCATTGAGAAACAAAAACTCCACGGTCAAAGTGATCCAACTGTGGATAACTGAAGAAGTTAAGGATAGAATTAGATTGAAAGAAGAAGCTTATAATGCTCCAAAGAATAATAGTAAGCCTGAGGATTGGAAGAGTTCAGCAAGCAGCAAAGGTTGGCTAAAATTTGATAAAATGGGAAAATAGAGAATATGAGATGAAACTGGAAAGATATATAAAAACAGATTGTAAGAGTTTCCACAAGTATGTAAAAGGGAAAAGAGTAGCAAAAGTAAACGTTGGTCCGTTAGAGGCTGAGACAGGAGAACTTATTATGTAGAATATGGAAATGGCTGAAACGTTAAACAAATCTTTTGTAACGGTCTTCACAGTAGAAGACACAAAAAGCTTATCAAAAATGGTGGGGAAACAAAGGTCTAAAGCGGGTGAGGAACTTAATATAATTAATAAAAGTTGATAATAAGTAGTAGAGTAACTTATGGGACTAAAAGCCGACAAATCCCCTGGACCTGACGGCCTACAGCCTAGGGTTTTAAAATAGGGGGCTGATGAGATAGTGAACACATTGGTTAAGATCTTCCTAAATTCCCTAGCTTCCGGAATGATCCCAGCGGATTGGAGGGTCGCAAATGTAACGCCAGTATTCAAGAAAGGAGGGGGAGAAAAAAACAGGGAACTGCAGGCCAGTTAGCCTGAAATCAGTCGTCGGGAAATTGTTGGAATCCATTGTTAGGGAAGTGGTATCAAGTCACTTAGAAAATCATAACATGATTATGCTGCGTCAACATGGTTTTATGAAAGGGAAATCGTGCTTGACAAATTTATTAGTGTTTTTTAAGGATTTGACTAGCAGGGCAAATAAAGGGGAACCAATGGATGTATTACATCTTGATTTCCAAAATGCATTCGATAAAGTGCCACATAAAAGATTATTACACTAGGGCTCATGGGGTTGGGGGTAATATATTAGCATGGATAGAGGATTGGTTAATGGACAGAAAACAGAGTGTAGGGATAAACGGATCTTTTTCATGTTGGCAGGCTGTAACTAGTGGGGTGCTGCAAGGATCAGTTTTGGGTTCTCAGCTATTTACAATCTATATTAATGAGCTAGATAAAGGAACCGAGTGTAATTTATCCAATGTTTGCTGATGATACAAATCTAGGTGGGGCAGTAACTTTAAGGAGAACACAAAGAGTTTGCAAAGGTATATAGATAGAATAAGCGAGTGGGCAGTAAGGCGGCAGATGGAGTATAATGTAGGGAAATGTGAAGTTATTCACTTTGGTAGGAAGAATAGGAAAACAGAACATTTTTTAAATGTTTAGAAACTTTCAAATGCTGGTGTTCAGAGAGATTTGTGTGTCCTCGTGCAAGAAATACAGCAAGCTAGCATCCACGTACAGCTAGCAATAAGGAAGGCAAATGGCATGGTGGCCTTTATTGCAAGGGGGTTGGAGTATAAGTGTAAGGAAGTATTGCTGCAATTGTACAGGGCCTTGGTGAGACCACACCTGGAGCACTGTGCACAGTTTTGGTCTCCTTATCTAATGAAGGATATACTTGCCTTGGAGGTACTACAAGGTAGGTTCACCAGATTGATTCCTGGGATGAGAGGGCTGTCCTATGATGAGAGATTGTGCAGAATGAGCCTATTCTTTCTGGAGTTTAGAAGAATGAGAGGTGATCTCGTTGAAACACACGATTCAGAAGGGAACGACAGGGTAAATGCTAAGAGGTTGCTTCCCCTGGCTGGAGTGTCCAGAATTAGGGGATATATTCTCAGAATAAGGGGTCGGCCATTTATGAGTGAGATGAGAAGGAATTTCTTCACTCAGAGGGCCATGAATCATGAAACTTCTCCGCACCAGAGGGCTGTGACTGCTGATTCATTGTAATAGCAGAGCACCTTGAAAACAGTGACAGGATCGGACAAAGTCAATATGGATTTACAAAAGGTAAATCGTGCTTGACTAATGTACTGGAATTTTTTGAGGATGTAACTGGTAAAATAGATAAGGGAGAACCAGTCGATGTGGTGTATTTGGATTTTCAGAAGGCATTCGATAAGGTCCCACATAAGAGATTAGCGTGTAAATTTAAGGCACATGTGCTTGGGGCCAAGGTATTGACTTTGATAGAGAACTGGTTGGCAGACAGAAAGCAAAGAGTTGGAATAAACAAGTCTTTTTCCGAGTAGCAGGCAGTGACAAGTGGGGTACCGCAGGGATCGGTCCTTTGACCCCAGCTATTCACAATATATATTAATGTTCTAGGCAATGCAGATGACACAAAGCTGGGTGGGCGTGTGTGCTGTGAGGAGGATGCTGAGAAACTCCAGGATGATTTCGACAGGTTGGATGATTGGGCAGAAGCATGGCAGATGCAGTATAACGTGGATAAATGTGAGTTTATCCACATTGCTGGCAAAAAAAGGATGGCAGATTATTATCGGAATGGCAATAGATTGGGAGAAGTGGAAGTGCAACGATACCTGGGTGTCCTTGTGCACCAGTCGCTGAAGGTAAGCATGCAGGTGCAGCAGATGGTTAAGAAGACAAATGGTATGTTGGCCTTCGTAGCGAGAGGGTTTGAGTACAGGAATAAAGATATCTTGCTGCAGTTGTACAGGGCCTTGGTGAGACCACATCTTGAGTATTGTGTGCAATTTTGGCCGCCTTATCTGAGGAAGGATGTCCTTGCCATGGAGGGAGTTCAGCGAAAATTCAGCAGGCTGATACCTTACCTGGTTCTCTGAAGCATTTTTAAGCTCCTGCTCGCGCCTCCCACCAACACCCGCGGTCTGAGGCCTTACCTGGGTCTCTGAAGCCTTTTTATGCTTCCCACTCACGCCTCCCGCCGTCTGAGGCCTTACCTGGGTTCTGAAGCCTTTTTAAGATTCCCGCTCGCGCCTCCCGCCGACACCCGCAGTCTGAGGCCTTACCTGGGTCTCTGAAGCCTTTTTAAGCTTCCCACTCGCGCCTCCCGCCGACACCCGCGGTCTGAGGCCTTACCTGGGTCTCTGAAGCCTTTTTAAGCTTCCCGCCGACACCCACGGTCTGAGTCCTTGTCCTTACCTTGATCTCTGAAGCCTTTTTAAGCTCCCCGCTCGCGCCTCCCACCGACACCCGCGGTCTGAGGCCTTACCTGGGTCTCTGAAGCCTTTTTAATCTTCCTGCTCACGCCTCCCACCGACACCCGCGGTCTGAGGCCTTACCTGGGTCTCTGAAGCATTTTTAATCTTCCCGCTCGCGCCTCCCGCCGACACCTGGGGTCTGTTCCTCCCTGTCATTAGACCCGATGTTCCCCAACATCTTTGTGAGGTTATTTGTGTCCTCCTTTGTGAAGACAGTACCAAAGTATGTATTTAATTGGCTGCCATTTCTTTGTTCCCCATTATAAATTCCCCTGATTCTGACTGCAGGGGACCTACGCTTGACTTCACCAATCTTTTTCTCTTGACATATCTATAACATTTTTACGGTCAGTTTTTATGTTCCCTGAAATCTTACTCTCATACTCTATTTTCCACCTCTTAATTAATCCCTTTGCCCTCCTTTGTTGAATCCTAAACTGCTCCCTATCCTCAGGTTTACTGCTTTTTCCGGCCAATTTATATGTCCTCTCCTTGGATCTTATGCTATCACTAATTTCCCTTGTTAGCCACGGTTGAGTCACCTTTTTTGTTTTATTTTTGCCAATTTGTATGGAATGTCACGGTGAGGAGGCACGGTGGGGCAGGCTCGACCAAAGATGACTAGGCCACAACCGCAGCCTTACACGAAGACCAACCACGAGCACCGCTGTAACAAAAGTGCCGGGTAAACCATACCATTACACAGGTAATGATCTAGGCCAGCGCGACCGAGCTGTCACCAAAGACCGCCAACCGAACCCCAATCGAAACAAAACTCGACGACCAGACCACCACCAGAAGAAAAAAAACCCGAAGTTTTCCACTCTACAAGCTAGAGTACCAACAAAGACTTTACTCCCTATCTCTAACGGAGAAAAGAAGGTACTTACACAGACAAATCCATAACCGCGCCCTTACCGCATCTGCGGACTCCACCCAACTGAAGAATCTTCACAGATTCTAAGACTGGGACCACGTGGCGACGGCAGGCCCCAAAGGACATAAAGAGCAAACCCCAAACCCGCAACTGGCTCAACTGACAGGTTTCGAACTGTCAAGAAACCCCTATTGGTGAGCATAATCCCTGGCTCTTGCAGTGCAATTAGTTAGTTATTTGGGTGGGACAAGGGTAGGGGGTTATTAATGTGATTTTCCCTTGTTGTGCCAGGTGTTCCCCATTGTTAATTAAGTGTACACTTGTAAGCCTGCAATCATTCCAGTAAGTTAAGTGTGTAATTTTTAAGTGTGACTCTAAATAAAATAGTTTTCTTGCAGCAAACAAGTTGACTACTCCAATTCTGTAACGCCGCCTGTACCTAAGTCCAGTGTCTGGAGCCCAGGGGTGTGGGAGCGATTTGAACCGCTCAAAAACAGTCAGGGGCAAAGCTGACTGCACACACACCACACCCTACATCTCTCTCTCTGCCCAGTCTCTCTCTCTATCTACAGATTCTCTCTCTCCCCAGTCTCACACTCTCACCTAATCTCTCCTCTCTCTCTCTGACATACACTCTCTCTCCTCCAGTCTCTCTCTCGACCAGTTGGTTCCCCTGGAGTGTGTAGAACTAGGTGGCCTTGTCTCAGGATTAGGGGTAGGAAATTTAAGACTGATTTGAGGGGGAATTTATTCACTGAGAGGGTTTTGAATCTTTGGAATTCGCTGCCCCAGAGGGCTGGGATTGCTGAGTCTTTGAGTATATTCAAGGCTGAGATAGATAGATTTTTGGACTCTAGAGAAAGCAAGGGAACTGGCGATGGGGTGGGAATGTAGAATTGAGGTCGATGATCAGCCATGAACTTATTGAATGGCGGAGCATCCTCCAGGGGCCGTATGGCCTTCTCGTGGTATTATTACTTATTTACTTATATTCTTATGTTCTTATGCTCTCGTTCTCTGTCTCCAGTCTCTCTCTCTCTCTCTCCCCCAGTCTCTCTCTCTCTATCCCCTGTCTCTCTCTCTCTCTCTCTCCAGTCTCTCTCTCTTTCCCCAGTCTCTCTCTTTCTCCCTCAATCTCTCTCGCTCCCCCATCTTTCTCTCTCTACCAGTCTCTCTCTCTCTCCCCGTCTCTCTATTTCTCCCCCAATCTCTCTCTCTCCCCCAGTCTTTCGCTCTCCCCTGTCTCTCTCTCTCTCGCCTGAGAGAGAGTGAGACAGAGAATGAGAGAGAGAGTGAGACAGAGAATGAGAGAGTGAGACAGAGACAGAGAGAGTGAGACAGAAACTGAGAGAGAATGAGAGTGTGAGACCGAGACTGAGATTGAGACCGATACTCAGAGAGAGAGTGAAACCGAGACTGAGAGAGAGTGAGACCGAGACTGCGAGAGAGGACGATGGACAGAGTGATAGAAATAGAGAGGAGAGACAGATGGAGCTGGGAGAGGAGAGATTATTAGATATCGATAGCGAGAGAGAGAGGATGCAAGATAGGGTAGCAATAGATGGAGATATAGAGAGGAGAGATTATTAGATATATATTGGGAGAGTGTAAAGGAAATAGAGGTGAGATAGATGGAGATAGAGCGATGTGACATTATTAGATATAGCTAGGGAGAGAGAGGGAGGCTAACAGAGATGGAGGTGAGCATGCTAGCAGACAAACATGGAGTGGGAAGCAGATTACAGACAGAGGGAGATGTATTTCCCTCTTGGTGCTTTGAAATTCTGTGTGCTGTGGGCCCTTTGAGCTGTTCACGATCCTTTGACAAAGGTGCTGTATTAATGGGTGTGGTGGCAGATTTTTTATCACCAATAATGGAACAGAGTTTCACATTGTATCTAATACGTGCTGTGCATGCCATGGGAGTGTTTCATGAGACAATGTAAATTGAGCTTTACTCTGTATCTAACCTGCCTGAGAGAGTCTGATGCGACAGTTCAGAGGGAGTTTTACTCTGCATCTAATCTGTGCTTTACTTGCCCTGGGAGTGTTTGATGGGACAGTGTAGTGGGAGCATTACTCCCTATCTGATACGTGCTGTACCTGCCCTGGGAGTGTTTGATGGGCGTGCAGAGGAAGATTTACTCTGTATCTAACCCGTTCTTTATCTGCCCTTGGAATGTTTCATGGGAAAGTGTAGAGCAGCTTTACTCTTTTTCTAACCCTTGCTATACCTGCCCTGGGAGTGTTTGATGGAACAGTTTAGATAGAATTTTACTTTTGATCTACCCGTGCTGTTCATGCCTTGGGAATGTTTGAAGCGACAGTGTAGCGAGAGATTTACTTTGTATCTAACCACGTGCTGTACCTGCCCCTGGGGGTTTCTGATTTGCCAGTGCACAGGGAGCTTTACTCCATATCTAAACCGTGCTGTACATGGCCTGGGATTGTTTGATGGGACAGTGTAGAGGCTGCTTTACTCTCTATCTAACCATTGTTATAGCTACCCTGGGAGTTTTAGATGGGACAGTGTAAAGGGATCTTTACTCTATCTCCAACTCCTTGCTGTACCTGGCAGGGTAGCAGTTTAAACTATGATGGTTGTCATTACCACGCCTCACATTCCTGAGCTGTGTTTGTTGTTCAGTCCTGTTATTAAAAAACTCCTTCTGTAAGGTTTTGTCTATCGCTGGGGTCTAGGATATTCACGCAGTTCCTTCACGGGTCAGGGCTGAGTGTTGCTATTGAACTGTGGGAGTCGTCATAGTCATGATCAATCTCCAGCGTGATTTTGGCTTCCATAACATCGGCCGTCTCTGCCCCTGCTTCAGCTCATCTTCAGCTCAACCCTCATCCATATCTTGATTACCTCTAATTTTGATATCCTGAGAACAAATGGATAAAAATAATGTAATAAGAATATAATCAATGATTTTTAATTCACTGATTGAAACCAGGCAAGGCCTGTGATCAGAGCGGGGCGTCATCCTCCGCTAAACAAATTACATAGAATGTACAGCACAGAAATAGGCCAATCAGCCCAAATGCTCCAAGCCTGTGCTTATGCTCCACATGAACCTCCTCGCACCCCTCCTCATCTTACACGATCAGCATAACCTTCTATTACTTTCTCCTCCACGTGTTTATCACGCTTCCCCTTAAAAGGATGAATTCCATTCACCTCAACCACTCTCTGTTGTAGCGAGTTCCACATTCTCACCTCTCTCTGGATAAAGAGGTTTCTCCTGAATGCCTGATTGGATTTATTGGTGACTACCTTATATTCATGGCCCCTATTTTTGGTGTCACAATTATTTCATGATTTCAGTTTTTTTCAACTCCATAATAAATTTGTCAACACACCTTGTCTCACCAGCACATTGTGTTTGTTTTTCTGCTGTCGACTTTATCAGAGTACAAGTAACGATTAGAATCCGGCTCAAAAAATGCAAGACTCCGATTAAACACATGAGACAAGGACTCAATGCTTTCTGTTATCACAGAATCACAGAATCATATATCACAGACGAGGCCATTCAGTCTATCGAGCCTGTGTCGGCTCTTTGACAGAGCTATCCAATTAGTGCCACGCCCCTGTTCTTTGCCCTCAGTCCTGCAGGTCCATCACTTCCAGTATTGATCCCGTTCACTTTAGAAAAATATTATTGAATGTGTTTCTATCACCTTTTAAGGCAGTGCATTCCAGATCAGAGCAACTAGAATCTTAGAACAGATTCTCCTCATCATCCCTCTGGTTCTTCCCCCAGTTGTCTTATAGCTTTGTCTTCTGGTTACTGACCCCTCTGCCAGCAGAAATATTTTCTCCTATTTAACTCTATCAAACCCGTCATAATTTTTGAACATCTCCAGCATATCTCCCTTTTATATTGCGTGCTCTCTGGAGAACAATTCCAGCTTCTCTTGTCTCTCTTTATAAATTAAGTCCCTCATCCTTGGTACCATTTTACTAAATCTCCTCTTTGTCCACTCTAAGACCTTGACATCTTTCCTAAAGTTTGCTGCCAGAAATTGGACACAAAGCTCGAGCCGAGGCCTAACCAGTGATTTATAAATTTTCGGCATAACACCCTTGCTCTTGTACTCTGCCTTTATTTATAAAGCTAAGGATCCCATGTTTTTTTTAACAATCTTTAAACTTGTCCCACCATCTTCAAAGGCTTGTGTAAGTAAACACCCCGAAGCCACTTTTCCTGCATTCCCTTTAAAAATGTGGAGTTTATTCATATTACCTCAACTCATTTTCCTCCAGATTTATCTTTCACATATTCTGCATTTTAAATTTCATTTGTCTTTAATTCATTTTTATTAATTCATGGTATGTTCCCATGGCTGGCGCGGCCAGCATTTATTGCCCATCCCTAATTGTCCTTGAGAAGGTGGAGTTAGCCACCTTCTTGAGCCGCTGCAGTCCGTGAGCTGAAGATACTCCAACCTCGCTTTTACAGAGGGAGTTGCGGGATTTTTATCCAGCAACGATGAAGGAACGGCGAAATACTTCCAAGTCAGGAAGATGTATGACTTGGAAGGGCAATTACAGGTGGTGATGTTTCCGTGCGCCTGCTACCCTTGTCCTTCTAGGAGGAGAGTTCGTGCGTTTGGGAGTTGCTGGCGAAGAAGCCTTGTAGATGCTACACACTGCGGCCATGGTGCACCAGCGGTGGAGTGAGTGAATATTAAAGTGGTGGATGGGGTGACAATCAAGCATGCAGCTTTGTCGTGGATGATGGCGAACTTCTTCAGTTTTGATGGAGCTGCACTCATCCAGTAAGGTGGGGATTATTCCATCACACTCCTGACTTGTTTCTTGTAGATAATGGAAAGGCTTTGGGGTGTCAGGAGGTGAGATACTCGCTGCAGAATACCGAGCTTCTCAGCTGCTCTTCTAGCCACAGTTTTTATGTGTCTGGTCCAGTTAACTTTCTTTTCAATGGTAACCCTCAGGATATTGATGGTGGTGGATTTTCGATGATAATGCATTGAATGTCAAGGGAGGTGGCTCTAGTTGGAGATTGGCATTGCCTGGCACTTATGTGGTGCATGTTTTACATGCCACTTATCAGCCCAGCCTGAAAGTCGTCCAGGTCTTGCTGCATGCGGCCATGGACGTCCTTATGATATGAGGAGTTGTGAATGGAAGTGATCAATGCAATCATTAGCGAGCAACCCCAGTTCTGACCTTATGTTGGAGGGAAGGTAATTCACGAAGCAGCTGAAGATGGTTGGGCCTCGGACACTGCCCTGAGGAACACCAGCAGCGATGTCCTGAGGCTGTGATGATTGACACCCAATGACCACATCCATCTTCGTTTGTGCTAGGTATTACTCGAGCCAATGGAGAGCTTGCCCCCTGATTCCCATTGACTTCAAATTTACTAGGCATCTTTGATGTCACTCTCAGTCAAATGCTGCCTTGACCTCAATGGCAGTCCCTCTCAACTCACCTCTGGAATTTCGCTCCTTTGCCCATGTTTGGAACAAGGATCTAATGAGGTCTGGAGCTGAGTGGTCCTGTCGGAGCACAAACTGAGTGTAATTGTGCAAGTTATTGTTGAGTAAAAGGCACTTAATAGCACTGCTGAGAACACCTTTCATCACTTTGCTCATTTCACCAGTGTATGTCCTCTTGAAACTTACTATATGCCCCTCAGATTTTACTACTTTTCCGAGTATTCGCTCATCTACAAACTTTCAAATTATGCCCTTCATATATATAAGACTATATCGTTAATATATTTCAAAAGGAGCAGTGGTCTGAATAGCGACCCCTGGTTTACACAACTCTATGTTTCCCTCCAGTCTGAGCAACAACCAGTCAACCCTGCTCTTGTTTTCTATCCCTTAGACATTGTCAGATCCCTACTGCCACTGCCCCTTTGGTCCTAACATGTTCATTGAATGGCAACTTATCTAAAGCATCGTTCAATTTCCATATACACAACATAAACCGCAATATGCTCATCAACACTCTCTGTTAATTCATCAAAGAAATCAATCAAGTTCGTCAGACACATTTTACCGTTAAAATATCCGTGCTGGTTGTCATTTATTAATCTATGTTTTTTCCAAGTGACAAAAATTTTTCACGGAATTTTGACATCTAAAATTTTTCCCACAATCTTCGTTAGGCTGACTGGCCTGTAGTTATGGGGTTTATCCCTCTCTCCTTTGTTAAACAGGATGTAACATTTGCAACACCCCAGGCCTCTGGCACCTTTCCCATATCCAGTGACAGGGATCAGTGCGCTGATGCACAGAGAGAGTGTCGGAATCTGAGAATAGTTGATTGGAATGTTACAACAATGGATCAGAATTGCAGAATAATAGCTTGGACTGTTACAACAATGGCCAGGCATTTCATCTCGGAGTTTGAATATCTTTCTGCATCTTACGATAGAATACCATTAGAAATGCGGATCAATTACATGCTTATGCTGATTCAACACTTTTACTATCTGCTCCTTGCTGCTGTTGGTGTTCCTGGTAAGATCTCTATCCAGCTATTCTATTAACCATGTCTAACTGCACTACCGTTCTTGTCATTTACTCTTCCCTCTTGTTGCTGTTGTTGTTCCCGGTAAGTCTCTGTATCTAAGTATTAACTCTGCAAACATTTGCTAACTGCAATACTATTCTTGTAATTTACTCTCTCATCTTTGCCCTGTAAAGCCTTTATATCCAGCAATTAGGTCTGAATACCGCTAAATCACCACCTCCCCAATATCCCCTGTCTTCGCCCCACCTCAGACATTCTGCAGAATTAACCCCATTTGCTAAATCTAGACTCGACTATCCCAAATCTCTCCTGGTCGGCCTCCCAGTTAAAAGCCTCAATAAACTGGAGCTCATCCAAAACACTGCTATCCATATCCTAACATGCATCATGACCCGTTCGCACATCACCCATGTGTTTGCTGATCTGCATTTGCTCCAGATCCGGCAACACCTCAAGCTTAACATTCTTCTCCTTGTGTTCAATTCCCTCCATGACCACACCCCTCCAATTAGTCCCATTCCCCTGCTCTTTTCCCATAGTCCTGCAAATTGTTCCCCTTCAAGGATTTATGCAATTCCTCTTTTAAAGTTAATGTATTTTCCTCTATATCACTCCACTAGTATATCTGTCCCTAATTTACTTTTTCTTTTTCACTTTCTCTTTCCCACTTATCTACCTCTATCAGTATTTTGCTCATAGAATCATAGAATGGCACAGCACAGAAGGAGGCCATTCGGCCCATTGTGTCCATGTCGTCTCTTAGAAAGTGCTATCGAGGCAGTCGAAATCTTAATCCAGAGCACCGTAAAAATTTCCACTTCAACTAATAATCCAATTCCCTGTTGAAACTTACTGTTGAAGCTGCTTCCACCACGTTCTCAGACAGTGCATTCCAGATCACAACAACTCACTGCCGAAAGAAAATTCTCCTCATCTCTCCCCTGGTTCTTTTCCCCATTATCTTCAATCTGTGACCTCTTGTTACCCACCAATCTGCCATTGGAAACAGATTATGCAATCTATCAAAACCCGTTAAGAATTTGAACATCTATATTAAATCTCCCCTTTTGAAAAACGACAGGGATAGACCAGGTGTAAAAATTCTCAATTGTGGAAAGGTTAATTTTAATAAGCAGAGATGTGATTCAGCAAAAGTGGACTTGAGCAGCTAATTGAAGGGAAATCAGTGCCAGAGCAGTGGGAAGCATTCAAGGAGGAGATGTTGAGGGTTCGTAGAAAATATGTTGCCGCTAAGAATGAGGATGTGACCCACAATTCTAGAGTCCCCTGGATGTCAAAAAACATACAGTCTAGCATAAGGGAAAAAGGGAAGCTTTTGGCAGATACCGAGAGCTCAATACTGCAGAAAGCCTATAGGAGTATAAAAAGTGCAAGGGTGGAATTAAAAATGAAATTAGGAAGGCAAAGAAAAAACATGAAAAAATATTGGCAAGTAAAATCAAGGAAAACCAAAGATACTTTATAAATATATAAAGAGCAAGCGGATAACTTAGGAAAGAATAGGGCCTATTAGAGACCAAGAAGGTAATGCGGTTATGGAGGTGGGAAATGAGGGTTTGATTCTTCTAAGTATCTTGCATTTGTCTTCACATCGGAGAGGGACGATGCTGACTTTGTAGTTAAGGAGGAGGAGTGTCAAATAATAGTTGAGATTAACATAGTGGGAGAAGAAATATTAAGGGGTTTAGCATCTTTGAAAATAGATAAATCACGAGGCCTGGATGAAATGTATCTCAGGCTGCTAAGAGTGGTAAGAGAGACAAAAACAGTCACAGACCATCATTTTCCAATCCTCTCTGACTACTGGTGTGGTGCCAGATGACTGGAGGACTGTTCCCGTGTGTAGGGGGTGGCGTTTGGCGCGTCTGCACAGTCAGTCATGCCCCTGACTGCCTGTGAGCGGTTTGAATCGCTTCACACCCCTGGGTTCTAGACACCAGACATAGGTACAGGCGGCGATACACAAAATCGGTTAGACAAGTGGTTTGGTGTAAGAATACCAAGATTTTATTTAAACAGAGTAAAACACAGTCTTATGAGAGCTCACTGGTATAAAATATAGGCAAAATACAAAAATTATACTTATACAGGGAATGGGGAACACACGGCACATCGAGGGAAAAACAACTACATTAACAATCCACTTATCCATACCCCACCCACTATACCTAACTAGATTAAGCTATGAGGGGCCAGAATTCATGCTCACCAATCCAAAGCCTGTTGCTGTAACAGTCGCGAGCTTTGAGGTTTGGTCTCCTGTCCTCTGGGGTGCTCTGTCACCACATTGTCTCAAGGCGCTGCGCTGGAGCTGTTGCTGTGACACACCTTCCCTCTCCTCAGCTACCGTCGTTGTCTCTTCGCGATGGGTTCTCTTCTTCTTCACCCTCGGGTGGTCGTCGGCGGTAATGTTGCGATTATGGGGCGGTTGGCGGTTTACTGCTTGTTTGATTTTACTACCCATCCTTCGAATGCCAGCATATTCGTAGTGGCATGACACCTGCGTTTAACGCCAACTTATTCGCAGTGTTCAATATCCAACTAATTCTCACAGTCCATACATATACTTTCTTCCCCAAGCGTCAGCTTATAACTAGGTGTTTGGTTTCTTTTACCAATGCGCCTTCTGCTGCCCTTCTCTGCTCTTATCGGGTTGTTCCTTCTTCTTCGTCTCACCTTGTCTCATCTTGTTTCGCCTGCACCCTCTTTTGGGCTGTGTCTCCTGCATGACTTTAGACTCGAGTCTCGTTCCCCTACCCGCGATTGGTATGGATGTCCTTGTTTGTTAAAATTAATGCGGGGAGCGAGAAGTGAACCCATCACGAGGCCAGGGCACGAGTATGAGTGGCAGCAGCCCAAGGGCCAGAGTCAAGAGAGCAGGGCAAGAATAAGACAGCGATTGCTACTGAGGGCTTACAATTATACCCATTCCTTCATCTCCTATCTGCGCATCAAATCAGGTCAGTCCATTGTTTTAGATTTTGGCGGGCTGTTTAACATGTTAATACCAATCTAAGTTAACTGGCTATAGATGGCCGTTGATCGTACCTGATGGCCTCAATGTCCGGATTGTATTGTCATTAATGCATTTTAATTGGCCTGTCCAGCCTTGGTGGCTCCCTTGAGCTGTTTCCGATTATTTATGCGGACAAACTAATGGCCCTATGTTTAGGCCTAACTGCGTTCGATCTGTAACGACCTGACGCAATGCATATTCAGTGTTTGCCTAGCTGTCTGGCTTTTAAAACACAAAGTCCTTTTCACAGAAATGCTTTTAAGTTTCGATTTCCCAAAGCTGCCTGTCCTGCTGCAGAGTCCAAGCTTTTAAAATCTTCAGGCTTTTGGTCACGAGGTGCGGACGCCATCTTTTTGGTACCCTTTTTAAATTGTCCATACAGGATCCATTTTCTTAATAACCTTGGGGGTCTGTGGAAACTTTGAGAACCTTACACATCCCCCGTGATACTAAAAATTGCTTGAAATATCATCCTTACAAGGTGAACAAAATTTCTGGCCATGCATAGTCAACCTTCCCCTGTATTTACCTATCCAATATACCCAAGACACATGCACTTCCCATTCCGCGAATATGTAGTGTACATAAGCATACATAGAATAATTACAGTCCTTTACACACATCCAAGCATGGAGGGGGTCCAACAGCCCTGCATCACTTGGTACACATACATATTTATTAACATGTCGCAAAATCTATATTAAAAACAACAAACACAAAAAAACAACAATCTTTAAACAAATATACAAAAAGCTCATACAGGTGTATCTCCCTCCATCTTCACATAATGCTCCTTCCAGATCCTCTGGTTTCGGAATTCTAATATCTGACCTTTTCCCTTGCACTGAATGCAGACCAGGTACAACGCTATCCCTAACTGGCAAACCACGAGAATGTGGGAAGCCAGTCTGATCCACGAAGGGACCTCTATGTTATTGAAAATGTCCCACTAGGGTGGGATCACAATATCCGATATCTTTACTGTTTTCTGCTCTAGAGTGTAAAAATGTTCTTGTGAAAATATAACGGCCTTAAGTATTTCGTTAAGGTGTTCTGGGTGAGGGGGAATTTCATAGCCAAAGTGTGCCACGTAATTTTGTAAATCGGTAAAATTCTCCTTCACAGTGAGGTGAACCGTGGAGGATTCAGGAATGGGGACACTTCATTCCTGGGCCACTTGAACTTCTGCCTCGGGTTTAAAGCAGAAACTGCCGTCACTTACCGGATCCCAGCTATTCTGTCCATGCTGGTAGTGCAACATGCCTGTGGTGACACAATATGTCCCACCTCCAAAATATGCTATCTGTGGGGGAACATGACCTTGTGCCTAAGCCTCCATGGTGCAATTTATAGGTTTCGCGCCCACAGATCTAAACCCGCACTGCAGTTTTGAATAGGCATTCAATTGCTCGGGACACAGGATTATGTGTGCTCCCCGGTTCCGGCACCCTAAGAGGTCATAGCGTGCTCCCACATTATGATGTAAGGTGGGACCGCTGATAAACGAATGTGTGCACCCCCTTGAATGAATCCGATGTTCTCAATCCTGTATACCGGTGCGGGTCAGGCTGTCCTACCCATGAACGGCATCCTAACTACTACTCCCATGATCGTGTGGTTGGACTGTCCACAATCCACTGGGAGTGGGTAGGCTTCGGAAGCTAGCCAGAGTTGGCACGGGCTTAATGCTTTCTCAAACGGATGGAGGGCTGCGAGGTGCTTGTTGCTGATCCAGGAGTGGACTAAACCCTTTTTTAAATCATCCAGATTACTGCGGCCCTAGACCAGCAACAATGTCACATATAGCACGCACACCTCGTTCTGCGCAGCCTGGTTAGGAGCGTTTCTGTCCTCCCTTATGAGGGCATTTACCATATTTGCGTGCTTCTCCAACTCCGCTACAATCTCTTTTAAATGGACCATCATGGCCTGGTCCTCATGTAACTCCAAGCCCACTACCGTGTTGTCATCCATTAATATCTTCCTTTACTGTGTTTTGAAGCCGTTTATCTGGGTCTGCAGCTCTATGTTATCCAAACTGTTGGTGATAGAGGACCCAGTATTAAATGCAGTAGAAATATCATCCCGTACTCCCCTTCATTGACTCCCTGCATTGCTCAAAAACTCGTGGTGTGTGGTGTACAGTTTGGTTTTCTCCACATTGGCGAAATCGCACTCAAATAACTTCCTGAACATGTCCTTTAATAGGGCCTGATATAGCTGCTCTGCTCCTTTGGGACACCACTCAGGCAAATGTACGTCGGTGAGATTTAAAATCACGGAGGCTACCGCGTAGTGTAACCCCATGTAATGCACCTGGTCAGTAGCCACTAGCACCAGCCCATTCCCTGGCCCCTTGGTGGTGGTGGGGCACACCTCTTGGCGTGACCTCGCTACCAGAGTCGGTTGCAAGGGCTTTCGGTCACGTGCCACTAGCTGAGTGGCTTTAACTGGGGCTGGGTACCATGGGACTACGCATGTGTGTAGGTGGGAATCCCATTCTACCCCCTTCCCCTTATCCTGCCATGATGCAGAGAAGATGATAGATATGCCTCTAGGGCAGGCCATTTTCAGCCCCCACATACAGACATAGATCCCCTGTTCCGATTCCCACCACTGGTCCCAACATACAGTAGTCCCTTCCTGGGTCCCGGTGACCGTTCGGTGGGTGTCGTTGCCCATCCATTCCCAGTCGGCTGTACGATCCCCCATGTTCGTGCTCAGCTTCCTGAGCCACAACCATCTTCCCAGGGGAATCTGTCCTGTGTAAGTCAGGCACACGCGTTTCCCCTCAGTGAACCCGATCAATGAGGCCACAACAAATACACTGGGGCAGGGGAGGGAAGCCTCCCCGTAGTTGAATCCGTTCTGGCTGGAGTACCAGGTGGAGTTGGATCCCAATCACCCGGGCCATCTTCCCTCGTGGGCGTAGAAGGCAGGTCCCTCCATGCCTTGTTCGCTGCTTCCAGCAGTCAGCACTGGAGCCTTTTCTCCCGAGCACCCATTGATGTAGGAGTCCTCTACATCGCCTCACTTTCCGATGCTCATCCCTATCAGGGCGTATAGGACTATGCTCCCCTTCATACTGAAAGTGTTTCTGCAACAGATACAAAACAATGCAACCAGGTCCCCAAGAGATTCTCTGGCTTGGGTGAAGTACAGTCGGGTCACACGACCTCGACTCAAATACACGCACTCTTAGCAGATTACTACTTAATTAAAACTACCATCACCTTACTTAACTTAAGCTAAAACAACCAAACTTAAATTAAATGCCTAATCCTAAAATTATAAACTTACATTACCTAAACTATATACATCCGCCGCCCGTCTCCAGGTGGCCAGGCTAATTTCTGGTTGGGCTGCGGCACACCACTTCCTCCCGTGTGGCCGCACTGTCCTGCACAGTCGGTCCCTCTCTTCCTGTGGCTGCAGGCTGGGGATCTCTGTCACTGGACTTCCCCCTATCTCGAGGGGCGGCCCTTGGTAACTGGGGGACTGGTGACCATGGTTTTCTCGGCTGGGGCTTCCGTGGGGACCTTCAAGGGACCTTGGCGGGTGAGGCATTCTTGGCCGGTGGGCCGTTAACCCGAACCATTGCTCCCTCAGGGTTGACCTCTCCCGAACCTGGGCTAGGGGCAGGTAAATCTTCTCAGCCAGTTGCTGCAGGCTGAGAGTCTCCGCCCCCAGGTCCCGAACCTGGGTCGGGGGAGGGGTTTCGACCTCGGGTCCCTCCTCCTCTACACTTGGGTCAGGGGCGGGGTCTTAACCTTCGGGTCCCTCCTCCTCTACACCTGGGTTTAGGGTTGGGGTTTTTGCCCTTGGGTGCCTCCTCATCTAGATCCCCAAAGAGCGGGGAATGTCCCAATCCGTGGGCGGGATGGACCCTCCCCTTAAGCAAGCCACAGCGCCTGCCTATGCAGTCTGTGATCTCACTCCTGCTGCAGGCTGAGGATTTCTATCCTCAGACACTACCCCAAATGGCTGTTTTCCCTTTTCAGGTGTAAAGAGTTTGCACTGGTTAATATGAAACCATTTGGTACGCCGAGGCATCTTAACAGCGCATACCATGGGGCTGGCCTTGTTTTCAATGCTGTAGGGCGCCATGTACAATGGTTCCAAACTTCTTACTCGGGCATAGTTCCTCACCATGAGCAGATCTCCTACCTCCCACTCGTGGTGCTTTCGGGGTTCCAACAGCAAACGGTTACTCCGATGCTGTCTTACCATGTTCCCAGCCGCATGCTCGTGGATCTGCTCAACGTGCTCAAGGAGGTTTCGGGCGAACCTGGCCAGGTTTCCTACCCTGAGCTGATGCTCCGTAAGCAACGGGGCAAGTACATGGGTGGGGGTCCGCAAATACTGCCGGGTATTAGCTTGTACGGGGTGAACCCGTGCTTTTTGACTGGATGGCCCGGATCCCCATCAGAAACAATGGTAGGACATAGAAACATAGAAACATAGAAGATAGGAGCAGGAGTAGGCCATTCGGCCCCTCGAGCCTGCTACACCATTCAATGCGATCATGGCTGATCATCCAAATTCAGAACCCGGTCTCTGCTTTCTCCCCATGCCCCTTGATCCCTTTAGTCTTAAGAAATATATCGAAATCCTTCTTGAATATATTTAATGTATTGGCCTCTACTGCCTTCTGTGGTAGAGAATTCCACAGGCTCAGCACTCCTTGGGTGAAGAAATTCCTCCTCATTTCTGTCCTAAATATCCTTAGATCAATCGAGCCAATCTCTCCTCATACATCATTCCTGCAATCCCAGGTTTCAGCCTCGTGAATTTTCGCTGAACTCCTTCCATGTCAAGAACATCCTTCCACAGATAAGGCGACCAAAACTGCACACAATTCCCAAGACGTGGTCTCACCAAGGCCCTGTATAACTGCAGCAAGACATCCTTGTTCCTTTACTCAAACCCTCTCACTACGAAGGCCAACATGCCATTTCCCTTCTTAACCGCCTGCTGCACCTGCATGTTTAACTTCAGCGACTGGTGCACAATGACACCCAGGTCTCGTTGCACTTCCGCTTTTCCCAATCTATTGCCATTCAGATAATAATCTGCCTTCCTGTTTTTGCCACCAAAGTGGATAACCTCGCATTTATCCTCGCTTTTGCCCAATCACACAACCTGACCAAATCATGCTGGAGTTTCTCATCCTCCTCCTCACAGCACGCACGGCCACCCAGCTTTGTGTCATCTGCAAATTTGGAGATATTACATCTAGTTCTCTTGTCTAGATCATTAATATATATTGTGAATAGCTGGGGCCCATGGGCCGATCCCTGCGCTACCGCACGAGTCACTGCCTGCCACTCGGAAAAAGGCCCGTTTATTCCAACTCTTTGCTTTCTGTCTGCCAACCAGTTCTCTATCCAAATCAATACCTTGCCCCGAATCCCATGTGCCTTAACTTTACATGCTAATCTCTTATGCTGGAACTTATCGAAAGCCTTCTGAATGTCCAAATACACCACATCGACTGGTTCTCCCTTATCTATTTTACCAGTTACATCCTCAAAAAATTCCAGTAGATGATTCAAGCACGATTTACCTTTTGTAAATCCATGTTGACTTTGTCCGATCCTGTCACTGATTTCCAAGTGCTCTGCTATTACATCTTTTATAATGGACTCGGCCCATTTGCAGGGCGAGTCCACCATCTCCTTCCTCAACCTTTCTTTCAGGGTCCAATTCATTCTTTCCACAAGCCCCGATGAATGCGGGTTGTGGGCCACGTGCCTAGCAGCATAAGGGTATTCTGCATCACCTGTCCGGTGAAGTGTCTCCCTTGGTCGGTCTCCACATACAGAGCTAGTCCCCACCGCGAGAACACTTCCTGGACCAGGATCCTGATAGCACCCAGAGCTGTGGCTGTTCTGCAGGGGAAGGCCTCTACCCATTTGCTGAACACATCCACCAGGAATAGGCAGTATTATAGCCTTCATGGGTGGTGGGCCGGGGCCCGATGTAGTCGACCTGTATCGACTGCCATGGTCCCACTAACCAACTGATGTGTCCCATAGGTACCTTCCTTTTGTGTGGGTCAAGGTCATTAGCAGCACACACAAGACAGCCTGCACAGAAATCGCGAACATCTTCCCTGAGTCCTGACCACCATCCTGCCTGTTCCACCCGCTGCCAGGTAGTCTCAGGCCCGGGGTGACACTCTGCTCGACCCTCATGGGCCAGTTGAAGGAATTCCCTCCGGTGTTGCAACGGCATAACCCACTGCTCCCCCTGGAACAGCATGCCCTCTTTTACGGAGTGGGTTGCTGTGCCATACGTACCCTCTAACCTTTTTCCCTCAGTTACGGCATGCAGGACTGCTTTGAGGACGGGTTCTTGGGCTTGGACCATCTTTAGGTCCGGCGCTAACACTACCCCTACACTCCCTTGGCTCCTGTTCCTACCTCAGACCGCCGCCATGGGCCTGGACCCAAATGGGTCCCAGAAAGTGCCTGTACGGGCCCCCTCCTTGGCGAGCAGGTCGGCCTGCTGTTTGCCTTGACTGCGGGGTGCTGTGGAGTAATGGGCCTTCACCTTGTGGATGAAAACCTCCCCTTCCTCCCCCACTATGGCTAGGATCTTTTCCAGCAGAGGTTTTGCTGTGAGGGGTCTCCCGTCGGTGGAGGTGTATCCACAGTGGACCCAAATGTCCAGGTACTCCGTACACGAATTGCACATGAACATGCTGTCCGAGCAAATCGTGTAGGGTGTGGGGAAGATTTCAGGGTGTGTAACGATGTACACCACCGTGGACAGTTCAGCCTGCTGGGCGCTCATGGTGCTGGGGAGCTTAATCGCCAGGGCAATGTTTGCCGCTGGGTCATAAGCTCCACATTCCATGAGACGCTCACCAGCAGATAACATGCTGTAACCTTCTCTATAGATCTCGCGGCCCGTAGGATGTATCCCAGTGTTAACATATGTTCACATCCCAAACCCCTTCAATGGAACATGAGTGGGCTGTTCCAGGATATACCAGGTTAGCTGCGAGCTTTGGCTCACAGAGACCCTTCACTCTAAGATCCATCTGTGAGAGGAGCAAGGTCCAGCGGACAATGCGGGCACTGCTCACTCTTCAATCCTTGATCTTCCCATTCAGAAGCATCTGGGTGGGTGTGTGATGGGTGAGGAGGGTGATGGGAGAGGTGCCTGTGAAGGTTAGTGATCTCTTCACAGCACAATGTGTGGCCAAGAGGTGCCGCTCCCAGTTGGAGGAGCTCCTCTCCTCATCCGTGAGTATCCTGGAGGAGTAGACCACCGGCCTCAGCCCGCCGTGCCGCTCTTGTAGCAGCACAGCACTCAGGCTGTCCCCGCTGGCTGCTACCTCCAGGAAAAACTCTTTCCCCACATCTATGGCCCCTAGAGCTGGTGCGGTCTGCAAGTCCTTTTTGAGCCTGACAAATACTGCCTGGCAAACCTCATCCGAAAGCTACTCCACTCCCTTGTGTAGGAGTCGGAGCAGAGGGGCTGCGGTGGCTGCATAGTCCTCAATAAAGTCCCTGCAGTAGCCGGTTAGCCCTAGAAACGACCTCACACCCGTTAATGCGTTGGGGACCGGTAACCCTTGTACCGCTTCCCTCCTAGCCTTATCTATGGCCCTTTCTCCAGTGCGGGTGGTCAGGCATAGGAATTTTACCTCCTGCTGGCCGATTTGCGCTTTCTTTGGGTTTACCTTAAAACCCTTCTGCCTAGAAGCTCTAGCAGTTCGGGCAATAGTGGGCCATGCTCCTTCGAATCCGTGAACAGGAGCAGGTCATTCACATATTGTACCAACTGTCTGGGCTGGCTGAACTCCTTTAAACTGTTTGTCATGCACTGATGGAAATGCTGGGGCTGTTGTGGAAGCCCTGCGGCAAGCAGTTCCACGTGTACTGTTGCCCTTTAAATGTAAAGGCAAACTTGTACTGATCCTCACTCCTAAAGGGATGGACCAAAACCCATTGGATATATCCAGCACCATGAAAGTGGTCGCGGATGCTGGAGTACTTCCTATCATGTCGGCAACTGCTGATACCTTGGGTGCACAGGCTGTGAGTTACTATTGAGCACTCAATAGTCCACTGTGACCCTCCAGGAATTGTTCGGCTTTCTAACCGGCCACAATGGAAAGTTTACGTGGGTGGCTATTGGCCTCAGAACTCCCTGCTGTACTAACGAGAACATGGCTGCTTCCATGTCTGGCTCTGCTTCCCTGGGGAAGTTTTACTGTTTCTGTGGTCGGGCCATGGGGTCCCCATCTACGCTGACCTCAAACCCGGTGACCCTCCCGCAGTCGTGTTTGTGTGTGGCAAATGTGGCCAGGTGGGCCTGCACATTGCCTGGAAATCCTGTTGGGTGTTACTGACCATAACCTCGAGGTTGTAATCATCTTTGGGCTTCATGGTGCATAGGGTCCCCTACCCTTCCTTACCCGGGATTGCTACGATCTCGCCGTTCTTTACCTTACCTGCCCCCGATAAGCAATGACTTCTCAAATCTACTAGGACCCCGTGGCCTACAATAAAGTCAGATCCCAGGACCCCTCTTCCACCCTCCACTTCTCATTTCATCAGGACACAGGTCAACTTGGAGCAGAGAGGTCCTAACCGAATGGCAAGCGGGATGGAAAACGAGCCAGCCTGTTCTTTTCCTGTGAACCCCGACGGACTGAATGGGTCCCCGTTAGATAGAGGCAAGGTGCTGGGGTTAGCTGAGTAGACCACGGTTCATGATGCCCCCATGTCCAAAAGATAGGTCCCCATCACCTTTTCTACCTCCATCTCCAAAAGGGGTCTTTTCCATTCATCATACTGGAGAGAACACAGGTAAACAGGCTGCGGTGGCTCTAGTCATGGCAATGGGTTGTATGGGGCTGATGGGATCAGAGCACCGGTAGCGGCTGCTTCTCTCCCCTGGCCAGTCAATAATGACCTCATGGTGTCCAAAAGTGACTCGACATCTGCGGGAGGAATTCCTATCCCCGCCCTTTGGGCTGGGGCTGTGGAATGCTTTCCCTTGTTATCTTTACAATGGTTTTTGCACTCCTTCCGCCAGTGACCATCCTTCCCGCACACATAACAATTCGTCTTTCTGTTGGGAGGGTTACTCCCTTCCTGGTGCCACTCTTTCTGACTCGGTCCGGGTTTTACCTCGTGCACCTTCCCCTTGGGTGAGTGTGCATGGTTTCCCCTAGCGTTTTAATAGGCTAGAGTCAGCTGCCTGATCGCCGTAATTAAATTGGTCATGGGGATTTTTAGGGTCGGACCACACTTCTGCCTTGGCCCGGACCTGTGGCAAGCTTTTTCCCACCAGGCAATGGAGCCAATGGGCCAGGGAATCCCCATTCAGGAACGCCCGGTTCGGCGCCGCCAGGCAGGCCCTCCGGTAAACCAGCCATAGCCGGTCCGCGAAAGGCTGCAGGGTTTCCCCTGGGAGCTGGACCTTCTTCTCCACACGGCCTCCAGAACTGCATCTCTGAACTCCTCATACCCGCTATGCTCCCTCTTACACTCGTCAGAGAGGGATTGGAGGAGACTACTGTCCAGGGAGAATAGCAGCATTTTGGCCTGCTCAGCACCATCGCAGTCGTTGACGCTGGCTGCCTGCTTTATGTTGCTGAATTGGATCGAATGGTATCCCTTTTCGGACAGCTTCTGGATATGTTTGACCATAGCCTTATCCTGGATCTCCAGGGCTGACTTCCACCTCTGGCTCAACACCCCCACGCTGCCAGACCTCGCTGAAACTTGGCGCTACGGGTGGTGGTGGTAAGATATCCTCTCCCTCAACCGGGTAGTCCCTGGGCACTACCGGTGACGTTGGATCTGTCCTCCCCTCTACCCCCATAAAATCTGCCTGACCTGACTTTGGGCTTATGAGGCGTACCATGCCTTTTGCCTTCCAGAGGGCCCAGCTCAGATTTTCTACCCACTCTTTACAGGGGCCGTGGTCTGCCTCCTCAAACCCCTGCTCGCTCGCTAGCTTGTAAGCGGCATTTACCTCCTGTAATTTCTCTTCCTGTTCCCTAATCTGCCTTGCCAAGCGGGTATTCTTTTCCCGCAACCTTAACTCATTTCCCTTGGCGTTGGTGACTTGGCAACATAGGTATTCCAACTGGGCCTTGTGTTCTCCCATTAATAGCACCCTCTCCTGATTTAGGGCCTGCAAAGCTACCAATAACTTTTCCCCTGCTAGAGCCTTATCCTGGATCTCCAGGGCTGACTTCCTTAACTCGGCTGCCTGTGCTGCAACGAGCCTGTCCAAAAGCAGGACCTGCTTTTTGAAACACATCAGCAAAACTGCCTTATCTAAGGGCCTCTTGTGTTCCTTTCCCTCTGTCCACTTAGGTGCTGCATCTACCGGATGCCCAGCCCTTAACAGGGTGATAATCCACTTCTTAGTGATAATCACCTTGCTAAACACATAATCAGAAATCATTTCCTCAGTCATGGTTTGCTCATCCTAACTATTGTCTACTGTATCACAACCCTGTTGCCGGTGTCCTGCCACGGTCACCATTTTCTGTGGGGTGTGGCGGGTGTGTGGCGTGCGCCCAGTCAGTTATGCCCCTGACTGTTTGTGAGCGGTTTGAATCCCACCCACACCCTTGGGTTCTAGACACTGGACTTACGTACATGCGGCGATACAGAAAGACTCGAGTAGACAGGTGGTTCGGAGTAAGCAAACCAAGATTTTATTAAAACAGAAACGAGAACACAGTCTTGCGAGAAAATTACTAGTATAAAACACAGTTACGGGCATATAACACTACAATTATACTTAAAGAGGGAATGGGGAACACACGGCACATCAAGGGAAAAACAATCACTTTAACAATCCCCTTTTCCTTATCCCACCCCTATACCTAACTAGATTAAGCTATGATAGGACAGAATTCATGCTCACCAATCCAAAATAAAGCCAGCTATTTTTAGCGGATGCAGATTTTTGAGGTTTAGTCTTTGGTCCTTCTAGGTACCCCGTCGCCACGTGGTCTCAGGGCGTGGTGCTGGAGCTGCTACTGCAAAACACCTTTCTTCTCCTCAGCTGCCATCGTTGTCTTGTCATGATGGGTTCTCTTCTTCTCCCTCGGGCGGTCGTCGGCGGGAACATTATGCCAATGGGGCAGTCGGCGATCGTAACTGCTTAGATTTGCCTACCCATTCTTCGAACGCCAGTATATTCGTTGTGGCGTGGACACCTGCGTTATCGCTGTATTCAGCAAGATGTTCATCTCACCAAGCGTCAGCTTACAACTTGCCGCTTGGCCTCATCAATACGTTTTTCGCTACTCTGCTCTGCTCTTATCGAGTTGTCACCCTCTTCTTCATCTCTTTTCTCCTCGTCTCATTCGGTTACTATAAAAGTCCTGGGCTGCCTACTCAGTTTTGTCTCTCCCCTTTTTTTGGCCTGGGCGTCCTGGATGACTATGGACTCGGGTCTCGTTCCCCTCCCCTGCAGTTGATATGGTATCCTAGACTGCTGGACGCTCACCGTGGGCAATGAGGAGAGAACCCGCCGCGAGGCCAGAGCACGAGTGCGAGCAGCGGCAGCCCCTAGCCTGACAAGAGCGACCAGAGAAAAGAAGGCAAGAGAGCGATTGCTACCAAGTGCCTACAATTATATTCCTTTGGATGGCCCTTATCTGCGCGCCAAATCAGGTTAGTTCATCGTTTCAATTTTGATGGGCTGTTTTAAATCATGATAGCAATTTAACTGGATTTAGATGACCGGTCATCGCAACTGATGGACTGATGTCCGGGCTGTATTTGCATTATTGCATTTTTATCGGCCTGTCCAGCCCTGATGGCTCCCATAAGCTGTTTTCAATCATTTATGTGGACAACCTAATGGCCTCAAGCAATGTCCTAACTGTTTTTTATCTGCCTCCGATCTGACGAAATGCATATTCAAATGTTTGCCTAGCTGTCTGGTCCTCCAAACACAAAATTCCTTTTCACAGAAGTGCATTTTAAGTTTCGATTTACCAAAGCTGCTTGTGCTGCCACAGAGTCCAAGCTTTCAAAAATCTTGCAGGCTTTTGGTCACGAGGTGCGGACGCCATCTTTTGGGTACCCTTTTTTTTAAATTGTCCATAGGGTCCCTTTCATTAATAATGTGGGAATTTTGCGAATCTTACACCACCAAAATTGAGGAAGGGGATATTCATGGAGCCTCCACCTCCCATTATTGCTTAATCCACCACCATTCACGGCTGGATATGGAAGGACTGCAGAGCTTTGATCTGATCCGTTGATTGTGCGATCGTTTTGCCCTGTCTATGGCATGCTATTTCAGCTTTTTAGCAAGTTTTTTTTCCTGTGTTGCAGCTTCCCCAGGTTGGTGTAAAGTCTGTGGGTTGTGCAGTTAATAAATACACAGACTTCAGAAGTAACAAACAAACAGGTCTTTACTATTCGAAGGTCATGGCGAATCTGCCCCAGCAATCCGGCCACAACACTTATATACTGGTGTGGTCACTATCGGTATTACAGTATACAGAAGCCAAAGAAATAGTGCCACACCTAAAGTAGTTCTCTTAAAGGTGAACGGTTACATTCAATAGTTCCCTTAAAGGTAGACGGGTTCATATACTACAATCCTCCCTTTTTAGCTTATTCCTTACAGAGTCCCCGTTAAACATACATATCTTCAACTTCCTATAAAACAAATTACAGATATAATCTCGGTGGAGTCAATGTCATATAAAACAATTTACAGATATAATCTCGGTGGGAACAGTTCACAGGTTCAGTCTCTGCAGAAACAGTTCATAGATTCAGTCTCTGATCTTGACTCATTCCGAACAACATTTCTTTGGTGTAGCCGGTTCACCTGGCTAGCGTGACTCCTCCATAGCCTTTTTCTTGACGTAACAGCTTGAACTTTCGTCCTGTTGAACCAGCAGTGCGGACTTTTACAACCAACTGGCTGTCTTGACATTTTCCAGTTTTTCAACTAATTTAGCTCCTTTCGTAGTGTCCCGCCTGAGATGGTAGAAGTGCTAATATTTTAGACAATTATTATCTTCTGCTTCTTCTTTTTCTTTTCTGCCTTTTTGAAACTCTCAGAGCTCCTTTCTCGGCTGCCAGCTGTAGCGCCACCAACTCTCTATGTTCCTTAGACCTTAAGTGCTTCATCCGGATTTCAGCACTTTGGGAGTTTTCATCACAAGCTGGGCAGACCACATCCTCGTAATATTCAGTGTCACTCAACAGATCATGGTAATATTCGGGTTCGTCCTGAGTTAGGCCAGCGAGAGAGCCTTCTTCTTCCTCCTCACCCGTCTGGACGTTAGCTGACGGTGGTTCCTTCCCTAGACATCTTTCTTGAAAAGACTTCTTCATGAATTCATATTCATCCCGCTCTTCCTGGGTTATCTGCCATTCCTTCATGACGGACCTCATTTGTGAGTTCAATACCTTCCCTTCCATTGGGAATTGCGTTATCAGGCTATTTAATCCTTCTACTGAAGTAACGGTTTCCACATTCTTCTGTTCACCTTGACGTGATTCAACGTACTTTTGGAATCCTTGTAAAATTTGTGTTGCCACCTCAGCTATCTCCGTGACTTTTGAGAGCTCCGAACTCGTTCCCCCTGAAGATTGAAGCTCGTGTTCAGAGTGATCCCCTTGCAGAGTCTTGTCCTTCAGCATATGAAGGAGTTGGCTGACCGTTAACTCTTCCCTGGGAACACGGTGGAGCAGAGTTTTCTCCATTTCATCCACCTTTTCCTCCAATACTTCCACCTTCTGTTCCTCTTGAACTTTGGCTTTCAGCGCTCGGAAAAGTTGCGCCCTGATGCTCTCTAGTTCATGTTCAGGGACCATTCTTACAGTCTCTGAGTTTCTTACAGTTTCCTTTTCTTCCACTGAAAGGATTCCCAGTTGAATCTGTTCTTCAAGTTGTTGAACCTCGGTCATTGCCGCCTCATATTTGTCTTGGGTGTCCTTCAATGTTTTTATGAGTTCTTGGACATCCTGTCTTTCATGCTCTGCCATGTTTTTCACCTCTAATTTCTCATCTATGGATGGAACTTCTACCAATGAGTCTGTCTTGGCCTTGAGCTCATCAAGAATTTCCTGCAGCCTTTGGACTTCTTGCTCATGTTCAACCTTTAGTTGTTCATATGCTTCTACTGAAACTAGCTTTTCGGAGGTTGCCGAGTTAACCCCCTCCAGAACTGTAGCCTGGGCCTGTTCATACTGTTCTTTCAACTTCTCACACTCTGCTTGTAAGGAGTCGTAGAGAAGAACTGGAATAAAATCCTGGCTTCCTGAAGATTCCTCTTCCTTTGGTTCGTTCTGTAAATATTCTAGTTCCTGAACAACATCAGGGGAATGTGATTGGTATTTGGCCACGATGGCTCTATGGTCGCTCTCTGCTTGAGCTAGCTGTCTCTGTTGTCTTTCCAGGTTCTCCCATTCGGTGTCCCAGAACTTTTCCATATTTTTCATCTCTTGTACGAGATGGTCACTCAACTGTGCTAATTGTTGTCGTACTTTGACATAAGTTTGCGTCCGAGCTCGGTGTTCTTCCGTCGTGGATGAATCCTTTGCTTGAACAGGCTCAGAATTCTCTGTCAACCTGGAGTTCTGCTCTGCAGCTTTATTATTCTTGGTACCATAAGTCCTTCTGCATGTCTTCGTTTTCTTCCCCATCGTCGGCAAGTCCCTTTTAGCCTTTTCTTCCATATTCGAATTGGTCTTATCATCATCCATTTCAGAATCTGAGCTAATAGCTTGCACCGAGTCCTCCCTCATTATGGCTTTTAGGTAATGCCATTCCATGTCTATTTTCTTAATCCACTCCCGTCCTAGAAGTGGTGGTCCTCCTTCAGGTAATACGTACAAGGTCATTCTTGGGTGTTCTTTACCCCTATCTCTCACCTTGACTCTTATTTTCCCCATGGGGTATACGTTATGCCCCGTGTATGTCTGTAATACGAACTTGGTATTTCTTAAAGGTATGTGAGAGAATAGCCGATGGTAGTCCCTTCGGTTGATGACTGATAGAGCTGATCCAGTGTCCAGCTCCATCCTTACTTGGACTCCAGCTATTTTTAGTATGACCCCGATGGTTTGTAGATCCGTTTCTTTACCCACATTGTGGATTCTCAGACTACCCAGCTCCTGGTTGTTTGGGTCTGAGTCTGAATTCTGTTCGTCTGAACTCTTCTCAGCCACCTTGTGTACCTTGTTGTACTTTTCTTGTGGTGGCTTCCTTTGATTGTTGGTCTTCTTCCCTGACCGGCATACCTTCGCGATGTGACCCAGTTTGCCACATTTCCTACACTCTTGGTTCTTAAACCAGCATTGATTCTGGTCATGCGTTGTCGTCCCACAACGGTAGCATTTTGTTGTGCTTGAAGTAATGTGGTCCACCCCGAGTGCCGCCGCCTTTAGTTGCATTTCCGCCGTTCCTTTCGCTGCGGCTTCGTGCGATGCAGCTATAAGGACAGCCCTGTCCAGTGTGAGGTCATTCTCTTCCGGTAGTCGCTTCTGCGTCCCTTCTTTGGACAATCCGCATACGAACTTGTCCCGCAGTGCTTCTGTCAGATTCCCTCCGAACTGGCAGTATTTCGCTAGCCTACGCAGTTCGACCAAATACTCCGCATTGCTTTCGTCTTTCCTCTGCGTTCTTGCGTAGAATTTTAATCATTCAGCCAGCATCAACGGTGTGGGGTTCAAGTGGTCCTTCAGCACAGCCACAATCTCTTCGAAGGTCTGATCCGCTGGTTTATCTGGTGCTATTAGATGCTTCAAGAGCCCGTATGTTTTTGCCCCCATCGAGTTTAGCAATGTTATCGCCTTGTCGTCTTCCTCTATTTTGTTGGCTTCACAATAGATCTCTATGCGTTCCACGTACGTGGCCCAGTCTTCTATTTCAGAATTAAAGTCGTTAATATTCCCTCGCTTAGGCATCTTTCTTCCCTTGGGAGCAGCACCAGTATTTCTTTAAGTATTCTTATTTATTTGTTTATTTCTAAGATGGCGGTTTCCCCGCAAAATCGGCGGTTTCCCGCTCTTTCCTTCTCTCCCCGCCCACTTCAATGGCAGTTTCCCGCTTCTGTCGTCTCCTCCGCCTAATGGCGGCTTCCCGCATTTCTTCCTGGTGGAAGGGGTACGCTTTCCCCACAGCGGACAGGTTCAGCCACTGGGCTGGCTCTCGCACAGCTCCCCATACTCGGCTCTGTCTTTTTCTCCTGCCCGCACGGCTCTACTGGCGCTGGGTACACCCCGTTAACGGAGGACAGTTCAGCCGCTGGTCTGGCTCTCGCGCAGTCTCTCTCTCCGTACCCGGCTCTGTCGCTCTCTCTCCTGCACGTTCGGTTCTACCGGCCCTCGGTACCCCGTTGGTGGAGAACAGTTCAGCCGCTGGACTGGCTCTCGCACAGTCTCTCTCCCCTTGCTCGGCTCTGTCTCTCCCTCTCCCGCACGTTCGGTTCTACCGGCTCTGGGTACCCCGTTGGTGGAGAACAGCTCAGCCGCTGGACTGGCTCTCGCGCAGCCTCCTTTGGTCGGCTCTGTCTCTCTCTCCCACCCGCACGGTTCCTGTTCGCCTCCCAGCCCTCTCGCAGACCGGTGTTTCCCTCCCCGGCTGCGGCTGAGTTTCTCTCTTCCCGCGCCTACTCCCAGCCTCAGCGCTTCGTGGCTTCGGTCGCTGCCCGGCTTTTCCCGCCGATCGAGGTCCGACTGTCTCACGACGCCATTGGACCCGACTTCCTGACCGACTCCGTTCCCCCTCGACCGTGGTCGAGTGCACAGCCCGTATCCTCCGGATATTCTCTACACCTTCCCCTACTCACAGTCTCCACGGCCGCCTTGTTCCCTGCTGATCGGCACACTCCGCACCGTGGTAGAAGGGTAGTCAGTGCCTGTTGCTAATGGAAGCTTCTGTTGCTAAAGTCTTCCTCCTTCCTCCTGCTGCAGCCTCGTGTTTTCTTTCAGCAGCACGCCGAGGGCGGTTGCCTCTCTTCGACGCTCTTCATTGCTTTGGTAGTCTTGCCGCAGGGTACGATCGGACTCGTCGCCACTGTAAAGTCTGTGGGTTGTACAGTTAATAACGACACAGACTTCAGGAATAACAAACAAACAGGTCTTTACTATTCGATGGTCAAGGCGAATCTGCCCCAGCAATCCGGCCACAACACTTATATACTGGTGTGGTCACTATCGGTATTACAGTATACAGAAGCCAAACAAATAGTGCCACACCTAAAGTAGTTCTCTTAAAGGTGAACGGTTACATTCAATAGTTCCCTTAAAGGTAGACGGGTACATACACTACAGTTGGCATCTCACTTTTACGTATGCCTGGTGATGCACACAGCATCTTCTGCTACATTCCTTATTGAACGAGGATTGATCCCCTGGTTTGATGGTAATGGTGGAGTGAGAGATATGCCAGGCCATAAGTTTACAGATTTTGGTGGATTGCAATTCTGCTGCTGCCTCATGGATGGCCAGTTTAGAGATGCTAGAGCTGTTCTGAATCTATCCCATTTAGCACGGTGGTAGTGACACACAACACTATGGAGGGTGTCCTCAGTGGCAGACGGGATTTCTTCTCCACAATGACTGGGCGATGGTCACATCTACCAAGGCTGTCGTGGATAGGAGCAACTGCGACAGATAGATTGGTGAGGACGAGGTGAAGTATCTTTTGCTTCATGTTGGTTCTCTGACTTCCTGTCACAGGCCCAGACTGCTATGTCCTTCAGGATTTGGTCAGCTCAGTCAGTAGTGGAGCTACTGAGCCACTCCTGGTGATAGACATTGAACTCCCCCAAGCAGCATTCATTCTGTGCCCTTGCTACTCTCAGAGCTTCTTCCAAGTGGTGTTCAACATGGAGGAGTACTGATCCATCAGCAAAGGTAAGGCGGTATGTGGAAATCAGCAGGTTATTTCCTTGTCCATGCTTGAACTGAAGCTATGTGTTTTCATGTGGTCCAGAGTCAAAGTTGCTTTCGCTTCACTGGGAGTGATTGATGGGGTAGTGCAGAGGGCGACTTACTCTGTATCTAACCCGAGCTGTGCCTGCCCTGGGAGTGTTTCAACGGATAGTTTGGAGGGAGATTTTCTCTGTATCTAACCCGAGCTGCACCTGCCCTGGGAGTGTCTGAAGTGACAGTTTACAGGGAACTTTACTCTGTGTCTAACCAGTGCTGTACCTGCCCAGGGACTGCTGGACGGGACAGTGTAGATGAAACATTACTCTGTATCTAACCAGTGCTTTATCTGCTTTGGGAGTGTTAGAATGGACAGTGTACAAGGAGCTTTCCTCTCCAGCAACTCATGCTGTATCTATACTGGGATTGTTTGATGGAACAGTGCAGTTGAAGCTTTACTCTGCATTTCACCAGCGCTGCACATGCACTGGTAGTGTTTGATGAAACAGTGCAGAGGGTGATTTACTCTGTATCTAACCCGTGCTGTACCATCCCTGGTAATGTTTGATGAGAAAGTTTCGAGGGAGCTTTACTCTGTACCTAACCCGTTCTCTAACTGCACTGAGAGTGTTTGATGGGGTAGCGTAGAGGGAGCTTCATTCTGTATCTAACCCTTGTTGTACCTGCCCTGGGAGTGCTTGTTGGGACAGTGCAGACGGATCTTTGCTTTGTATCTAACCGGTGCTGTTCATGCCCTGGGAGTGTTTGATGGTACAATGTAGTGGAAGTTTTACACTTAATCTAACCATTGCGTTGCAAGTCCTAGGACAGTTAGATGGGACAGTGTGAAAGGAGATTTACTCTTTATCTAACCCATGCTGTGCCTGCCCTGGGAGTGTTACATGCGACAGCATAGAGGGAGCTTTACTCTGTATCGAACCAGTGCTGAATGTGCACTGGGAGTGATTGACAGTAGAGTGAAGTGCAAGCTTTACTCTGTATCTAACCTGTGCTGTACCTGCCCTGGAACTGTTTGATGGGAAAGAGTTTATTTTCTACTCATTTACTTATGGGACGTGGGCATCGCTGGCAATGGCGGCATTTATTGCCCATCTCTAATTGCCCTTGAAAATGATTGTCTGCCACCTTCTTGAAACCCTGCCGTCCGTGTTCTGAAGTTACTCCCAAAGTGCTGTTAGGTAGTGAGTTCCAGGATATTGACCCAGCGATGATGAATGACCGGAGATGTACCTCTAAGTAAGGATGGTGTGTGACTTGAAGGGGAACTTGGAGGTCGTGGTGTTCCCATGCGCCTGCTGTCCTTGTCTTTCTAGGTGGAAGAGGTCGTGGGTTTGGGAGGTGCTGCCGAAGAAGCCTTGGTGAGTTGTTGCATTGCATCTTTTAGATGGTACACACTGCAGCCCCGGTACGGCGGTGGTGGTGGAGTGATTGTTTAAGGTGGTGGATGGGGTGCCAAACAAGTGGGCTGCGTTGTCCTATCTGGTATCGAGCTTCTTGAGTGTTGTTGGAGTTGCACACTGTAGGGGGTGGCGTGTGGCGCGTGCACCCAGTCAGCTTCGCCTCTGACCGTCCCGTGAGCATTTCGAATCGTTCCCACACCCGTGGGTTCTAGACACTGGACTTAAGTACAGGCGGCGATACACAAGTGGTTTGGTGTAAGAAAACCAAGATTTTATTAAAACAGAAATAAAACACATTCTTAAGAGAATTACTGGAATAAAATACAGGCATAAACAATTACACTAAAACAGGGAATGGGGAGCACACAGCACATAGAAACATAGAAAATGGAGCAGGAGTCGGCCATTCGGCCCCTCGAGCCTGTTCCCCATCCAATGCGATCATGGCTGATCATCCAAATTCAGTACCCAGTCCCTGCTTTCTCCCCATATCCCTTGATCCCTTTTGCCTTAAGAAATATATCCAACCCCTTCTTGAATATATTTAATGAACTGGCCTCCACCGCCTTCTGTGGTAGAGAGTTCCACAGGTTTACCACTCTCTGGGTGAAGAAATTCCTCCTCATTTCTGTCCTAAATGGCCTACCATTTACCCTTAGTCTGTGTCCCCTGGTTCTGGACTCCGCGTCCATCGGGAACATCGTTCCTGCACCAAGTTTGTTCGATCCTGTCAGAATTTTATAAGTTTCAATGAGATCAGCTCTCATTCTTCTAAACTCCAGCGAGTATAAGCCCAATCGACCCTATCTTTCCTCATACTTCATTCGTGCCATCACAGGTGTCCGCCTGGTGAATCTTCGCTGAACTCCTTCCATGGCAAGAACATACTTCCTCAGATAAGGCGAAAAAACTGCACACAATATTCAAGATGTGGTCTCGCCAAGGCCCTGTACAACTGCAGCAAGACATCCTTGTTCCTGTACTCAAACCCTCTCGCTACGAAGACCAACATACCATTTGCCTTCTTAACCTCCTGCTGCACCTGCATGCTTACCTTCAGCGACTGCTGCACAAGGACACCCAGGTCTCGTTGCACTTCCCCTTCTTCCAATCTTTTGCCATTCGGATAATAATCTGCCTTCCTGTTTTGTACACCAAAGTGGATAACCTCACATTTATCCACGTTATATTGCATCTGCCATGTTTCTGCCCAATCACCCAACATGTCCAAATCATCCTCGATTTTCTTGACATCCTCCTCACAGCAGACAGGCCCACCCAGCTTTGTGTCATCTGCAAATTTGGAGATATTACATCTAGTTCCCTTTTCTAGATCATTAATATATATAGTGAATAGCTGGGGTCTAAGGACCGATCCCTGCGGTGCCCCACCAATCACTGCCTGCCACTCGGAAAAAGAGCCGTTTATTCCAACTCTTTGCTTTCTGTCTGCCAACCAGTTCTCTATCCAAGTCAATACCTTGCCCCCAATCCTATGTGCCTTAACTTTACGAGGGAAATGAGTCTTTTGCTGCACTTCTCTCTTCTTGTCGGTGTTTACCTTCTTCTTCGTCTCCTCTTGTCGTGTTTCGTGAACCATGTGTCCCGTTTGACATTGAACTCGGGTCTCGTTCCCCACCCGTGGTTGGTATGGATGTCCTTGGTTGTTACAAAATGCGAGGAGTGAGAAGAGAACCCGCCATGAGGCCAGGGCATGAGTACGAGTGGCTGCAGCCCAAGGTCAAACAAGAGGTCAGAGTCAAGAGAGCGATTGCTACTGATGGGCCTACAATTATACCCGTTCTTCCACTCCTTATCTGCGCGCCAAATCAGGTCAGTCCATTGTTTAACTTTTGGCGAGCTGTTTTCAATGATTGCAACCATTTGTATTAACGACTTTAGGAGTGGTTGTCCCCGGATCTAATGGCCCCGATGTCCTGGTTGCTTTTTTAATGATGAGATTTGATTGTGCCCATCCTACCTTGATGGCTACTGTGAGCTGTTATCGATTAAACATGCAGGAAGCTAATGGCCACCATTATGGGCCCATCTAGCTTGATTCGATTCGATTCAAATAAATGCGTATTCTGTGTTCACTTTGTCTGGCTGGGCTGCAACGATTCTCTGATCACAAATTCCTGCATTTTAATGTTTCGTCTGCAGGTCTGCTTGCTGGCAAAGCCTTGCTTAAAAAAATCCTGTCAATATCGGTCACGAGGTATACACAAGCCAGTTTGTGTTAATAACATGTCCAAAAACAGGGTCGCTTGATCCGTAACTTGGGGAGTGCAGACATTTTGAGAACCCTGTAAATTACAACTCATCCAGTCAAGTGGAAAATATTCCATCGTAATCCTTATTTGTGCCTTGTAGATGGTGGGGAGGCTTTGGGGAGTCAGGAGGTGAGACACTCGCCGAAGAATGAAAAGCCTCTGACCTGCTCATGTTGCTATAGTATTTATGTGGCTGGTCAATTAGATTACTTGCCAATGGTGCCCCCAGGATGTTGATGGTGAGGGCCTCAGCGATGGTAATGCCATTGAATGTCAAGGGGCGGTAACGCGACTCTCATTGTTGGAGATAGTCAATGACAGGAACTTCTTTGGCCCGAATGTTACCTGCAACTTATCATCGCAAGCCTGAACATCGTCCAGGCTGTGTTGCATGTGGGCATGGAATACTTCATTATCTGAGCAGTTGTGAATGGCACTGAACACAGTGCAGGCATCAGTGTATATCCCCATTTCAGACCTTGTGATGGAGGGAAGATCATTGATGAAGCAACTGAAGATGGTTGGGCCTAGGACACTGCCTTGAGGAGCTCCTGCAGCGATGTCCTGGGGCTGTGATAATTGACTTTCAATCACCATAACCATAGTCCTTTGTGCTATGTATGGATCCAGGCAGTGGTGAAGAACTTTCCCCCCGATTCCCAGTTACTTCAGTTTTACCAGTGCACCTTCATGGCACACTCGATCAAATCCGGCCTTGATGGGTAGAGGAAGAATCACTCTATATCTTATTCGTCCTGTATCTGACCAGGGAATGTCTGATAGGTCTGTGCAGAGGAAGATTTACTCTGTCCCTAACCGGTGCTGACTCTGCCCAGGGAGTGTTTGCTGGGACAGTGTAGAGGGAGCTGTACTCTGTATCTTACCAGTGTTATATGTGACCTGGAAGTGATGGATGGGAGAGTGCAAAGTGAGATTTAAGCTCTATGTAACAAATGTTTTAACAGCCCTGGGAGTGTTCGATGGGACAGTGCAGATTGAGCTTCACTCTGTATCTAACCAGTGCTGTACCGACTCTGGGAGTGTGTGATGTGATAGTGCGGAGGTTGCTTTACTCTGTCACTAACCCGTGCTGTACCTGCCCTGCGAGTGTTTGTTGGGACAGTGTAGAGGGAGCTTCAATATTTATCTAACACGTGCTGTACCTGCCCTGGTAGTGTTTGCTGGGACAGTGTACTGTTCATAGACTACAGCTCAGCATTCAACACTATCGTCCCCAAAAAGCTGGCCACCAAACTCCAAACTCTTGGCCTGAGCACTTCCCTCTGCAACTGGCCCCTGGACTTCCTAACAAACAGAACCCAGTCTGTCAAACTAGGTAACCACACCTCCCCCCCCGATCCTGAACACGGGGGCCACACAAGGATGTGTGCTGAGCCCCCTCCTCTACGCTCTCTTCACCCACGATTGTGTGGCTGTTCATGGTTCCAACACCATCATCATGTTTGCGGATGATACCACGGTAGTAGGCCAGATCACCAGCAACGATGAGTCAGCCTACAGGGAGGAGGTCCAGCATCTCGTGAAGTGGTGCGTCGATTACAATCTGGCCCTTAACATCAAGAAAACCAAAGAAATCATTGTGGACTTCAGGAAGTCTAAAGGCGGAAGTCACACCCCCATCCACATCAATGGGGCTGTGGTGGAAAGAGTGGACAGCTTTAAGTTCCTCGGAGTCCAAATCACGGAAGACCTCTCCTGGTCCTTCAATACCTCCTCTTTGGTGAAGAAGGCCCAGCAGCGCCTATATTTCCTAAGGATGCTGAAGGGATGTAACCTGTCACCCCTGATCCTCTCTAACTTTTACCGCTGCACAATAGAGAGCATCCTGACGAACTGTATCACAGTTTGGTATGGCAGATGTAGCTACTATGACCGGAAAGCCCTGCAGCGTGTAGTCAAAACTGCCCAACACATTACCGGCACCCGGCTACCGACCATAGAGCACATATACCAGAAACGCTGTTTACGGAGGTCACGGACCATCATCAAAGACCCTACCCACCCCAGCCACAGTCTGTTCACCCTCCTGCCATCTGGGAGACGCTACAGATGCATTCGCACCCGTACGACCGGATTTAGGAACAGCTTCTTTCCCAGGGCTGTCATCCTACTGAACTCCACAAATAAACTCTAAAGCCTGCACATCTGCCAATGCACTTTATTATGGTTATGTTTATGTTAATGTATTACAAGCCAAAAGTATGTTGAATGTTTAAATGTCTTAATCTAAATGTACACTCTCTGGAGCCGCAAGCCTACATTTCGTTGTACTGCACTTGTGCACTAACAATGACAATAAATGTTGATTTGATTTGATTTGATTGATTTGAGGGAGCTTTACATTGTTTCTAACACGTGCTGGAGCAGCCCTGGGAATGTTTGATGGGTGAATGTAGAGGAAGCTTGAATCTGTATCTTACCAGTGCATTACATATATTTGGTTTGCTTGATGGGACAGTGCAGAGGGAGATTTATTCTGTATCGAACTCGTGCTGTTCCTGCCCTGGGATTGCGTGATGGGACAGTGCAGAGGGAGATTTATTCTGTACCGAACCCGTGCTGTAATCTGCCCTGGGAGTGTTTGATCGGAAAATGTGGAGGGAGCATACACTTTATCCACCCATTGCTTTACATGCACTGGGCGTGCTTGATGGGACAGAATAGAGGGAGATTTACTTTGTATCTAAGCTGTGCTGTAAATACCGTGGGAGTGTGTGATGGGACAGTGCAGATGAAGATATATCTGTGTTTCACCAGAGCAGCACGTGCCCTGGGAGTGTTTAATGGTTCAATGTAGAGGGAGCTTTACTCCGTATGTAACCTGTGCTGTATCTGCCCTGGGTGTGTGTGATGGGACTTTGTCGAGGGAGCTTTACTCTGTATCTAAACTGTGCTGTACCTGCCCTGGTAGTTTTAGATGGGGCAACATAGGGGGAGCTTCACTTTTTATCTCACACTTTCTGTACCTGTCCTGGAATGTTTGATGGGAAAATGTAGAGTGAGATTTATTCTGTATCTAACTCATGCTGTACCTATCACCGGTGTGGTTGCTGGGACAGTGCAGAGGAAGCTTTATTCTGTATCTAACCCGTTCTGTGTCAGCCCTGGGAGTCTTTGATAGTACAGTGTAGAGGGAGATTTACTCTTAATGGCACCAGTGGTTTAACTGCTTTGGGAGGTTTAATGGGACAGTGCAGAGAGAGCTTTACTCTGTATCTAAACAATGCTCTACCTACCCTGGGAGTGTTTGATGGGACAGTGTAGAGTGCGGTTCATTCGCTATCTGACTCATGATGTACCTTTCTTGGCATTGTTTGGTGGGACAGTCCAGAGGAGAATATACTCTGTGTGTCACCAGTGCAGCATGTGCCCTGGACGTGTTTGATGGTACGGTGTAGATGGAGCTTTACTCTGTGTCTCTGTTATATCACTTACCACTCACATTACCACTCTCTGATACACCCCACACCAATCACTTTAACACTCTTAAATATCCCACACACCCTTCACAATTTGGTATATCCCACACCACACATTGTAACACTCTGATAAACACCACACCCCTCACTGTAACACTCTGATATACCCCACAACCCTCAATGTAACAATTTGCTTTACCTCACACCATTCACGTTAACTCTTTGATACATACCACACTCTGGAGTGTTACACCCACACCAGTCACTATAATACTAATTTATCTCGCACCACTCACTGTTGCCACTTCCACTTTAATCCTATGGGCTTCAATTTTGATATGTTTTACTTTATCAAGCATCTTTTCAAGGTACAGGGAAATTGTGAAAATGTGAGTAATATCAATCATAAAATCATAGAATTGGTGACAATTTGTTTAGCGGAACATGAATGCCCACTCTGACCACAGACCTCGCCTGGTTTCAATCAGTGAATTTAAAAATCAGTGATTTTATTCCCATTTTAATATTTATATGTATTTGTTCTCAGGATATGGGTGGTGCTGGCAAGGCCAGTATTACTTGCCAATTCCCAGTTACCCATGAAAAAATGGTGAGCTTTCAACTTGAACCGCTGCAGTCCGTGTGGTGAAGGTGCTCCCACGATACCATTACGGAAGGAATTTCAGGCTTTTGACCCAATGATGGTGAAGGAACGGCGATATATTTGAAGTGTTCAGTGGGATAGTGGTTGTTTTGCTAGACTAGTAAACCAGATGCCGGGATGAATGATTCTGAGTTCAAATCCCACCAGCTGGGGAATTTAAAATAATTTAATTAAACAAATCTGGAATAAAAAGTTATTGTAAGTAACGATGACCATGAAATTACCGGATTGTTGTTTAAAACACATCTGGTTCACTAATGTCCTTCAGGGAAGGAAATCTGCCATTGTTACCCATTCTGGACGAAATCTGACTCCAATCCCACAGCAATGTGGTTAGCTAATAACGACCCTCTGAAATGGCCTAGCCATCCATTCTGTTGTCTGAGGTGGCTCATAACCAGCTTCTGCAGGGCAATTAGTGTTGGACAATAAATGCTGGAATAGCCTGCGACGTCCATATTCCAAGAATGAATAAAAGAATGATTTCATAATGATTTATAAAAGGGTTATAATGATGTACCAGAGCCGCCATCTTTGTGCGGGCCACCAGAGCCGCCATCATTGTAAGGGATGCTAGAGCTACCATCATTGTTAGGGGCACCGGAGTCGCCATCTTTGTGCGGGACGTTGGTTCGGCCATCTTTGTGCGGGGCAACGGCGCCACCATCATTGCTCGGGACCCCGGGGGGGGGGGGCCTTCTTTGTGTGGGGCGCTGGGTTCGCCATCTTTGTGCTGATGCCGTGGCCGCCATTTTTGTGCTGTGCACCGGGGCCGCCACATTTGTGCAGTGCAGCGGGGCCGCCATCTTTGTGCATTGAACCGGGACCGCCATCTTTGCGCGGGGCGCCTGGGTCCCATCTTTAAAATGTGAATTTTCCCGCAGGCGTGTGGCCCGGCCCGGGGAAGAGCTGCTCGCCACAATATCAGGCCCAAGGAGCTCTCAGGCTGCAAAGTCTCTGCTTCACATCATCCTTTAATGTGTTTTACAATCAGAGTGAAGGGATATTTCCCCAAATTCTTCAACTGCTCTCTGAACTTAGTTTGGGTGACGGCATAAATCCCAGTGTTTGTGCAGCAACTCAGCATCTGCAGCATCAATCCCAATTCCTGCATATAAAGTGGTGGAGCTACAGACCTAAACCCCACAAACCACATCCAGTTCCATATAGCAAACACCATAAACGCTGCCCATAACAGGATGAAATTGCCGGAGATAACAAGCAGTAAAATGATGGATTTCCTGCGGCTCTCCATCTCTGGGTCTCTGGGACTCTCCCCACTGCTGGGACCCCGGAGTCTCCTGCGGGCTCTGCTGGCCTCTAGTATGTGTCTGACAGTGAGAGCATTGAGCAGCAGAATCAGATCGAATGGGACAAACGGGGTGAATATATAATGAAGAAGCTCGATTTTTCGCCAGACCGGTGACAACACATCCATTGTTTCAAAACAAAACCAGGGGAGGTTCAGAAGCCGATACCGACCTGTGAACTTAAAATACCAGAAAATGTTCTTTAACCCACTCAGTGCAGTCACTGTTCCCAGCACCACAGCCGCCATTTTCTCAGTGCAATATTTTGCTTTCAGCTTCTGGCAACAAATGGCCACAAATCGATCAAAGGTGAAAGTGACGGTGAACCAGACAGAACAGTCTGTGACTGCATAAAGCAGGATGGCGTGGATATTACACACGGGGAGTGACGGCAAGAAAAGAAACTGTTCCATATAAACAATTGGAATCTGCTTCAACATCAGGTCGAGTATAACGACCAGTAGATCCGCCGCTGCCATGGCCACCAGGTAGCGAGTGACACATTTGGAGAGACCGCACTTTCCCCGAAACAGGATCACAATCGTCACTAAGTTCACTGTGAGGAAGAGAAAAAAAGGGCGATTATACATCAGGTTCGGAGCAAGAGCAGCAGTTTGAAGGAATTCGGGGAGAAATCTGCAACTCAATGGTGACATTCACTGATGTAATTTAATTCTAATACCCGTGGAGTTGAATACAGGGTTTATTGTTAGAGTATTTGGTTATACACTGTGGAATTAATAAATGTAATGGTGATTAAAATAACATGAAAATTACAGATGTTTGTTCAATGAGAGATTAAATGGTAGATCTACCTTTGGCCCAGCAGACAAAAGCACCGCCCGAGGTACCAGGGACATAAAGGACCAGAACCTCTCAGGAAGCCTTTGTGTCCCGGGATCAGTCAGCATTTGGAGCGGTGCCATTCCCTCTGTGCCCCTGTGTTAGGGAGGGGAAACTCCCGATTGGATTCCTGGTCCTGGTTAGAATAGCCATTATAGTTAGAACTGAAAATGAATGCACGGCAAAATAGAGAAACTGAAATATTAGCGTGCAATAATTACAGGCAATTTTATTTAAAATGAACAGCAGTAATATGCAAATGTAAGATAATAAATACAAGTGCACTGCAGTTAAAAAAATAACTGGGATGTAAGCAGTGTTTTGAAGTTTGATCTTTCTACAGTTTTTTGGAAATACTCAAATTGTAGCTCATTGAAAGGAAGATTTTCCAAATAACTTTGCAAAGATTGGATTCTAATACAAAAGAGTTATCATTGACCAGATAATATCCCATTAAATCTAATTTTTATCTTCATAATCACGCGACTTATCTCACAGGCAATGACACGCGGAATGCTTTTGTAAAGTATCTGAACACAATTGGAAGAGATTTATCCTTGTACTTTTCATCTGTTGTTTCCAACTTGTGCAGAGTATATTAGTCGAGAAAATATGAAAGGATTTTCTTATCCTCAGTCCTTCAGTCACAATCAGCTGGGATTATTTATCCTGCAGTACAGCAGGAGGCAATAGAGAATCACTCTGGGTCTCACTGAGAGAGCCACTGAAACATAGAAACAATAGAAGATCGGACAGGATTAGGCCATTCGGCCCATCGAGCCCGCTCCGCCATTCAATGAGATCATGGCTGATCATTCAAATTCAGTACCCTGTCCCTGCCTCCTCCCCATATCCCTTGATCCCTTCAGCCTCAAGAAATATATCCAACTCTTTCTTGAATATATTTAATAAACTGGCCTCCACCGCCCTCTGTGGCAGAGAATTCCACAGGTTCACCACTCTCTGGGTGAAGCAATTCCACCTCATTTCAGTCCTAAATGGCTTACCCCTTATCCTTAGACTATGACCCTTGGTTCTGGACTCCCCGGCCATCAGAAACAGCCTTTCTGCATCTAGTCTGTCCAGACCTGACAGAATTTTATAGCTTTCGATGAGAGACCCTCTCATTCTTCTAAACTCTAGTGAGTATGAGCCTAATCTACCCAATCTCTCCTCCTCCGTCATTCCTGCCATTCCAAGTTTCAGTCTGGTGAATCTTCGCTGCACTCCCTCCATGGCAAGAACGTCCTTCCTCAGGTAAGGCGACGAAAACTGCACACAACACCCAAGGAGTGGTCTCAACAAGGCCCTGTACAACTGCCGCAAGACTTCCTTGTTCCTGTACTCGAATCCTCTCTCTACGAAGGCCAACATACCATTTGCCTTCTTGACCACCTGCTGCACCTGCATTCTTACCTTCAGTGACTGGTGATTAAAGGACAACCAGGTCTCGTTGCACTTCCCGTTTTCCCAATCTATTGCCATTCAGATAATAACCTGTCTTCCTGTTTCTGCCACCGAAGTGGATAACCTTGCATTTATCCACATTATACTGCATTTGCTATGCTTCTGCCCAATCACCCAACCTGTCCAAATCGTACTGGAGTTTATCTGCATCTTCCTCACAGCACACAGCATTGTGTCGTCTGCAAACTTGGAGATATTACATCTAGTTCCCTCGTCTAGATCATTAATATATATTGTGAATAGCTGGGGTCCTAGCACCGATCCCTGTGGTAACACACAAGTCACTGCCAGCCACTCAGATAAAGACCCATTTATTCCAATTCTTTGCTACCTGTCTGCCAACTAGTTCTCCATCCAAGACAATACCTTACCCCCAATCCCATGTGCTTTAACTTTACACGCTAATCTCTTATGCGGGACCTTATCGAAAGCCTCCTGAACGTCCAATCACACCACATCCCCTGGTTCTCTCTTATCTATTCTACTAGTTTCAGCCTCAAAAAACTCCAGTAGATTAGACAAGCATGATCTACCTTTTGTAAATCCATGTTGAATTTGTCCAATCCTGTCACTGTTTTCCAAGTGCGCTGCTATTACATCTTTTATAATGGACTCCAGCATTTTCCCCACTACCGATGTCAGGCTTAATGGTCTATAATTCCCCGTTTTCTCTCTACCACACTTCTTAAATAGTGGGATTACATTAGCTATCCTCCAATCCATGCGAACTGTTCCAGAGTCTATAGAATTTTGGAAGATGACCAGCAATGCATCTACTATTTCTAGGTCCACTTCCTTAATACCCTACGATGTACATTATCTGGCCCTGGAGATTTATCGGCCTTCAATCCCGTCAATTCCCAAGCAACGTTTCCCTACAAGTCCCACCTCCCCCAGAACCGGTTCCAATGTCCCAGGAATTTGAATCCCTCCCTCATGCACCATTCCTCTAGCCACATATTCAGCTGAAATATCCTTCCATTTCAACTCTGACTAGCACGTGGCACTGGTAGCAATCCTGAGATTAATACTTTGAGGTCCTAATTTTTAATTTACCTCCTAACTCCCTATATTCAGCTTTTAGGTCCTCATCCTGTTTTTTACCTATATCGTTGGTAGCTGTATGCACCACGAAGACTGGCTGTTCACCCTCCCCCTCCAGAATGCCCTGCAGCTGCTCCGAGACATCCTTGACCCTTGCACCAGGGAGGCAAAATAACATCCTAGTGTCTCGTTTGTGGCTGCAGAAACGCCTATCTATTCCCCTTATAATCGAACCCCATATCACTACAGCTCTCCTGCTCTTTTGCCTCCCGTCCTGCACAGCAGGACCACCCATGCTGCCAGGAAGTTGGCTGCTGCTGCCTTCACCCGATAAGCCATCTCCCTCAACAATATCCAAAGTGGCATAACTGTTTGAAAGGGAGCTGGCCACAGGGGAACCCTGCACTACCTGTCTGTGTCGACGATTCTGCCTGTTGCTCACCCATTCCCTTCCTGCCTGTGCAGCCTTTACCTGCAGTGAGACCACCTCCCTAACAATTCTATCTACGATGTCCTCAGCATTGGGTATGCTCCAGTATGTATCCATTCGCAGCTACAGCGCCACAATGTGGTCTGTCAGTAGCTGCAGTTGGATACACTTCCCACACACATGGTCGTCAGGAACACAGGAAGTGTCCCTGATTTCCCACATAGCGCAGGATGAGCATGCCATAAGGCCGAGCGGTCCTGCCAGGACTTAACTTTCAATTAGTTTAAATTAATTCAATACCACTAATTACACTGCAATTAAAGATAATCTCAAGACCCTTGCTTGCTCGCACTCCCTGATACGCAACAGGGACGTTAGAAACTATAACCATAAAAATTAAGACCTTCTGAATTTTTAAAATTATTAATCTTAACTGTCAAACTATAAAGTAGTATAAATACTCACCTGGACATACTCACACAATCAGCTGCTTCCTTTTGTCCGCATCACTTTTTGAATCATGACGTGGCTCTGGAACTACTGCTGCTCTGAGATTGGTAAGCCTCTAACAGAGCCCGCGAAATTGAGTTTAAGTACTCACTGTACCGACGCTCTCTCCGCTCCTGACACTGGCCTCTGTAAAAAAAGCCCGCGAAAGTGAGTTTAAGTACTCACTCTACCAACGCTCCCTCCCCTCCTGACACTGGCCTCTGTAATAAAGCTCGCGAAAGTGAGATTAAGTACTCACTGTACTGATGCTCTCTCGGTTCCTGACACTGGCCTCTGTAATAAAGCCCGCGAAAGTGAGTTTAAATACTCACTGTCCCGCCGCTCTTTGCTCCTCCCTGAAAATATCTCCTTTTCAAGTATATATCGAATTACCTTTTGAATCTTACTACTTAGAAAGAGTGCCTTTCACCAACTTGGGATGTCCCAAAAGCACATCACAGCCAAAGAAGTACTTTTGAAGTGAAGTCAGTGTTGTACTTTAGGAAACACGGCATCCAGTTTGTGCACAGCAAGTTCCCACAAACAGCATTGCAATAACGACCAGTTCATCTCTTTTGCTGCTAGTCAGAGTTATAGTAACGATTTGGAGGAAGGAACCGAGTGCAACATATCCAAGTTTGCTGATGATAAAAAAGATGGGAGGGAAAGCAATGAGTGAGGAGGACATAAAAAACCTGCAAAAGGACATAGACGGGCTAAGTGAGTGGGCAGAGATTTGGCAGATGCAATATAATGTTGGAAAGTATGAAGTTATGCACTTTGGCAGAAAAAATCAAAGCAAGTTATTATCTAAATGGAGAGAAACTGCAAAGTGCTACAGTACAAAGGGACCTGGGGGTCCTGGTGCATGAAACACAAAAAGTTAGTATGCAGGTGCAGCAGGTGATCAGGAAGGCCAATGGAATCTTATCTTTTATTGCAGGGGGATGGAGTAAAAAAACAGGGAAGTCTTGCTTCAGTTATACAGGGTATTGGTGAGGCCACACCTTGAATACTGCGTGCAGTTTTGGTTTCCATATTTAAGAAAAAATATACTTGCTCTCGAGGCAGTTCAGAGAAGGTTCACTCGGTTGATTCCGGAGATGAGGGGGTTGACGTATGAGGAAAGGTTGAGTAGATTGGGACTCTACTCATTGGAGTTCAGAAGAATGAGAGGCGATCTTATCGAAACATATAAGATTGTGAGGGGGCTTGATCGGGTGGATGCGGTGAGGATGTTTCCACTGATGGGTGAGACTAGAACTAGGGGGCATAATCTAAGAATAAGGGGCTGCGCTTTCAAAACTGATATGAGGAGACACTTCTTCACTCAGAGGGTAGTAAATCTATGGAATTTGCTACCCCAGAGAGCTGTGGAAGCTGCAACATTAAATAAATTTAAAATGGAGATAGACAGTTTCCTAGCAGATAAGGGAATTAGGGGTTATGGGGAGAGGGCAGGGAAGTGGACGTGAGTCTAGATTCGGATCAGCCATGATCCTATTGAATGGCGGAGCAGGCCCGAAGGGCTGTATGGCCTACAGCTGCTCCTACTTCTTATGTTCTTATGTTCTTATTTCAGATGAATTCGTGGCTAGAGGAATGGTGCCAGGGGGAGGGATTCAAGTTCATGGGATTTTGGAACCGGTTCTGGGGGAGGTGGGACCAGTGCAAACCGAACGGTTTGCACCTGTGCAGGGCTGGAACCGATGCCCTAGAGGATGTGTTTGCCAGTGCTCTGGGGGAGGGTTTAAACTAAGATGGCAGGGGGTTGGGAAACAGAGCAGGGGGACAGAGGAAAAGGAAAAACGGATAAAAGCAAAAGAAAAGAAGGAGAAAAACAGAAGTGGCACTCAGAGAAATCAACGGTTTAAATCAAACATGGCCACAGTACGTAATAATTCTAATAGATCTAAGAGCGTTAAAAAAAAAGCCTGAAGGCTTTGTCTCTTAATGCGAGGATCATTCGTAATAAGTTGGATGAATTGGATGCACAAATAGAGGTAAACAAATATGATTTGTTTGGGATTACGGAAACGTGGCTAAAGGATGGCCAAGGCTGGGAACTCAACATCCAGGGGTATTCGATATTCAGGAAAGATAGGCAAAAAGGAAAGGGAGATGGGGTAGCATTACTCATTAAAGAAGGGATTAACACAATTGTAAGTAAGGATATTTGCTCTGATGATGTGGAATCTGTATGGGTAGAATTGAGAAATACCACGGGGCAGAAAACGTTAGTGGGAGTGGTATACCGACCTCCAAACAGTAAGGCGGAGGTTGGGATGGCATTAAAAGGGAACTTAAAGAAGCGTGCAATAAGGGCACAGCAGTCATCATGGGTGACTTTAATCTACATATAGATTAGGCTAACCAAACTAGTAACAATACTGTGGAGGAGGAATTCCTGGAGTCTTTACGTGATGGTTTCCTGGACCAATAAGTTGAGGAAGCAACCAGAGATCAGGCCATCTTAGACTGGGTATTATGTAACGAGAAAGGATTAACTAGCAATCTTGTTGTACGAGGCCCCTTGGGTCCGAGAAAGCATAATATGATCGAATTCTTCATTAAGATGGAGAATGAAGTAGTTGACTCAGAAACTAAGGTCCAAAATTTAAATAAAGGAATCTACGAAGTTCTGAGGCGCGAGTTGGGTAGGATTGATTGGGGAATGTCACTCAAAGGGTTGACGGTGGATAGGCAATTGCAAACATTCAAAGACCGCAAGGATGAACAGCAGAATTTGTTCATCCCAGAGTGGCATAAAAATAAAACAAAAAAGGTGACTCAACAGTGGCTAACAAGGGAAATTAGGGATAGCATAAGATCCAAGGAGAGGACATATAAATTGGCCAGCTAAAGCAAAAATAATGAGGATTGGCAGCAATTTAGGATTCAACAAAGGAGGACAAAGGGATTAATTAAGAAGGGGAGAGTAGAATATGAGAATAAATTGCAGGGAACATAAAAACTGACTGTAAAAGCTTTTATAGATATGTGAAGAGAAAAATATTGGTGAAGTCATGCGTAGGTCCATTGCAGTCAGAAACAGGGGAAATTATATTGGGGAACAAAGAAAAGACAGACCAATTAAATACATATTTTGGTTCTGTCTTCACAGAGGAGGACACAAATAACCTCCCAGAGATGCCGGGGAACATAGGGTCTGATGAAAGGGATAAACTGAAAGAAATCAGTATTTGTAGGGAAATGGTGTTCGGGAAATTGATGAATTGATGGGATTGAAGGCCGATAAACCCCCAGGGCCTGATAATCTACATCCTAGGGTACTTAAGGAAGTGGCCCTAGAAATAGTCGATGCATTGCTGAACATCTTCCAACATTTGATGGAATCTGGAACAGTACCCATGGATTGGAGGGTAGCTAATGTTACCCCACTATTCAAAAAAGGTGGTAGAGAGAAAACGGGGAATTACAGACCAGTAAGCCTGACATCGGTAGTGGGGAAAATGTAGGAGTGCATTATATAAGACGTAATAGCAGAGCACTTGAAAAACGAGTGACAGGATCGGACAAAGTCAACACGGATCGTTTCAGCCTGTTCTTGCCCTACGGAACTTATCTCTTCCTATCTTGACTCTATCTTTTCTCCCCTTGTCCAGTCTCTTCCCACCTACATCCGCGACTCTTCGGACGCCCTCCGCCACTTTAACAGTTTCCAGTTTCCTGGCCCCAACCGCTTCCTTTTCACCATGGACGTACAATTCCTCTACACCTCCATCCCCCACCCGGATGGCCTGAGGGCACTCCGCTTCTTCCTCGAACAGAGGCCCGACCAGTCCCCATCCACCACGACCCTCCTCCGCCTGGCTGAACTTGTTCTCACATTGAACAACTTCTCCTTTAACTCCACTCATTTCCTCCAAATCAAAGGTGTTGCCATGGGTACCCGCATGGGTCCTAGCTATGCCTGCCTTTTCGTGGGCTATGTGGAACAATCTTTGTTCCAGTCCTACTCGGGTCCCCTCCCTCACCTCTTTTTCCGATACATTGATGACTGTATCGGTGCCGTTTCCTGCTCTCGCCCCGAACTTGACAATTTCATTCACTTTGCCTCCAATTTCCACCCTTCCCTCACCTTCACATGGTCCATCTCTGACTCTTCCCTTCCCTTCCTCGACTTCTCCATCTCCATCTCTGGGGATAGGTTATCGACCAATATTTACTACAAGCCCACTGACTCCCACAGCTACCTGGACTACACTTCCTCCCACCCCGCTTCCTGTAAGGACTCTATTCCATTCTCCCAGTTTCTCCGCCTCCGCCGTATCTGCTCCGATGATGCCACCTTCCACACCAGTGCTTCAGACATGTCTTCCTTTTTCCGCAACCGAGGATTCCCCTCTACCGTGGTTGACACTGCCCTCGACCGTGTCAGTTCTATCTCCCGCACCTCTGCCCTCACCCCTGCCCCTCCCTCCCGGAACCACGATAGTGTTCCCCTTGTCCTCACCTTTCACCCCACCAGCCTCCACATTCAACGGATCATCCTCCGGCATTTCCGCTACCTCCAAAGTGATCCCACCACCAAACGTATCTTCCCCTCCCCTCCCCTTTCAGCATTCTGCAGGGACCGCTCTCTCCGAGACACCCTAGTCCACTCCTCTATCACCCCAAACAGCCCTTCCCCTTCGCCTGGCACCTTCCCGTGCAAGCGGAGGAGATGTAACACCTGCCCCTATACCTCCCCCCTCCCCACTGTCCAGGGCCCCAAACACCCCTTCCAGGTGAAACAGCGATTTACTTGTACTTCTCGCAATCTAGTATACTGTATTCGCTGCTCACGATGCGGTCTCCTCTACATTGGGGAGACCAAACGCAGATTGGGTGACCGCTTTGCGGAACACCTCCGTTCAGTCCGTAAGGGTGACCCCGAGCTTCCGGTCGCCTGTCATTTCAATTCACCGCTCCATTCCCACTCGGACCTCACCGTCCTTGGCCTCTTGTACTGTTCCACGGAAGCTCAACGTAAACTCGAGGAACAGCACCTCATCTTCCGATTAGGCAGTCTGCAGCCTTCCGGTCTCAATATCGAGTTCAACAATTTCAGATCATAACCTCGGCCCCTATTTCATTTTCACTTATATTTTTCCACTCCTTTCCTTTCCCCCCCCCTTTCCTTTTGTTTCTCTCTCACACCTGGCAGCTATCTTTTGCCCTGCCAGTACACTTTACACCTAATCACAGCCTATTACCATCTCGTCCAGCTTCTAATCTCTTTTACTTCTTTTGGTTCTTTAATTCTTTTGTCCGATCGCAGCCCTGCCTTCGATCTAGTTCCTTTTCTCTCCAGTTTTGAAGAAGGGTCAAACCCGAAACGTCAACTCAAATTTCTCTCCACGGATGTTGCCTGACTTGCTGAGTTTTTCCAGCATTTTCTGTTGTTATTTCGGATTTCCAACATCTGCAGTATTTTGCTATCATTTCACAAGATGTTAATCGTGCATGACTAATCTACTGGAATTTTTTGAGGATGCAACTGGTAAAAAAATCAGGGAGAACCAGTGGATGTGGTGTATCTGGACTTTCAGAATGCCTTCGATAAGGTTCCGCATAAGAGATTAGCGTGTAAGGTTAAGGCACATGGGATTGGGGGCAAGGTATTTACTTGGCTAGAGAACTGGTTGGCAGACAGAAAGCAAGGAGCTGGAATAAATGGGTCTATTTCCGAGTGGCAGGCAGTGACTAGTGGGGTACCGCAGCAATCGGTCCTTGGACCCCAGCTATTCACAATATATATTAATGATCTAGACAAGGGAACTGGATGTAATATCTCCAAATTTGCAGGGGGCACAAAGGTGGGTGGGCATGTGTGCTGTGAGGCGGATGTTGAGAAACTCCAGGATATTATGACATGTTGGGTGATTGGGCACAAACATGGCAAATGCAATATAACATGGATAAATGTGAGGTTGTCCACTTTGGTGGCAAAAACAGGAAGGCAGATTATTATCTAAATGGCAAAAGATTTGGAGAAAGGGAAGTGCAACGAGACCTGGGTGTCCTTGTGCACCAGTCGCTGAAGGTAAGCATGCAGGTGCAGCAGGCTGTTAAGAAGGCAAATGGTACGTTGGCCTTCGTAGCAAGAGGATTTGAGTACAGGAACAAGGATGTGTTGCTGCAGTTGTACAGGGCCTTGGTGACATCACATCTTGAGTATTGTGTGCAGTTTTTGTTGCCTTATCTGAGGAAGGATGCTCTTGCGATGGAAGGAGTTCAGCGAAGATTCACCAGGCTGATACCTGGGATGGCAGGAATGACGTATGAGGAGAGATTGGGTCGATTGTGCTCGTACTCGCTGGAGATTAGATGAATGAGAGGTGACCTCATTGAAACTTACAAAATTCTGACAGGACTGGACAGACTAGATGCAGGAAGGAAGCTCCCGATGGTCGGGGAGTCCAGAACCAGGGGATACAGTCTAAGGATAAAGGGTAGTCCATTTTGGGCAGTAATGAGGAGGAATTTCTTCACCCAGAGATTGGGGATCCTGTGGAACTGTCTAAAACAGAAGGCGGTGGAGGCCAGTTCATTAAATATATTCAAGAATGAGTTGGATATTTTTCTTAAGGCTAAAGGGATCAACGGGTATGGGGAAAGAGCAGGGACTGGGTAATGAATTTGGATGTTCAGCCATGATCGCATTGATCCCTAGACTTCTCTCCTCCATGGCGAAGAATGCCTGCTTCTCCAGTTTCCCCACATAATTGAAATCCCACATCCCTGGTGTCATAAAAGATAAATTATCTCCGCACAAGCGCCAGATGATGACCGCCTCCAAAAAGACATAGTCTAAACTTGACAGTCATTGGCACTGCAATCACCGAATCCTCCACCATCGAAATCCTAGGGGTCGCCATTGATCAGAAAATCAACTGGACCAGCCACATAAATGCCTCGTCTGCTACAGCAGGTCAGAGGCTGGGTATTCTGCGGTGAGTAACTCATCTCCTGATTCCCCAAAGCATCTCCAACATCTAGAAGTCAATAATGTTACGGACTACTATCTGTAGACACCGAGTACATCAGCATGGTGGTTATGTTACTGGACTAGTATTCTAGAGGCCTGGACCAATAAACTTTGAGACGTGAGTTCAATCCAACCTCGACAGCTGGGGAATTTAAATTCAGTTAACTAAATATATTTAGAGTTAAAAATCTAGTATCAGTAAAGCACAGGATTGTCCGGAAAACACAACTGGTTCGATAACGTCCTTTAAGGATGGAAACCTGCCTCCCTTACTTGGGCTGCCCATATCCAGTTGATCTTAACTGCTGTCTGACATGGCCGAGCAGGACATTCAGCTTTACCATAGCCAGACACTGGGCGGTATCTTCACCACAAGGACTGCAGCGGTTCGAGGCAGTGGTTCACACCAGCTTCTCAAGGACAATTAGGGATTGGCTGACATTGCCAGCGATACCCACAAACCATGAATTATACATATAAAGAAACATAGAAGATAGGAGCAGGAGTAGGCCATTCGGCCCTTCGAGCCTGCTCCGCCATTCAATGAGATCATGGCTGATCATCCAAATTCAGTACCCTGTCCCTGCATTCTCCCCATATCCCTTGATCCCTTTAGACTTAAGAAATATATCCAACTCTTTTTTGAATATATTTAATGAACTGGCCTCCACCGCCCTCTGTGGCAGTGAATTCCACAGGTTCACCACTCACTGGGTGAAGAAATTCCTCCTCATTTCAGTCCTAAATGGCTTACCCCTTATCCTTAGACTATGACCCCTGGTTCTGGACTCCCCGGCCATCATAAACATTCTTCCTGCATCTAATCTGTCCAGGCCTGACAGAATTTTATACGTTTCGATGAGATCCCCTCTCAATCTTCTAAACTCCAGTGAATATAATCCCAATCGACACAATCTCTCCTCATACGTCATTCCTGCCATCCCAGGTATCAGCCTGGTGAATCTTCGCTGCACTCCTTCCATGGCAAGAACGTCCTTCCTCAGGTAAGGCGACCAAAACTGCACACAATACTCAAGGTGCGGTCTCACCAAGGCCCTGTACAACTGTAGCGAGATATCCTTGATCCTGTACTCGAACCCTCTTGCTACGAAGGCCAACATACCATTTGCCTTCTTAACCGCCTGCTGCACCTGCATGCTTACCTTCAGCGACTGGTGCACAAGAACACCCAGGTCTCTTTGCACTTCCCCTTCTCCCAATCTATTGCCATTCAAATAATTAACTTCCTTCCTGTTTCTGCCACCAAAGTGGATAACCTCACATTTATCCACATTAAAGTGCATTTGCCATGTTTCTGCCCAATCACCCAATCTGTCCAAATCGTACTGGAGTTTCACGACATCCTCCTCACACCTTACCCTCCAACCCAGCTTTGTTTCGTCTGCAAATGTGGAGATATTACATCCAATTACCACGTCCAGATCATTAATATATATTGTGAACAGCTGGGGTCCTAGGACCAATCCTTGCGGTACCCCACTCGTCACTGCCTGCCACTCAGAAAATGACGCATTTATTCCAACTCTTTGCTTTCTGTCCGCCAACCAGTTCTGTATCCAAGTCAATACCTTGCCCCCAATCCCATGTGCCTTAATTTTGCACGCTAATCTCTTAAGTGGGACCTTATCGAAAGCCTTCTGAAAGTCCAAATACACCACATCCACTGGTTCTCCCTGATCTATTTTACCAGTTACATCCTGAAAAAATTCCAGTAGATTAGTCAAGCATGATTTATCTTTTGTAAATCCATGTTGACTTTGTCCGATCCTGTCACTGCTTACCAAGTGCACTGCTATTACATCCTTTGTAATAGATTCTAGCATTTTCCCCACTGCCGATGTCAGTCTTACCGGTCTATAATTTGCCGTGTTTTCTCTGCCAACTTTTTTGAATAGTGGGGTAACATTAGCTACCCTCCAATCCATGGGTACTGTTCCAGAGTCTATCGAGTTCTGGAAGATGACCAGCAATGCATCTATTATTTCTAGGGCCACTTCCTTAAGTACCCTGGGATGTAGATTATCAGGCCCTGGGGATTTATCGGTCTTCAGTCCCATCAATTTTCCTAACACCATTTCCCTACAAATACTGATTTCTTTCAGTTCCACCCTTTCATCAGGCCCTATGTTCCCCGGCAGCTCTGGGAAGTTATTTGTGTCCTCCTTTGTGAAGACAGAACCAAAGTATGAATTTAGTTGGTCTGTCATTTCTTTGTTTCCCATTATAAATTCCCCTGATTCTGACTTAAGGGACCTACGCTTGACTTCACCAATCTTTTTCTCTTCACATATCTATAAAAGCTTTTACAGTCAGTTTTTATGTTCCCAGCTAGCTTACTCTCATATTCTATTTTCCCTTTCTTAATTAATCTCTTTGTCCTCCTTTGTTGAATCCTAAACTGCTCCCAATCCTCAGGATTATTGCTTTTTCTGGCCAATTTATATGTCGTCTCCTTGAATCTTATGCTATCCCTAATTTCCCTTGTTAGCCACGGTTGAGTCACCTTTTTTGTTTTATTTTTATGCCAAACTGGGATGAACAAATCCTGTAGCTCATCCATTCGGTCTTTGAATGTTTGCCATTGCCTATCCACCGTCAACCCTTTGAGTGCCATTCCCCAATCAATCCTACCCAACTCGCTCCTCAGGCCATTGTAGTTTCCTTTATTTAAATTGAGGACCCTGGTCTCTGAGTCAACTACTTCATTCTCCATCTTAATGAAGAATTCGATCATATTATGATCGCTCAGACTCAAGGGGCCTCGTACAACAAGATTGCTAATTAATCCTTTCTCGTTACATAAAACCCAGTCTAAGATGGCCTGATCTCTGGTTGGTTCCTCGACATATTGTTCCAGGAAACCATCCCGTACACACTCCAGGAATTCCTCCTCCACGGTGTTGTTACTAATTTGGTTGACCCAAACTATAAGTAGATCAAAGTCCCCCATGATGACTGCTGTGCCCTTATTGCACGCCTCTTTAATTTCCCTTTTAATGCCACCCCCAACCTCTGCCTTAGTGTTGGGAGGTCTACATACCACTCCCACTAATGTTTTTTCCCCTTAGTATTTCTCAATTCTACCCATACAGATTCCACATGATCAGAGCTAATGTCCTTCATTACGATTGTACTAATCCCTTCTCTAACCAGTAATGCTGCCCCACCTCCCTTTCCTTTTTGCCTATCTTTCCTGAATATCGAATACCCCTGGATGTTGAATTCACAGTCTTGGCCATCCTTGAGCCACGCTTCCGTAATCCCAACCAAATCATATTCGTTTACCTCTATTTGCACAGCCAATTCGTCCACCATATTACAAATGCTCCTTGCATTAAGACACAAAGCCTTCAGGCTTTTTTTTGAACGCTCTTAGACCTATTAGAATTATTGTTTACTGTGGCCACGTTTGATTTAAACCGTTGATTTCTCTGACTGCCACTTTTGTTTATCTCCTTCCGATCTTTTGCTTTCATCCCTGTTTCCCTTTCCTCTGTCTCCCTGCTCAGGTTTCCAACCCCTGCCATTTTAGTTTAAACCCCCCAGAACAGTGCTAGCAAACCTCCGCGCAATGATATTTGTCACGCTCTGGTTCAGGTGCAATCCGTCTGACTTGTACAAGTCCCACCTTCCCCAGAAGCAGGCCCAGTGATCCAGGAAACTAAAGCCCTCCCTGCTGCACCAACTCTTTAGCCACGCATTCATCTGGTCTATCCTCCTATTCCTATACTCACTAGCACGTGGCACCGTGAATAATCCAGAGATTACAACCTTTGAGGTCCTGCTCTTTAATCTGCTACCTAGCTCCCCAAATTCTTGCTACAGGACCTCATCCCTCTTCCTACCCATGACATTGTTCCCAATGTGAACCACGACCCCTTCAGAATGCCCTGCAGCCGTTCAGTGACATTCTTGACCCTGGCACCAGGGAGGCAACAAACCATCCTGGAGTCATGTCTATGGCCACAGGAACGCCTATCTGTTCCCCTTAAGATAGAATCCCCTACCACTATTGTACTCCCACTCTTTTTCCTCCCTTCCTGAGCAGCAGAACCACCCCTGGTGCCGGGAAGGTGGCTGCTGCTGCCTTCCTCTGGTAAGTCATCCCCCTCAATGGTATCGAAATCGGTATACCTGTTTGAGAGAGGGATGGCCACAGGGGTCCCCTGCTCTACCTGCCTGCCTCTACTGCACTGCCTGATGGTCACCTATTTCCATTCTGCCTGTGCAGCCCTTACCTGCGGTGTGACCACCTCATCAAACGTGTTATCCACGACCCTCTCAGCATCGTGAATGCTCCAAAGCCCATCTATCCGCAGCTCCAGCGCCACAATGCGGTCTGATAGTAGCCACAGCTGGATGCATTTCTGGCACAGGTGGTCATCAGGGACACCGGCAGTGTCCCTGAATTCCCACATAGAGCAGGAGGAGCATAACACGGGGCTGGGTTCTCCTGGCATGACTTACCCTTTAATTAATTTAAATTAATTCACAATCACCAATTAAAGATAAACTCTAAGGCGCTTGTATGGTTTACCAACAGTCCCCGCTACATCAGAAAGATCTTAGCATCTATAAACCACAGAGTTAAAAATTTAAAAAAGAGAAATGCTCACCAACCAATCACTTACCTGCTCCCTGCTGACGTCACACTCTGATTACTTTTTACCTCTCTCCCCGCTGCTGAGTTGGTATGCGTCACCTCGCTCCCTGGTCTGGACTGCTCGGGCCTCGGTGCTCGCTCCAGTTTTTATACCGTCTCCAGCTGACCTCGCTCTCTGGTCCGAACTGGTCGTGCCTCGGCGCTCGCGCTGGTTTTTATACCGGGCTCCGCCTCACCTCGCTCCCTGGTCCGAACTGGTCAGGCCTCGGTGCTCGCGCCGGTTTTTATACCGGGCTACGCCTCACCTCGCTCCCTGGTCGAACTGGTCAGGCCTCGGTGCTCGCGCCGGTTTTTATACCGGTCTCCGCCTCACCTCGCTCCCTGGTCCGAACTGGTCGGGCCTCGGCGCTCGTGCCGGTTTTTATACCGGGCTCTGCCTCACCTCGCTCCCTGGTCCGAACTGGTTGGGCCTCGGTGCTCGCGCCGGTTTTTATACCTGGCTCCGCCTCACCTCGCTCCCGGGTCTGAACTGGTCTGGCCTCGGTGCTCATGCCGGTTTTTCTACCGGGCTCCGCCTCACCTCGCTCCGTGTTCTGAACTGGTCGGGCCTCGGTGCTCGCGCTGGTTTTTATACCGGGCTCTGCCTCACCTCGCTCCGTGTTCTGAACTGGTCGGGCCTCGGTGCTCGCACTGGTTTTTATACCGGGCTCTGCCTCACCTCGCTCCCTGGTCCGAATTGGTCAGGCCTCATTGCTCGCGCCAGTTTTTATACCGGGTTCCGCCTCACCTCGTTTCTTGGTCTGAACTATTAAAATTAATAGTCTGCAAACTAAGCAGGTTCTAAGGGGTCATATTCAGGACCAGATTAGAATTTGTGAACGAACATCAATGATCTAATAATGTGTAAGGACAGATATGGGGGCCTGGAATTTCCGATACAAAACCATCTGTTTCGTGTCGACGACCGAGAAGGAATTTCTGGGCCCTTTTGCTTAAACCATTTTTTCTCTTTTAAAAGCCTGTGTGCCTGGTCCTGTCTCTTTCAAAAGCCTGTGTGACTGGTTCTGTCTCTTTAAAAAGCCTGTGTTACTGGTTCTGTCTCTTTAAAAAGCCTGTGTGACAGGTCCTGTCTCTTTTAAAAGACTGTGTGAATAGTGCTGCCTCTTTAAAAAGCCTGTGTGTCTGATCATGTTCCTTGAAAAAGCCTTTGTGAGTGTTCCTTTCACTTTAAAAAGCCTGAGTGACTGGTCCTGTGTCTTTAAAAAGACTGTCTGACTAGTCCTGGTTCTTTAAAAAGCATGTGCGACTGGTTCTGTCTGTTTAATAAGCCTGTATGACTGAGTATGTCTCCTGACAAAATCTGTGTGACTGGTCCTGTGTCTTTAAAAATGTAGTAAACCGTGAGTAGGATAGCGATAGATTTCAAGAGGAAATAGACAGGCTGGTGGAATGGGCGGACACGTGGTACATGAAGTTTAACGCAGTAAAAAGCGAAGTGATAGATCTTGGTAGAAAGATTGAGGAGAGAAAATATAAACTAAAGGGTACATTCATAAAAGATGGTGCATGAACAGGTAGACCTACGGGGTCTATGTGCAGAAATCATTGAAGGTGGCAGGGCAGTTTGAGAAAGTGGGTAAACAAGCTTACATGATTCTGTGCTTCCTGAATGGAGGTATAGAGTACAAAAGTGTGGAAATTATGATGAATCTGTATAAAACACTGGTTTGGCCTGAACTGGAATATTGTGTCCAATTCTTGGCACCGCACGTCAGGATGGATGTGAATACCTTAGAGAGGGTGCAGAAAAGATTTACGAGAATGATTCCAGGGATGGGGACCTTCAGATATGTAGATAGACTGGAGAAACTGGGGTTGTTCTCCTTGGAGCAGAGACGATTGAGAGGAGATTTGATGGCGGGGTTCAAATCATGATGGTTCTGGACAGAGCAGATAGAAATAAACTGTTCCCATTGGCAGATGGATCTTGGGCCAGAGGACACAGATGTAAGGTGATTGACAAAAGAACCATAGGCGACATAAGAAAAACACTTTTTTACACAGCGAGTGGTTAGGATCTGTAACGCACTGGCTGAAATGCTGGTGGAGGCAGACTCAATCACGACTTTCGAAAGGGAGTTAGATAAGTAACTGAAAGAAAACAATGCACGTGGAAACAGTGGGGCAGTGGGACTAGCTGAGATGAACTTGCAGAGAGCTGATGTGGGCTCGACAGGCCGAAAGGTCTTCTTCCCTGCTGTAACCATGCTATGATTCTATGAAAGCCTGTGTCAACGGTCGTTTCTCTTTAAACAATGTGTGACTGGTCTTTTCTCTCAAATTCTTGAATGTTAGGTCTAGTCTCTTTAAAAAGCATGTGTGAATGGTCCTCTTTGAAAATCCTGTTAGATAGGGCCTGTCTCTTTGAAAAGCTTATGTGACTGGTCCTGTCTCTTTAAGTAGTTGTGTGACTAGTCATTTCTCTTTAAAAAGCTTTTCGGACTGGCTTCGTTTCTTTAGAAAGTCTGTTTTACTGCTAGTCTCTTAAAAAAGACATTATGAATGGTTCTGAGACACTGGCTGTGGCTCCTCCCTCTTGCTTAGGTGTTCATTGAAAGTTACGAAGAGCCGGAATGGATTTTGTTTTTTTAAAGAGGGAACCATGCATTTTGGGAGACACGGGTTTTGATGCTGCAGGATTACTGAGACTAGTTCTTTGACACAGAAGTGGCTTCAAAGAGTCACGGTGAAACCTTTGCTGGAAAATTAGTATTAAGAATTGAAGACATAGGCCTAGAAATCCGTCATTGACTGTGGTGGAACTGAATATCAGGTGCTCCGTGTAACGCAGGTAGCAAATGTAACCCCACTATTTAAGAGAGGAGGGAGAGAGAAAATGGGGAACTACTGCCCAGTTAGCATGACATCAGTAGTAGGGAAATGCTTGAGTCTATTATTAAGGGCGTCATAACAGGGCACTTAGAAAATGATAATAGAATTGGGCAGCGTCAACACGGATTTGTAAAAGGGAAATTGTATTTGACAAATCTTTACATTGTAACTAGCAGTATAGATAAGGGGACCATGGATGTGGTCATAGAGTCATAGAGTCATAGAGTAATACAGCACGGATAGAGGCCCTTCGGCCCATCGTGTCCGCGCCGGCCATCAAGCCCTGTCTAATCTAATCCCATATTCCAGCATTTGGCCCGTAGCCTTGTATGCTATGGCATTTCAAGTGCACATCCAAATGCTTCTTAAATGTTGTGAGGGTTTCTGCCTCCACAACCCTTTCAGGCAGTGAGTTCCAGACTCCAACCACCCTCTGGGTGAAAAAGTTCTTTCTCAAATCCCCTCTAAACCTCCCGCCCTTTACCTTGAATCTATGCCCCCTAGTTATCGACCCCTCTACTAAGGTGTATTTGGATTTTCAGAAGGCAGTCGATAATGTGCCACACAAGTGGTAAATAAACAAAATTAGGGCTGATTGGATTGGGGATAATATACCAGCATGGATTGAGGATTGGTTAACGGACAGAAAACAAAGAGTAGGAATAAACGGGTCATTTTCGGTTTGGCAGGCTGTAAGTAGTGGGGGACCGCAAGGATTAGTGCTTGGGCCTCGTCTATTTACAATCTGCGTCAATGATTTGGATGAGGAGACCAAATGTAATATATCCAATTTTGCAGATGATTCAAAGCTGGGTGGGAATGCAAGTTGTGAGGAGCATGCAATGATGCTTCAAGGGGATGGAGATAGGCTATGTGAGTGGGGAATAACATGACACATGTAATATAACGTGGAGAAATGTGATGTTGTCCACTTTGGTATGAAAAATAGAAAAGCAGAGCATTTTTAAAATGGCGAGGGATTGGGAAATGTTGGTGTTCAGAGGGACCTGGGCATCCTAGTACATGAATCACTGAAAGTTTACATGAAAGTACAGCAACAATTAAGGAAAGCAAATGGTACGTTGGCCTTTATAGCAAGAGGGCAGCATGGTGGCATAGTGGTTAGCACTGTTGCCTCACAGTGCCAGGGACCCGGGTTCAAATCCAGCCTCGGGTGACTGTCTGTGTGGAGTTTGCACATTCTCCCCGTGTTTGCGTGGGTTTCCTCCGGGTGCTCCGGTTTCCTCCCACAGTCCAAAGATGTGCGGGTTAGGATGATTGGCTATGATAAATTGACCCTTAGTGTTAGGGGGATTAAATACGTGGGGTTACGGGGATAGGGTGGGATATGTGTCGGTGCAGGCTCGATGGGCCGCAATGGCCTCTATCTGCACTGTGGGGTTTCTGTGGTTTCTGTGGATTCAAGTATAAGAGTAAAGACGTCTTGCTGCAATTATATCGGGCCCCGGTGAGACCATACCTGGAAAGTTGTGGACAGTTTTGGCCTCCTTACCTAAGGAAGGACATAATTGACATCGATGGAGTTCAACGAAGGTTCACCGGACTGGCTCCTGGGATTGGGCACTGACCAATGAGGAGCGATAGAATAAACTAGGCCTATATTCCCTAGAGTTCAGAAGAATTAGAGGTGATCTCATTGAAAGATACACCATTCTTAGAGGACTTGACAGGGTAGATGCAGGGAGGATGTTTCCCCTGGCTGGGGAATTTAAACCCAGGGGTCACAGCCTTAGAATGAGGGGTCGGCCAATTAGGGCTGAGATGTGGAGACATTTATTCACTCAGAGGATGATGAATCTTTGGAATTCTCTACCCCAGATGGCTGTGGAGGCTCAGTCGTTGAGTATATACAAGACAGAGATCGATAGATTTTTGAATATAAAGGGAATCAAGGGATATGGGGATAGTGCAGGAAAGTGGAGATGAGCTACAAGATCAGCCTTGATCAAATTGAATGGCGGAGCAGGTTCGAATGGTTTACTGCTGCTCCTATTCCTTATGTTGTTATGATGCTCTACCGCCCGTTTAACGCCACTGCATATTTAGCGCCACCGCCTGAGATGAATTTCTCGGCCCTTGTCTGCCGAAATCGGCACATATTAACTGTCACAGCGTGCTGACGAATTGGGCTTCAACTTTGCCTCTGAAAGGTTCGGCATGAACCCATTCAGAGTCATTTGTTACCTTCCGTGACAGATTGCACCAGGGGTATGGAGATACAAGGTTATATCCAAAATTAATAACAATAATTTCATTCTGATCCAAAACTCTGCTCTCCGTGTCCTAATTCGCACCAAGTCCCATTCACCCATCTCCCCTGTGCTGGCTGACTTACATTGTCTCCCGGTTCGGCAATGCCTCGATTTTAAAATTCTCATCCACGTATTCAGCCCCAAAGCTTTGGCAAGTGTCCAGTAAAGGAGTTGTATCCCGAAAATGCCAAACGTTAGATTGTTTCTGTTTAGTATTTTACCGTAAGTACCTTTCACCCCAGAGCTGCAGCTGGATTCCTACAATTGGCATCAGGGGTCAAGGCACAGGCAAGGGGGTAGAATTCGGATCGGACTGTAGCTCAAATGATCAGCACCTCCAATGTCTCTCTTCAACTCAAACAGCTTCCAGAAATTGACTTTAAAAAAGTCATTCTTGGGGTGTGGAAATCGCTGGCAAGGCCAGTATTGATTGCCCTTCCCTAACTGCCATTGTGAATGTTATGGTGAGCGGGTGTATACAACTGGGAGGCCTGCTAGGCCATTTCAGAAGAGCAGCTAATACTCAAGTACATTGCTGTGGGTCTGGAGTCACACATCGTCCAGAATGTGTAAGGACGGCATATTTTCTTCCCTAAAGGACATTAGTGAACCAGATGTGTTTGACAACAATCTGGTATTGTCATGGTCACAATGCTTTTTCTTCCTGAATTGTTTAATTAATTGAATTTAAATTCCCCAGCTGGTGGGATTTGAACTCAGGATCATTTGTCCAGGCATCTGTAGATTACTTGTCCAGCATCATAACCACTATGCTACCATACCCTTCAAACAAACTGCTGTTCCTTCATCGTCACTGGATCAAACGCCTGAAATTCCTTCTGTAACAGTTTTGTGGGAGCACCTTCCCACACGGACTGCAGCGGCTCAAGATGTAGGTCCAGCACTTTCTCATGGTTAACTAGGGATGGGCAAGTAATACCTGCCTTGACAGCATTATTTTATCCTGAGAATAAATTAATATAAATAAGAAAATGGGATTAAAATTAATGATTTTGTAATTCTTTGTTTGAAACCAGGCGTGGCCTATGATCAGGGCAGGGCGTCAATACAACTTGGTTCACCAATTCTATGATTCTAAGATTGCTACTGCCCACATTTTCCCGATTTCGCTATCCTTTCAAAAAGCTTTTGATGAAGTATCACATGATAACAAAATTGAAGTCCATGTGATTAAAGTAGCAGTGGCAACATGTTTCGGATTTTGGCTAAGAGACAGAAAACAGAGAGTAGTACTACCCGGTTGTTTTTCAGACTGGAAGGAAATACACAGTGGTGTTCCCCATGGTTCGGTGTTGGGGGCATTGCTCTTTCCATGTACATCAATGCGATAGACTTGAGTATACAATGCATAATTTCAAAGTTTGCAGATGTCAGCAAAGTCAGCAATGTTAATAAACAATCAGAAGAGTAGCAACAGACGTGAGGAGGACACAGACAGCCTGGTGAGATGGGCAGATATATGGCAGATACCATTTTACACAGAGAAGGGTGAAGTGATACATTTTGGTAGCTGGTATGAGTAGAGGCAATGTAAGCTAAAAGGTACCAATTTAAAACGGATGTACGATCAGAGAGACCTCGGCTGTACTTACACAAATCTGTGATGCTGGCAGGACAAGTTGCGATGTCTGTTAAAGGAACATACTGAGTCATTGGGTTTACAAACAGAGACACAGTGTAACAAAATCCAGCAATAAATGCTAACCATTTACAAATCTCTGGTTAAGCTCCTGCTGGAGCATTGTGTCCAATTCTGCGCAGCAAACTTTGACAAGCATGTCAAGGATTAGAGAAGGTGTAGAGATTTAGCAGAATGGTACCAGGGCTCTGGGACATCAGTTACGTGGAGAGACTGGCGAAACATGGATTGTTGCTTTAGAGCAGGGAAGATTAAGAAACAAAAAGATGGAAACATAGAAATTTGTGGAACAGAAGGAGGCTATTTTTCCATCTTGTGTGCGTCAGCTGAAAAGGTTATCCAGCCTAATCCCACTTTCCCGCTCTGCCCTATGGGTGGGTGAAAAAATCTACTCATCTCCCTTCTAATCCTTCTAAAAATTACATTTAACTCTATGCCCGCTGGTTATTGACCTCTCTGCTAAGGGGAATAGATGCTATCTATCCACTCTATCGAGGCTGCTTATAAATTTATACAGCTTAATTAAATATCCCCTCAGCCTCCTCTGTTCCAAAGTAACAACCCCAGCCTATTCAATCTTTCCTCCCAGCTAACATTCTCCAATCATGGCAACATCCTCGTGAATCTCCTCTGTACACTATCCAGTGCAGTCACATATTTCCTGTAATGTGCTGAACAGAACGATATGCAGTGCACTTAGCTGTGTCCTAACTAGTGTTGTATACAGTTCCAGCATAACTTCCCTGTTCTTATGTTCTATGCCTAGGCTACATGTCGTGCTACTTCTATGGATCTGTGGACATGCACGCCAAGGTCCCTCTGATCCTCTACACTTCTCATTACCTTGCATGTATTGTGTATTCCCTTGCATTTTTAGCCCTCCCCAAATGCATTACCTCACACTTCTCTGGATTGAATTCCATTTGCCACTTTTCTTCCAACCTGACCAGTTCATTGATATTTTCCTGCCGGTTGCATCTATCTTCCTCACTATCAAACATATGGCCAATTGTTGTATCATATACAAACTTCTTAAACATGGCCTCAGCATTGAAGTATTATTCATTGATATATACCACAAAGATCAGGGGACCTACTACGGAGCTCTGCGGTACCCCACTGGAAACAGCCTTCCAGTCACAAAATCACCTGTCGACCATTACCTTTGGCTTCCTGCCAATGAAACAATTTTGGATCCAACTTGCAACTTTCCCTTAGGTTCCATGGACATTTACTTTTTTGACTAACCTATCATGTGGGAACTTCCCAAAGGCCTTGCTGATATCTATGTGGAATACATCAAATGCACTACCCTCATCAAACCTCCTCATTACCCCATCAACATATTCAATCAACTTACTGAGATATGCCCTTCGCTTAAAAAATTCATGCTGACTGTCCTTGATTGATCAGTGCCTTCTAAATGCCGAGTTATACTGGCTGTCAGAATTTTTCCATTATTTTCCAACACCGAGGTTAGGCTGATTGGCCTGTATTTGTCTTATCCCTTTCTCACTCTTTAAACAGCGTTACAACGTGAGCAGCGCTCCTGTCCTCTGGCACCATGCCAGTAGCCAGACAGGATTGGAAAATGATAGTCTGAGCCTTTGCTATTGCCTCTCTTACATCTACTAACAGCCTCAAATACATTTAATACATTCCTCGTGATTTATCTACTTTCAAAGATGCTAATCCCCTTAATATTTCCTCTCTCACTATGTTTATCTCGTCTAATATTTGACACTCCACCTCCTTAACTATCATGTCCGCAGCATTCCTCTCTGCTGTGAAGACAAAGGCAACGTGCTTATTAAGAACCATACCCACGTCTTCCACCTCCATACACAGGTAACCTTTTCGGTCTCTAATAGGCCCTTCTCTTTCCTTAGTTATGCCCTTGCTCGTTATATATTTATAAAGCATCTTTCGGTTTCCTGAATTTTACTTGGCAATATTTTTTCATGCCCTTTCTTTGCCTTTCTAATTGCATTGTTAATTGTGCCCCTGCACTTCCTATACTCCTCTAGGGTTTCTTTAGTATTGAGCTCTCGGTATCTGTCAAATACTTCCCTTTTTTTCCTTATCCGAACGTGTATGATACGTGACATCCAGGGGACTCTAGAATTGGGGGTCACATCCTTTTTTTTTTTGGATGCATAATTGCTCCGTAACCTCAATACCTCCTCCTCGAATGCTTCCCACTGCTGGCACTGACATTCCTTCAAGTAACTGTTTCCATTCCACTCTTGGTAAATCAGATCGTGGCTTTGTAAAATCAGCCTTTCCCCAATTGAGAAATTATACACATGGTTTATCTTTGTCCTTTTCCATAATGGGAACTTCAATAACGATGGTCAAAATCATGATGGGTTTAATAATGTACATAAGTCGAATCTGTTTCCAGTGGCAGAATGGTGGGTAACCAGAAGTTACAGATTGAATGTAATTGGCAAATGAACCAGAGGAGAGATGAGGAGAATTTTCTTGATGAAGTGAGTTGTTGTGATCTGCAATGAACTGTCTGAGAACGTGATGGCAGCAAATTCAAAAGTAAGTCTGGAAATGGAATTGGATTAGCAGTTGAAAGGGACATTTTTACAAGGCTCTGGCTAAAGATTAGGATTAATTAGATAGCTCTTTCAAAAAGATGGCACGGACACAATGGGCCGAATGGCGTCCTACTGTGGTAAACCATTTTAAGATTATATGACAAGGAGACATAGAAAGAGAGAGAAAGAGAGAAGGAGAGAAAGAATAAAAGAGACTGAAAGACTGGGAGAGGTACAGAGAAAAAGTAAATTACCTTTAAAAGGGGAAGTGGATCAACTCTTGAAGGGAACAATTTGCATGACTATGGGAAAAGACCAGGGGACTGACATTAATAGGAGAGGTGAGGCTATGTTGGGATTTGAACACAAGGAGGAGAAAATTAAGCTCGAGGTGTTGCCTGATCGGCAGCAAATGTAGGTCAGTGAACACATGGGAGATGTGTGAACGGCTCATGATGCATGTTAGGTTATGGACAGCAGAGTTTTGGATGAGCTCTAGTTTATGGAGGCTTGTAACTGGGAGGCCGGCCAGGAGAGATTAGGGATAGTTGAGTCTAGATTTAGCAAATTGGGTTATTGCAGCGGAATGTCTGAGACGGGTAGAGACGGCTGATACTGTGGAGGTGGTGATTCAGAGGATTACAGTTCTGATTGCTGGATATAGAGAAATAACAAGGCAAAGATGAGAAAGTAAATTAAATGAACAGTAATGCAGTTAGCAACAGTTTGCAGAGTTAATAGTTGTATACAGAGACTTATCGGGAACAACAGCAACAAGGAGGGGAGAGTACATGACAAGAACAGTAATGCAGTTAAACATGGTTAGTATACTAGCTGGATAGAAAAACTTACCAGGAACACCAACAGCAGCAATGAGCGGATAGTAAAAGTGTTGAATAATCTTAAGTGTGAAATAAATCCGCAATTCTAATGGTAGTCTATCATAAGATGCAGAAAGGTGGTGAAACTCCCAGATGTAAATCCTGTCCATGGTTGTAACATTCCAATCTATTGTTCTCAGATTCTGATCCAGTGTTGTAACATTGCAGTCTACTGTTGTCATATTCTGACTACCTCTCTGTGCAGCAGCGTGCTGATCCCTGTTAGTGCAGGAGGTGATGCTCTCACTTTCACTACGGGATAACATTTTGAAAGGAATCCCCTATTAATAGAAGAGGGAAACCCTGAACTGATGCAATTAGGGTCCATGGAGATTGTCATTAATTACAGTCACTGAACAAACAGCTTCAGTTAACCCATGGAGACTGGCATTATTTATAGTAACTGAACAAACAACTTCAGTTAACTCCTTTCAATCCAGCACGTTTTGTACCACAGTAAAGTAGAACATTTCCGCAGTCCAGATGGGATGTATGAGGGTTGCTGAGGGAAGGAGTGGTGGAAGTAGCGCAGGATCTGGCCAGAATCTTTCAATCCTCCTTGGATATTGGACTGGTGCCAGATGATAGTAGGGAAGCAAATGTTAAACTCTGTTTAAAAAAGGAGAGAGAGATTAACCCTGTAACTACAGGCCAGTCAGGCTAACGAAGGTTGTGGGGAAACTTCTAGAGGCCATATTCTCGGAGATAATTATCTGTCACTTGGAAAAGAAAACATGGATTAATAAATGACAACGGCAAAGTGTGTCTGGCAATCTTTATTGAGTTTTTGATGAAGTAAGGTAGAGGGTTCATGAGTGTAGTGTGGTTGGCGTAGTTTATATGGACGTTAAAACTGAATTTAATAAAGTTCATTGATTAATCTTGTTAGGACCAAAGGGGCAGTTGCAGTGGCGATCAGACATTGGCTAAGCGACAGAAAACAAAGAGGAATGGTGAATGGATGTTGTTCAGACTGGAGGGAAGTATACAGTGTTGTCCCCCAGTGGTCGCTATTCGGACCACTGATTATTTTGATAAATATTAATGATATAGTTTTATATGTATATGATGAAGGGCATAATTTGAAGTTTGTAGATGACCCAAAAATCGGCAATGTAGTAAACACTGAGGGGGACAGTAGTAGGCTTCAGGAGGATATAGACTGGTAAAATGAGCAAAGTGATAAATTGTGCCGTCGCCAATGCTATTAATTGGCATTTCCTCACCAATAACATGCTCACTGACGCTCAGTTTAAGTTTCGACAGGACCACTCAGCTCCAGACCTCATTACCGCATTGGTCCAAACATGGACAAATGAGCTGATTTCCAGAGGTGAGGTGAGAATGACTGCCCTTGAAGTCAAGGCAGTATTTGACTGAGTGTGACATAAAAGGGCCCTAGTAAAATTGAAGTCAATATTAATCAGGAGGAAAGCTCTCCACTGGCTCGTGTCATACCTATCACAAAGGAAGATGGTTGTGGTTGTTGCATGTCACTCAACACAGTCCCAGAATATCGCTGCAGGAGTTCCTCTGGGCACTGTCCGAGTCCCAACAATCTTCAGCTGCTACATCAATGACCTTCCCTCCATCATAAGGTCAGAAGTCGGGATGTTCGCTTAAGATTGCAGTGTTTACTTCAATTCACGACTCCTCAGATAATGAAGCACTCCGTGCCCGCATGCAGCAAGACGTGGGTGACACTCAGGCTTGGGCTGATAAGTGGCAAGTAAAACTCGCTCCACACAAGTGCCAGCCAATCATGATCTCCAAAAAGAGTCAGTTCCCCTTGACAATCAATGGCATTTCCATCGCCAAATTCCCCACCATCTATATCCTGAGGATCACCATTCACCAGATGCATAATTGGACCAGCCACATAAAAACTGTGGCTAAAAGAGCGGGTTCGGAACTGGATATTCTGCCGTGAGTGCCTGACCTCCTGACAACCCATAGCCTTTCCACAATCAAGAATGCACAAGTCAGGAGTGTGGTGGAATACTCTCCATTTGTCTGGATGAGTGCAGCTTCAACAACAGACAAGAAGCTCGACTTCATCCAGGACAAAGCAGCACGAATGAATGGCACCCCATCTGCCACCTTAAACATTCAACCCCTCGACCGTTGTAACAAAGTGGCTGCGGTGTATACCATCTACAAAAGTACTGCAGCAACTCGGCAAGGCTTCTTCGACAGCATCTCCCAAACCAGCGGCATCTATCACCTAGAAGGAGAAGGGCAGCAGACGCATGGAAACATCACCACCTCCAACTTTCCTTCCAAGCCACACACCTTCCTGACTTGGAAATATATTGCCGTTCCTACAATGTCACTGGATTAAAATCCTGCAACCCTCTCCGTAACAGCACTGTGGGAAACTTCTCGCCTCACGGACTGCAGCGTTTCAAGAAGGCAAATAGGGATGGGCAATAATTGCTGGCCATGGCAGACATGGGCACATCCCTGGAATTAATAAAAATGATAAAAAGAGAGGTGAATTTTAATGCAGAGAGATGTGTAGGATAAACCTGGGAGGAAAATGAGGAGAGGCAATATAAACTAGATTGTACAATTTAAAAGGGGGTGCTGGAAAAAGAGACACCTGAGTGTTCACGTACACAAGCCTTTGAAGATGAGAGGACAAGATGACAAGATTGTTAAAACAACTCATGGGATTCTTAGCTTGATCAACAGAGGCAGAGTACAAAAGCAATAGAGATATGCTGAACCTTTATAAATCACTGGTTAAGTCCAGGCTGGTCCATTGTGTCCAATTCTTGGCAGCTTTAGGAAGGATGTCAAGGTGTTGGAATGGGCACAGACGAGATTTACCACGACGGTTTCAGGGATGAAACATAGAAACATAGAAGATAGTAGCAGGAGTAGGCCGTTCGGCCCCTCGAACCGGCACCACCATTTAATGCGATCATGGCTGGTCATCCAAATTCAGTACCTTGTCCCTGCCTTCTCCCCATATCCCTTTAGCCTTAAGAAACATATCTAACTCCTTCTTGAATATATTTAATGAATTGGCCTCAACTGCCTTCTGTGGTAGAGAATTCCACAGGTTCACCACACTCTGGGTGAAGAAATTCCTGCTCATCTCTGTCCTAAATGGCTTACCCCTTATCATTGGCCTGTGACCCCTGGTTCTGGTCTCTACCGCCATCGGGAACATCCTTCCTGCATCTAGTCTGTCTAGTCCAGTTAGAATTTTATAAGTTTCAATGAGATCCCCTCTCATTTTTCTAAACTCTAGCGAATATAAGCCTAATCGACCCAATCTCTTTTCATACGTCACTTCTGCCATCCCTGGTATCAGTCTGGTGAATCTTCGCTGCACTCCCTCCATGGCAAGAACATCCTTCCTCAAATAAGGCGACCAAAACTGCACACAGTGCTCAAGGTGTTGTCTCACCAAGGCCCTGTACAACTGCAGCAAGACATCCTTGTTCCTGTAATCCACTGCTCTCGCTACGAATGCCAACATACCATTTGCCTTCTGAACCGCCTGCTGCACCTGCATGCTTACATTCAGCGACTGGTGCACAAGGACACCCAGGTCTCGTTGCATTTCCCCTTTTCCCAATCAGTTGCCTTTCAGATAATAATCTGCCTTCCTATTTTTGCAACCAAAGTGGATACCTCGCATTTATCCACATTATACTGCATCTTCCATGCATCTGCCCAATCACCCAACATGTCCAAATCATCCTGGAGTTTCTCGGCATCCTCCTCACAGCACACACGCCCACCCAGCTTTGTGTCGTCTGCATCTAGTTCCCTCGTCTAGATCATTAATATATATTGTGATTAACTGGGGTCCTAGCACTGATTCCTGAGGTACGCCGCCAGTCACTGCCTGCCAGTCGGAAAAAGACCCGTTTATTCCAACTCTTTGCTTCCTGTCTGCCAACCAGTTCTCTATTCAAGTTACTACCTTACCCCCAATCCCAAGTGCTTTAAATTTACACGCTAATCTCTTATGCAGGACCTTATCGAAAGCCTGCTCAAAGACCAAATACACCACCTCCATTGGTTCTCCATTATCTATTCTACCAGTCACATCCTCAAAAAATTCCAGTTGATTTGTGAAGCATGATTTACCTTTTGTAAATCCATGTTTACTTTGTCCGATCCTGTCACTGTTTTCCAAGTGCGCTGCTATTACATCTTTTAAAATGGACTCCAGCATTTTCCCCTACAGATGTCAGGCTTACTGGTCTATAATTCCCCGTTTTCTCTCTACCACCTTTTTTAAATAGGGACCTTATTTATCGGATGAGACAAGAGAAGCTGGAATTGTTCTCCAGGGATCACGCAATATAAAAGGGAGATATATTGGAGATGTTCAACATTATGACGGCTTTGATAGCGTAAATAAGGAGCAAATGTTTCTACTGGCACAAGCGTCTGTAACCAGCAGACAAGGATATAAGATAATTGGCAAAGGAACCACAGGGAAGATGAGGATAATTTGTTCTACAGAGCGAGTTCTTATGATCTGGATTGCGCTGCTGAAAAGGTGCTAGAAGCAGATTCAATATTAATTTGAAAAGTGAGCGGGATTAATACTGGAAGTGAGGGCTTTGCAGGACGACGGGAAATGAACAGGGGAGTAGGATTAACTGATTAGCTCTATGTAGAATCGGCGTCCTGCAGTTTTTGATCCAGATTCTAATCATTGCTTCTACTCCGATAAAAGCGACAGTGGAACAGCAAACACAATGTGCCTGTGAGACAAGGTGTGTTGACAAATTCATCATAGAGGTTAAACAAACTGAATTCATGAAATAATTAAAAGTCCGAAAATAGGGGCCATGAATGTAAGATAGCCATCAATAAATCCAATAAGGTATTCAGGAGAAAGCTCCTTACCCAGAGAGAGGGGAAAATGTGGAACTCGCTCCCACAGAGATTGGTTGAGGTGAATGGCATTGATCCATTTAAGGGGAAGCGTGATGGAAACATGAAAGAGAAAGGAATAGAAGGTTATGCTGACAGTGTAAGATGAAGAGTTGTGGGAGGAGGTTCTTGCAGAGCATAAATACCGGCATGGAGCAGTTGGGCTGAATGGCCTCTTTCTGTGTTGTACATGCTATGTAATTTGTTTAGCGGAGCATGACGCCCCACTCTGATCGCAGACCTTGCCGGTATCAATAAGTGAATTAAAATCATTGATTATATTCCTTTTACATGATTTATATATATTTATTATCATGATATCATGTCTAGAGTTACCCAAGATGTGGATGAGGTTTTCAGCAGAAGATGAGCTGTGGCCGGGGCGGAGGCGGCCTTTGTTATGGAAGTGGAAATAACACTGGAGACTAACCATGGCGCCTCCCACGTTCAATAGCAACACTCAGCACTGACCCATGAAGGCAGTGCCGGAGAAAACCGGACGACAGAGATAGACTGAACCTTCCAGGGTAAACAGAAGGAGTTTTGTAATAACAGGACTGACCAACACAAACACAGTCTTAGATTAATGCTCAGGAATGTGAGGCATGGGTAATGACAACCATCTTAATTGAAACTGCTTCCATGGCAGGGGCAGCATGGGTTAGATAGAGAGTAAAGCTCCCTTTACAATGTCCCACCATCAATCCCTGGGCAGGTATAGCAAGGGTTAGATACAGAGCAAAGCTCCCTTTACACTATCCCACCATCAATCCCTGGGCAGGTATAGCATGGATTAGATACAGAGTAAAGCTCCCTTTACACTATCCCACCATCAATCACTGGGCAGGTATAGCAAGGGTTAGACACAGAGTAAAGCTTCATTTACACTGTCCCACCTGCAATCCCTGGGCAGGTATAGCAAGGGTAAGATACAGAGTAAAGCTCCCTTTACACTGTCCCACCATCAATCCCTGGGCAGGTATAGCAAGGGATAGATACAGAGTAAAGCTTCATCTACACTGTCAAATAAAACACTCCCAGCGCAGGTATAGCACGGGGTTAGATATAGAGTAAAGCTCCCTCTACACTGTCGCATCAAACACTCACAGGGCATGAACAGCACGGGCTAGAAAGAAAGTAAACCTCCATCTACTCTATCCCATCTAACACTCCCAGGGTAGATATAGCAAGGTGTAGAAAAATAGTAAAGCATTGTCCCATGAAACAATCCAAGGGCAGATAAAACACCGTTTAGATTCAGCGTAAATCTGCCTCTACACGACACGTCAAACACTCCCACGGCATGTACAGCATATATTACATAGAGAGTCAAGCTCTCTGTACACTTTCCCATCAACAGTCCCAGGTCAGGTAGAGCACGGATAAGATAAAGAGTAAATCTCCCTCTATACTGTCCCATCAAACACTCCCAAGGAAGGTACAGCACGGGTTAGATACAGAGTGAAGCTCCCTCTACACTCTCCCAACAAACACTCCCAGGGAAGGTACAGCACGGGTTAGATACAGAGTAAAGCTACCTCTACACTGTCCTGTCAAACACTTCCACGGCAGATACAGCCCGGGTTATATACATAGTGAAGCACTCTCTACACTGCTCCATCAAACACTACTAGGGCAGATACAGAATGGGTTAGATATAGAGTAAAAGTCCCTCTAAACTGTCCCATTCTCTGCGTATGTGTACCACACGAGGTGTGATTTCATGCTAATTCTGCACAGACCGGTGATGGAGCCTGTTCCTTGCTTGTTCTCTGTATGTGTGGGGCTCAGTGCCACACCGGGTGTTATAAGGCTAACTCAGCACAGGTCGAGAATGGAGTTTGGACCTTTCCTGCTCTGTGTTTGTGTGTGGGGCACAATACCACAGCGGGTTTGATAAGGTTTACTCAGCACAGGCCGGGGATGGAGCGTGGGCCTTCCCAATGAACACTCAGAAATGCTCTTCCCTGGGATGCTCTGCTCCAGTCTCTCTGTCGGATCAGTGTCGTGTATCAATTCCTGCTTCTGTCATCCAAGTGTGTTTAAATTAAACCACTTTCTTCCTGTAATAACACTACTGTCCTTGCAACAAGTGGCTTCTGTTTAGCTGACAACAGATCAGATTTGGGCCATTATTCAGATAACAAATCTGGGATCACACCCAGTAATAAAACACATTCTATCAAAAGGATCACTAACAGCTCAAAGGCCCACAGCACACACAATTGTAGACAGAAACAAGAGAGAAACACATCTCCCTCTGTCTATAATCTGCTTCTCACTCCGCGTTTTTCTCTCTTTCTCTCTATCTATATCTAATAATCTCTCCATCTCTATCTATGTGTCCTCTATCTCCGTTATGTTCTCTCTCCCTATCTATGTCTAATAATCTCTCCTCTTCCTCTATCTGTATCGATCTCTCCTCTATGTCTGTCGCCCCTCTCACTCCCACATCTACATCTAATAACCTCTCCTCTCTATCTCCATCTAATTCTTCCCTCTCTCATTTTACCCCATCCTCTCCCTCTCTATCTCTTAATATCTCCAGCTCAATCTCCATCTATCTCTCAACTCTATTTTTGTCACTCTGTCCGTCTTCCTCTCTCTCTGTCTCTGTCGCATTCTTTCAGTCTCAGTGTCACTGTCTCTCAGTCTCGGTCTCACTCTCTCTCAGTCTCGGTCTCACTCTCTCTCAGTCTCGGTCTCACTCTCTCTCAGTCTCGGTCTCACTCTCTCTCAGTCTCGGTCTCACTCTCTCTCAGTCTCGGTCTCACTCTCTCTCATTCACGGTCTCACTCTCTCTCAGTCTCGGTCTCACTCTCTCTCAGTCTCGGTCTCACTCTGTCTCGGTCTCACTCTCTCTCAGCTTCGGTCTCACTCTCTCTCAGTCCCGGTCTCTCTCTCTCCCTGTCTCAGTCTCTGTCTCTCAGTCACGGTCTCTCGCTATCTCAGTTTCGGTCTCTCTCTCTCTCCATCTCGGTCTCTCACTCAGTCTCTGTCTCACTCTCTCTCAGTCTCGGTCTCACTCTCTCTCAGTCTCGGTCTAACTCTCACTCAGTCTCGGTCTCACTCTCTCAGTCGTGGTCTCACTCACTCTCAATCTCGATCTCACTCTCTCTCAGTCTCGGTCTCACTCTCAGATTCTTTCTAACTCTCTCTCAGTCTCGGTCTCTCTCTCTCTGTCTCGGTCTCTGTCACACAGTCACGGTCTCTCTCTCTCTGTCGTGGTCTCACTCACTCTCAGTCTCGGTCACACTCCCTCTCAGTCTCGGTCTCACTCTCTCTCAGTCTCGGTCTCATTCTCTCTCTGTCTCGGTGTCTCTCTCTCAGTCTCGGTCTTACTCTCTCAGTCGTGGTCTCACTCTCTCTCAGTCTCGGTCTCACTCTCTCTGTCTCGGTCTCACTCTCTCAAAATCTCGGTCTCACTCTCTCTCAGTCTCAGTCTCACTCTCTCTCAGTCTCGGTCTCACTCTCTCAGTCTCTGTCTCACTCTCTGTTATTCTCGGTCTCACTCTGTCTCGGTCTCAATCTCTTTGTCTCACTGTCTCTCATTATCGGCCTCACTCTCTCCCAGTTTCGGTCCCATTCTCTCTCAATCTCTCTCTCTCGCTCTCAGCCTATGTCTCACTATCTCTCAGACTCGGTCTCACTATCTCTCAGTATCGTTCTCAATCTCATTCACGTTCTCACGCTCTCTCAGGGGAGTGAGAGAGACTAAGAGAGAGATTTACTGCAGAGAGAGAGAGAGGGTGTACAAGAATATAAGAACATAAGTAATAAGAAAAGGAGTAGGGCTTACAAACCCTCGAGCCTCAATAAGATCATGACTGATCATCGACCTCAACTCCACTTCCACGCCCGATCCTCATATCCCTTGAATCCCCCAGAGGCAACATATATATCTATCTCAGAGTTTAATATACTTAAAGACTCAGCATTCTCAACCCACTGGTAAAGAAAATCCTCCTCATCTTAGTCTTGAATTGCTTAGTCCTTATCCTGAGACTATGCCCGCCAGTTCTAGACAATCTAGCCAGGCGAAACTACAGGTAGAGAGAGAGAGACTGGGGTAGAGAGAGAATCAGGCAGAGCATGAGAGGCTAGGGGAGAGGGAGGTACTGGGGGAGAAAGAGAGCTTTTGGGAGAGAGAGATACTGGGGTAGAATGAGAGAGACGGGGAGAGAGAGTGACTGATTGAGAGGGAGAGACTTGGGGAGATATAGAGATTGTGGTTAACAGAGACTGGGAGAGAGAGAGACAGTGCGAGAGTGAGCGAGAGAATGGGGGACAGAGAGGGAGACTGGGGAGAGGAAGACTGGGCAAAGAGAGAGAGACTGGGGAGAGTCAGAGACCTGGGGAGAGAGAGGGCAAGGGGGAGAGAGAGGGCCTGGGGGAGAGAGAGAGACTGCCGAGAGAGAGAAAGTCTGGGAGAGAGAGAGAGTTTCTGGGAGAGAGAGGCTGTGGGAGAGAGAGAGACTGATGGAGAGAGAGAGACTGATGGAGAGAGAGAGACTGGGGGCGAGAGAGAGACTGGGGGCGAGAGAGAGACTGGGGGCGAGAGAGAGACTGGGGCGAGAGAGAGACTGGGGCGAGAGAGAGACTGGGGGCGAGAGAGAGACTGGGGGCGAGAGAGAGACTGGGGGCGAGAGAGAGACTGGGGGAGAGAGAGAGACTGGGGGCGAGAGAGAGACTGGGGGCGAGAGAGAGACTGGGGGCGAGAGAGAGACTGGGGGCGAGAGAGAGACTGAGGCAAGAGAGAGGCTGCGGGTGAGAGAGAGACTGAGGCAAGAGAGAGGCTGGGGGTGAGAGAGAGACTGAGGTGAGAGAGAGAGACTGGGGGCGAGAGAGAGACTGGGGGAGGGAGAGAGACTGGGGGCGAGAGAGAGACTGGGGGCGAGAGAGAGACTGGGGGCGAGAGAGAGACTGGGGCGAGAGAGAGACTGGGGCGAGAGAGAGACTGGGGCGAGAGAGAGACTGGGGGCGAGAGAGAGACTGGGGGCGAGAGAGAGACTGGGGGCGAGAGAGAGACTGGGTGCGAGAGAGAGACTGGGGGCGAGAGAGAGACTGGGGGCGAGAGAGAGACTGGGGGGAGATAGAGACTGAGGCAAAAGAGAGGCTGTGGGTGAGAGAGAGACTGAGGCAAGAGAGAGGCTGGGGGTGAGAGAGAGACTGAGGCGAGAGAGAGAGACTGGGGGCGAGAGAGAGACTGGGCGAGAGAGAGACTGGGCGAGAGAGAGACTGGGGCGAGAGAGAGACTGGGGCGAGAGAGACTGGGGGAGAGAGAGAGACTGGGGGTGAGAGAGAGACTGGGGGCGAGAGAGAGACTGGGGGCGAGAGAGAGACTGGGGGCGAGAGAGAGACTGGGGGATAGAGAGAGAGACTGGGGGCGAGAGAGAGACTGGGGGCGAGAGAGACTGGGGGAGAGAGAGACTGGGGGAGAGAGAGACTGGGGGAGAGAGAGAGACTGGGGGAGAGAGAGAGACTGGGGGAGAGAGAGAGACTGGGGGAGAGAGAGAGAGTGGGGGTGAGAGAGAGACTGGGGGAGAGAGAGAGACTGGGGGAGAGAGAGAGACTGGGGGCGAGAGAGAGACTGGGGGCGAGAGAGAGACTGGGGGCGAGAGAGAGACTGGGGGCGAGAGAGAGACTGGGGGCGAGAGAGAGACTGGGGGCGAGAGAGAGACTGGGGGCGAGAGAGAGACTGGGGCGAGAGAGAGACTGGGGCGAGAGAGAGACTGGGGCGAGAGAGAGACTGGGGCGAGAGAGAGACTGGGGGCGAGAGAGAGACTGGGGGCGAGAGGGAGACTGGGGAGAGAGGGAGACTGGGGAGAGAGGGAGACTGGGGAGAGAGGGAGACTGGGGAGAGAGGGAGACTGGGGACGAGAGAGAGACTGGGGACGAGAGAGAGACTGGGGGCGAGAGAGAGACTGGGGCGAGAGAGAGACTGGGGAGAGAGGGAGACTGGGGGCGCGAGAGAGACTGGGGCGAGAGAGAGACTGGGGCAAGAGAGAGACTGTGGGAGAGAGAGAGACTGTGGGAGAGAGAGAGACTGGGGCGAGAGAGAGAGACTGTGGGAGAGAGAGAGAGAGACTGTGGGAGAGAGAGAGAGAGACTGGGGGAGAGAGAGAGAGACTGGGGGAGAGAGAGAGAGACTGGGGGAGAGAGAGAGACTGGGGGAGAGAGAGAGACTGGGGGAGAGAGAGAGGCTGGGGGAGAGAGAGAGGCTGGGGCGAGAGAGACTGGGGGAGAGAGAGACGGGGGCGAGAGAGAGACTGAGGGCGAGAGAGAGACTGAGGGCGAGAGAGAGACTGGGGGCGAGAGAGAGACTGGGGAGAGAGAGAGAGACTGAGGGCGAGAGAGAGACTGGGGGCGAGAGAGAGACTGGGGGCGAGAGAGAGACTGGGGGCGAGAGAGAGACTGGGGGCGAGAGAGAGACTGGGGGCGAGAGAGAGACTGGGGGCGAGAGAGAGACTGGGGGCGAGAGAGAGACTGGGGGCGAGAGAGAGACTGGGGGCGAGAGAGAGACTGGGGGCGAGAAAGAGACTGGGGGCGAGAGAGAGACTGGGGGCGAGAGAGAGACATGGGGCGAGAGAGAGACTGGGGGCGAGAGAGAGACTGGGGGCGAGAGAGAGACTGGGGGCGAGAGAGAGACTGGGGGCGAGAGAGAGACTGGGGGCGAGAGAGAGACTGGGGGCGAGAGAGAGACTGGGGGCGAGAGAGAGACTGGGGGCGAGAGAGAGACTGGGGGCGAGAGAGAGACTGGGGGTGAGAGAGAGACTGGGGGCGAGAGAGAGACTGGGGGCGAGAGAGAGACTGGGGGCGAGAGAGAGACTGGGGGCGAGAGAGAGACTGGGGGCGAGAGAGAGACTGGGGGCGAGAGAGAGACTGGGGGCGAGAGAGAGACTGGGGGCGAGAGAGAGAGACTGGGGGCGAGAGAGAGACTGGGGAGAGAGAGAGACTGGGGAGAGAGAGACTGGGGGAGAGAGAGACTGGGGAGAGAGAGAGACTGGGGAGAGAGAGAGACTGGGGGAGAGAGAGAGACTGGGGAGAGAGAGAGACTGGGGAGAGAGAGAGACTGAGGGAGAGAGAGAGAGACTGGGGAGAGAGAGAGAGACTGGGGGCGAGAGAGAGAGACTGGGGGCGAGAGAGAGAGACTGGGGGCGAGAGAGAGACTGGGGGCGAGAGATAGACTGGGGGCGAGAGAGAGAGACTGGGGGCGAGAGAGAGACTGGGGAGAGAGAGAGACCGGGGGAGAGAGAGAGACTGGGGGAGAGAGAGAGACTGGGGGAGAGAGAGAGACTGGGGGAGAGAGAGAGACTGGGGGAGAGAGAGAGAGCCTGGGGGCGAGAGAGAGACTGGGGGAGAGAGAGAGACTGGGGAGAGAGAAAGACTGAGGGCGAGAGAGAGACTGGGGGCGAGAGAGAGAGGCTGGGGGCGAGAGAGAGACTGGGGAGAGAGAGAGACTGGGAAGAGAGAGAGACTGGGAAGAGAGAGAGACTGGGAAGAGAGAGAGACTGGGGGAGAGAGAGACTGGGGGAGAGAGAGTCTGGGGGCGAGAGAGAGACTGGGGGCGAGAGAGAGACTGGGGGCGAGAGAGAGACTGGGGGCGAGAGAGAGACTGGGGGCGAGAGAGAGACTGGGGCGAGAGAGGGACTGGGGGCGAGAGAGAGACTGGGGGCGAGAGAGAGACTTGGGGCGAGAGAGAGACTGGGGGCGAGAGAGAGACTGGGGGCGAGAGAGAGACTGGGGGCGAGAGAGAGACTGGGGGCGAGAGAGAGGCTGGGGGCGAGAGAGAGACTGGGGGCGAGAGAAAGACTGGGGGCGAGAGAGAGACTGGGGGAGAGAGAGAGACTGGGGGAGAGAGAGAGACTGGGGGCGAGAGAGAGACTGGGGGCGAGAGAGAGACTGGGGGCGAGAGAGAGACTGGGGGCGAGAGAGAGAGGCTGGGGGTGAGAGAGAGACTGGGGCGAGAGAGAGACTGGGGCGAGAGAGAGACTGGGGGCGAGAGAGAGACTGGGGGCGAGAGAGAGACTGAGGGCGAGAGAGAGACTGGGGGAGAGAGAGAGAGACTGGGGGCGAGAGAGAGACTGGGGAGAGAGAGAGACTGAGGGCGAGAGAGAGGCTGGGGGAGAGAGAGAGAGACTGGGGACAGAGAGAGACTGGGGGCGAGAGAGAGACTGGGGGAGAGAGAGAGAGACTGGGGGCGACAGAGAGACTGGGGGCGAGAGAGAGAGACTGGGGGCGCAGAGAGACTGGGGGCGAGAGAGAGAGACTGGGGGCGCAGAGAGACTGGGGGCGAGAGAGAGACTGAGGGAGAGAGAGAGACTGAGGGAGAGACAGAGACTGAGGGAGAGAGAGAGACTGAGGCAAGAGAGAGACTGAGGCAAGAGAAAGGCTGGGGCGAGAGAGAAACTGGGGGAGAGAGAGAGAGACTGGGGAGAGAGAGACTGGGGGAGAGAGAGAGAGACTGGGGAGAGAGAGACTGGGGGCGAGAGAGAGACTGGGGGCGAGAGAGAGACTGGGGGGCGAGAGAGAGACTGGGGGCGAGAGAGAGACTGGGGGCGAGAGAGAGACTGGGGGCGAGAGAGAGACTGGGGGCGAGAGAGAGACTGGGGCGAGAGAGACTGGGGCGAGAGAGACTGGGGCGAGAGAGACTGGGGGAGAGAGAGAGAGACTGGGGAGAGAGGGAGAGACTGGGGAGAGAGGTAGACTGGGGGCGAGAGAGAGACTGGGGAGAGAGAGAGACTGGGGGAGAGAGAGAGAGACTGGGGAGAGAGGGAGACTGGGGGCAAGAGAGAGACTGAGGCAAGAGAGAGACTGGGGGAGAGAGAGGCTGGGGAGTCAGCGAGAGAGACTGAGGCAAGAGAGAGGCTGGGGGTGAGAGAGAGAGACTGCGGAGAGAGGGAGACTGGGGAGAGAGAGAGAGACTGGGGAGTGAGCGAGACTGGGGGAGAGAGAGACTGAGGGCGAGAGAGAGACTGGGGGCGAGAGAGAGACTGGGGGTGAGAGGGAGACTGGGGAGAGAGTGAGACTGGGGAGAGAGGGAGACTGGGGAGAGAGGGAGACTGGGGAGAGAGGGAGACTGGGGAGAGAGGGAGACTGGGGGCGAGAGAGAGAGACTGGGGAAGAGAGAGACTGGGGAGAGAGGGAGACTGGGGGCGAGAGAGACACTGGGGCGAGAGAGAGACTGGGGGCGAGAGAGAGACTGGGGGCGAGAGAGAGACTGGGGGCGAGAGAGAGACTGGGGGCGAGAGAGAGACTGGGGGCGAGAGAGACTGGGGGCGAGAGAGACTGGGGGCGAGAGAGACTGGGGGAGAGAGAGACTGGGGGAGAGAGAGACTGGGGTAGAGAGAGAGAGACGGGGGCGAGAGAGAGAGACGGGGGCGAGAGAGAGACTGGGGGCGAGAGAGAGACTGGGGGCGAGAGAGAGAGACTGGGGGCGAGAGAGAGACTGGGGAGAGAGAGAGAGACTGAGGCAAGAGAGAGAGAGACTGGGGGAGAGAGAGAGACTGAGGGCGTGAGAGAGACTGAGGGCGAGAGAGAGACTGGGGGCGAGAGAGAGACTGGGGGCGAGAGAGAGACTGGGGGCGAGAGAGAGACTGGGGGCGAGAGAGAGGCTGGGGGCGAGAGAGAGACTGGTGGCGAGAGAGAGACTGGGGGTGGGAGAGAGAGACTGGTGGCGAGAGAGACTGGGGGAGAGAGAGACTGGGGGAGAGAGAGACTGGGAGAGAGAGACTGGGGGAGAGAGAGACTGGGGGAGAGAGAGACTGGGGGAGAGAGAGACTGGGGGAGAGAGAGACTGGGGGAGAGAGAGACTGGGGGTGAGAGAGACTGGGGGTGAGAGAGACTGGGGGTGAGAGAGACTGGGGGTGAGAGGGACTGGGGGTGAGAGAGAGACTGGGGAGAGAGGGAGACTGGGGAGAGAGGGAGACTGGGGGAGAGAGAGACTGGGGGAGAGAGAGAGACTGGGGGCGAGAGAGAGAGACTGGGGAGAGAGGGAGACTGGGGGCGAGAGAGAGGCTGGGGGCGAGAGAGAGACTGGGGGCGAGAGAGAGACTGGGGGAGAGAGAGAGAGACTGGGGCGAGAGAGAGACTGGGGGTGAGAGAGAGACTGGGGAGAGAGAGACTGGGGGAGAGAGAGACTGGGGGCGAGAGAGAGAGACTGGGGAGAGAGGGAGACTGGGGGAGAGAGAGAGAGACTGGGGGGCGAGAGAGAGACTGAGGCAAGAGAGAGAGACTGGGGGCGAGAGAGAGAGACTGGGGGCGAGAGAGAGAGACTGGGTGAGAGAGAGACTGGAGGTGAGAGAGAGAGACTGGGGGCGAGAGAGACTGGGGGAGAAAGAGACTGGGGAGTGAGCGAGACTGGGGAAGAGAGAGACTGAGGATGTGGGAGGTGCTGGGGAGAGAGTGATACTGGGGTAGAGAGAGAGAGATAGATTGGGGAGAGAAAGAGACTGGGGAGAGAAAATGAGAAGCTGGAGGAGGGAGAGAGAGACTGGGGGAGTGAGAGCGCCTGGAGAGAGTGAGAGAGACTGGCGAGAGCGAGAGACTGGAGAGAGAGACTGGGAGAAAGAGAGTGACTGGGGAGAGAGAGATAGTGACACCTGAGAGAGAGAGTGGCAGGGGAGAGACAGAGAGACTGGGGGAGAAAGAGGGAGATTGGGGGGCGAGAGAGAGTGACGGGGAGATAGTGAGTGAGAGAGACACTGGGGTTGAGAGAGGGAGATTGGGGAGAGCGATAGATGGGAAGAGAGAGAGATTGGTGAGGGAGAGAGACGGGGAGAGAGAGAAAGATTGGCGAGGGAGAGAGAGAGGCTGGGAGAGGCAGAGAGAGTGATGGGCCAGAGAGATTGAGACTTGGGGAGAGAGACAGAGACAGGGGCAAATATAGAGAGACTGGGGAGAGAGAGAGAGACTGGGGAGAGCGAGAGATTGGGGAGAGAGAGTGACTGGGGTGAACTAGCGAGAATGGGGGAGAGCGAGAGTGACTGGGGAGAGACAGAGAGATTGGGTAGCGAGAGAGAATGGGGTGAGAGAGAGACTGTGGAATGAGAGAGTGACTTGGGGAGAGAGAGACGGGGGAGAGAGAGGGACTGGTGTAGAGACAGAGTGTGACATGTGGGAGAGAGGTAAAGCAAGAGACTCGGGGTGCAAAAGGGAAACTGGGGAGAGAGAGAATGGGGAGAGAATCATAGAACCATAGCATCATAGAAAGTTACAGCACGGAAGGAGGCCATTTCGGCCCATTGTGACCATGCCGGCCAACAAAGAACTATCCAGCCTAATCCAACTTCACAGCTCTTGGTCCGTGACCCTGCAATTTAGACATCCCAAGTGCACATCCAAGAATTTGTAAGTGTGGGTGAAGAAATTCCCACACAAATCCCCTCAAAACCTTCCATCAGTTACATTAAATCTGTGCCCCTTGCATTTTGACCACTCTGCAGAGGTAAATAGGTACTTTCTATCCACTTTATTTATGCCCCTCACAATTCATCCCTCCTCAATAAGGCCTCACCTCAGCCTCCTCTGTTCCAAGGAAAATAGGCCCATTCTATGCAGTCTTTCCTCATAGGTAAGATTCTCTACTCCTGGCAACATCCTTGTACAACGCCTCTGTACGCTCTCTAGTGCAATCATATACTTTCTGTAATGTCGTGACAAGTACTGCAAGCAGTACTCTAGCTGAGGCCTAACCAGCGTTTTATACAGTTGAAGCATAACCACGCTGCTCTTGTATTCTATGTAACGGCTAATAAAGGCAAGCATTCCGTATTCATTCTTATCCATCTTATCTACCTGGCCTGCCACCTTCAGGGATCTGTGGACATGCACTACAATGTCCCTTTGTTCATCTTCACTTCTCAGTGTCCTTCCATTTAATATATATTCCCTTTCCTTGGTAGACCTCCCCCAATGCATTAAATCATACTTCTCCAGATTAATTTGCATTTGCCACTGATCTGCCCACCTGACATGAGCACATAAGAAAATATGAAATCGGAGCAGGAGTCGGCCATTCGGCCCTTCGAGGCCGCTCTGCCATTCATTGAGATTATGCCTGATCTTCTGCCTCAACTCCATTCACCAGCCCTATCGCCATATCCCTTGATGCCCTGACTAGTCCGAAATCTATCATCTTCTGTTTTGAATATAGCCAATGACTGAGCCTACACAGCCCTCTGGGCTAGAGAATTCCAAAAAATCACCACCCTCTGTGAAGCAATTTCTTCTCATCTCCGTCCTGAATGGCCTACCCTTTATCCTGAGGCTGTCGACCCTGGTTCTAGACTCCCCAGCCATGGGAAACATTCTCCCAGCATCCACCCTATCAAGCCCTGTAATAATTGTGTATGCTTCAATGAGATCACCTCTCATTCTTCTGAATTCAAGAGAATACAGGCCTAGTTTACTCAATCTCTTCTGAAGATACCGGTTTCAAAATTATATATAAATCCCATGGAATTAGCTGTAGTGTATGTAACCGTTCTACCTTTAAGAGAACTATTGTATGTAACCGTCCACCTTTAAGAGAACTATTTTAGGTGTTGCACTACTTTATCTTGGCTGCTATATACTGTAATACCGGGAGTGACCACACCGGTATATAAGTGATGTGTAAGGATTTATTGGGCAGATTCGCCCTGACCTTCGAATAGTAAAGTCCTGTTAAAGTTACTCTTGTAGTCTGTGTATTAATTCACCATATAACCCACAGACTTTACAGTGGCGACGGGTTTGATCTTACCCTGCAGCAGCGAAACATCCGAAGCAGTTAACGAGCGTCGAGAAGAGGCACCCGCCCTCGTCGTTCTGCTGAGAGAAGACTCGAGTCTGCAGAGCAAGGAAGAAGGAAGGATTCAGTCACGAAGCCTTCCATCAGCAACAGGCTGTTATTGTCCCTTCTGCCATGGCAGTGAGTGAGCCGATCAGCCAAGAGAAGCAAGTCGGCCACGTTGACTGTGAGTAGGGGGAAAATAAAAAGAAACGGAGGGTAAGGGCGGTGAACTCGACCACGGTCGGGGGAAAGGAGCCGGACAGAAGTCGGGCCCAGAGGCGCTGAGACTGGGGCAGCGTAGGGCAAGAAAGCCGCGGTACAAGCGGGAACGCAGCCGGTGAGAGAGACCGGGCTACAAGCGGGAACGCAGCCGGTGAGAGAGACCGGGCTACAAGTGGGCTGGGAGACGCAACAGCGTCGTGAGACAGCTAGACTGCGACTGGCGAAAAAGGCCGGGCAGCTACCGAGGCCACGAGGTGTTGTGACCGGGATCGTAAGGCGCGGGAAGATATAAAAATAAATAAAACCGCGGAGAACTCAGCCGCAGCCGGGGGAGGAAAGGACCGGACTGCGAGAGGGCTGGGAGGCGCGATTGGAAGCCGCTGAGGGAGAGACAGAGCCCGAGTGAAGGGGGAACGGGACCGAGCGAGGGAGACCGAACGAGATTCCGCCCAGCGGCTGGAACTGTTCGCCGCCAATGGGTTGTCCCCAGCGCCGGTTGCCGGCTGAGAAAAGGGAACAAGGAACACACTGAAGCCGGCGCGCAGGCTGCGAAATCCGAAAGCCAGCGGTCGTCGGCCGAAGGAAAGCTTACCCCTTCCGCCAGGGGAAGAAACGCGGGAAGCCGCCAGTAGGCGGGGAAGACAGACAGAATCGGGAAACCGCCATTTTGAAAGTGGGCGGGGAAGAAGACAAGCGCGGGAAACCGCCATTTTTGAAGAAAAAAAAAAGTAACGAACAAATTCGTTGTGGTTTCTCAAAAAGATAGTGAAGATGCCTAAGCATGGTAACATCAACAACTTCGATTCTGAGGTGGAAGATTGGGCCACGTACGTAAAACGCATCGAGATATATTGTGAGGCCAATAAAATAGCAGGTGATGATAAAGCTCTCACCTTAATAAACGCAATGGGGGCAAAGACATACGGGCTATTGAAGCATCTTCTATCACCAGCTAAACCAGCGGATCAGACTTTCGCTTATATTGTTGCTGTCCTGAAGGATCATTTGAACCCCACACCGCTGATGTTGGCGGAACGATTCAAATTTTATGCGAGAACGCAACGGAAAGAGGAAAGCAACGCGGAATACTTGGTCGAACTGCGTAGACTAGCGAAATACTGCCAGTTTGGGGAAAATCTGACCGAGGCATTGAGAGACAAGTTCGTGTGCGGGTTGTCGAAGGAAGGAACACAAAAGCGACTGCTCGAAGAGAATGATCTTACACTTGACAAGGCTGTCCTTATTGCAGCATCACACGAAGCAGCCGCGAGAGGCACTGCGGAAATGCAGCGGTACTCAGCGTGGATCAAATGACTTTGGGTACAACAAAATGTTATCGTTGTGGGAAGACAACACGACCAGAACCAATGCTGGTTTAAAAACCAGGAATGTAGAAAATGTGGCAAGCTTGGTCACATAGCTAAAGTATGCCAGTCAGGAAAGAAGACCAACAACAGAAAAAAGTCACCGCAGCAAAAGTACAGCAAGGTACACAAGGTGGCTGAGAAGAGTTCAGATGAACAGAATTCGGATTCAGACCCGAACGGCCAGGAACTGGGAAGTCTGAGAATTCACAATGGGTGTAAGGAAGCGGACCTACAAACTATCTGGGTCACACTAAAAGTAGCCGGAGTCCAAGTGAAAATGGAATTGGACACAGGATCAGCCCTATCAGTCATAAATCGAAGGGATTACAACCGGCTATTCTCACATATACCCTTGAGAGATACCAAGATCGTATTGCAGACATACACGGGGCATAAAGTATACCCCATGGGAAAGATACAAGTCAAGGTGAGAGACAGGGGCAAGGAACACCAAGGAATGGACTTATATGTACTACCTGAGGGAGGTCCACCACTTCTGGGACAGGAGTGGATCAGGGAAATAAACATGGAATGGCACTACCTAAAAGCAATAACGAGTGAGAACTCGGTGAAGACAATCAGCTCAGACTCTGAAACGGATGACGACAAGACCAGCCCAGGTGCGAAAGACAAGTCTACAATGGACTTGCTGACTAAGGTTGGAAAAACGAAGGAGTGCATAAATACTGATGCTTCAAAGGAGAACAAAGTTTCAGAACAGAATTCCACTGAACAACAACAACATAGTTTGGCAGAGAATTCTGAGTCTGTCCAGTTTACAGACATGCACAAGTCTGAGGAACACCGGGCTCGAATTCAACTCCATTTCAAATTACAACAGCAATTAGAACAATTGAGTTGCCGTCTCGAGCAAGAGATAAAAGCAATGAAAACGTTCTTTGAGAGACAGAGTGGGAGAATCTGGAAAGACAACAGGAACAGCTGAGGGAGAAAAGGGAGCAGGAGCACACAAACCGTCTGCGCAAGGAGGCCAAATGAATCAAAGCTGATTCGGTTTCTGAAGGTGCATGCTCTAATCTGGTGGAGCAAGATGTTCAGCAACTGAAGGCGCTTGAAAGCAGATTGCAGGCAGAAAAGGCTGAGTTAGCGCCATGAATTCCGAGCTCCTACTGAAGTTGGGTGCAGCATCACCGGACGATTCATTTGTGGAAACTCGAATGGTGGAGGCTGCGGATGATGGCGAAGTAGAAACAGCAAAGGAGCCCCAGGGCAAGGTTATAAGCAGCCCTGCAGCTACTGGGAAACGGATGAGGTCAGAAGAGTCAACGGTCAGTCAACTCCTTCATATGCTGAGGGACAAGACTCTGAAATGGGAACAATTTGGACATGAGTCTAAATCTTCAAAGGAGAGGGGTTTGGAGCTCCCAAAAGTTATTGGAATAGCCGAGGTTGCAACACAGACTGAGAAGATGGTAGCAGAGCAAACCTTGGATGCCAAAAGTACGCTGATTCACGTCAATGTTGAACAACAGAATGCTGAAACAGCTGCTCCAGTATAGGGATTGAATAATACAATCAATCAATCTCCCAATGAAGTTGAAGTATTGAAATCACGAATGAGGTCATTAGTAAAAGACTTGCAGGAAGCCCAGAAAAAGCTGGATGAAACTGAACGCATGAAGAAGTCTCTTCAGGAAAGATGTCTGGATTTGGAACAAAAGCTGGCTAACGTCGAGCTGGGTATGGAGGAAATAGAAGACCCTCTCGCTGGCCTAGCTCAGGACGACACCGAATATTACCATGACCTGTTGGACGACACCGAATATTACGATGACCTGCTCTGCCCAGCTTGTGATGAAAACTCCCAAAGTGCAGAAAGCATGAAGAATCACCTAAAGTCTAAGGAACATCGGGAGATGGTGGCGCTACTACGGAAAAAGGAGGACGAGAAGGAGGAACGGTGCATGCAGCTGGCAGCTGACAGTGGAGCCCAGAGAGTCTCCAAGAAGCAGAAAAGGAAAAGACGAAGCAGAAGATGATGACCATCTGAACCATTATCACCTCTACCAGGTCACCCACGTGGTCTCTCCGTACGGAGCCAAATCAGTTTGGAAGTAGAAAAACTTCCCAAGGTACTCAAGCTTTTAGAAGTCAACAATGCTGGTTCAGAAGTGACAGAAGTTCAAGCTGTTAAGTCCAGTGAAGGACTATTGGATGAGTCACTCCAGCAACGTGAACCGACTACACCGAGACTGAATCTGTGAACTGTTTTCCGCAGAGACTGAATCTGTGAACTGTTTCCTGCAGAGACTGAATCTGTGAACTGTTTCCGCAGAGACTACATCTGTGAACTGTTTTTACATGAAGTTGGATATATGTTATGTTTAATGGGGAATAAGTATGTTGTAAGCTAAAAAGGGAGGATTGTAGTGTATGTAACCGTTCTACCTTTAAGAGAACTATTGTATGTAACCGTCCACCTTTAAGAGAACTATTTTAGGTGTTGCATTACTTTATCTTGGCTGCTGTATACTGTAATACCGGGAGTGACCACACCAGTATATAAGTGCTGTGTAAGGATTTATTGGGCAGATTCGCCCTGACCTTCAAATAGTAAAGTCCTGTTAAAGTTACTCTTGTAGTCTGTGCATTAATTCACCAGATAACCCACAGACTTTACATTAGCTAATTGACATAAGAAATTAGTTATTTCCACTTCCACCTGTAATGAAAGAAATCTGATAAGAACGTAAGAAATAGGAGCAGGAGTCGGCCATTCGGCCCTTCGAGCCTGCTCCGCCATTCATTGAGATTATGCCTGATCTTCTGCATCAACTCCATTCACCGGCCCTATCGCCATATCCCTTGAAGCCCTTACGAGTCCGAAATCCATCGACATCTGTTTTGATTATACCCAATGACTGAGCCTCCACAGCCCTCTGGGGTAGAGCATTCCAAAGATTCACCACCCTCTGTGGAGATGTTTTTCCCTTCTCAGTCCTGAATGGCCTAGCCTTTATCTTGAGGCTGTGGCCCCTGGTTCTAGGCTCCCTAGTCAAGGGAAACATTCTCCCAGCATCCATCCTATCAAGCCATGTAATAATTTTGTATGCTTCAATGAGATCCCCTCTTATTCTTCTCAATTCAAGAAAATACAGGCCTAATTTACTCAATCTCTTCTCATACGACAGTCCCACCATTCCAGGAATCAATCTCGTGAACATTCGTTGCACTCCCTCTATGGCAAGTATATCTTTCCATAGGTAAGCAGACCAACATTGTACACAGTACTCCAGGTGTGGTCTCACCAAGGCCCTATATAATTGGAATAAGACTTCTTTACTCTTCTACTCAACTCCTCTGGTAATGAAGGCCAGCATAACATTTGATTCCTAATGGCTTGCTGCACCTGCACATTCACTTTCAGTGACTCATGTACACAGACAACCAGGTCCATTTGAGCATCTGTATTCCCCAAACTTTCACCATTTAGGAAATACACTGCTTTTGTGTTTTTGAACCAAAGTACTTCACACTTATCCACAATATATTCCATCTGCCATGTTCTCGCCCACTCACTGAGCCTGTCGAGATCCCGTTGAAGCGTCTTCACATCCTCTTCGCATCTGACACTGCCACCTAGCTTTTTACCATCAGCAGATTTGGAAATGTTGCATTTAGTCCCTTCATCCAAATCATTGAATATAGAATGTGAATAGATGGGGCCCGAGCACCAATCCTTCTGGTACCCCACTCGTCACATCCTGCCATCCTGAAAAAGACCCGTTTATCCCTGCTCTTTGTTTCTCTTTCTTGTTATTTCCTGCAGTCTCCAGCTTCCTTCTTCAGTATCAACTACACAACCGATTTTTTATATTCTGCAACATTCTTAATCATACCCCTTATATTCAAGCCTAGACCGTTGATAAATACCACAAAAAGCAAGGGACCCAGCATTGAGCCATGTGGAACCCTACTGGAAACAGCCTTCCAGTCAAAAATACACCCATCAATCATTACTCTCTGCTTCCTGTCTCAGAGCCACTTTTGAATCAAACTTAACACTTTGCCCTGGAACCCATGGCCTTTTAACTTCGTGACCAATCTGCCACGTGGAATCTTATCAATAGCCTTGCTAAAGTCCATATTCACTACATCACGCGCACGACCCTCATCTACCCCCTTGTTACCGCCTCAAAAAATGCGATGAAATTTGTCAGACTCGACCTTCCCTTAACAAATCCATACTGATTATCCTTGATTAATCCGTGTCTTTCTAAATACTTTCAGAATTATTTCCAATAATTTTTCCATCACCAACGTTAGGCCGACTGGCCTGTAATTACTCGGTCTATACTTCTCACCCTTTTTATACAAGGCTACCACATCAGCAGTCCTCCACTCCTCCGGCACCACACCTGAAGCCAGAGAGGATTGAAAAATTATAGTCAGGGCCTCTGAAATTTGTACTTTTGCTTCGCTTAACGGCCTGGGTTATATTTCATCCGGACCTGGTGATTGATCCACTTTTCAAGATGCTAAATTCTTCAATAATTCCTCTCTCACTATGTTAATTTCATCTAAAATTTCACACTCCTCACCCCTGATAGCAATGTCTGTTTCACCCAACTCCTTTTTGAAACAGACGCAAAGTTTCCATTAGCAACCCTACCGACGTCTCCCACCTCCACACGCAGATTACCCTCATGATCTCTAATAGGCCCCATCCTTTCTTTAGTTATCCTCTTAATCTTAATATATACATAAAACATCTTTGGATTTTCCTTGACTTTACTTCGAAAGAAATTTTCATGCTCTCTCTTTGCTTTCCTAATATCTTTTATAACTGCAACCCTGCATTTTCTGTACTCCTCTAAAGATTCTGGAGTACTTAGTGCTCGGTATCTTACATACGCCTCACGTTTTTACTTTATCCTACACTGTACGTCTCCAGACATCCAGTGGGATCTAGATTTATTAGTCCCATCTTTTTTCTTTAAGGTCACATATTTGGACTGAACCCTCCGATCTCCACCTGGAATGCCTCCCATTGTTCTGACAATGATTTACCTTCAAGGAGCAGTTTCCAGTCCACTGTCTAAATCCACTCTCAGCATAGCAAAATTTGCTTTTCCCCAATTTAGAATCTTTATTCCTTTTCTATCCTTGTGCTTTTTCACATCTTCCTTAAATCTAACATATTTATGATCACTAGCACGAACCTGCTCCCCCACTGACACGCCTACTAATTGCCAAGATTAATTCCCTAAAACGAAGTCAAGAATCGCCCCCTCCATTGTTGGGCTAGCTGCATACTGGCTAAAATATTATCCTGGATGCATTTTAGGAGAGGGAGAGACTGGGAAAGACAGAGAATGTGACTGGGAGAGGGACAGAGAGAATGGGGAGTGAGAGAGAGAGAGAGAGAGAGAGAGACTGGGGAGTGAGCGAGACTGGTGAGAGAGTGTCTGGGGAGAGAGAGACAATAGGGGAGAGAGAGACAATAGGGGAGAGAGCAGGGGAGAGAAAGTCTGGTGGAGAGAAAGAGAGACTGTGGAGAGTGAAATAGACTGAGGACACAGAGAGAGACTGGGGAAAGAGAGAGAGATTGATGGGAGATGGAGACTGTGGTAGAGAGAGAGACTGGGAAGAGAGATAGATGCTGCAGGAGAGAACGAGCAAGACTGGGGAGAAAGAGAGACTGGGAGTGAGAGAGACTATGGAGAGAGAGAGGCTGGGGAATAGAGAGAGAAACTGGTGAAAGAAAGAGACTGGGAGAGAGAGTGAGACTGGGGAGTGATATAAATTAGGGAGAGAGAGACTGTTGAGAGTGAGGGAGAATGGAGAAAGATACTGGGGAGAGAGTGACGGGGCGAGAGAGAGACTGGGGCGAGAGGTAGAGACTTGGGAGAGAGGGACTGGGTAGAGAGAGATACTGGGTGAGCGAGCGAACGAGACTGGAGGAAAGAGAGAGAGACTGGGAGAGAGAGAGACTGGTTGAGAGAGTTAGACTGGGGGAGAGAGAGAGAGGCTGGGGGTGAGGGAGAGACTGGGGTAGAAAGAGAGTGGCTGGAGAGAGAGAAAGAATCTGGGGAGTGAGACTGGGGAAAGAGAGAGAGAGAGAGACTGGTGAGAGAGAGATACTGTGGTAGAGATAGAGACTGGTGAGATAGATACTGGGTGAGAGAGAGAGAGAGCGAGACTGGGGGAGAGAGAGAGAGACTGGTGGAGATAAATATTCTGGAAAAGAGAGAAAGAGACTGGTGCGAGACAGAGATAGGGGAGAGAGAGATTGAGCAGAGAGCGACTGTGGCGAGAGAGAGAATGCGGGAGGGAGAGAGACTGTGGAGAGTGAAAAAGAGAGAGAGACTGGGGAAAGAATGAGAGCCTGGTGAGAGAGGTAAAGGCTGGGGTAGAGATAGAGACTGGGGAGAGAGAGAGATACTGAGGGAGAGAAAGAGCGAGACTTGGAAGAAGAGAGGGAGAGACTGGGGAGAGGGAGAGACGGGGGAGAGGGAGAGGGACTGGGAAGAGCGAGAAAGAGAGAGACTGCGGAAAGAGAGAGTCTGGTGAGAGAGAGAGAGAGACTGGGGTAGAGAGATGTACTGGGGAAAGAGAGACACAGGTGGAGAGAGAGAGGCTGGAGAGACGGAGACTCGGGAAAGAGAGACTGGGGAGAGAGATACTGGGGAGAAAGAGACGGGGAGCGGGAGCCTGGGAGGAGAGACTGGGTACAGTGAAACTGGGAAGAGAGAGACTCGGGAAAGAGAATGCTGGTGAGAGAGAGAATGCTGGGGAGAGAGAGTGGGGAGGGGGTGACTGGGGGATAGATTGGCCAGAGTGTGACAGGGGAAAGAGAGGCTGGGGAGAGAGAGAAAGGGGTGAGAGAAACTAGTGAGTGAGAAACTGGAGAGAGAGAGTCTGGGGAGAGCGAGAGTGACTGGGGAGACAGAGACTCGGGAGACAGAGACTGGGGGAGAGAGAGACTGGGGGCAAAGAAATAATGTGGTTGAGAGATTCTGGGCGAGAGAGTCCAGCAGAGACACACACCTCCCTGACCATCTCCACCCCCCCACACCTCTCAACGCAAACAAACTGCTGAAAGAGAGTCTGTCCAAACTAGAACTCGAATTCAACGAATACAGAGAAACACAGACCAAGAACTGGACGGAGGAACTCAAACAGCTGAAAATGGAAAACGAGTCCACCATCCAAAATCTGAGAAAGACCGTAGAGGAACAAAGAAATAAGATCAAAGAACTCCATACCCAACTAAACAAAATGACGGAGGCCGTAGAAAGGCTCAGCAGGCAACACAAACCTCTTAAGGTCCAAAAAACAACACACACAAGGACACAGAACCCGTCGGATGCCACCCCACACGAGGACACACCGAAAGCCACAAACCCCGCTCCTGCCACACAGCTCACCACAGAAACCCAGCCAACAACCAGCCCTCAGTCGAGTCCTGCCCAGTCTACCGCTACCCAGTCCTCACACACAGGGACGCAGAACCCGTCAGATGCCCCCCCCACACGAGGACACACCGAAAGCCTCAAACCCCGCTCCTGCCACACAACATATCCCAGAAACCCAGCCAACAACCAGCCATCAGTCGAGTCCTGCCCAGACTACTGCTACCCAGTCTGAAAAACCAGCCCCTCAGGCGGTCCTGCTGACCGACTCCAACGGAAAGTTTCTGGACCCCCAGAGGCTGTTCCCAGGTCATCAAGTCCTGAAAAAATGGTGCAGCAACACAGAACATGCAATGAAGATCCTGAACAAAGAATCCCTTGGAAGCCCCAAATGGCTTGTGATCCACACAGGCACAAACGACCTACGCACCCTACGGGAAGGCACTGCTAGGGCGGTGAGCAGGATGGCGGAAAAGGCCAGCAAGGAATTCCCCGAGGCGCGGATCGTGATCTCCACACTACTGCCCAGAAAGGACACCCCAGCCTATATAATCCACAACACCAACAGGGAGATCGACACGAGATGTTCTGTCTTCCCCAACGTCTACCTGGCCCATCATCCAAACATCAACACAAGGGACCTCTATGACGAAATACATCTACTCAAACAGCGGATGTGGGTCTTTGCAAAAAACCTCATAAACACTGCCAAAAGACGCAGCCCTCCCACCCCCTCTACCATTGGGAGCCGTAACCCAAACAGGACCACCAATGTCCCCCACCCCCCTTTACAAAACCAACAACAGAACCGTGCTTTTATTCCTGACCCAAGACCCCCCTCTAGACCACAGACTGTAGACCAAGAACTGAGAAAGATCATGATGATGCTGAACAGCCTGATAGAAAGCCGGAGAAATTATTAATATTGTTATTTATCATTATCATTATTGGTATCTTATCAGTATTATTACTACTATTAGATAGATATATGTGCATGCCTCATGAAATTTATACTAAATCATCATTTAGCATTATAGAAAATAGTGTTTCCACACTCATCCCACAAAATAGGTCCATTTTATTTCGTTTTATTGAACTATATAAATGCGTTCTTTCCACATAAGCTGCTGGAATATCCAGGGCCTCCGCTCCTCAACTTTTGGGATGAAGAGTACAGACCCTGAATTCCTAAAAGCTATAAAAGACATTGATATAATTGTGTTAACAGAAACATGGTGCCAAAAGGACATGCCGACCCACTGTCCCCCAATGTACCATGAAATTATTGTGCCTTCAGTAAAGAACATTAAGACACGCAAGGGCAGAACCTCCGGGGGAATCCTGGTGTGGTATAAAGGAGAACTGAACAAACACATCTCACCGATAAAACAGGGAAAATCACACGTATGGCTAAAATTAGATAAAAATATAGGAATAGCAAAAAACGATGTTTACTTATGTGCGATCTACATACCTCCAATAGAATCGCCATATTTTGAAGAGGAGATATTTGACACTCTCCACATGGAAATCAGCCATTTCCAGGCCCAAGGAAAGGTGCTACTATGTGGGGACCTAAATGCAAGGACAGGATGTGAACCTGACTTCATAGACCCACAGGGCAACAACCATGTGTTTGGCCAGACCCCTCTATATGTCACACCAGCCATCGCAAACCGAAACAACCTCGATTGTGAAATAAATAAAAGCGGTAGGGAGGTAGTGCAACTCTGCCGAGCCTTAGGCCTGTACATAGTTAACGGTAGGTTCAGAGGGGACTCCTTAGGGAGACTCACATATTCCTCAACTCTTGGGTCTAGTGTGGTGGATTATACAATCACTGACCTGGACCCCTGCGATATCAACGCATTCACTGTCAGGCAGCAATCCCCCCTCTCAGACCATAACCAAATAAATGTGTACCTTAAACTTTCTGCCCAAACTACAGACACAAAAAAGGAACCCAGTAAGCTACATAAAATAAACCAGACATACAGATGGGCCCCAGACAGTGGAGATAAATTCATCACAGCACTAAATTCACCTGATCTCACAAGTAAAATTTCAAAATTTAAAGAAAATCTATATGAGATCACCAGAGATGGGGTAAACATGGCCATAGAGGATATAAATATGATCTTTCACGAGGCAGCTGTAAAAGCCGACCTCGTGAAACAGAAGAGGAAGAGTCACAAAAGACAAAATAAAAATAAGAAATGGTTTGACCACGAATGCAAAAATGCCAGAAAAGACCTGAGAAAAATATCAAACCAAAAGCATCGCCAACCAAACAATCCGGACCTACGTACTAGATACAATGAAACCCTCAAAAGATATAAACACACCATTAGGAACAAAACACAAAACTATACCCACAAAATACTAGAAGAAATTGAAAACTCCACCAACCCAAAACAATTCTGGGAAATGTGGAATAACCTGAGTACAACACAATTGCAAGCATTACCAATCCAAGATGGCGACATCTGGAGAACACATTTTGAAAACCTCTACAAAGACATCCCAATAAACGAAACAAACCCAAGTCAACATCAGGTCACAGAAAAACTCCACACATTAGAAGCAACAATCAAAGACAACCAAAACCTTCTAGACTCCCCAATCACATGGAAAGAAATGGCCACAAAAACAAAATCTCTCCACCTAAAGAAAGCCTGTGGCCCAGACAACATCAAAAATGAAATGCTCAAGTTCAGCAATATGGAGATGCAGGGTGCGGTACTCAAATTTTTCAACATCATATTACGTTCAGGCTGTTTTCCCGATATCTGGTGCCAAGGACTAATCTCCCCCATATATAAAAGCGGAAACAAATCAGACCCAAATAACTACTGCGGCATCTGTGTCAACAGTTGTCTAGGGAAGTTATTCTGCAGTATTCTAAATAGTAGATTACTTGATTTTCTTAACAAACATAATATCCTCAGAAAAAACCAAATAGGCTTTCTTCCAAAACACCGCACCGCCGACCATATCTATACCCTTCACACCCTCATTGAAAAACATATACACCAAACAAAAAATGGGAAAATATTCGCCTGTTTCATCGACTTCAAGAAAGCCTTTGACTCTATATGGCACGAAGGGCTCTATTATAAACTTCTTCAATGTGGAATAGGGGGCAAAGTCTATGACCTTATTAAATCAATGTATCTGAAAAACAAATGCGGGGTCAAAATTGGGGACAAACGCACCGATTTCTTCACCCAGAGAAGAGGCGTCCGGCAGGGCTGCAATTTGAGCCGGACCCTGTTCAACATATACATAAATGAATTAGCAGACATGCTGGAGCAAAGCGAGTCACCAGGTCTCCGTCTCCTGGATGGAGAAGTGAAATCCCTGTTCTATGCGGACGACCTGGTTCTGCTGTCTCCCACAGAACAGGGATTACAGCAACAACTAGACCTACTCGACAAATACTGCCAAAATTGGGCTCTAACAGTAAATCTAAAGAAAACCAACATCATGATTTTTCAAAAAAGGCCCAGATGTCAGGAAAACAAATACCAGTTTACCCTCAGTGATATCACTATAGGACACACTATGAGCTACACCTACCTTGGTCTAACTATTACAGCATCAGGGAGCTTCAGCATAGCAGTGAATGCACTAAAAGAAAAAGCCCGAAGAGCCCTATATGCAATAAAAAGAAAATTCTACAACATCCAAATCCCAATCAAAATCTGGCTCAAAATATTTGACAGCATAATCCTGCCCATTGCACTGTACGGTAGTGAAGTATGGGGCCCGCTAAATCACCAAAGCTACACTAAATGGGAAAAACATACAATAGAAGCCCTACATGCAGAATTCTGCCGAAGCATCCTTCGCACCCAAAGAAAAACGCCAACAAATGCATGCAGAGCCGAACTAGGCAGATACCCACTGATAATAAACATCCAAAAACGAGCACTAAACTTCCTAAATCACCTCAAATCTAGCTCCCCAGACACCCTTCATTTCAAAGCCTTTCAGACCCAAGAGCTAAACCCAGAAAAGAGTCCCCTGAGTCAGCTGCTACGGAAACTAAGTACTCAGCCGGACCCTGACCAGCCCCAGACCAACACAGCCGTCCAAACACCAATCCGAGTGAACCAAATCATTAAAAAATGCAAAGAAACCTACCTGGAACATTGGAACAAAATAACCGAAAGCCAAAGCAGATTAGAATGTTACCGGGCCCTAAAAAGAGAATATAAACTGGCAGACTACCTCACGACCATCAGAGACACAAAACAGAGACAGACCCTCACCAGGTACAGACTAAGCGACCACCAACTGGAAATTGAAAAAGGCAGATACAAGAAATCCTGGCAGCCTAGAGAGAATAGAATATGCGATCAATGTCTGGCTGGCGAGGTTGAAACAGAAATGCATTTCCTCCTAAAATGCGAAAAATTCAACACATCAAGAAACATATTATTCAACAAGCTAAGCCAAACAACCCCAGATTTCAAGGAATTGGATGATCTGTCAAAATTGAGATTAGTCCTAGGAGAAGGAGACAGACCATACCTTGGGGCCAAATATGTAACAACATGTCACAACCTGAGGACTGTTTAAAATTAAGACTGTTTAAAATTAATATTGAACGTACCAAATGAAGTACAAAGACTGTTTAAAATTAATATTGTTTAAAAGTAATATTGTATGTACCCAACAAATGTCAAATCGATTGACACCTACAGAATGTTGGAAAACTGTACCTTTTTGCTATGTAAGCTTTGGCAATATGGTTCTCTGTAAACTTTCATGCCAATAAAGCATTTGAATTGGAATTGGAATTGGAATTGGAGAGAGACTGGGGGAGAGAGCAGAGTGCGGGGGGGGGGAGTGAAAAACTGCAGGAGGCAGAGAGAGAGTGGTGGAGGGAGAGAGACTGGGGAGATAGATTCTGACAAGAGAGAGAGACTGGGTAGAGAGAGACGGTGAGAGAGAATCTGGGAAAAGAGAGAGACTGGCGAGAGAGAAAATGGCTGAGGGAGACTGGGGATAGAGAGACTGCTGGGGAGATAGAGAGAGAATGCTGGGGAGAGAGAAACTGGGGAGAGAGAGGCTGGCCAGAGATAGCCTGGGGAGAGAGAGGTGGAGGAGAGAGATACTGTGAGAGAGAGATTGGGGTGAGAGAGAGTCTGGGCGAGTTTGAGGGACTGGAGAGAGACAGATTGGTGGTAGAGGGTGAGTCTGGGGGAATCAGGGATAGACTGGTGGAGTGGGAGAGACAGAGTAGATGAGGGATTGGGGAGAGTGAGACTGGGGAGAAAGCAGAACTGGGGAGAGAAAGCCTGGGGAGGGAGAGAGAATGGGGAGAGAGAGAGATTGGGGAGAGAGTTATTTGGTAGAGAGACAGACAGGGGAGACAGAGTAACTGAGGGAGGGAGAGACTGGGGAGAGAGAGAGAGAGAGAGAGTCTGGAGAGATCGAGACCGGGGGGAGAGAGACAGCGGAGAGAGAGAGAGAGACTGTGGAGAGAGAGAGATAGACTGTGGAGAGAGAGAGAGACTGTGGAGAGAGAGAGAGAGAGACTGTGGAGAGAGAGCGAGAGAGAGAGAGACTGTGGAGAGAGAGAGAGAGAGAGAGAGAGAGACTGTGGAGAGAGAGAGAGAGACTGTGGAGAGAGAGAGAGAGAGAGAGACTGTGGAGAGGGAGAGACTGTGGAGAGAGAGAGAGAGAGACTGTGGAGAGAGAGAGAGAGACTGTGGAGAGAGAGAGAGACTGTGGAGAGAGAGAGAGAGAGAGACTGTGGAGAGAGAGAGAGAGAGAGAGAGAGACTGTGGAGAGAGAGAGAGTGTGGAGAGAGAGAGAGAGTCTGTGGAGAGGGAGAGAGAGAGACTGTGGAGAGAGAGAGAGAGAGAGACTGTGGAGAGAGAGAGAGAGACTGTGGAGAGAGAGAGAGACTGTGGAGAGAGAGAGAGAGAGAGAGAGAGAGAGACTGAGACTGTGGAGAGAGAGAGAGACCTTGGGGCTAAATATGTAACAACATGTCACAACCTGAGGACTGTTTAAAAGTAAGACTGTTTAAAATTAATATTGAACGTACCAAATGAAGTTGAAAGACTGTTTAAAATTAATATTGTTTAAAAGTAATATTGTATATACCCAACAAATGTCAAATCGATTGACACCTACAGAATGTTGGAAAACTGTACCTTTTTGCTATGTAAGCTTTGGCAATATGGTTCTCTGTAAACTTTCATGCCAATAAAGCATTTGAACTGAACTGAACTGAACTGAGAGACTGTGGAGAGAGAGAGGCTGTGGAGAGAGACTAGAGAGAGAGAGAGAGAGACTGTGGAGAGACTGTGCAGAGAGAGACTGTGGAGAGAGAGAGAGAGACTGTGGAGAGAGAGGGAGAGACTGTGGAGAGAGAGAGAGAGAGACTGTGGAGAGAGAGAGAGAGACTGTGGAGAGAGAGAGAGAGACTGTGGAGAGAGAGACTTCTTCTTCAGTGTGGAATAGGGGGCAAAGTCTATGACCTTATTAAATCAATGTATCTGAAAAACAAATGCGGGGTCAAAATTGGAGACAAACGCACCGATTTCTTCACCCAGAGAAGAGGCGTCTGGCAGGGCTGCAATTTGAGCCCGACCCTGTTCAACATATACATAAATGAATTAGCAGACATGCTGGAGCAAAGCGAGCCACCAGGTCTCCGTCTCCTGGATGGAGAAGTGAAGTCCCTGTTCTATGCAGACGACCTGGTTCTGCTGTCTCCCACAGAACAGGGATTACAGCAACAACTAGACCTACTCGACAAATACTGCCAAAATTGGGCTCTAACAGTAAATCTAAAGAAAACCAACATCATGATTTTTCAGAAAAGACCCAGATGTCAGGAAAACAAATACCAGTTTACCCTCAGTGATACCACTATAGGACACACTATGAGCTACACCTACCTTGGTCTAACTATTACAGCATCAGGGAGCTTCAGCATAGCATTGAATGCACTAAAAGAAAAAGCCCGAAGAGCCCTATATGCAATAAAAAGAAAATTCTACAACATCCAAATCCCAATCAAAATCTGGCTCAAAATTTTTGACAGCATAATCCTGCCCATTGCACTGTACGGTAGTGAAATATGGGGCCCGCTAAATCACCAAAGCTACACTAAATGGGAAAAACACACAATAGAAGCCCTACATGCAGAATTCTGCCGAAGCATCCTTCGCACCCAAAGAAAAACGCCAACAAATGCATGCAGAGCCGAACTAGGCAGATACCCACTGATAATAAACATCCAAAAACGAGCACTAAACTTCCTAAATCACCTCAAATCTAGCTCCCCAGACACCCTTCATTTCAAAGCCTTTCAGACCCAAGAGCTAAACCCAGAAAAGAGTCCCCTGAGTCAGCTGCTACTGAAACTAAGTACTCAGCCGGACCCTGACCAGCCCCAGACCAACACAGCCGTCCAAACACCAATCCGAGTGAACCAAATCATTAAAAAATGCAAAGAAACCTACCTGGAACATTGGAACAAAATAACCGAAAGCCAAAGCAGATTAGAATGTTACCGGGCCCTAAAAAGAGAATATAAACTGGCAGACTACCTCACGACCATCAGAGACACAAAACAGAGACAGACCCTCACCAGGTACAGACTAAGCGACCACCAACTGGAAATTGAAAAAGGCAGATACAAGAAATCCTGGCAGCCTAGAGAGAATAGAATATGCGATCAATGTCTGGCTGGCGAGGTTGAAACAGAAATGCATTTCCTCCTAAAATGCGAAAAATTCAACACATCAAGAAACATATTATTCAACAAGCTAAGCCAAACAACCCCAGATTTCAAGGAATTGGATGATCTGTCAAAATTGAGATTAGTCCTAGGAGAAGGAGACAGACCATACCTTGGGGCTAAATATGTAACAACATGTCACAACCTGAGGACTGTTTAAAAGTAAGACTGTTTAAAATTAATATTGAACGTACCAAATAAAGTAGAAAGACTGTTTAAAATTAATATTGTTTAAAAGTGATATTGTTTATACCCAACAAATGTCAAATCGATTGACACCTACAGAATGTTGGAAAACTGTACCTTTTTGCAATGTAAGCTTTGGCAATATGGTTCTCTGTAAACTTTCATGCCAATAAAGCATTTGAACTGAACTGAACTGAACTGACTGTGGAGAGAGAGACTGTGGAGAGAGAGAGACTGCAGAGAGAGAGAGAGAGAGAGAGAGAGAGACTGTGGAGAGAGAGAGAGAGACTGTGGAGAGAGAGACTGTGGAGAGAGAGAGACTGTGGAGAGAGAGAGACTGCAGAGAGAGAGAGAGAGAGAGAGAGAGAGACTGTGGAGAGAGAGAGAGAGACTGTGGAGAGAGAGAGAGAGACTGTGGAGAGAGAGAGAGAGAGACTTTGGAGAGAGAGAGACTGTGGAGAGAGAGAGAGAGAGAGAGAGACTGTGGAGAGAGAGAGAGAGAGACTGTGGAGAGAGAGAGAGAGAGAGAGACTGTGGAGAGAGAGAGAGAGAGAGAGAGACTGTGGAGAGAGAGAGAGAGAGAGAGAGAGAAAGCTACACTAAATGGGAAAAACACACAATAGAAGCCCTACATGCAGAATTCTGCCGAAGCATCCTTCGCACCCAAAGAAAAACGCCAACAAATGCATGCAGAGCCGAACTAGGCAGATACCCACTGATAATAAACATCCAAAAACGAGCACTAAACTTCCTAAATCACCTCAAATCTAGCTCCTCAGACACCCTTCATTTCAAAGCCTTTCAGACCCAAGAGCTAAACCCAGAAAAGAGTCCCCTGAGTCAGCTGCTACTGAAACTAAGTACTCAGCCGGACCCTGACCAGCCCCAGACCAACACAGCCGTCCAAACCCCAATCCGAGTGAACCAAATCATTAAACAATGCAAAGAAACCTACCTGGAACATTGGAACAAAATAACCGAAAGGCAAAGCAGATTAGAATGTTACCAGGCCCTAAAAAGAGATTATAAACTGGCAGACTACTTCACGACCATCAGAGACACAGAACAGACTAAGCGACCACCAACTGGAAATTGAAAAAGGCAGATACAAGAAATCCTGGCAGCCTAGAGAGAATAGAATATGCAATCAATGTCTGGCCGGCGAGGTTGAAACAGAAATGCATTTCCTCCTAAAATGCGAAAAATTCAACACATCAAGAAACATATTATTCAACAAGCTAAGCCAAACAACCCCAGATTTCAAGGAATTGGATGACCTGTCAAAATTGAGATTAGTCCTGGGAGAAGGAGACAGACCATACCTTGGGGCCAAATATGTAACAACATGTCACAACCTGAGGACTGTTTAAAAGTAAGACTGTTTAAAATTAATATTGTTAAAAGTAATATTGTATGTACCCAACAAATGTCAAATCGATTGACACCTACAGAATGTTGGAAAACTGTACCTTTTTGCTATGTAAGCTTTGGCAATATGGTTCTCTGTAAACTTTCATGCCAATAAAGCATTTGAATTGGAATTGGAATTGGAGAGAGACTGTGGAGAGAGAGAGACTGTGGAGAGAGAGAGAGAGAGACTGTGGAGAGAGAGAGACTGTGGAGAGAGAGAGAGAGAGACTGTGGAGAGGGAGAGAGACTGTGGAGAGAGAGAGAGAGAGAGACTGTGGAGAGAGAGAGAGAGAGACTGTGGAGAGGGAGAGAGACTGTGGAGAGAGAGAGAGAGAGAGACTGTGGAGAGAGAGAGAGAGAGAGACTGAGACTGTGGAGAGAGAGAGAGACTGTGGAGAGAGAGAGAGGCTGTGGAGAGAGAGAGAGGCTGTGGAGAGAGACTACAGAGAGAGAGAGAGAGACTGTGGAGAGACTGTGCAGAGAGAGACTGTGGAGAGAGAGAGAGAGACTGTGGAGAGAGAGAGAGAGACTGTGGAGAGAGAGAGAGAGAGACTGTGGAGAGAGAGAGAGAGACTGTGGAGAGAGAGAGAGAGACTGTGGAGAGAGAGAGACTGTGGAGAGAGAGAGACTGTGGAGAGAGAGAGACTGTCGAGAGAGAGAGACTGTAGAGAGAGAGAGACTGTAGAGAGAGAGAGACTGTAGAGAGAGAGAGACTGTAGAGAGAGAGAGTCCTGGGAGAAGGAGACAGACCATACCTTTGGGCCAAATATGTAACAACATGTCACAACCTGAGGACTGTTTAAAAGTAAGACTGTTTAAAATTAATATTGTTAAAAGTAATATTGTATGTACCCAACAAATGTCAAATCGATTGACACCTACAGAATGTTGGAAAACTGTACCTTTTTGCTATGTAAGCTTTGGCAATATGGTTCTCTGTAAACTTTCATGCCAATAAAGCATTTGAATTGGAATTGGAATTGGAGAGAGAGACTGTGGAGAGAGAGAGAGAGACTGTGGAGAGAGAGAGAGAGAGAGACTGTGGAGAGAGATAGAGACTGTGGAGAGAGAGAGAGAGAGAGAGACTGTGGAGAGAGAGAGAGACTGTGGAGAGAGAGAGACTGTGGAGAGAGAGAGAGAGAGAGAGAGGTAAAAAGAGAATATAAACTGGCAGACTATCTGTCGACCATCAGAGACACAAAACAGAGACAGACCCTCACCAGGTACAGACTAAGCGACCACCAACTGGCTATTGAAAAAGGAAGATACAAGAAATCCTGGCAGCCGAGAGAGAATAGAATATGTGATCAATGTCTGGCCGGCGAGGTTGAGACAGAGATGCATTTCCTCCTAAAATGCGAAAAATTCAACACATCAAGAAACATGTTATTTGACAAGCTCAGCCAAACAACCCCAGATTTCAAGGAATTGGATGACCTGTCAAAATTAAGATTAGTCCTGGGTGAAGGAGACAGACCATACCTTGGTGCCAAATATGTAACAACATGTCACAACCTGAGGACTGTTTAAAATTAATACTGAATGTACCCACTGATGTACAAAGACTGTTTAAATTAATATTGTTTAAAGTAATATTGTATGTACCCAACGAAGGTCAGAATTGTTTGACACCTACAGAATGTTGGAAAACTGTACTTTTTGTTATGTAAGCTTTGGCAATATGGTTCCCTGTAAACTTTCATGCCAATAAAGCATTTGAATTGAATTGAATTGAATTGACTGTGGAGAGAGAGAGAGACTGTGGAGAGAGAGAGAGAGAGACTGTGGAGAGAGAGAGAGAGAGATAGAGAGAGAGACTGAGGAGAGAGAGAGAGACTGTGGAGAGAGAACCAGACTTCACCAATAATCAGGGAAACAATTACGTATTCGGGAATAACCACTTTGACATCCCTTCCCTTCCATACAGGCATAACTGCGACAAGCAGTCAAATACCAACGGAAAACAGCTACTAAAGCTCTGTCGAAACCTGGGTCTGTACATTGTCAATGATAGGTTCATAGGAGACCTCCTAGGAAGATCGACCTATTGCTCACCTCTTGGCTGCAGCACAGTAGACTATATGATTACAGATTTAGACCCATCCTCTTTCAGAGCATTCACAGTCAAACCACAAACAACACTGTCAGATCACAGTCAAATTACTATGTATCTCAAAAAGACAGAAACAAACAACATAGAAACACAACCCAGTAAACTGTACAACACCAAAAAATCGTACAGATGGGCCAAAAACGACACGGAAAAATACCAGAAAACAATTAGCAATGCATCAACTCAAGCTCTCTTAGACACCTTTCTGGATAACATATACACTCACAATAAAGAAGGCGTAAACCGGGCAGTTATTAACCTAAACAATATTTTTGATAATTTGGCATCAAGTGCAAACTTGAAAGCTCGCAAGAACAAACCCAAAACCAAAAACTATGAAAAATGGTTTGACCCAGATTGCCATAACATGAGGAAAAAACTTAGAAAAATATCAAACCAAAAACACAGACATCCAGAAAACGAGGAATTACGCCTTACTTATTGTCAGACACTAACACAATACAGAAACACACTCAGAACCAAAAAAGAGCAATATATTAAGAACACACTCAGCTCCATGGAGGAATCCATTGATTCCAATTGTTTCTGGGACAACTTGAATACACTACACAAAAAACAACACGACGATTTGGCCATTCAAAATTGGGACACATGGGTAAACCACTTTGAAAAATTATACCAGAAAAACACACTAGGACCAGAACAACACCAAATATGCAAAAAACTGGAAAAGCTAGAAATGGCCATAAAAGATAACCAAAACCCGCTAGACGCCATAATAACAGAAAAAGAACTTCTTGAAAAACTCAAGGACCTGCGAACAGGAAAAGCTTCCGGGACAGACGGCATACGAAACGAGATGATTAAACACACAGACGACAAAATGAAACTGGCTATCCTAAAACTCTTCAACTTGGTTCTGAGTGTCGGTTATTTCCCTGACATCTGGAACAAAGGACTCATAACGCCCATATACAAAAGTGGGGACAAAATCGACCCAAACAACTGTCGAGGCATCTGTGTAAACAGTAACCTGGGGAAGGTATTCTGTAGCATCATAAACAAAAGATTTATAAACTTCCTTGAGGAGCACAGTGTCTTGAGTAAAAGCCAAATTGGATTCCTGCCAAACTATAGAACATCCGATCATATCTTCACCCTACAGACCCTAATTGACAAACACGTTCACCCTAACAAAAGCAAAATCTACGCATGCTTTGTAGATTTCCAGAAGGCTTTCGACTCCATCTGGCATGACGGTTTATTCCTGAAACTTATCGAAAGCGGGGTAGGAGGGAAAACATATGATGTAATTAAATCAATGTATACAAACAACAAATGTGCTGTTAAAATTGGAGACAAACAAACAAAATACTTCCCACAGGGGCGGGGGGTGATGCAGGGCTCGCCATTCTCACCGACACTCTTTAATATTTACATAAATGGATTGGCAAAACTACTAGAACAATCTACAGCACCCGGCCTCACCCTATATGAATCCAAGGTTAAATTCCTCCTCTATGCAGACGACTTGGTTCTGCTGTCACCAACTAAGGAGGGTCTACAGCAGAACCTCGACCTGCTGGAGTCGTACTGCCAGACTTGGGCCCTGACAATAAATCCCCAAAAAAACAAAGTCCTTGTGTTCCAGCAAAGATCCAAACATCAGGGACCCAAAATAAATTTCACAGTAGGAACAACCAAAATTGAACAAACCACTAACTACACATACTTGGGCTTAAAAATCAGTTCTACAGGAAACTTCAAACTGGCTGTGAATGAACTGAAAGAGAAAGCAAGAAGGGCTTTCTATGCCATCAAAAAATCAATCCAAATAGAAATCCCAATTAGCATTTGGCTCAAAATTTTCAAATCAGTAATTGAACCAATTGCACTCTATGGCAGTGAGGTATGGGGACCGCTAACACAACAAGAATTTGCAAAATGGGACAAAAACCCAATTGAGATCCTACATGCAGAATTATGTAAAAGTATCCTCCGGACTCAAAGGAAAACAGTAAACAATGCATGCAGGGCGGAACTAGGCCAATATCCATTAATAATCACTATCCAAAAAAGAGCCACCAAATTTTGGAATCACCTACAAATGAGCAACCCCCAATGCTATCAATACGACGCCCTGAAATGCCAAGAGTTGACCATAAAGAAGAATACTCTCAGTCAACTAGTCCTGGGACTCAGTGAAGTAACTACTAACAATACTAACAATAACCAGCCCCAGGACAGTGACAGGGTAACACAAAGAATTCGACCCAACACAATCGTCGCTAAGGAAAAGGAAAAATATCTGACATATTGGGCAGAAACAACAAAAACCCAAAGCAAACTCAATTGCTACTTGGCCCTAAACAGACAATACAACATAGCTGACTACCTGACCATGGTAAAGGATAACAAACTGAGAAGAACCTTGACAAGGTACAGACTTAGCGAACATAGCCTAGCGATCGAAAAAGGCAGACACAGGCAGAACAGGCTGCCAAGAGAAGACAGGATATGCGCTCACTGCAGTCAGGGAGTAGTAGAGACAGAGATGCACTTCCTCACAGCCTGTGGAAAATATCAGGGCATCAGGGAGAATTTCTACCAAAAATTCTCACAAATATGCCCTGAATTCAGAAATCTGAATGACAACCAAAAACTCCCATTCCTACTGAGGGAGGAGAGAAGCTGTGTAGCACTGGCGGCACACTATGTTACAGCTTGCCATGAACAGAGGGACAACCAGTAAACTAAGAAAACAGTATATATAAACAAGGCAAATGTATATTTATACACTCAGGGTTATACCTGTTTATACACTATGAATAGAACTGCGTTCATGTGTTCAACCATAAATGTATTTTGATGCTTTGGCAACATAAGATGTACCTTATCATGCCAATAAAGCGATTTGAATTTGAGAGAGACTGTGGAGAGAACGAGAGAGAGACTGTGGAGAGAGAGAGAGAGACTGTGGAGAGAGACTGTGGAGAGAGACTGTGGAGAGAGAGAGAGAGGCTGTGGAGAGAGAGAGAGAGACTGTGGAGAGAGAGAGAGAGAGAGAGAGACTGTGGAGAGAGAGAGAGAGACTGTGGAGAGAGAGAGAGAGAGAGAGAGACTGTAGAGAGAGAGAGAGACTGTGGAGAGAGAGAGAGAGAGAAACTGTGGAGAGAGAGAGAGAGAGAGAGAGACTGTGGAGAGAGAGAGAGAGAGACTGTGGAGAGAGAGAGAGAGAGAGACTGTGGAGAGAGGGAGAGAGAGAGAGAGAGAGAGACTGTGGAGAGAGAGAGAGAGAGAGAGAGACTGTGGAGAGAGAGAGAGAGAGAGAGAGACTGTGGAGAGAGAGAGAGAGACTGTGGAGAGAGAGAGAGAGAGAGACTGTGGAGAGAGCGAGAGAGAGAGAGAGAGAGACTGTGGAGAGAGAGAGAGACTGTGGAGAGAGAGAGAGAGAGACTGTGGAGAGAGAGAGAGAGAGAGAGAGAGACTGTGGAGAGAGAGAGAGAGAGAAAGAGAATGTGGAGAGAGAGAGAGAGAGAGAGAGACTGTGGAGAGAGAGAGAGAGAGACTGTGGAGAGAGAGAGAGAGAGAGAGACTGTGGAGAGAGAGAGAGAGAGAGAGAGAGACTGTGGAGAGAGAGAGAGACTGTGGAGAGAGAGAGAGAGACTGTGGAGAGAGAGAGAGAGAGAGACTGTGGAGAGAGAGAGACTGTGGAGAGAGAGAGAGAGAGAGAAACTGTGGAGAGAGAGAGAGAGAGAGAGAGACTGTGGAGAGAGAGAGAGAGAGAGAGAGACTGTGGAGAGAGAGAGAGAGAGAGACTGTGGAGAGAGAGAGAGAGAGAGACTGTGGAGAGAGAGAGAGAGAGAGAGAGAGACTGCGGAGAGAGAGAGAGAGAGAGACGAGTGAACCAAATCATTAAAAAATGCAAAGAAACCTACCTGGAACATTGGAACAAAATAACCGAAAGCCAAAGCAGATTAGAATGTTACCGGGCCCTAAAAAGAGAATATAAACTGGCAGACTACCTCACGACCATCAGAGACACAAAACAGAGACAGACCCTCACCAGGTACAGACTAAGCGACCACCAACTGGAAATTGAAAAAGGCAGATACAAGAAATCCTGGCAGCCTAGAGAGAATAGAATATGCGATCAATGTCTGGCTGGCGAGGTTGAAACAGAAATGCATTTCCTCCTAAAATGCGAAAAATTCAACACATCAAGAAACATATTATTCAACAAGCTAAGCCAAACAACCCCAGATTTCAAGGAATTGGATGATCTGTCAAAATTGAGATTAGTCCTAGGAGAAGGAGACAGACCATACCTTGGGGCTAAATATGTAACAACATGTCACAACCTGAGGACTGTTTAAAAGTAAGACTGTTTAAAATTAATATTGAACATACCAAATGAAGTAGAAAGACTGTTTAAAATTAATATTGTTTAAAAGTAATATTGTATATACCCAACAAATGTCAAATCGATTGACACCTACAGAATGTTGGAAAACTGTACCTTTTTGCTATGTAAGCTTTGGCAATATGGTTCTCTGTAAACTTTCATGCCAATAAAGCATTTGAACTGAACTGAACTGAAATGAGAGAGAGAGAGAGACTGTGGAGAGAGAGAGAGAGAGAGAGAGAGAGACTGTGGAGAGAGAGAGAGAGAGAGAGAGAGAGAGAGAGACTGTGGAGAGAGAGAGAGAGAGACTGTGGAGAGAGAGAGACAGAGAGAGAGACTGTGGAGAGAGAGAGAGAGACTGTGGAGAGAGAGAGAGAGAGAGAGAGAGAGAGACTGTGGAGAGAGAGAGAGAGAGAGAGAGACTGTGGAGAGAGAGAGAGAGAGAGAGAGAGACTGTGGAGAGAGAGAGAGAGAGAGACTGTGGAGAGAGAGAGAGAGAGAGAGAGAGACTGTGGAGAGAGAGAGAGAGAGACTGGAGAGAGAGAGACTGTGGAGAGAGAGAGACTCGGGCAGAGAGAGAGAGCGCATGGGGAGAGAGAGAGTGAAGGGGGCCGTTTCACATTCTCACCACATTCTATTCCTAAATTCACACATAGAAACATATAAGATAGGAGCAGCAGTAGGCCAGTCGACCCTTCAAGCTGTTGCTCCGTTCACTGAGATCATGGCTGATCATCCAAATTCATTACCCTGTCCCTGCTTTCTCCCCATATCCCACGATCACTTTAGTCTTACGAACTATATCTAACTCCTTCTTGAATGTATTCACTGATTAGGCCTCAACTGCCATCTGTGGTAGAGAATTCCATAGGTTCACCACTCTCTGGGTGAAGTAATTCCTCCTCATCAGTCCTAAATGGCTTACTCCTTATCCTTAGACTATAACCCCTGGTTCTGGTCTCAGCCGCCATCGGGAACATCCGTCCTGCATCTAGTCTGTCTAGTCCTGTTAGAATTTAATAAATTTCAATGAGATCCCCTCTCATTCCTCTGAGCTCCAGCGAGTATAATCCTAATCGACTCATTCTCTCTTCCTACGTCACACTTGCTCCAGGAAACCATCCCGTATACACTCTAGGAATTCCTTCTCCACAGTATTGTTACTAATTTGGTTAGCCCAATCTATATGTAGATTAAAGTCACCCATGATAACTGCTGTGCGCTTATTGCACGCATCTCTAATTTCCCGTTTAATGCCATCCCCAACCTCAGCATTACTGTTTGGAGGTCTGTATACAACTCCCAGTAACGTTTCTGTCTACTGCTGGGGCCTACCTGCACCTCGGGCTCTCCTTTTATCAATGCACTGCTCCTCCCAGGTCCACACTGCCGCTGCTGCGGGGCCTACCTGCACATGGGGTTCGCAGGTTATCGCCGCAGCCGCTCCTCCCAGTTCTGCACTGCCGCTGCTGTGGGGCCTACCTGCACATGGGGTTCGCAGGTTATCCCGCCGCCGCTCCTCCCAGGTCCGCACTGCCGATGCTGCTGCGGGGCCTACCTGCACATGGGGTTCGCAGGTTATCCCGCAGCCGCTCCTCCCAGGTCCGCACTGCCGCTGCTGCTGCACCTACCTGCACATGGGGTTCGCAGGTTATCACGCCACTGCCGCTCCTCCCAGGTCCGCACTGCCGCTGCTGCTGCTGTGGGACCTACCTGCGCCTCGGGCTCGCATTTTATCAGACTGTGTTACATTGATGGAGGTGGAGTATATCAGAGTGTTACATTGAGGGGGGCCATAGTATTTCAAGGTGGTGCCAGGTTTCTCAGTATTGCAGTGAGGGCTGTGTGGTATATAAGAGGATTACAGTGAGTGGTGTGGTGTATATAACAGTGTTACAGTGAGAGTGTTGTGTATCAGAGTCTTAAATTCACGGGTGTGAGGTATATTGGAGTTTTATTGTGATGGGTGTGGCGCATATCAGAGTGCAACAGCGAGGGGATTTGAGATTTATGGGGATGTGGATGAATATCAGTGCATTGCACTGAAAGATTTGAGGTATATTAGACTGTTACTTTTAATGGGTGTGAAAATCAGAGTGTTAAAGTGAAGAGTGTGTGGAATAACTGTTATATTGATGGTTTTAGGGCATATCAGATTCTTACAATGAGAGGTGTGGTGTTTACATGAGTGTTAGTGTTTAGGCAGCAGTGGGTGATGTTTCTCCCATCCCCATTTGCAACATTTAACCATTCCTGCCTTCTACCCTATCACAGACAGACCCTTTTGTTCTTTACTCCACCCCTCCCCAATTTCCCGGACTCTGCAACTGCTTAAAATCTGTTACACCTCTAACTTTTTCAGTTGTGATGAACGGTCACAGACCTGAAACGTTACATCTTTCCTCTCTCCACGGATGCTGCCTGACCTGCTGAGTGTTTTCATCATTTTCTGTTGTTATTCCAACGTATCCTTGTTAACTGTCACTGTTCAAGAATACTTTCCATAGAGACCCTCGAACCCAGGACATTCCTTCTCTGAGAGGCTGGTGGTCTTTGTGCTGGAGGCAACCCGCTGATTGTGTGAGGTCACATAGTGAAGGGCGCTCCTTAATTAGAGCAGAGGGAAATCCCCGAGTGACATCATTAGGCCTCACTGTAACTGGTATTATTTACATTCATTGAACAAACAAACTCAGACACATTTTTACCACAACACTTCACTACAACACAACCTAGCTCACATTATTGCACACAGCTTTAACTTAAAAATGAGCGTATGCTCCATATTTTAACCTTCCTCTGTACAGGAATTTCATCCCCAGAGACGCCCAGATTAAACTCCTCCAGCCTCACTCCAGAAAGTTGATTCCTCGAGCCATCTATATTATACAGCTCCCGCCTAAGTACAGGAATTTCATTCCCAGGGCTGCCATACAGTCATAAATTTATACAGCTCTGAAAGAGGCCCTTCGGACCATCGTGTCCACGCCGGCCATCAAGCCCTATCTATTATAATACCATTATCCAGCACTTGGTCCATAGCCTTGTATGCTAAGGAGTTTTAAATGCTCATCTAAAAGCTTCTTCAATATTGTGAGGGTTCCTGCTTCTACCAAACTTTCAAGCAGTGAGTTCAAGATTCCAACCACCCTCTGGTGAAAAAGTTTTTACTCAAATCCCCTCTAACCCTCCTGCCCCGTACCTTGAAACATTCCCCTTGGTTATTGACCCCACTACTAAGGGGAAAGGTTCGTTGCTATCTACCCTATCTATGCCCCTCATTATTTTGTACACCTCAATCAGTTCCCGCCTCAGCCTTCTCTGCTCTAAGGAAAACAACCCCAGCTTGTCCAGTCTCTCTTCATAGCTGAAGTGCTCCAGCCCAGGTATCATCCTAGTGAATCTCCTCTGCACCCTCTCCAATGCAATCACATCCTTCCTATAGTGTGGCGAATAGAACTGCACACAGCGTTCCAGCTATGGCCTAACCAGCGTTATGTACAGCTCCATCATAACCTCCATGCTCTTATATTCTATGGCTCGGCTAATCAAGGCAATTATCCGATATGTATTTTTAACCTCCTTATCTAGCTGTCCTGCTGCCTTCAGGGATCTATGTATATGCACACCAAGGTCCCTCTGATCCTCTGTCCTTCCTAGGATCCTACCATTCAGGTTGTATTCCCTTGCCTTGTTAGTCCTGCCAAAATGCATGAACTCACACTTTTCAGGGTTAAATTCCATTTGCCACTGTTCTGCCCATCTAACCTACCCGTCTATATCGTCCTGTATCCTGAGTCTTCCTTCCTCGCTATTTAACACTCCACCAAATTTAGTGTCTTCTGCGAACTTGCTGATCATTCCTCATACACTCATATTTACATCATTCATGTACACTACAAACAGCAAAGGGCCCAGCACCGAGTCCTGAGGTACACCACTGGACACACAGGCCTCCAGTCACAAAAACAGCTTTCAAACATCACTTTCTCAATCCTGCCACGAAGCCAATTTTGGGTCCAAAGTGCCAAATTGCACTGGATCCCATGGTCTCAACTTCTTGACCAGTCTCCCTTGCGGAACTTTGTCAAAAGCCTTACTGAAGTCCATGTAGACTACATCAACTGCACTACCATCATCGACAAACCAAAGTCAACCCCTCGAAAAATTCAATGAAATTGGTCAGAATTGATCTCCCCTGACAAAGCCATGCTGACTATCCTTGATTAATCCTTGCCTCTCCAAGTGGAGACGATTTCTGCCCCTCAGAATATTTTCCCCTAATTTCCCTACCACTGATTTTAGGCTCACTGGGCTGTAATTCCCTGGTTTATCCCTACTACCCTTCTTGAATAATGGTACTATGTTAGCTGTCCTCCAGTCCTCTGGCACTTCCCCTGTGGCCAGAGCTTTTCTGCATATTTGTGTCAGAGCCCCTGCTATCACCTACCTTGCCTTACGCAGCAAAATGGAATATATCACGTCTGGGCCTGGGGATTTATCCACTTTTAATCCCGCTAAATCACTGGTATCTCCTCCCATCAATACTAATTTGTTCAAGTACATCACAGTCCCCCCTCTTTGCTCTCCTGATTTCTCTTTTAAGTAACCCCCTGCACTTTGTATAATCCTCTAGGGCTTGCTTTGTTTTTAGTCATTTGTAACTGCCTAAAACCTCCTTTTTTCCATTATCCATTTTTGTATATCCCTTGACATCCAGGGTTCCCTGGGTATGTGGTCCCACCTTGACCTTTATGGGAAAATGTTGGCGTTGTACTCTCTCTATTTCCTTTCTGACTGTCTCCAAGTGCTCTGATGTGGATTTTCCTACAAGCAGCTGAACACAGTTCACTTTGGCCAAATCCTGCCTTATCATATTAAAATCGGCCTTCCCCCAATTTCGAACCTTTATTTCCAGTCCATCTTTGTCCTTTTCCATGACTGCCTTTATCTCACCGAATTATGGTCACTCTCACTACAATGTTCTCCTATTGTCACTTCTATCACTTGCCTGGTTACATTCCCTAGAATTAGGTCCAATACCGCCTCATCTCTTGTAGGACTTTCTACATGCTGGCTCAAAAGGCACTCCTCGATGCACTTTAAGAATTCAACACCCTCTAAGCCTTTCACACTTTGACTATCCCATTTAATATTGGGGAAGTTAAAATCCCCTACTATTATTACCCTATTATTTCTAAACTTCCCTGAGAGTTGGCCACATATCTGTTCCTCTATCTCCCCCTGACTGTTTGGGGGCCTATAGTACACTCCCAGCAAAGTGGTTGCCCCATTTTATTTTAAGTTGTACCCTTATGGCCTCATTAGAAGAACCTGCTAAGATATATTCCCTCTTTACAGCAGTAATTGACTCCTTGATTTATATTGCGACACTCCCTCCTTTTTCACCCACCCCTCTGTATAACCTGAAGATTCTATACCCCGGAATATTGAGCTGCTAGTCCTGTCCCTTCCTCAACCATGTCTCTGTGATAGCAACAATATCCTACTCCCATGTGTTCATCAACAACTTCAATTTATCTACCTTACTCGCTAGACTCCTTGCATTCAAATAAATGCCATCCAGACATGACATACTCCCTTGTGCCGTTATGGATTTGCTCTGCCTTCCAGGATGACTTTCTATTATTTCCTCTATGATTGGCTGTGCATCACCCACTATTATAGCTCCACACCGTATCCCACCCCCCTGCCATGTTAGTTTAAACCCCCCACAACCGTACTAGCAAACATCCCCGCAAGGATCTTGGTCCCGTTCCGGTTCAGGAGAAACCCGTCCGACTTATACCGGTCCCACCTTCCCAAGAAGCAGACCCAGTGATCCAGGAAACTAAAACCTCCCTACTGCACCAATTTTTTACCACGCATTGATCTGCACTATCCTCCTTTTCCTATACTCACTAGCACGTGGCACCGGGAGTAATCCAGAGATTACATCATTTGATGTCCTGCTTTTTAATCTGCTACCTAGCTCCCTAAATTCTTGTTGCAGGACCTCATCCCTCTTTCTAACCATGTCGTTGGTACCAATGTGAACCACGACCTCTGACAGCTTGCCCTCCCCTTCAGAATGCTGTGCAGCTGTTCAGTGACATCCTTGACACTGGCACCTGGGAGGCAGCATACCATGCTGGAGTCACGTCTGCGGCCACAGAAACATTTATTTGTTCAACTTATGTTAGAATCCCCTATCACTATTGCTCTCCCACTCTTTTCCTCCCCTCCTGTGCAGCTGAGCCACTCGTAGTACCACGGACTTGGCTCTTGCTGCATTCCCCTGATAAACCATCTCCCCCACCAGTATCCAAAATTGAAAATCTGTCAGAGAGGGTGATGGAACCAGGGGACACCTGCACTACTTTCCTCATTCTTTAATCTGTCTGGCGGTCACCCATTTCCTGTTTCCCTGTGCACTCTTTAGCTGTGGTGTGACCACCTCCTTAAACATGCTATCCACTAAGATCTCAACTTTGCGGATACTCCACAGTGACTCCAGCCGCAGCTCCAGCTCTGAAATGTGGAATTCGAGTAGGTGCAGCCGGAGATACTTCCTGCATATGTGTTCACCCTGGACATCGAAAGTGTACCTGACTTCCCACATAGCACAGGAGGAGCATTCCCCGGTGCCAAGCTGCCCTGCCATGTCCTACACTTAACTTAATCATTTTAAATAAATGAATATTATATACACTTGGGACCTTACTTCCCTTTAAACAATATTTACTCTAAACTAGAGACATTACTTTGACTTTAAGAACAGGACTGTAGAAATACTGACCAGGTCCTACTTACCAATCAGCTCTTTCCCTGTTAGTGAAGTCACGTTAGCTGTTTCGCAGTTGTTGCTGTTTGACTGCTCCCGCTCTTGGCCTCTTTCATTGATGTACAGTAAGAACCAATGCCTACAGGGTGAAAAGTTACGAAAAACAAAGGCGAAGAAAGGGAGCTCCTCCTTGCACTCTTCACCTAACTCCCAGACTCAATCAAATCGCAGCACTCTGTTCAAAGCGCACTCAGTTCAAAATCGCAGTTGAAAGCCTGTTTTATAGCCCTGAAACAAAAGAGCCTTGCTGAGCCCAGTTGCAGGAGAACCAGTTTAATCTGCTTTCCCTAATTAACTGCCTTCAGCTGCTCTGAATTGTAGGCATTGTATATCCCATTTGAACCCTGCTTAAAGCTGGGAAATTTAGATTTTAAACAGTAAACAGTAACAGTAAATGTGAAACAAATAAAAGTTTGCTTTTAGCCTCCCTGACTTATCAAACTCGCAGTACTCTGCTAAAACCACACTCACTGCAAAATCGCACCTCAAAGCCTGTTTTATAGGCCCTGAAGCAATGGAGACTTGCTGATCCCAGCTACAGGAGAACCAGTATAAAATAATGTCCCTAATTAACTGCCTTCAGCTGCTCTGAATTGCAGGCCCTTTATATCCTTGCTGAAAGCTGGGAAATTTAGATTTTATACAGTAAACAGTAATATTAAATGCTTAGATAACACTGCTCCCGCCGCAGTCCAGGAATTTCATTCCCAGACCAGCCAATTTTACATGTTCACGCTTTAGTCCACCAAATTGTTTCGCAGGGCATTCTATTTACAGAATCTAGAACAAGAACAACAGGGTATTTCTAATGATTGACCAGAAACAGCTAATCTTGTAATGGTGCTTTAAAGAGGGGGCAAAATTATAAAACGAGCAAAGGGTTGACACCAAGCTATCAAAGCAAAACGCTTAAACTATTAACCATTGAGATAAATATACTGGAGCTGTCTCAACACACCATGAACTGCTCTGGAAACATTGGATTCTCACACAATCATAGTCCCAGAAGCAGACCTATAAGTCAACATTCCCGACTCCTCCATCACCATCCCAGATTAAACCCTGTTCCACCGACAGGACAGACTCACCAGTGGTGGGGGCACAGGGGTATACAGTCAGCTGGTAGAGATCCTGCGAGTGCTGAACGTTGCCTCTTCTTAGGCAGTCCCTCGGGACCGAGGATGACTTGCTTCCACACTAAAAATTAGTTCACAGGTGACTGATGAGTCCAATGCGGGACCTACAGTGTCAGTCGCAGGGGGCAGACGCCGATTGAAGGGGCGGGTGGGTGGGGTGCATGTGTTGACGTGCGCTCCTTCTGCTGTTTGTGCTTGTCTTCCACTTGTTCCCGGGGAAGAGACACGAGGTGTTCAGTGCCTTCCCAGATGCTTCTCCTCCACTTTGAGCGGTCTTGGTCCAGGAATTCCCAGGTATCGGAGGGGATGTTGCACTTTTCCAAGGAGGCATTGAGGGTGTCCTTGAAGCGTTTCCTCTGCCCAGCTGGTGTTCTATTGCCATGTCAGAGCTCCGAATAGAGCACTTGTTTTGGGAGACCGTATCGGGCATGCGGAGCGTGTTTAAAGCTTCGATGCTGGGGATGTTAGGCTGAGCGAGATCACTGACGTTGTTGCACCTATCCTACCAACGTTTTTGCAGGAGCTTGCAGAGGCAGCTTTGTTGGTACCTCTCCAATGCTTTGAGGTGTCTGCTCGCCATGGTCCATGTCTCTGAAGCGTACAGGAGGGCGGGAATCACTACTGCTCTGTAGGCCATGAGATTGGTGCCGGGTTTGATGCCCTGGTCTTCAAACACAGTCATGCTCAGGCGAACGAAGGCTGCACTGGCACACTGAAGGTTGTGTTGGACTTCGTCATCGACGTCTGCCCTTGTTGAAAGTAGGCTACCGAGGTATGAAAAGGGGTCCACCTTGTCCAAGGCATGATCTTGGATCTTGATAAACGGGGGGCAGTACTGTGTGGTACGGAAAGATTGGTCCTTACGGATGTTTAATGTAAGGTCCATGATCTTGCACGCTTCTGTGAAGGTTTTGACGATGGTTTGGAGTTTGGTGTCCGAATGTGCGCAGATGTCTGCATACTGTAATTCGATGACAGTGGATGGGACTACCTTGGATCTGGACTGGAGGCGATGGAGTTTGATCAGTTTCCCATTTTTTCTGTAGATTAGATCCACTTCAGCGGGGGCCTTACTGAGGGTGAGATAGAGCATTGCTGCCAGGAAGATCGAAAAGAGCATTGGTGCGATGATACATCCTTGCTTGACGCCGGTCCATACGTGAATTGGTTCTGTGGTGGAACAGTTGGTCAACATCACGGCTTGCATGTCGTCATGAAGCAGGCGGAGGATGATGGCAAAATTTTGAGGGCTGCCGAATTTGAGGAGGACACTCCATAATCCCTCACATTTAACAGTGTCGAAGGCATTTGTGAGGTCAAAGAAGGCCATGCACTTTGGTTGGTGCTGTTACATGCATTTCTCTTGTATTTGACGCGCAGTGAAGACCATGGCCATTATTCCCCTTATTGGCGGAATCCGCTTTGCAAAGCTGGGAGGAACCCCTCAACCACTGGGAGAAGGCGAGTGAGCAGGATTCTTGCAATGACTTTCCCTGAGGCAGACAGCAGGGAAAAAATAAGGGGAAAAAAACACTAGTGGGTGTAGTCTATAGGCCTCCGAACAGTTGCAACTCTGTTGGACGGAGTATTAATCAGGAAATAGTTGAGGCTTGTAATAAGGGTAAAGCTATAATTATGGGGGATTTTAATTATCATATTAACTGGACAAATCAAATTGGGCAGAGCAGCCTTAAGGATGAGTTCATTGGGTGTATTAGGGATGGGTTTCTTGAGCAGTATGTAACTGAACCGACCAGGGGGCAAGCAAGCTTAGATTTGGTCCTGTGTAATGAGACAGGATTAATTAAAAATGTCCTAGTAAAGGATCCCCTTGAAATGAGTGACCATAACATGGTTGAATTCCATATTCAATTAGAGGGTGAGAAGGTTGGATCTCAAACAAGCGTGCTGAGCTTGAATGAAGGAGACTTCATGGGGACCAAATTCGAACCCCAATACGCAAACATCTTCATGCACAAGTTCGAGCAAGACTTCTTCGCTGCACAGGATCTCCAACCAACGCTATACACCAGATACATCGATGACATTTTCTTCCTATGGACCCACGGCGAAGAATCACTGAAAAGACTACACGATAACATCAACAAGTTCCATCCCACCATCAAACTCACCATGGACTACTCCTCAGAATCAGTCTCATTCCTGGACACAAGAATCTCCATCAAAGACGGACACCTCAGCACTTCACTCTACCGCAAGCCCACGGACAACCTCACGATGCTTCACTTCTCCAGCTTCCACCCTAACCACGTTAAGGAAGCCATCCCCTATGGACAAGCCCTGCGAATACACAGGATCTGCTCAGACGAGGAGGAACGCGATGGACACCTACAGACACTGAAAGACGCCCTTGTAAGAATGGGATATGATGCTCGACTCGTCGATCGACAGTTCCGACGGGGCACAGCGAAAAATCGCATAGACCTCCTCAGAAGACAAACACGGGACACAACCAACAGAGTACCCTTCGTCGTCCAGTACTTCCCCGGAGCGGAGAAACTACGCCATGTTCTTCACAGCCTTCAACATGTCATCGATGACGACGAACACCTCGCTAAGGCCATCCCCACGCCTCCACTACTCGCTTTCAAACAGCCGCCTAACCTCAAACAGACCATCGTTCGCAGCAAATTACCCAGCTTCCAGGAGAACAGTGACCACGACACCACACAACCCTGCCACAGCAACCTCTGCAAGACATGCCAGATCATCAACACAGATGCCATCATCACACGTGAGGACACCACCCACCAGGTACATGGTACATACTCATGTGACTCGGCCAACGTTGTCTACCACATACGTTGCAGGAAAGGATGCCCCGGAGCATGGTACATCGGCGAGACCATGCAGACACTGCGACAACGGATGAACGGACACCGCACAACAATCACCAGGCAGGAGTGTTCCCTCCCAGTCGGGGAACACTTCAGCAGTCAAGGACATTCAGCCTCCGATCTTCAGGTAAGCATTCTCCAAGGTGGCCTTCGAGACACACGACAACGCAAAATCGTCGAGCAGAAACTGATAGCCAAGTTCCGCACCCATGAGGACGGCCTTAACCGAGATCTTGGGTTCATGTCACGCTACATGTAACCCCACCTGATGCAGGGTCATCCAGACTCGAGTCGACATTGGCTTGTTCTCTCTACACAGATGCGGCTGGACCTGCTGTGATTTCCAGCCAAAAAAAATGTTTTTTGTCTGTTTTTTTGTTTTTCATACAGACCCCAGCGTCTGCAATATTTGACCCCTTGTGACCCCACCTCATTGTTCTTTGATGTAATGTTTCCCTGACTGACCTGTTTGGACACCATTCACACCTTTGACTGCTGTGATTATCTCTCTGCCGAGCTGCGATAAATGGCAGTTGGAAAGGTTACCTGTAAACATCTGACATGATTCCCTGACTATATAAGCTGTGTCTTTATGCATTTCTCCACTTCACCTGAAGAAGGAGCAGCGCTCCGAAAGCTTGTGATTTGAAATAAAGCTGTTGGACTATAACCTGGTGTTGTGTGATTTCTTACATTTGTCCACCCCAGTCCAACTCCGGCATCTCCACACTATGAAGGTCTGAGAGCGGAATTGATTAGGATGGACTGGGAAAATAGATTAAAGGGTAAGATGGTACATGATCAGTGGTGTACATTTAAGGAGTTAATTTACAACTTCCAAAAAATATATATTCCACTGAGGAAAAAAGTGTGTAAAAGAAAAGATAGCCATCCGTGGCTAAGTAAAGTAATTAAGGGTAGTATCCGACTAAAAACAAGGGCATATAAGCTAGCCAAATCTAGCGGGAGGATAGACGATTAGGAAGTCTTTAGAAGACAGCAAAAAATAACTAAAAGATTGATTAAGAAAGGGAAGATAGATTATGAAAGTAAATTAGCAAAAAATATAAAAACAGACAGCAAAAGTTTCTATAGTTATATCAAAAGAAAAAGGATGGCTAAAGTAAATGTTGGTCCCTTAGAGGAAGAGACCGGGAAATTAATGGTGGGAAACATGGAGATTGCAAAAACGCTGAACAATTATTTTGTACCAGACTTTACGGTAGAGGACACTAAGAATATCCCAACAATGGACAAACAGGGGGCTCTAGGTGGGGAGGAGCTAAATACGATTAAAATCACTAAGGAAGTGGTACTTGGTAAAATAATGGGACTCAAGGTGGATAAATCCCCTGGACCTGATGGAATGCATCCTAGGGTCTTGAGGGAAGTGGCGGAAGGGATTGTGGTTGCATTGGTAATAATTTTCCAAAACTCCCTGGATTCATCAAAGCTCCCGGCAGATTGGAAAACTGCTAATGTAACACCCATATTAAAAAGTGTAGTAGGCAGAAGGCTGGAAACTATGGACCTGTTAGCCTAACATCTGTGGTTGGTAAAATGTTAAGAGTCCATTATTAAGGAGACAGTAACGGGACATTTGGTTAAACATAATTTAATAGGACAAACTCAGCATGGTTTCATGAAGGGGAAGTCATGTTTGACAAATTTGCCTGTGTTTTTTGAGGAAGTAACATACAGGGTGGATAAAGGGGAACCAGTGGACGCAATGTATTTAGACTTCCAAAAGGCATTTGACAAGGTGCCACACAAAAGATTATTGCTCAAGATAAAAAACCATGGGATTGGGGGTAAGGATTGGTTATCGAACAGAAAGCAGAGAGTTTGTTCTCAGACTGGCAACCAGTAACTAGTGGTGTTTCGCAGGGGTCAGTGCTGGGTCCCCAACTCTTTACCATCTATATTAACGATTTGGAGGAGGGGACCGAGTGTAACATATCAAAGTTTGCAGATGATACAAAGGTGGGACGGAAAGTAGTGAGTGAGGAGGACATAAAAAACCTGCAAAGGGACATAGACAGGCTAAGTAAGTGGGCAGAGATTTGGCAGATGGAATACAATACTGGAAAGTGTGAGGTTATGCACTTTGGCAGGAAAATCATAGAGCAAGTTATTATCTTAATGGCAAGAAACTGGAAAGTACTGTAGTACAAAGGGATCTGGGGGTCCTGGTGCACGAAACTCAAAAAGCTAGTATGCAGGTGCAGCAAATGATCAAGAAGGCCAATGGAATGTTCGCTTTTATTGCTAGGGGATAGAATATAAAAACAGGGACGTATTGCTGCAGTTGTACAAGGTATTGGTGAGACCGCACCTGGAATACTGCATACAGTTTTGGTGTCCATACTTAAGAAAGGACATACTTGCTCTCGAGTCAGTACAAAGAAGGTTCACTCGGTTAATCCCGGGGATGAAGGGGTGGTCATATGAGGAGAGGTTGAGTAGATTGGTACTCTACTCATTGGAGTTCAGAAGAATGAGAGGCGACCTTATTGAAACATATAAGATTGTGAAGGGGCTTGACCAGGTGGATGCGGTGAGGATGTTCCCAATGATGGGTGAAAATCGAACTAGGGGGCATAATCTTTGAATAAGGGGCTGCTTTTTCAAAACTGAGATGAGGAGAAACTTCTTCACTCAGAAGGTGGTAGGTTTGTGCAATTTGCTGCCCCAGAAAGCTGTGGAAGCTACATCATTAAATAAATTTAAAACAGAAATAGACAGTTTCCTAGAAGTAAAGGGAATTAAGGGTTACGGGGAGTGGGCAGGAAATTGGTCATGAGTCTAGGTTCGGAATGGGCATGGCCCTGTGGGTAGTGGAGTGGGCCCAGTGGCCGTGTAGCCTGGTTCTGTTCCTACTGTGTTCTAATTCTGCGTTAGATTTCAGGAGATGGTTTTATTCCTGTTTCTGTCTGGGGTGTAGATCGCCTGTACAGAAGGTAAGTACTGTACAAAATATAGGGACAGAGTGATCTCCTGGACGAGTTTCGATCGCCTATATGGGTCGGAGAGGAATTTCCCAGATTTTTTTTCTCCCAAATTGGCCATTCGGTCTTTTATCTGGTTTTTCGCCTCTCCCGGGAGGTCACATGGGTTCGGGTGGATGGAGAGTGATAGAAGATTTGAGGTTAGGATCAGGTCAGCCATGATCTTATTGAATGGTGGAGCAGGCTCGAGGGCCGATTGGCCTACTCCTGCTCCTATTTCTTATGTTCTTATGCTCTTATGTAATTATCATAATCAGACGTGTCACCTATCTTGAAGATGGTCACGACTGTGGCATCTCTGAGATCCCCTGGCATGTAATCCTCCTTCCAACTAAGACAAATGAGTTAATGTATTCATGCCAATAGTGCTTCGCCACCATGCTTCAGCGCCTCGGCGGGGATTCCATCTACTCCTGAGACCTTGTTGTTCTTCAGTTGTCAGGTGACCCTTTCAACATCATGCCTTGCTGGGATTGTGCTGAGGTGGTGGCGGCTAGCTTGCCCTGGGATGGAGTTGTGGACTGTCATGTCGAAGACAGAATCTCGGTTATGGGGAGCTTCGAAGTGCTCCTCCCAGCGGGCACTGACTGCCTCTCTGTCCTTGATGATTACCTCTCCATTCTTGGCCCACAGTGGGGTAGGCCGTTGGGTGCTTGGGTCGTAGGTGGTCTTGAATGCGCTAAATAATCTATGCATATCTCGGTTGTCTGCTAGCAGCTGGATCTCCTGCGCTTTCTCCACCCACCACCTGATCTTTAGAACGCGAGTTTTTTGTTGGACATCGGCCTTCAGGCGTCTGTGGAGCTGCTTTCTCGCGCTCGAGTTGTGTTGCTGTTTCAAGATCAGGAATGCCTTGCACTTGCAGCTTATTAGCTCGTGGATCTTCTGGCCGTTCTCGTCGAACCAGTCTTGGTATTTCCTGGTCGAGTGACTAAGCGTTTATTCACATGTGCTGATCCTGGAGGCCTTGAGTGCAGACCAGGTGCTGTGGACACACTGCGCCTCTGAATCACGTGGAGTTGTCAGTTTGGTTGTGAGGCGCAGGCTGAATAGGGCTTTCTTAGAAGGGTTTTTGAGTGCTCCAGCGTTGATTTTCCTGTTGCATTGTTTCTGTTGCCGCCGCTGTTTTGGGGCTACGTTGATGGAGATGACAGAGTGGATTAGAAGGTGCTCTGTCCAGCAGTCACCAGCTCTTATCATGGCGCGGGTGATGCCGATGTCCTTGCTGTCCTCGCTCAGATGAAGAGGTAATCCATCAGATGCCAGTGCTTGGAGTGAGGGTGTTGCTATGAAGCCTTGACTTGTCTCTCTGACGGAACAAGATGCTGGTTACGATAAGGTCTTGTTCTAAGCATTTCCTCAGGAGCAGGGTACCATTGGCGTTGGCTTTCCCTACCTCCTCTCTGCCGATCACACCTCCCCAGAGGACTGTGTCCTTTCCAGCTCTGGCCTTAACGTCACCAAGGGGGATTTGCTTGTCGCCCGTTGTAACTCAGGACAGGGATTATTCGAAGCTGGTGTAGATTTCCTCTGTTGCATCGTCTGTGGCTTCCAGCGCTGGGGCGCAGCAGTGATGACCATAATGCACTGGTTGACTGATTCCGAGCTAGCGTGAGTCGTAGAGTCAGGAGTCCTTTGTTTATTCCAAAAGGGGTGTCTCCGAGACGTCCAACTAGCTCAGATTTTATTGCGAAGCTGACCACATGGAGCAGGCGTTCTTTTTCAGGTTCGCCTTTCCAGTAGAAGGCGTAACCACTGCCTTGCTCCTTGAGCTTGCCTGACCCTGCCCGCCTGGTCAAACTTAGGGCAGAAATGTCAACATCAAAACGCCTGAGCTCCCGGTCAACAATAGCGTTCCAGCATTCCGGCCTCTCGATGTTGGTGCTGCCCATTGCCTAATGACATAATGTAGTCTCATGGCTTCCAGTCAGACATGGGCAAGTTAACTTCCTGCCGGTTCCCACCTACCACCTTGATTCAGCTGATGAATCAGCATGTCTTCATGCAGAACACCAGTTGATTGTAGCACTGAGAGCAGAGTGGGCCCGAAATATAGTCTCTGGGTGGTGAGGGGATGACTTCAATCTGTATCACCAAGAGTGACTCAGAAGCACCATCTTTAACCGAGCCCTGAAGAACTGCCAGACTGGGATTGCAGCAGCTGGCGGGAGAATCAACATGAGAAAATAGCCTGTGTGACCTCGTCCTCACCAATCTAACCATCGCATATGTATCTGCCCATGACGCTATTGGTAGGACTGACCACTGCACAATATTTGTGGAGAATAAGTCTCGCTTTCACACTGAGGAGACCATCCATCGTATCATGTGCCTCTACCATCGTGCTCAGTGGGATGGAATTAGACAGATTCAAGCGATCCCACAACCAACAGATCAGATTATTTCAAAGCTGTCATATCATTCCCTGAATGGTAGTGAACAACTATGCCATTTCCCTATAGCCCGGAATATTTACGCTTTTCAAGTATTTTTCGAATTTCCTTTTGAATGTTTCTATTAAGAAAGAAGGACTTGCATTTATAGAGCGCCTTTAACGGCCTTGAGATGCCCCAAAGCACTTTACAGCCAAAGATGTCCTTTTGAAGTTAAGTCAGTGTTGTACTTTAGGAAACACGGCAGCCAGTTTGTACACAGCAAGATCCCACAAAATGCATTCCCATAAAGATCAGGTCATCTGTTTTAGTGGTATTGATTGAGCTAAGTATTGGCCAGATCGTAGAAACATAGAAACAAAGAAGATAGGAGCAGCAGTAAGCCATTCGGCCCCTCGAGCCTGCTCCGCCATTCAATGAGATCATGGCTGAACATCCAAATTCAGTAAAGTGTTCCTGCATTCTCCCCATATCCCTTGATCACTTTAGCCTTAAGAAATATATCCAACTCCTTCTTGAATATAGTTAATGAATTGGCCTCCAATGCCTTCAGTGGTAGAGAATTCCACAGGTTCACCAATCTCTGGGTGAAGATATTCCTCCTCATCTTTGTCGTAAATGGCTTACCCCTTATCTTTAGACTGTGACCCCTGCTTCTGGACTCCCCGAACATCGGGAACATCCTTCCAGCATCTAGGCTGTCTAGTCCTGTTAGAATTTTATAAGTTTCGATGAGATCCCCTCTCATTCTTCTAAACTCTTGCGGGTACAATCCCAATCGACCCAATCTTTCCTCATACGTCTTACCTGCCATTCCAGGTATCAGCCTGATTAATCTTCGCTGCACCCCTTCCATGGCAAGAACATCCTTCTTCAGATAAGGCGACCAAAACTGCACACAATACTCAAGATGTGGTCACACCAAGGCCCTGTACAACTGCAGCAGGATATCTTTGTTCCTGCACTCGAATCCTCTCGCTACGAAGGCCAACATACCTTTTGCTTTCTTAACCGCCTGCTGCACCTGCATGCTTACTTTCAGCGACTGGTGCACAAGGACGCCGAGGTCTCGTTGCACTTCCCCTTCTCACAATCTATTGCCATTCAGATAATAATCTGCCTTCCTGTTTTTGACACCAAATTGGATAACCTCGCTTTTATCCACGTTATATTGCACCTGCCATGCTTCTGCCCAGTCACCCAACCTGTCCAAATCATATTGGAGTTTCTCGGCATCCTCCTCACAGCACTCACCCCCACCCAGCTTTGTGTTGTCTGCAAACTTGGAGATATTACATCTGGTTCCCACGTCCAGATCATTAATATATTTGTGAATAGCTGGAGTCCAAGACCGATCCCTGCTTTACCCCACTAGTCATTGCCTTCCGCTCGGAAAAAGAGCCGTTAATTCCATCTCTTTGCTTTCTGTCTGCCAACCAGTTCCCTATCCAAGTCAATACCTTGCCCCCAATCCCATGTGCCTTAATTTTACACGCTAATCTCTTATGCGGGACCTTATCGAAAGCCTTTTGAAAGTCCAGATTCACCACATCCACTGGTTCTCCCTTATCTATTTTACCAGTTACATCCTCAAAAAATTCCAGTAGATTAGTCAAGCAAGATTTACCTTTTGTAAAGCCATGTTGACTTTGTCCAATCCGGTCACTTTTTTCCAAGTGCTCTGCTATTATATCCTTTATAATGGAATCTAGCATTTTCCCCACTACCGATGTCAGGCTTGCCAATCTTTAATTCCCCGCCTTTTCTCTCTAACACCTTTTTCGAATAGTGGGGTAAAATTAGCTACCCTCCAATCCATGGGTACTGTTCCAAATTCCATCGAATTTTGGAAGATGATTAGCAATGCATCTACTATTTCTAGGGCCACTTCCTTAAGTACCCTAGGATGTAGGTTATCGGGCCCTGGGGATTTATCGGCCTTCAATCACATCAATTTCCCTAACACCATTTCCCTACAAATACAGTTCCTCTCTTTCATTAGACCATATGTTCCCCGACATCTCTGGGAGGTTATTTGTGTCCTCCTTTGTGAAGACAGAACCAAAGTATCACTGGGGATAACTCCGCTGATTTCCTGTGAATAGTGCCATGGGATCTTTTACACCAAGCTCAGAGAGAACAAACAGGGCCTCGGTTTAACATCGCATCTGAAAGAAGGCCCCTCCGGCAAGACTGTACTCCCTCGGTACAGCACCTCTGACAGTGCAGCGCTCCCTCAGTTTTGCCCCTCTCACAATATAGTACCCCCTCAGTACTGCCCCTCCAACAGTGCAGCGGTCCCTCAGTACTGACACTCTACCAGCTCAGCGATCCCTCAGAACTGCCCATGTGAAAGTGCAGCATTCCCTCAGTGCAAGCCCTCTGACAGTGCAGCGCTCCCACCGTACAGACCCTTCAACAGTGTAGTGCTCCCTCAGTACTGACACATCAACAGAGCAGCGGTCCCTCAGTACTGAACCTCCAACAGTGCAGCGATCCAACAGTACTGCCCATCCTACAGTGCAACGCTCCCTCAGTACTGCCCCTCCAATACTGCAGCACTCCCTCAGTACTGCCCGTCAAACACTGCGGCGATCAAACAGTACTGCCCCACCGACAGTGCAGCGCTCCCTCAGTACTGCCCCTCCAATAGTGCAGCACTCCCTCAGTACTGCGCATCAGAGAGTGCAGCGGTCCCTCAGTACTGTGCCTCCGGCAGTGCAGCATTACTTAAGTACTGTCCCTTCGACAATGTAGCGCTCCCTCAGTACTGACCTTCTGAGAGTGCAGCGGTCCATCAGTACTGACCCTCCATCACTACATCCCCCCCTCAGTACTGCCACTCTGACAGTGTTGCGCTCCCACAGTCATGCCCCGCCGACAGTGCAGTGCTCCTTCAGTACTGCACCTCTGACAATACAGCACTCTCTCATTATTGACGCTCCAGCAGTGCAGTGCTCCCTCAGTACCGCCCCTCCAACAGTGCAGCGCTCCCTCAGTACTGCCCCTCCGACAGTGCAGCCTTCACTCAGTACTGTGCCTCCGACATTGCGGTGCTCCCTCAGTACTGCCCCTCCAACAGTGCAGCGCTCCCTCAGTACTGCCCCTCTGACAGTGCAGCGCTCCCTCAGTACTGCCCCTCCGACAGTGCTGCGCTCCCTCAGTACTGCCCCTCCGACAGTGTAGCCCTCAGTCAGTACTGCCCCTCCAACAGTGCAACACTCCCTCAGTTCTGCCCCTCCGACAGTGCTGCGCTCACTCAGTACTGCTCCTCCGTTAGTGCAGCCCTCACTCAGTACAGCCCCTCTGACAGTGCAGCCCACACTCAGTATTGCCCCTCCGACAGTGCAGCACTCACCCAATACTGGCCCTCTGAAGGTGCAGCCCTCACTCAGACTTATCGTCTAACAGGGCAGCCCTCCGTCAGTTCTGCCCCTCTTTAAAATAAGCAGGTTCTAAGGGATCATATTCAGAACAAGATTGCAATGTGTGGTTGAAAATTAAGGGTCTAATAATCTGTAGGGACAGATATGGGGGCCTTGACTTTCCGACCGAAAACGTGTGTTTAGTGTCGTCGCTCGAGAGGGATTTCTAGGCCCTTGAGCTTTCACCTTTTTTTCTCCTTAAAAAGCCAGTGTGGCTGGTCCTGTCTCTTAATAAGCCTGTGTGACTGCTTCTGCTTCTCTTTAAAAAGCTTGTGTGACTGGCCCTGTTTCTTTAATAAGCCTGTGTGACTGGTTCTGTCCCTTTAAAAAGCCATTGCGACTTGTCCTGTCTCTTTAAAAAGCCTGTGTGACTGGACCTGTCTCTTTAAAAAACCTGTGTGATGGCCCTGTCTCTTTAAAAAGCCTGTGCGAGATGTCCTGTCTCTTGAAGAAACCTTGTGTGACTATTCCTGCCTCTTTTCAAATACTGTGTGAATGGATTTCTCTCTTTATAAAGCCTTTGTGCCCAGTTTCTTTAAAATGCCAGTGAGACTAGTCCTGTACCTTTTTTAATACTTTGTCTCTGGTGCTATCTATTTAAAAAGACTTTGTGACAGGTCCTGTCTTCTTAAAAAACGTGTGACTGATCCTGTCTCTTTAAATAGCTTTTGTGACTGTTCCTGTTTCTTTAAGAAGCCTCTGTGGCTGGTCCTGTCTCTTAAAGTAGCCTGTGTGATTGGTTCTGTCTCTTTAACAGGGCTGTTTCACTGGTCCTATCTCTTTCTAAGGACAATTCGACTGGTCCTGTCTCTTTAAATAGCCTGTGTGACTGGTTCTGTCTCCTTTAAAAGGCTTTGTGACTGGTTCTGTCTCTTTAAAACGCCTCTGTGACTGGTGCTGTCTCTTTTAAAAGGCTGTGTGACTGTTTCTGTGTCTTTAAAAAGCCTGTGTGACTGGAGCTGTCTCTTTTAAAAGCCTGTGTGACTGGTGCCGTCTCTTTTAAAAGGATGTGTGACTGGTCCTGTGACTTTAAAAAGCCTGTGCGACTGGCGCTGTCTCTTTTAAAAGGCTGTGTGACTGGTTCTGTGTTTTTAAAAGCCTGTGTGACTGGTGCTGCCTCTTTTAAAAGGCTGTGTGACTGCTTCTGTGTCTTTAATGATACTGTGTGACTGGTTCTGTCTCTTTTAAAGGCCTGTGCGCCTGGACCTGTCGCTTTAAAACATTTGACTGATGGTTCATGTATCTTTAAAAAGCCTCTGTGACTGGTTCTGTCTATTTTAAAGGCCTGTGTTACAGGTTTCTCTCTATTAAAAACCTGTGTGATTGGTTCTGTCTCCTTTAAAAACCTGTGTGACTGGTCCTGTTTATTTTAGAAGCTTGTGTGACTGGTTCTGTCTGACTATTGGGGTACCGCAGGGATCGGTCCTTGGACCCCAGCTGTTCGTAATATATATTAATGAACTAGACAAGGGAACTAGATGTATTATCTCCAAATTTGCAGATGACACAAAGCTGGGTAAGTGTGTGTGCTATGAGGAGGATGCTGAGAAGCTACAGGATGATTTGGACAGGTTGGGTGATTGGGCAGATGCATGGCAGATGCAATATAACGTGGATAAATGTGAGGTTATCCACTTTGGTGTCAAAAACAGGAAGGCAGATTATTATCTGAATGGCAATAGATTGGGAGAAGGGGAAGTGCAACGAGACCTGGGTGTCCTTGTGCACCAGTTGCTGAAGGTAAGCATGCAGGTGCAGCAGGCAGTTAAGAAGGCAAATGGTATGTTGGCCTTCATAGTGAGAGGGTCTGAGTACAGGAACAAGGATGTCTTGCTGCAGTTGTACAGGGCCTTGGTGAGACAACATCTTGAGTATTGTGTGCAGTTTTGGGCGCCTTATCTGAGGAAGGATATTCTTGCCATGGAAGGAGTTCAGCGAAGATTCACCAGGCTGATACCTGGGATGGCAGGAATGATGTAGGAGGAGAGATTGGGTCGATTGGGCTTCTACTGGCTGCAGTTTAGAAGAATGAGAGGGGAGCTCATTGAAACTTATAAAATTCTGGCAGGACTGGACATACTGGATGCAGGGAGGATGTAACCGATGGTCGGGGAGTCCAGAACCAGGTGTCACAGTCTAAGGAAAAGGGGTAGGCCATTTAGGACAGAAATGAGGAGGAATTTCTTCACCCAGAAAGTGGTGAACCTGTGGAATTCTCTACCACAGAAAGCAGTAGAGGCCAATTCATCAAATATATTCAGGAAGGAGTTGGATATATTTGTTAAGTCTAAAGGGATCAACAGTATGGGGAGAAAGCAGGGACTGGGTACTGAACTTGGATGATCAGCCATGATCGCAGTGAATGGCGGAGCAGGCTCGAGGGGCCGGGTGGCCTACTCCTGCTCCTATCTTCTAGGTTTCCATGTTTAAAAAGCTTGTGTGACAGGTTCAGTCTCTTTAAGATAACTTTGTGACTGGTTCTGTCTCTTTTAGAAGCCTGTGTAACTGGTCCTGTTTCTTTTGTAAGACTGTGTAATTATCCCTGTCTCTTTAAAAAGCCTTTATTGTGGTGTATGTGCCTTTAAGAGCCCCAGGTGTGCGTAATGCCGGTAATTGCCACTTGGGCTATATAAGCCTGTGTATTGTGTATATCCTTAAGAAATCCCCCCCCAGACTTTGCTTAGTAAATAACTATGAACCAACTCCTGTCTTCAGTGTCTTTATCAACACACGAACACTACAGTGATGATGAAGTGGAAACGGACTTACCGGCAATTCGGCAGCACCTCAAGGACATCGATTCCTCCGGCGTCCAGAAGACTCAAGGAAGTGAGAGAAGCTGTGGTTTCACCAGCTGGCCAAGCTGGTGGCAGGTACTGCGCTAATCCTTCCTGGGCGTCAGGCTGGGGCTCCAGCGGCGGGCTCTACAGCTGAGACAGGCAGAGAAATCGGAGGCAAGCAATAACGGACTGGGAGGGAGCACTCGGGAGACGGCCGGTGCGGCAAGCAGGTCAGCATTCAGACCTCCGGCAGGAACGAGTCTCCAACAGTAAATTTAAAAAAACATAAAGAGAATGGGTACCACAGTAAACAGCGTTGTTATCGGCAGCAGCGGTGGGAAAGCGCGGGAAGCGCCATATCTTGCTTCAGAAAAAAAAAAAGCGCGGGAAGAGCCATATCTTTTCTGAAATGCCTAAGTCTGGCAATATTGATGCTTTTGATAGTGAAACAGAGCCTAATTTTGGCAATATTGATGTTTTTGATAACAAGATAGAGGATTGGACCACATATGTGGAAAGAGTGGAGGTATATTGCACCGCAAATGGAATAGAAGATGAAAAAAAAGCTTCAGTGCTTCTGGATCTAATGGGCGCAAAGACATACAATCTGTTACGAAACTTAATCACTCCAGCCGAACCGATGGACAAGAATTTTGAGGAGATTGTTGAGACCCTACACTGCCAATTCGAGGCAGAACTGGCAGATACTCTGTGAGACAAATTCATCTGCGATCCCCTAAGTGTAGAAACACAAAAAAAGGTATCTTCTGAAAAAGATTTAACACTGGACAAGGCTTTCAGTGCAATAGGAGCTGCAAAGATGCAGCAAAGGCCACAGGACTTCGGCACCCATGAAATGACACGGGGTTTCGAGAGATGTTATCGCTGCGGCAGATCCACCCATGACCAGAGGGACTGCTGGTTCAAGGAAAAAGCATGCAGGCGATGCCGAAAGATGGGACACATTCCACGTGTGTGCCGATCTGAAAATAAAAAATCCACTAGCGGGAAAAGAATCAATAAGGAAAAGCACAGAAAGGTACAAATGATGACGGACAGTAGCTCCGAAGACCAGAAGAGTGATAGCGACTCCGGGAACAAGAGACTAAGCTCTCTCAAATTACATAATGTAATTGCCAAAGAAGATTACCAGACCATTTGGGTTAACCTCACAATAGCAGGGTCCCCAGTTAAAATGGAGCTAGATACATGATCAGCTCTGACCGTCATAAATCGACGGGATTATGAGTGGCTATTTCCACATATACCTTTAAAAGATACATCCATTATCTTGAAAACATATACAGGGCAGAAAGTATACCCCAAAGGAAAAATAAGGGTGCCTGTTGTATACAACGGCAAGGAAATACAGAAGTTGTATTTATACGTTCTACAAGATGGTGGTCCACCGCTGTTGGGACGTGAATGGATCAGAAAAATACGTTTAGACTGGCACTCCATTCAGGAACTGACGGTGATCAGTAACGAAAAAAATGGTGATGACGTCATACCTGAACGATTGAAAGACATCTTGGCCAACGCCAAGGAAGTATTTCAAGAGAAACTAGGAACCTTGAAAGGCATCACCGCCTCAATAAAATCCAAGATGCAGCAATTCCCAAGTTTTTTAAGGCAAGACCGGTGCCATACACAATTCGTCCAGCAGTCGAGGCAGAGCTGGATAATTTGGAAAAGGCAGGTGTATTATCTAAAATAGATTGGAGCGTGTGGGCAACACCCATCCTCCCAGTCATGAAGAAAGCATTGAAGGGTGATGGATCTGAAGAACAGAGTAAAATTCGCATCTGTAGAGACTTCAAGGTGACTGTAAACCCGGTCCTTCACACGGTACAGTATCCTCTTCCGAGGATAGAAGATATTTTTGCCTCACAATCCAGAGGGAAACGTTTCACCAAAATTGACTTGGCACAAGCATATCTACAGATGGAGGTTGAAGAGGCCTCTAAAAATATCTCACGATAAATACACACAAAGGTGTGTGCCAGTACAATCGACTGGTTTTCGGAGTAGCATCCGCTCCAGCTATCTGGCAAAGAGCTATGGAGCAAGTCCTCCAAGGGATTCCGGGGGTTCAATGCTACCTAGACGACATCCTTGTAACAGGAGAAAACGACAAGGAGCACCTTGCCAATTTAGAGCAGGTGCTCACTAGGCTGAGAGAACGGGGCCTACGAGCAAATCGCCCCAAGTGCGAATTTTTCCGAAATCAAATAGCATATTGTGGCCACATAATAAATAATGAAGGGTTGCATAAGTCACCTGAAAAAATTGAGGCGGTCATAAAAGCCCCAGCACCTGAAAATGTTTCACAATTAAGGTCGTTCCTGGGATTAATAAATTACTGTCATAAATTTTTACCGAACTTATCAACTCTTCTACACCCTCTTAATGAACTGCTACAAAGAGGAGTAATTTGGAAATGGAACGAAGACTGCAAAAATGCCTTCCATAAATGCAAAGACTTAATCACATCCAAAGAAGTTTTGGCTCATTACAACCCATCACTGCCAATCAGACTGGCGTGCGATGCATCCCCTTACGACATAGGAGCAGTATTATCGCATAAATTCCCTGATGGCTCGGAACGGCCGATAGCTTTTGCGTCACACTCATTGAACTCAGCTGAGCGTAACTATGCCCAAATCGACAGGGAAGCACTCAGCCTGGTATGGGGAGTAAAGAAATTCAACCATTACCTACACGGACAAAATATTTACCTTGTTGACTGACCATCAACCCCTCATCTCCATATTCAACCCTAAAAAGGGTGTTCCCATTATGACAGCACAAAGGCTACAGCGGTGGACCCTTTTTCTGGGGGCACACCAATACAACATAGAATACAAAGGTTCAAAACAGCATGGGAATGCTGACGGTTTATCGCGCCTACCGTTGCCAACGGTAGAAGAAACACCTACAGTAGACCCAATGGAAATGTTCCACTCTACCATAGTGGAATGTCTACCAGTAACAAATTCTGCCATTGAAAGGGAAACGAGAAATGACCCGACTCTTTCACGGGTCTACGATTTAACAGTGAAGGGATGGCCAGCACATGGCGAACCACTGTTGCCAGCATTCTCGCAAAGAAGAGAACAGCTGTCAGTGTGCCGAGGAACCTTGATGTGTGGATCCAGAGTGGTGATTCCACCCAAACTCCAGGATAAAGTGCTAAAGGAGCTTCACGAGGGGCATCTGGGTGGAGTGAAAATGAAGAACCTAGCCAGGGCGTTTGTATGGTGGCCAGGTATCGATGGAGACATTGAAGAAATGACCAAGAGCTGCCTAGGATGCCAGAAGGTCCAAAACGCTCCACCACAAGCCCCTCTACATCCATGGGAGTGGCCCTCATCTCCCTGGCAAAGGGTACACATCGACTTTGCTGGTCCATTTATGGACTCAATGTTCTTAATCGCGGTTGATGCACACGCCAAGTGTCCGGAGGTAATAAAGATGTCCTCCACCAACACGGAAAAAACCATCACAGTATTAAGGACCATATTTGCCAGGAATGGGCTGCCGGAACAGATCTGTTCTGATAATGGACTGCAATTTGTGTCCGAAGAATTCAGAAAGTTCTTAAAAAACAATGGGATTAAGCGCTACGCGTCCGCCCCATACCATCCCGCCACCTATGGATTGGCTGAAAGGTTTGTCCAGACCTTCAAGAAGGCCATAAAGGCCATGGGTAATGAAGACATAAAACTTCAGCACAAGGTGGATAACTTCTTATTCGCATACAGGAATGCCACACATATGGTTACCAACCAAACTCCCGCCATGATGTTCTTCAATAGAAACCTAAGATGCCAGCTGGATTTGGTCAAGCCCAACATCAGAAGGGACGTGGAGAACCGGCAGTTTCAAGGCATGAATGAAAGGCGAACTAGAACCTTCCAGAGAGGTCAACAATTTTGGCCCGGGACTACCGTACCGAGAAATGGCAGCCTAGAACTATCTGCATACGACTAGGACCACTGATGTATACCATGGACATCTGAGAAAGCATAATAAGGCGCCATGCTGACCAAATCATAAAGTCATCCAAAAAGGGACAACCTACACCACCACTCTATACATCTAATGATGAAGTAGAGATACCCATATCTACCTCCGATCCGGTGATACTGGAACCCGATGAACCCGACACTGGCATTCAAGCCGAATCAGCCTTGCCAGAAGAACCTACTACACCACCAGAAACTACTACACCCCCGAGGTGTTATCCGAGTCAGGAAGCCTCCTGAGAGACTAACTTATAATTAATTAATTACAGCAATGTATATTATTTTGCATATAACATGTAATTAATAATTACTTAAAATATGATGTACTGGTTAGCTAAAAGGGGAGGAATTGTGGTGTATTTTCCTTTAAGAGCCCCAGGTGGGCGTAATGCCGGTAATTGCCACTTGGGTATATAAGCCTGTGTAATGTGTATATCCTTAAGAAACCCCCCCACCCCAGACTTTGCTTAGTAAATACCTATGAACCAACTCCTGTCTTCAGTGTCTTTATCAACACACGGACACTACATGTGTGACTGGGGCTGTTTATTTTTAAGGACAATCTGGCTGGTCCTCTCTCTTTAAAAATCCTGTCTGACTGGTCCTGTCTCTGTAAAAACCCTATGTGACTGGTTCTGTCTCTTTAAAAAGCCTTTGTGACTGGCTCTGTCTTTTTTTAAAGCCTGTGTGACTGACTCTGTCACTTTAAACAGCCGCTGTGTTTGGACCTGTCTCTTTAATGAAAGAAGAAAATATGGTATTTAACTAGCGCCTCTCTCGACCACCGGACGTCTGTAAGCATTTTAGAGCCAATGAAGTACTTTTGAAACACTGTTGTAATGTGGGAAACGAGGCAGCCAATCTGCACACAGCAAGTTCCGACGAACAGCCAATTGATAATGAACAGATCATCTGTTTTTTTATGTTGGTTGAGGGATAATATTGGCCAGGACACAAATAGCCTGTATGATTGATCCTCTCTCATTGAAAAACAGTTGCAACCGATCCTGTCTCTTTCCAGTGCCTTTGTGACTGGTGCTGTCACATTTAAAGGCTGTGCGACTGGACCAGCCTCTTTAAAAAGCTGGTGTGAAGTGCTCAGCGTCATTGAAAAGCCTGTGTGACTGGTCCTGTCCCTTTATAGAACTGATCATGTCTCTGTAAAAAGCCTGTGTGACTGGTTCTGTATCTTTACCAAATTTGTCTAACTGCTTCATTATCTTTAAAAAGCATTAATGAATTATTTCTGACTTTGCAAATTAAGAACAGCCGGAATGTATTTTGTTTTTTTATAAACAGGGGACCATGCGCTTTGGAACCACAGTGCGTTGATGGTGCAGGGTATCTGAGACGAGTTCGTTGACACAGATGGCTTCACAGAGTTACGAAAAAAACCTTTGTTGTAAAAGTAGAGTTAAGCATTGAAGACTTAGGCCTAGAAATTAGTCATTGATTGCAGTGGAACTGAATATCACGCGCCTCGTCCAATCTGGTAGTGCCCGTTTAGCGCCACCACCAGAGACGAATTTCTCGACCTTGTCTGCAGTCATCGGCAGGTATCAAATGTCACAGCCGACTGACGAATTGGGTTTAGATTTTGTCTCTCAAAAGCTCGGCTTTAACTCATTCTGAGTCAGTTGTTATCTTCCGTGTCAGATTGCTCCAGGGGTGAGGGGATATAAGACATATATGTAAAATTATTTATAAGCTTTTCTGTCTGATCTAAAACTCTGATCCGTGTCCTAACTCGCACCGAGTCCCGTTCACCCATCACACCTGTGCTCGCTGACCTACATTGTCTCCCGGTTCGGCAAGCACTCGATTATAAATTTCTCTTCCTTGTCTTCAGCCACAAATCATTGCCAAGTGTCAAGTATTGAATTTGCATGCCGAAAATGACAGACATTAGTTTGTTTATGCTTAGTATTTTACCGTAAATTCTTTTCACCCCCCAGGGCTGTCGTTGGATTCCTAGAACTGGCAGCAATTGGACGAGGCAGAGGCAAGGGGTAGAATTCGTCTCGGACTTTAGCACAAAGCACCGCCACCTCCAATTTAATCCTTCAAGTCACAAACTATCTGGAATTGGAATTTAAAAAAAAAATATTGCGATCTGGGCATCGCTGGCAAGACCAACATTTATTGCCCACCCTAATTGCCCTGGAGAAGGTGGTGGTGAGCCGCCTTATACAACTGAGTGGTTTGCTAGGGCATTTCAGAGGACAGTTAAGAGTCAGCCACATTGATGTGGGTCTGGAGTCACATTTCGTCCAGAATGGTTAATGATTGCAAATTGTCTTCCCTAAAGGACATTCGTGAACCAGATGTGTTTTACTACAATCCGGTAGTTTCATGGTTACCATTACTGACACATGCTTTTTTTTCCAGATTTGTTTAATAAATGTAATTTTTATTCCCCAGCTAGCGCTATTTGAACTACAGGATCATTCGCCCAGGCATTTGGTTTACTAGTCTAGCAATATCACCACTATACTACCTTCAAACAGATCCCTGTTCCGTCATCATTACTGGCTCAAATGCATGAAATTCCTTCCATAAGCTTATTGTGGGAGCACCCTCACCACACGGACTGCAGTGGCTCAAGATGATGGCCTCCCATTTTATCATGGGTAACTAGGAATGGGCAAGTAATACTGGACTTACCAGCGGCGTGAATATCCTGAGAACAAATTGATTGAAACCAGGCAATATCTATGATCCCTGAGGACGTCATGCTCCACTGAGCAATTTGTCAAAGATACTTGGCTCATCAATTGTATGGTTTTATGATTGATACTGCGCACACTTTCCCAATTTCCCTATCCTTTCAAAATATGTTTGATAAAGTACCATACAATACCAACATTGAAGCCCGTTAAATTACAGGGGCAGTGGCAACATGGCTCGGAAATTGCCTAAGAGACAGAAAGTAGTGGTGAACGGTTGTTTTTCAGATTGGAGGGAAGTATAAAATGGTGCTCCCCAGGGATCCGCATTATGACCATTGTTCTTCTCATGTATATCATGGACGTGGGTATGCAGCACATAATTTCAAAGTTTGCAGATGATAGGAAACTCGGAAATGTTATTTAACAGAAACAAACTTCAAGAGCATACAAGATACAAGATACACTGGTGAAACGGCAAGTTTCATGGCAGAAACAACTTAACCCAGAGAAGTGTGAAGTGATATATTTATGTAGGAAGTATGAGCAGAGGCAATATAAACTAAACTGTTCAATTTTAAAGTGGGTGCAAGATCAGACAGACCAGAGGAGTATTATACAATTTTTTGAAGTTGGCAGAACAAGTTGCGACAGATACTAATAAACATACGGAGTCCTTGGCTTTACAAACAGACACACAGAGTAACAAAAACCAGGAAGAAATGCAAAGCTTTTCTAGCTCACAGATTAGTCCTCAGCTGGAGCATTGTGTCCAATTCTGGGCACCAAACTTTGGCAAGCATGTCAAGGATTAGAAAAGTTGTAGGGATTTACCAGAATAGTACAAGGGATCTGGGACTTCAATTACGCCGAGAGACTGGAGAAGCTGGGTTTGTTCTTTTTAGAGCAGCAAAGGTTAAGAAAAATAGAATTATAGAATCATGGAGATGTATGGTACAGAAGGAGGCCATTTGGCCCATCGTGACTGCGCTGGTCACAAAAGAGCTGTTCAGAATGTTCCCACTTTCCAATCTTGGTCCGTAGCCTTTCAAGTTGTGGCACTTCAAGGGCACATAATAGTGCTTTTTAATGTGGTGATGGTTTCTGCCTCTACCACCCTTTCAGTCACTGAGTTCCAGACCCCAGCCACCCACCGAGTAAAAGGAATTCTCAACTCTACTCGAATCCTTCTACAAATTAAGTTAAATCTATGCACCTGGTTATTGACATCTCTGCGAAGGGAATAGCTGCTTCCTATTCACTCTATCTAGGCCGCTCATAATTTTATGCACCTTAGTTAAAACACTCCCTCAACCTCCTCTGCTTTATAGAGATCGAGCATTACCTCTCTGTTGTTAAGTTCTATGCCTTGGCTAATAAAATAGTGTATCCTCTATACCTTCTTAACCACCTATCCACCTGTCCTGCCACTTCACGGATCTGTGGACATGCACTTCAAGTCGCTCTGTTCCTCTACATTTCTCAGTACCCTTCCAATGATTGTGTACTCCCTTGCCTCGTTAGCACTCCCCACTTCTCAAGATGGAATTCCAGCTGCCACTTTTCTGTCCTCCTGACCAGTCCATTGATATCTTCCTGCAAACTACAGCTTTCTTCCTCACTATCAACCACATATCCAATTTCTGTATCATCTGCCAACATTTTATTCATGCCCCCTACATTGAGCAGTGGCGCCAGGTGTGCGGTCTGTGGGGGACGAGGTGGCTGAGCGGCGGCAGTTGAAAAGCAGCTCAGAGACCAGGTAGGCCTCAGAGCAGCAGCGGCAGGTGGGCAGACCAGCGAGGGACGAGGTGGCTGAGAGGAGGCCGTTGAATAGCGGCTCTGAGACCAGTTAGGCCTCAGAGCAGTGACAGCAGGTGTGCGGACCTGTGAGGGATAAGGCAGCTGAGCAGCGGTGGTTTAAAAGCAGTTCCGAGACCAGGTAGTCCTCAGGGCAGCGGCTTCAGGCAGGCGGAACTGCGAGGGGCGAGGCGGCTGAGCGGCAGTGGTATAAAAGCAGCTCCGAGACCTGTTAGGCCTCAGAGCAGCGGCAGCAGGCGGGCGGACCTGCGAGGGAATGAGGCGACTGAGCGCCGGTGGTTTAAAAGTGGCTCCAAGACCAGGTAGACCTCAGAGCAGTGGGGGCAGGTGGGCAGACCTCTGAGGGATGAGGTGGCTGAGCGGCGGCGGTATAAAAGTGGATCCGAGACCAGGTAGGCATCAGAGCAGCGATGGCATGAGGGCGGACCTGCAAGGGAAAGAGGCGACCGAGGCAGCAGTTTAAAAGCGGCTCCGAGACCATGTAGGTTTACTAATGTGCAGTCTCCAAACTCAGAGGGAGGGAGAGAAGTAAAAAGTAATTGAAGTGTGACGTCACCAGAAAGCAAGTAAGTGATTGCTTGGTGAGTATTTCTCTCTTTTTATACTTTAACCCTGTGGTTTATAGTTACTAATGTCTCTCTGATATAGCGGGGACTTTTGGTAAACCATTTAACTGTAGTGTAATTTGTGGGATCGATTTGATTTAATTTAATTTCAATTAATTAAAGGTTAAGTCATGGCAGGACAGCCCGGCCATGTGGTATGCTCCGCCTGCGCTATGTGGGAACTCAAAGACACTTCCTGTGTCCTTGACAAGTATGTGTGAAGGAAGTGTATTCAGCTGCAGCTACTGACAGACCACATTGCGGCGATGGAGCTGCGATTGGATGCATACTGGAGCATACGTGATGCTCAAGACATCATTAATAACATTTTAGGGAGTTGGAAACAACGCAGCTAGAGGTTGGACAGGCAGAAATGGAAGGGGTGACCAACAGGCAGAGTACTAGGCGCTGGCAGGTAGTGCAGCGGTCCACTGTGCTCATCCCCCTCTCAAACAGATACACTACTTGGAGTACTGTTGGGCTGGATGGCTTATCAGAGGAAAGCAGCAGCAGCCAACTTCCTGGCACCAGGGGTGGTTCTGCTGCACAGGACGGGAGGAAAAAGAGGGGTAGAGCTATAGTAATAGGGGATTCTATTGTAAGGGGAATAGATAGGCGCTTCTGTGGCCGCAAACAAGATTCCAGGATGGTGTGTTGCCTCCCTGGTGCAAGGGTCAAGTATGTCTCAGAGTGGCTGCAGAACATCTTGGAAGGGGAGGGTCAACAGTCAGTTGTCGTGGTGCATATAGGTACCAACGATATAGGTAAAAACAGGGATGAGGTCCTAAAAGCTGAATATAGGGAGGTAGGAGGTAAATTAAAAGTAGGACCTCAAAGGTACTAATCTCAGGATTGCGACCAGTATCACGTGCGAGTCAGAGTAGAAATAGAAGGATATTTCAGATGAATACGTGGCTAGAGGAATGCTGCAATGGGGACGGATTCAAGTTCCTGGGACATTGGAACCGAATCTGGGGAGGTGGGACCAGTTCAAACCAGCCGGTTTGCAACTGTGCAGGGCTGGAGCCGATGTCCTAGGGGGAGTGTTTGCTAGTGCACTGGGGGAGGGTTTAAACTAAAATGGCAGGGCGTTGGGAACCTGAGCAAGGAGACAGAGGAAAGGGAAACAAGGATAAAAGCAAAAGATAGGAAGGAGAAAAACAAAAGTGGCAGTCAGAGAAACCAACGGTTTAAATCAAACGTGGCCACAATAAATAACAATTCTAATAGTTCTAAGAGCATTAAAAAAACAAGCCTGAAGGCTTTGTGTCTTAATGCGAGGAGCATTCGTAATAAGCTGGATGAATTGGCTGCGCAAATGGAGGTAAACGAATATAATTTGGTTGGGATTACGGAAACGTGGCTCAAGGATGGCCAAGGCTGGGAACTCAACATCCAGGGGTATTCGATATTCAGAAAAGATTGCCAAAAGGAAGGGGAGGTGGGGTAGCATTACTGGTTAAAGAAGGGAATCACACAATTGAAGGAAGGACATTAGCTCTGATGAAGTGGAATCCGCATGGGTAGCACTGAGAATTACCAAGGGGCAGAAAACGTTAGTGGGAGTGGTATATAGACTTCCAACCAGTAAGGCGGTGGTTGGGGATAGCATTAAAAGGGAAATTAAAGAATCATGAAATAAGGTCACAGCAGTCATCATGGGTGATTTTAATCTACATATGGTTTGGGCCAACCAAATTGGTAACAATACTGTGGAGGAGGAATTCCTGGAGTGTTTACGGGATGGTTTCCTGGAACAATATGTCGAGTAACCAACCAGAGATCAGGTCATCTTAGAATGGGTATTATATAACGAGAAAGGATTAATTAGCAATCTTGTTGTACGAGGCCCCTTTGGTCGGAGCGATCATAATATGATCGAATTCCTCATTAAGGTGGAGAATGAAGTAGTTGACTCAGAGACAAGGGTCCTAAATTTAAATAAAGGAAACTACGATGGTCTGAGGCGTGAGTTGGGTAGGATTGATTGGGGAATGTCACTCAAAAGGGTTGACGGTGGATAGGCAATGGCAACCATTCATCGACCGCATGGATGATCGACAGAATTTGTTCATCCCAGTTTGACATAAAAATAAAACAAAAAATGTGACTCAACCGTGGCTAACAAGGGAAATTGGGGATAGCATAATATCCAAGGAGAGGGCATATAAATTGGCCAGAAAAAGCAATAATCCTGAGGATTGGGAGCAGTTTAGGATTCAACAAAAGAGGACAAAGGGATTAATTAAGAAGGGGAAAAAAGAATAATAGAGTAAGCTTGCAGGGAACATAGAAACTGACTGTAAAAGCTTTTATAGATAAGTGAAGAGAAAAAGATTGGTGAAGTCAAGCGTAGATCCCTTGCAGTCAGAATCAGGGGAATGTATAATGGGGAACAAAGAAATGGGTCACCAACTAATACATATTTTGGTTCTGTCTTCACAAAGGAGGAAACAAATAACCTCCCAGAGATTTCAGGGAACATAGGGTCGGATGAAAGTGAGGAACTGAAAGAAATCAGTATTTGTGGGGAAATGGTATTAGGGCAATTTAAGGGATTGAAGGCCGATAAATCCCCAGGGCCTGATAATCTACATCCTAGGGTACTTAAGGAAGTGGCCCTAGAAATAGTAGATGCATTGCTGATCATCGTCCAACATTCGATGGAATCTGGAACAGTACCCATGAATTGGAGGGCAGCTAATGTTACTCTACTTTTCAAAAAAGGCGGTAGGGAGAAAACGGGGAATTACAGACTGGTAAGCCTGACATTGGTAGTGGGGGAAATGCTAGAGCCCATTATAAAAGCACTTGGAAAACAGTGACAGGATCAGACAAAGTCAAAATGCATTCACAAAAGGTTAATCGTGCTTGACTAATCTACTGGAATTTTTTGAGGATGTAACTGGTAAAATAGATAAGGGAGAACCAGTGGATGTGGTGTATCTGGACTTTCAGAAGGCTTTCGATAAGGTCCTGCATAAAAGATTAGCATGCAAATTTAAGGCACATGGGATTGGGGGCAAGTTATTGACTTGGATAAAGAACTGGTTGGCAGACAGAAAGCAAAGAGTTGGAATAAATGGGTCTTTTCCGAATGGCAGGCAGTGACTAGTGGAGTACCACAGGGATTGGTCCTTGGACCCCAGCTATTCACAATATTTATAAATGATCTGGACAAGGGAACTAGATGTAATATCGCCAAATTTGCAGACGACACAAAGCTGGGTTGGCGTGTGTGCTGTGAGGAGGATGTTGAGAAATTCCAGAATGAGTGGGACATGTTGGGTGCTTGGGGAGAACATGGCAGATGCAATATAACGTGGATAAATGTGAGGTTATGCACTTTGGTGGCAAAAACAGGAAGGCAGGTTATTATCTAAATGGCAATAGATTGGGAGAAGTGGAAGAGCATCGATACCTGTGTGTCCTTGTGCACCAGTCGCTGAATGTAAGCATGCAGGTGCAGCAGGTGGTTAAGAAGGCAAATGGTATGTTGGCCTTCATAGCGAGAGGGTTTGAATACAAGAACAAGGATGTCTTGCTGCAGTTGTACACTGCCTTAGTGAGACCACATATTGAGTATTGTGTGCAGTTTTGGTCGCCTTATCTGTGGAAGGATATTCTTGCCATGGAAGGAGTTCAGCGAAGATTCACCAGGCTGATACCTGGGATGGCAGGAATGATGTATGAGGAGAGAATGGGTCGATTGGGCTTGTACTCGCTGGAATTTAGAAGAATGAGGGGTGATCTCATTGAAACGTATAAAATTCTGACAGTACTGGACAGACTGGATGCAGGAAGGATGTTCCCGATGGTCGGGCGGTCCAGAACCAGAGCACACAGTCTAAGAATAAAGGGTAGGCCATTTAGGACAGAAATGAGGAGGAATTGATTCACCCAGAGACTGGAGAACCTGTGGAATTCTGTACCACAGAAGGCGGTGGAGGCCAGTTCATTAAATATATTCAAGAAGGTATTGGATATATTTCTTAAGGCTAAAGGTTTCAAGTGCTATGGGGAGAAAGCAGGGACCGGGTACTGAATTTGGATGATCAGCCATGTTCGCACTGAAACGCGGAGCAGGCTCGAGAGGCCGAATGTCCTACTCCTGCTCCTACCTTCTATGGTTCCATGTTCCTATAGGTCTAAGTAATTGATATAAACCACAAAAAGCAAGGAACGTAGTACTGAGTCCTGCAGAAACCCAATGGAAACAGCCTACCAGTCATAAAAACACCCATCGACGATAACACTTTGCATCCTGCCACTGAGCCACTTTTGGATCCAACTTGCAACTTTCCCTTGGATCCCGTGGGCTTTTACTATTTTTCACAACCTGTCATTTTTGACGTTGTCAAATGCCTTGCTTATATCTACGTGGACTGCATCTAATGCACTACCCTCATTGTACCTCTTCGTTACCTCCCTATGAAATTCAACCAAATTACTCAGACACAACATTATATTGTCTCTCATAACAGCCTGGGATACATTTCATCTAGGTCTGGCAATTTAACTATTTTCAAAGAAGCAATACCTGTTAATACTTCCTCTCTCTCTATGCTTATCCGATCTAATATTTCACAGTCTTCCTCTTTAACTACAGTGTCTGCATTGTCCATCTGTTCTGCGAATACAGAGGAAAGGTATTCCTTAAGAACCATACCCATGTCTTCTGCCTCCACACAGTTTACCTTCTTAGTCCAGAATAGGTCCTACTCATTCCTTAGTTAACCTCTTGCTCGTTACGTATTTATAAAACATCATTGTGTTTTCCTTGATTTAACTTGTTAATATTTTTGCATTCCCTCGCTTTGCTTTCACTGATTCATGGCTACTGAAAATACAAGATTATGAATTAAATATTGCAAGGTGTAACATATTTAGAAAAGTTAGAGAGAGGGAAAAGGGAGGTGGCGTAGCTGTACTTATTAGGGATACCATAATGGCAGTAGATCAAAGTGATGCAGGTATCAGAAAGATAGAAATTGAATACATGTGGATAGAAATGAAAGATAATAAAGGATCAATCGCGCTAACAGTGTAGTCGTAAGACCACCTAATAGTGGAAGAGAGTGCAGACACATTCGGGAAAGTAGCAAAAATAAATAATAATAAGCATGAGGGATTTAAAATACCCAAGTATCAATTGGACAAAAGAGGCAGGTAAGGGGGATAAGGTAATGGAATTCTGACAATGTTTACAAGGCTCCTGTGTAACATAATATATTAAAAGTCCAAGGGAGGATTCACTATTGGACCGAGTAATGGGGAATGAACCAGAGCAGATAAGAGAAGTAAAAGTAGGGGAACATCCAGGCACTAATGACCATACTATAATACGCATTAAGATAATTATTGAGAAGTGCATATGTGTGACAACGACCAGGGTAATAGATTGGGGAGCAGCTGATTTTGAGAGGCTGACAATGATACTTAGGAAATAAAATGGACAACATTCACAAGTAATGATGCAGAACAGCAACACTCCTGGGCCTAGAAATTCATTAAGGCGCTGCCAGCTTTGCGGCCAGTTACTGCCCAAAGAGGGCTTCTGCGCCAAAAATGAGTTTGCGCTGATATTCAGCGCAAGTGGTATTGGCGGCGGTAGCCGTTAGCGCTGCACCAGCACCGATGGCATCATCGGTGTGCGCAGTGCCCCGGTTCCGCCCCAAAACCGGCCCGATCCCCATATTTAGTAGCGGCCGCCTCCTCCGAAGCGGCCGCAAACAGCGACCAAAAAACGGGGCCGTGCTGTAGCCTTAGTGGGGCGCTTTAAAGGGGAAGGGGCGGCCGGCCGCTTTTCGGCGGCTGCCTGCAAGCACCTCCTTCCCCGGCCTCCTCCACCCCCCCCCCCGCGGCATTGCCGGCTGCTTTCCACGAACCCGGCACTTCTCCGTGGTGCCGGGCTCATTTGCCGGCACTCTCCAGCGGCGATCTCCCTGTTGCAGGCAGCTCCCCCTTAACAGAAGGAGGAGGCCTGCAGTACCGCAGCCTGCCGCTCCGCAGCAGCTGGCGCAGCGGCGCCAAGAGCACTGAAATTCAGTGTCAGCGCCCCAAGCGGAGGCGGGCACACCCTAGTATAGTGCCCGGTTCCGATTTGGGGCGCTAACACTGAATATCTGACGTTCGCTAATGGCTCCCCGCCCAGCGCTAACTTTTGGGGGCGAGCGAGCTGGCCGCCCCAAAGTGAATTTCTAGGCCCTTATCTCTGAAACCTACTCCAGATTTACAACCCCCCCTATCGCTGTAACCTCCTCCAGCCCTACATCGCTCACTATCTCTGCAACCTCCTCCAGCTCTAAAACCCTCCCTATCTCTGTAACCTCGAGTTAGATTTAACAAAGGCGCAGATGAGGGTTTATGCAGTAGAAGTGCTGAGGGCGTGTGGAGACGGTCGATATTTTGGAGGTGATAGTAGGCAGGACTTATGGTTCAGAGGATATGTGGTCGGAATTCAGCTCATGTTCATATAGAACGCCAACGTTGCAAACAAACTGGTTCACCCTCAGAAATTGGTTAGGGGTGGAGACTGAATTAGTAGATAAAAAATGGAGTTTGTGACGAGGACCAAAGGCAATCGCTTTCGTCCTTCCAGGATTTAAATGATAAACAATGAAATACAGTAAGACGTGGTGTACAGATCTAATTGCTCGATGTGGAGACTTAAGAGGAACACCAACAGCAGCACAGATGAGAGATTAGCTTCTGAGAATAGTAATTCAGAATGCAAAGGTTTGCACAGTTAATAGCTGGATTCAGAGACATAGCAGGAACAACAACCGCAGCAAGGAGGGGAGAGCAAAGGGCAAGAACAGTAATGCAGTTAATCACGGTTTATAGAATTGACAGCAGAATAGAGAGACTTACCAGCAACACCAACAGCAGCAAGGAGGGGATAGTAAATGCATTGAATAATGAGAAGTGCATAATAGATCTGATTTGCTAATGATAGATAATCATAAATGTCCGAAAAAAAAGTCCAACGCCCAGGAGAAACTCTTGTCCATTGTTGTAACATCCCAATCTACTGAATTCAGATTCTGATCCATTGTTGTAACATTCCAATCTAGTGATCTCAGATTCTGACTCAATCTTTGTTGAGCAGCGCACTGATCACTGTTAGTGTCGGAGGCGATGCTCTCACTGTCACTATGGGATAAAACATTGAAAGGAGTCCCTTATTAATAGAAGAGTGAAACCTTGCACTGATGCAATTAGGGACCATGGAAACTGATATTAATTACAGTCACTGAACAGACAGCTTCAGCTAAGCCGTGGAGACTGACATTAATTACAGTCACTGAACAAACAGCTTCAGTTAACCTATTACAATCCAGCACGTTTTGTACCACAGTAAAGTAGAACATTTCCGCAATCCGAATCAGATGTATGAGGTTTGCTGAGGGAAAGAATGGTGGGAATAGCGCGGGATCTGCCCAGAATCTTTCAATCCTCCTTGGATATGGGAGTGGGGCCAGAGGATTGTAGGGATGCAAATGTTACAACCTGTTTAAAACAGGACAGAGGGTTAAACCCTGTAACTACAGACCAGTCAGGCTAACGTTGGCGGTGGGGAAACTTCCAAAGATCATATAACCGGAGAAAATTATCTGTCACTTGGAAATAAACATGAGTTAATAAGTGAGAACCAGCATGGATATGTTAACGGCAAAGTGTGTCTGACAAACTTGATTGAGTTCTTTGGTGAGGTTACTGAGAGGGTTGATGAGCATAATGCAGTTGATGTTTTTGCATGACTTTAAAAATGCATTTGATAAAGTGCCTTTGAATAAACTTGTTAGGAACAAAGGGGCAGTGGCAGTGCCGTTCTGACATTGTCTAAGGGACAGAAAACAGAGAGTAGTGGTCAATGGTTGTTGTTCAGACTGCAGGGAAGTCTACAGTGGTGATCCCCAGGAGTCGCTATTCGGACCACTGATCATTTTGATCAATATGAAGCATTGTGTCTTTCTTAAAAATATATATACATATAAGAGCGAGAGAGAGAGAAATGGCATAATTTGAACGTTTGCTGATGACACAAAACTTGGAAATGTAGTAAACACTGAGTGCGATAGGAGTAGGCTTCAGGAGGACATAGACGATCTGGTGAAATGAGCAAAGGGATGAAAGCTGTCATCGACAGTGCTATTAAGTGGTACTTACTCACCAATAACCTAATCACGGAGGCTCAGTTTGGGTTCATCCAGGACCACTCGGCTCCAGACTTCATTACAGCCTTGGTCGAAACAGGGACAAAGAGCTGAATTCGAAAGCTGAGCTGAGAGTGCCTGCCCACGACATCAAGGCAACATTTGACCAAGTGTGGCTTCAAGCAGCCCTCGTGAAATTGAACTCTTTGGGAATGAGACAGAAACCTCTCCATTGGCTGGAGTCATACCTAGCAAAAAGGAAGATGGCTGCTTCATCAATGACCTTTCCTCAAATGGTCAGAGATGGGGATGTTGGCTAATGATTGCATTTTTAACTTCCATTCACAACTCCTCAGATAATGAAGCTCTCCGTGCCCGCATGCAGCAAGACCTGGACGATTTTACGGCCTGGGCTGATAAGTGGCAAGTAGCACGCGCACCACTTAAGTGCCGGGCAATGACCATCTCCAACAAGTGTCACCTCCGCGTGACATTCAATGGCATTCCCATCGTCAAATCCCCCACCATCATTATACTGAGGGAGACCAAACACCAGAATTTTAACTTGACCAGGACCAGCCACATAATAAGTGTGGCTACAAGAGCAGTTCAGATCCAGGTCAGAACAACAACCATTCACCACTACTCTCCGACACGCCAGAGCCTTTCTACCATCTACAAGGCACAAGTCGGGAGTGTGATGGTAAACCTTCCATTTTCCTGGATGAGTGCAACTCCAACAACACTCAATATGCTCGACATCATCCAATATAAAGCAGCTGCCTTGATTGGCACCACATCATCCACCTTAAACGTTCACTCCCTCCACCACCGGCACACAGTGGCTGCAGTGTGTACAATCTACAAGATGCACTGCAGCAACTCGCCAAGGCTTCTTCGACAGCACCTCCTAAACCCGGGACCTCCACCACGTAGATGGACAAGGGTAGCAGGCGCATGGAAGGTTCAGCACCTCCATGTTTCCTTCATAGTCACACACATTCCTGATTTGGAATTATATCGCCGTTCCTTCATCGTCCCTGGGTGAAAATTCTGCAACTCCCTCCGTCAGAGCACAGGTCAATTAGAAATGGGCAATATTTGCTGCCCGTGCCAGCGATGGCCACATCCCATGAATTAATAAAAATGTAAAAACGACTGATGAAATTTAATGCAGAGAGTTGTGTAGGATAGATTTGGGAGGAAAATGAGGAGAGGCAATATAAACTAAAATGTAAAATTTTAAAAGTGGTGCAGGAAAAGAGACACCTGGGAGTTTATGTACAGAAGCCTCTGAATTTGACAAGTTTTTTAAAAGGAACACATGGGATTCTTAGCTTTATAAATAGAGGCAGATAACAAAAGCAAGGAAGTTCTGCTGAATAATTAGAAATCACCAATGTAGTGGGTGGCGGTTGGCGCGTGTGCCCAGTCAGTTATGTCCCTGACTGCCTGTGAGTGGTTCGAATCGCTCCCACACCCCTGGGTTCTAGACACTGGACTTAGGTACAGGCGGCGATACAGAAAACTCGAGTAGACAGGTGGTTTGGTGTAAGAGAACTAAGATTTTATTAAAACAGAAATTAAAACTGTCTTATGAGAAGTCACTAGTATAAAATACAGGCAAATACAAATAACTATACTTATACAGGGAATGGGGAACACACGGCACATTGAGGGAAAAGCAACTACATTAACAATTCCCTTATCCTTATTCCCACCCCTATAGCTAACTAGAATAATCTATGAGGGGCCTGAAAGCATGCTCACCAATCCAAAGCAAAGCCAGCTGTTTTAACGGATGCGTGTTTTGAGGTTCGCTCTCCTGTCATTTTCAGGCACTCCGTCACCAAGTGGTCTCAGGGCGCGGTGCTGGAGCTACTGCTGTGACACACCTTTCTTCTCCTCAGCTACCGTCGTCATCTCATCGCGATGGGTTCTCTTCTTCTTCTCCCTCGGGCGGTCGTCGGTAGTAACGTTGTGCCTGTAGGGCGCTTGGCAGTCTTTACTGCTTAGATTTTCCTACCCAAGCGTCAAACGCCAATATATTCGTTGTGGCATGGACCCCTGGGTTTATTCCCAGTGTTCAAAGAGATTCTTCCTCCCCAAGCGTGAGCTTATAACTAGGCGCTTGGCCTTTATCGATACATTTTTCACTGTGCTGCTCTGCTCTTATCAGGTTGTTACCTTTCTCTTCGTCTCTAATTCATCTCTTCCCGTTCGCCTCGTTTCCTTTGCCCTCTCTCGTGGCTCGGGTGTCCTGGGTGACTTTGGACTTGGGTCTCATACCCCTCCCCCGCGCTTGGTATGGATGTCCTTGACTGTTGATAATTTACTGCTGGGGAACGAGGAGAGAACCCACCATGAGGGCAGGGCACGAGTATGGGCCGCGGCAGCCCAAGGCCCGACTAGAGGCCAGAGTCGAGAGAGCAGAGAGCAGAGTCAAGCACCAAGAGAGCGATTGCTACTGGGGGCCTACTGTTATACGCCTTTCGAATAGCCCTTATCTGCGCGCCAAATCAGGTTATTTCATTGTTTCAATTTTGGCGGGCTGTTTTAAATGATTATAGCAATCAAAGTTAACTGGATTTAGATGGCCGTTTATCACACATAATGGCCCGATGTCCGGGCTGTATTGGCATTAATGCGTTCTACTCGGCCTGTCCCATAAGCTGTTTCCGATTATTTATGCGGACAAACTAATGGCCTCACGCATTGGACTAACTGGTTGGATCTGTCTACGATCTGGCGCAATGCATATTCAGTGCTTGCTGTCTGGCTTCCAAAACACAAAGTCCTTTCCACAGAATAATGCATTTTAAGCTTCGATCTCCCAAAGCTGCTTGTGCTGCTACAGAATACAAGCTTTTTAATAACTTGCAGGCTTTTGGTCACGAGGTGCGGATGCAAACTTTTGGGTACCCTTTATAAAGTGTCCATGCAGTGTCCCTTTTATTAATAACCTTGGGGGAATGTGGGAATTTTGCAAATCTTACACAGCATGTAGCTGATTTGGATACAATTATGGCCACCTTGTCCAGACAGAGACAGGTCTCAATCTCCCTTATCTTTGTTATATTTAGCCTCCCTACAAGCATTCTTTGTTCAGTAGTTAGTGGAGGCCTTGAAGCTTTCGACCAATCTAGCTCTAAGGAAACCCTAATTTTATCAGCATTCACTTTACTTTTAATTGTAATGCCACTGACAGGGTGTCTAACTCTATCCTGAACATTTAAAATCGGTTTCTATTTGCAGACTGTTTCATGGCCTTTGCTATTCAAAAAGTGTCTCACTCTCCTGAGCCATATTAGCCATTTCTTGTTGTGCTGTTGTCGCTAATGGAGTAAGTTTGAGACTCGTTCGTTCACGCACACAATGGTATCTCTATATCAAGCCAGATGTGACATCTGATCCAAGCCATTCTCGGGCTTGCAGGTGTTCTTATCAAAAGATCGTCTGGTGTCGAGCGATCTTTGTTCATCTCCCTCTGAGTGGTCCCGATGTCTCGGGCAGTGGCCCAGCTAAAAAATTCAGTTTTCTTATTGTTCAATATAGGCAATGAAACAAACATCTCCAAGAGGAAGCTTATCAATTTACGACACTACCCTGACGTTCACAATAATTGACATTAAAACGAGCTTGTACCAATGTTCCCACTAATGTGCGCGGATACATGGTCGCATAGCCCTCTGCAAGGCCCCACGCAGTCACATGCACAGGCTGCTGACTGTGGAGAGCTGGAGTGAGGGGCGGGGGGTGATGGCCACTGGCCACAGCACCAGCGTTTGCAGACAGTGCGTGATACAGTGCCTTTGGGGGCGGGGTGGGCGAGAGCTTCATATGATTGACTGTCATTGGAGGTTAAGGATGCGCTCTGGGCCAATGGTCGGGTAGGAGTGCTGTCTGCTCTAAGTGGTAAAAGAGTAAACACGTCTTACTGCAGCTATATAGGACCCTGGTGAGACCACACCTGGAGCATTGTGTACAGTTTTGGTGTCCTTACATAAGGAAGGATATACTTGTGATAGAGGGTGTGCGATGATCGTTCACCAGACTGGTTCCTGGGATGGGGCAATTGTCATATGAGGAGAGATTGTGTAGACGAGGCCGCTATTCTCTAGAGATTAGAAGAATGAGAGGCAATAACTTTGAAACATACAGCACTATTACAAGGCTTGATGCCGTGAATGATTGACAGCTGCATCTGCCAATGGTGTGCGGACCTCAAGTCCACTCACCATGCCCTTGATGCCCCTAGATTCCAAATGTCTATCTATCTCAGTCTTAAATATACTCAAAGACTCAGCATCCAAAATCATCTGGGGCTGAGAATTCCAGAGTCACAACACTCTGAGAGTAGGAATTCCTCCACATCTCAGTCTTAAGTAGCCTACCACTTATCCTGAGTCTATCCCCCCTACGTCTAGACGCACCAGCCAGGGGAAACAACCTTTCAACACCTATCCTACCAATCCCATTTGGAGAGAGGAAGATAGACAAATTGACTGAAATAGAGAGGAGAGGTAGATGGAAATAGAGAGAGGAGAGATTAATAGATATAGATAGGGAGAGAGAGGGTGACAGAGATAAAGGAGAGATAGACGGCGATAGAGAGAGTGGAGATTATTATGTATAGATAGAGAGAGAGAGGGTGACAGACATACAGGAGAGGTAGATGGAGATATAGAGAGGAGAGATTATTATGTATAGATAGAGAGAGAGAGAGGGTGACAGAGATAGAGGTGAGATAGCTGGTGCTAGAGAGAGAGAGGAGAGATTATTAGATATACATAGGGATAGAGAGTGTGAAAGCGATAAAGGAGAGCTCGATGATAGCAGTCAAATGCGGAGTGAGATCAGATTATAGACAGAGGGAGTTATATTTTCCTCTTGGTTCTGTAAAATTCTGTGTGCTGTGGGCCCTTTGAGCTGTTCATGGTCCTTTAACAGAATGTGCTTTATTACTGGGGGTAATCCCAGATGTATTATCTCCAATAATGTGACAGAGCTGAGCTGTTGCCAACTAAACAGAAGACACTCTTTGGAAGGATAGTAGAGAGGTTCCAGGAAGAAAGTGGATTAATTCAAAGAAACTGGGACGACAAAAGCAAGAATTGATATTTCGACACTGATCCGACAGAGAGACTGGAGAAGAGCATCCCAGGGAGGGGCTTCACTGAGATTGCGGGCAGGCAGTTATCATTGGGATAAGCACAGGCTCCATCCCCGGCCTGTGCTGGATTAGCCTGAACTCACACCCGGTGTGATACAGAACCCTACACAAACACAGGGCAGGAAAGGCCCAGGCTCTATCCCCGGTTGGTGGTGTGTTAGCCTGATCTCATACCCGTTATGATACTGAGCCCCACACAGACACAGATCAGGAAAGACCCAGGCTCCATTCCCGGCCTGTGCTGTGTCAGCCTTATTCTCCCGCTGTGGTACTGAGCACTCAACACACACAAAGCAGGCAAGGCCAAGGCTCCATCCCAGACCTGTGCTGTGTTACCCTGAACTTACACCCGACGTGGTACTGAGCACCGCATACACAGAGAATGGTACAGTGCAGAGGGAGATTTACTCTTTACCAATCCATGCTGTACCTGCACTGGGAGTGTTTGATGGGGCAGTGTAGATGGAGCTTTGCTCTGTGTCTAATCCCGTGCTGCAACTGCCGGGGGAGCAGTGTAAACTGTAGGAGTAAAAATAAATTCACTCTTGAGTCTGTCGTGAAATAGCAGCACACAGTTTAATAGCAGAATGTTCTGGGAGAAGATCAAAGACCCCGCTGTCTAGTGATACCCTTCTCAGAGATACAATGTCTAACAGCTTTTTTATACAGTTCAAAAGCCGGAAAATTACAGCAGTTAGTAATCATTACATCATTTATACTTTAATCCACTCCTGGGACCCTAGCAACAAAGTGTCCTCCAATCGTAGTTTCTTCAAAACAACTTGTCTATATTAGCACATCGTTAACGGACCTAATCTCTTGGTTCCTTTTTATCTCAACTGTAGCTGGTTACTTGGACATTGGAGTCCGGTTTTTGCCGTTTATTGAGGTTTGACCTACTGAGGTGCTAACCAGTGATTGGATACAACTCAGGCCTCTAAGTTAATTATAAAGTAACAGTTTGGATACGCAACACTCTACTTCACTGTTACGCTGTAGCAACAAACTGCCATAATGGCAAGCTACTGTTTCTGTAAAGCTAGCACACAGGCTTTAAGATTAACCCCTAATCTCTAAACACACTGATTTAAAAACAAAGATTTACCCTTAATGATTTTTACCCCTTTCAGTCCCCCCTTTTGGTCCCTGGCCAAAGCTTGATTTGTCCTGGGAACCAATGTACCAGGGTAAAAATGACAGCACGCAGCTCCTTGTAATCCATATACGAAATCCAACAACGACCAGAATTGTTTAGGACATTCTTGATGAGTCAGTTATGCCATTATTGGCTATGGTCCTTTTTAGTCCTTCATTCTTTGTAAAACATGTCCTTCTCTTTTTTATGACTGATAGTCCATCTCCTCCTTTCCGTTTGTCCGCATCTCCTTCTTCATCAGTTTGTCTGTTTCTTATTGTGCCTTGTGCCATAACCATTGGTTAATCCCTTCTCTACTCTATCTGTACAAAAATTCACACAAACTGAAATTCCAGCAATTTTTTTAAGGTTACTTTCACTCAGCAAATCTTGTGTTTAATTTGTCTCGGCACAGATGTTAATAACTTCCATGTCGGTAAAACTTTATATTTATCTTTTTCCTCCTGTCTGTCCCGAGTTTGCTGCCTTATCTCTTTTAACTGATTGCTTAATTGCAGGAGATTCCTATGGATTTTATCCCTTAGAGGACCCACATCCTCCCCTCCAGTTATTATTCCATGGGGGAGTTGCATTGCCCTCCCGGTCATTAGCTCGTAGGGTGATAAGCCCGTTGTTCGGTTTGGGGTGGCCCTTAATTTCATTAACACTGCTGGTAACACATCTACCCGTTGTTGTTGCTTCTCACCTAAAGCCTTGGCTAAATCTGTTTTCAGCGTTTGGTTCATCCGATCCACCATCCCTGAACTCTGGGGATGGTAAGGGATGTGGAACGTTTGCTTTGTTCCCATCCAATCGCATATCTTTTTTTTTACTACAGCTCCTCTAAAGTGCGTCCCATGATCTGAATCAATCTGGACCGGCACTCCCCACCTGGGAATTAGTCTACAATCACCAGGCAGTACTTTCATCCCCTAGACGTGGGAAGTGGTCCGGTGAAATCTATTTCTTGTTCAAGAGCTTGCTTTGCTGCTAAATCGGCAGCCTGGTTCCCTCTTTGTTCCTGATTCTGTATTTTCTGGTGCGCCTCTATTTTTATTACTGCTGCTTCTGCTGGGCATTTCGCTGCTTCTAGGAGGGCCTTTATGCGCTGTTGGTGTTTAATATGATCCCCTCCCGCCGTCATGAACCCCCTTCATCCCCAAGCAGTCATGTAATCATGTACTATACTCCAAACGCATATCGACCAACTGTGTATATATTTACAGTTCTCCATTTAGCTAACTCCAAGGCCTTTGTTAGGTCTACTATCTCTGCCAGTTGTGCTGCGAGCCCTCCGTTCATTCTCCCAGATGATTCTCTTTCCAACTGGTCATTTACAACTGCCCACCCAGTCCGTGGTGATCCATCAATATATTTCCAGGACCCATCCACATAGAGGGTGAGTTAGGCCTGTTCCAATGGTTTGTCCCGTATCGGGCTATTGCCGACCTCATTGTCTGTGTCTGCGCATTCGTGGGGCTCTCCCATCCCTACCATACCTTCTGCAGGGTTTTCTCCAGTATCTCGAACTATTTTTACTGACTTATCTTCAGGCAACAAGACAGCTTCCCAGCGTGCCCTACGTACATTTGACACTGCTTTTAGCTGGTGGTTATTCACCATTTCTACCAGCGTGTGTTTAGTGTGTTAAATTATCTCCCCAGTCATTATTTTGGGTTCGCTAACCTTCACTGCCCATGCTGCACAATCTAAGGCTGCCATACATCGTGACAGTCCAGCAACCACTGGTGATTGTTGGGTGGAATAATAGCTAATGGTCGTCTTTTGTCCCCCTGCTGTTGGGTGACTATTCCTGCGTAGAATCCCCCCTCATTTTCACAGTGGATATGAAAGGGTTTCATTATATCTGGTAATCCAAGTCCCGGGGCTGTCATCAATGCTTGCTTTAGGATTACATAGGCTGTTTCCTGTTCTGGACCCCATTCGATGAGGGTCTTACCGGAGATCCCCCCTTTTACAAGCCTCTGTATGGGTTCTGCTATTGCAGCAAAATTAGGTATAAAGTTCCTGCTGTAGTTAAGAAGACCTAATACCTTTCTAACCCTCTCTCTGACACGGGTCGAGGCATTTCTTAGATTGCCTTTCGACGGTCATCAGGCATTGTCCTGATTCCCTGGGACAATTGCTGTCATAATAGGTAACAACACTTTGTCCAATTTGAGCTTTCTGAGGATTCACCTTAAACCCTCCTTTTTCGAACGTTTGTAGAATAAGAATCAAAGCTGCGCCGTGTCCTCTTTCGTCTTCTGATGCTATTAATAAATTGTCTACATACTGCAATATAGTACTCCGATACGGGGTTAAGTCTATCGGTTCTAATAATGAACTCTTAGCCCGGTGGAATGATGCTGGACTGTTATGGAAGCCCTGAGGCAACCGTGTCCAGGTATAATGTCTATCCCCGACCGTGAAAGAAAATTTTCTTGTGATTCTGGATCTAATGGTAGCGACCAAAATCCAATAGCTGTATCCAGGACCGTGAACACCTTGTGTTCCGGGCTTAGTCCATTAAGAATAGTGGCTGGACTCGCCACTATTGGGTGCAACTTTGGCATTACCTTGTTTAATGCGGTATAATCAATTGTTAGCTGACATGATCCATCTGGTTCTTTGACTGACCACACAGGCGAATTGGTTGTACTTTCTGTGGCTCTAATTATTCCTTTCTACTCTAACGGATTTAAAATTTTCGAATCGGATTCTTTCACCTCGGGTCGGATTGGGAACTGCTTATGGGGTGTATGCTCGCGCCCGGGCACACATGTAGGCGTTATAATAGCGAATCCAGTGTCCAGTTTTGAAGTTGCCCATACTTATTTTACTGCCTCTCATATAGTCCCATAATTTCCTTCCTCCTTCCAGTCCTTTTCCACGAGTTTCGCACTCCCGATTGTTGCCAGATGGCAGAGGGGTTGTCCTCGATTTGCCTTATCTCCATTTTCCTCCACCCATGTTAATTTTCCTCATCTCGAATCTACCAACAAATTAATTTCCTTTAATAACTCTATTCCTAAAATCGTTCCCTCACTATTTGGGCATACATAAAATTGTGCGGGTAGTAGTCGTCCCGCTAATTCCAATACTCGGATTTATCCATTCGATATCCGTCAATAACTGTTTCTCTCTTTCGTTCTTAAAACTCTACCTTTTGTTCTAATTCAAGGATCCTTTCATTTTTGCTTGCAAGCCTAGTGTGGAATTGCTACACTTTGTTAATCAGTGTGATTAATTGGTTTACTAGTATCACCCCTGCCTTTTTAGTCTTTTTCTGTTTTTGACGTTCCCACCATTCTCTCTGCCTTCGGATTCTGGAGCGGGTCCCACCCCTCCTTCCTCATCTTATCGACTAGACCTTTCCGGTCGTCGGCATTGAATCTACTCAGGGCCCCTGGGGGTCCCCATTCTATCTCTTTTCTCGACACCATCTGTAGTTTAACTCACAACCTTCCCAATCGTTGTCAGCGGCACGTCCCTTACTTACTCCCACAGAGCGAGATCGTGCTTGCAACCCGAGTTGTCAGAGGTACTTGCTACTTGCAACTCCTTTAGGTTGAGTCCTTCTACGTGGTCTAGACCTTGATATCTTAAAAGACTTTAAGCGGTTAATTAATCACAATTAAACATGCATACAGTCAATGACCTGACGATCCCAGGGTACATTGGAGTCTCTAAGCCTACTTGATCCTGGCCATCACGTGGGGACCAATCGCCCTCTTAATACCGGCTCAGGCTAGGGTCGATGAGACAGGTACCCTCCTTGTCCATGTCGGTCAGTCAATCACTCATTCCTTCGCGACCTTTATCGCTACACAATGTTCCCTCAGTACATGCGGTCCACACTCATACAACTGTGTTCTCCTACCTCTTACAGACTTTCACTTGATTCATGATGCTACGGCACTGTCCCTCCGCCTTCCCAGATGACTCAATTTCTGGACGGTCAAAATTTTGACTTCTCGTCCGGGTTCACTGGTACGGGCGGTCTTTCAGTTCCGCAGCAGCCTGCCGACTACGCCAATTTGTAGGAGTAAAAATAAATTCCCACTTGAGTCTGTCTTGAAATAGTAGCACACAGTTTAATAGCAGAACGTTCTGGGATAAGGGTATCACTAGGCCGCGGGGTCTTTGATCTTCTCCCAGAACGCTCTGCTATTAAACTGTGTGCTGCTATTTCAAGACAGACTCAAGAGTGAATTTATTTTTACTCCTACAAATCTAAGATAGTTCTGATTCCCAACGTATCAAATACCTGACCACTAATCTGAGACAGAGGTTGTGTTGATCAGTCCTGTTCTAACAAAGCTCCTTCTGTTCACACTGTAACGGTTTGTTTCTCACTGGTGTCTGGCTTCCTCGGGCAGATCCTTCATGTGTCAGTGCTCAGTGTTGCTATTGAACTGTGGGAGGAGCCACTGTCAGTCTCCAACCTGATTTCCACATCCATACCAAAGGCCATCTCCGCCCCTGCCTGTGTGCAACTTCTGCTGAAACCCACATCCATGTCATGGTTACCCCAAGAAAGTATATCCTGAGAACAACAGGTATAATTAATGTAATATGATTATAATCAATGATTTTTATTTCACTGATTGAAACAGGCAAGGCCTGTGATCAGAGCGGGACGTCATGCTCCGCTGAACAAATTACACAGAATGCACAGCACAGAAACAGGCCATGCAGCCCAACTACTCCATGCCGGTGTTTATGCTCCACACGAACCTCCTCCCATCCTTCTTCATCTTAAATATCATCATAACCTTCTATTCCTTTCTCCTTCATGTGTTTATCAAGCTTCCCCTTAAATGATTCAATGCCATTCACCTCAACCACTCTCTGTGGGAGCGAGTTCCACATTTTCACCTCTCTCTGGGTAAAGAGATTTCTCCTGAATGCCTAATGGCATTTAGAAATGAATATTTTATATTCATGGCCGCTATTTTATTCTCATAATTTTTTCATGAAATCAGTTTTTATAAACTCCATTATAAATTTGTCAACACACCTTGTCTCACCAGCACATTGTGTTTGCTTTTCCTCTGTTGACTTTATCAGAGTACAAGTAACGATTAGAATCCGGCTCAAAAGCTGCAGGAGGCCGAACCTACACATGAGACCAGGACTCAGTGACTTCTGTTATCACAAAATCACAGAATCATTCAGCGAAGAATGAGGCCATTCAGTCCATCGACCCTGTGCCGGATCATTCAAAGAGATATTCAATTAGTGCCGCTCCCCTGTTCCTTTCCCACAGTCCTGTAAATCCCTCACTTCCAGTATTGATCCCGTTCACTTTTGAAAATTAATATTGAATGTGCTTCTATCACCTTTTCAGGCAGTGCTTTCCAGATCATAACAACTCACAGCGTAGAACAAATTCTTCTCGTCTTCCCTCTTGTTCTTTTCCCAATAATTTTAAATCTTTGTCTTCCGGTTAGCAACCCTCCTGCTAGTAGTTTTTTTTCTCCTTGTTTACACTATGAAAGACGTCATAAATTTGAACATCTCCAATATATCTCCCTTTTATATTGCGTGCTCTCTGGAGAATAATTCCAGCATTTCTTGTATCTCCGCATAAATTACACTGTCATCCTTTGTACCATTGCTGTAAATCTCCTCTGTGCCCACTCCAAGGCCTTGACATCATTCCTAAAGTGTTTTGCCAAGAATTGGACAAATACACCAGCCGGGGCCTAAGCAGTGATTTATAAATATTCAGCATAATTTCCTTGCTTTTGTTCTCTGCCTCTATTTATAAAGCTAAGAATCCCATGTATTTCTTTTAACAAACTTGTCAACTTGTCCTGCCATTTTCAGAGGCTTTTGTATGTAAACTCCCAGGTGTCTCTTTTCCTGCACCAACTTTACAATTGTACATTTAATTTATATTGCCTCTCCACATTTCCCACCCAGATTTATCCTACACACCTCTCTGCTTTAAATTTCATCTGTCGTCTTTACATTTTTATTTATTCATGGGATGTGGCCAAGGCTGGCACGGGCAGCAAATATTGCCCATTCCTAATTGACCTTTAGAAGGTGGCTTTGAGCCGCCTTCTTGAACCACTGCAGCCCGTGAGGCTACTTTACACCCACAGTGCTGTGACGGAGGGAGTTGCAGGATTTTGACCCAGGGACGATGAAGGAACTGTGATATACTTCCAAACCAGGAAGGTGTGTGGCTTGGAAGGAAACTTGGAGGTGGTGTTCCCATGCGCCTGCTGCCCTTAGCCTTCTTGTTGGAAGATGTCGCGGGTTTGGGAGGTGCTGTTGAAGAAGCCTTAGCGAGTTGCTGCAGTGCATCTTGTAGATGGTACACACTGCAGCCACGGTGAACGTTTAAGTTGGAGGATATGGTGCCAATAAATCAGGCTGCTTTATATTGGATGATGTCGAGCATATTGAGTGTTGTTGGAGATGCACTCATCCAGACAAGTGGAAAGGATTCCATCTCACTCCTGACTTGTGCATTGTAGATGGTGGAAAGGCTTTGGGGTGTCGGAGAGTAGTGGTGAAGGGTTGTTGTTCTGACCTGGATCTGACCTGCTCTTGTAGCCACACATTTTATGTGTCTGGTCCCAGTCCAGTTAAAATTCTGGTGAATGGTCTCCCTCAGGATAATAATGGTGGGGGATTTGACGATGGGAATGCCATTGAATGTCACGGGGAGGTGACAGTTGTTAGAGATCGTCATTGCCTGGCACATAAGTGGTGCGTGTGCTACTTGCCACTTATCAGCCCAAGCCTCATAATCGTCCAGATCTTGCTGCATGCGGGCACGGAGAGCTTCATTATCTGAGGAGTTGCGAATGGAAGTGAAAACTGCAATCATTATCGAACATCCCCATTTCTGACCTTATGTTGGAGGGAAGGTCATTGATGAAGCAGCAATCTTCCTTTGTGATAGGTATCACTCCAGCCAATGGAGAGCTTTCTGCCTCATTCCCAATTACTTCAATTTCACGAAGACTCCTTGATGCCATACTTGGTCAAATGTTGCCTTGATGTCGAGGGCAGGCACTCTCAGCTCACCTTTCGAATTCAGCTCTTTGTCCATGTTTCGACCAAGGCTGTAACGAAGTCTGGAGCCGAGTGGTCTTTTATGAACCCAAACTGAGCCTCCGTGAGTAGGTTATTGGTGAGTAGATTCACTTAATAGCACTGTCATTGACACCTTTCATCACTTTGCTCATTTCACGAGATCGTCTATGTCCTCCTGAAGCGCCCTCCTATCCGACTCAGTGTTTACTACATTTCCTAGATTTGTGTCATGAGCAAACGTTCAAATTATGCCGTCTCTCTCTCTCTATATATATATATATATAGATATATATCTATATATATAAAACAGTATGTCTCTCTGTCTCTCTGTCTGTCTGTCTGCCCGGCTATACAATCAAAAGTTATAGAGCGTACCTATACATGTGTTATATCAGAAGAAAGCTCATCATTAGGGGACTCCTGTAGGCATATTTACTTTTTGGTCGGATAAACACCGTTCGCACATTATACAAAAAACCTTCAAAATTGCACTCATTATCCACTCATTAGCATTGACTGACGTCAAGGTAGGCCAAACCTGTGCCGTCATGATTGACCAATCCTACATTTCAGTCACCTGATGGTTGCCCAATCGGTGTGTGTGTGGGCGGGACTAATCGTTTTCATCTCAGTGATCTGTCAGCCATTATACAGCAGCCAGGGCAGCTAAAACTTTGGTAATCCAGGTCAGTTTCTTTTTGAAAAAAAAGAAGATTTACCAAAAACATTTTAGAAGTACTTTAACTTTCATCTTTGAAGGTATTAAAAGCTAGAAATGTTTAGGTTAAAAAACAGTGCAAAACGGGCCTAGGCTTCTCCAACTGCCGACAGCCCAATTCCAGTCCTAGGCTCCCGGCCCACACATCCACCAGGCCGAAAAAAGCCCTGGAAACTGCCGACAACCCAAATCCAGTCCCAGGCTCCTGGCCCACACATCCACCAGCCCCAAAATTGCCATGCAACGCGGAACTCCCCTGCTATATATATATATATATATATTTATGTAAGACACTGCTTCATATTGGTCAAAATGATCAGTTCTCCGAACAGCGACACCTGGGGTTCACCACTGTATACTTCCCTGCAGTCTGAACAACAACCATTCAACACTACTCTCTGTTTTCTGTCCCTTAGCCAATGTCAGAACGGCACTGCCACTGCCCCTTTGGTCCTAACAAATTTATTCAAAGACATTTTATCAAATGCATTTTTAAAGTCATGCAGTAACGTCAACCACATTATGCTCATCAACCCTCTCAGTTACTTCACCAAAGAACTCAATCAAGTTTGTCAGACACACTTTGCCGTTAACATATCCATGCTGGCTCTCACTTATTTATTACTTCATGTTTATTTCCAAGTAAAAGATACTTTTCTCCGGTTATATGACCTCTAGAATTTCCCCACCACTGACCTTAGCCTGACTGGCCTGCAGTTACAGGGTTTAACTCTCTCTCCTGTTTTAAACAGGTTGAAACATTTGCAACCCTACAATTCTTTGGCCCCACTCCCATATCCAAAGAGGATTGCAAGATTCTGGGCAGTTCTGCGCTATTTCCACGATTACTGCCCTCAGCAACCCTTATAAATCTGATCCAGACCACAGAAATATTCTACTTTACTGTGCTACAAAACGTGCTGGATTGAAAAGGGTTAACTGAAGCTGTTTGTTCAGTGACTGTAATTAATGTCAGTCTGCATGCATCAACTGAAGCTGTTTGTTCAGTGACTCTAATTAATATAATTCTCCATGGACCCTAATTATATTAGTGCAGAGTTTCCCTCTTTTATTAATAAGGGACTCCTTTCAATATGTTATCCCATAGTGTCAGTGAAAGCATCACCTCCGGCACTAACAGTGATCAGTGCACTGCTCAACAAAGACTGAGTTGGAATCTGAGAACACTAGATTGGAATGTTACAACAATGGATCAGAATCTGAATTCAGTGGATTTGAATGTTACAACAATGGGCAAGAGTTTCTCCTGGGCGTTGGACATTTTTTCAGAATTTTATGATTATCTATCATTAGCAAATCAGATATATTACGCACTTCTGATTATTCAATGCATTTATTATCCCCTCCTTGCTGCTGTTGGTGTTGCTGGTAAGTCCCTCTATCCAGCTATTAATGCTATAAACCGTGATTAACTACAGTACTGTTCTTGCCTTTGACTACCCACTACTTGCTGCGGTTGTTGTTCTTGCTAAGCCTCTGTATCCAGTTATTAACTCTGCAGACCTTTACATACTGTATTACTATTCTCGGAAGTTACACTCTCATCTGTGCTGCTGTTGGTGTTCCTCTTAAATCTCTACATCCAGCAATTAGATCTGTACATCATTTCTCACTGTATTACTTTGTTTGTCATTTAAATCTTTGGCGGAACAAAGCTATTGCCTTCGGTCTCGTCACAAACTCAATTTTATCTACCAATTCAGTCGCCATCCCTGACCAATGTCTGAGGATGAAACAGGTTGTTTGCAACCTTGGCGTTCTCTAAGATAATGAGCTGATTTCCGACCACATATCCTCTGAACCATCAGTCCTGCCTACTACCACCTCCATAATATCGACCATCTCCGCACCTCCTCAGCCCTTCCGCTGCATAAACCCTCACCAGTGCCTTTGTTAAATCTGACTCGAGTTTACAGAAATAGGGAGGGTTGTAGGGGTGGAGGAGGTTGCAGATATAGGGAGCGTTGTATGGCTGGAGAAGGTGACAGAAATAGGGAGGTTTGTAAGTCTGGAGTAGTTTACAGGGGTAGGGAGCATTATAGTGCTGGAGGAGGTTACAGTGATAGGGAGGGTTGTAGGGATCACAAATGTTACAGAGGTAGAGAGGGTTGCTGTTCTACATCATTGCTTCCGAATGTTGTCCATTTTATTTCCTACGTGTCATTCTCAGCCTCTCAAAATCCGTTGTTCTCCAGTCTATTAACCTGGTCCTTGACACAGCTATGCCCTTCTGAATTATAAACTAAAAGCGTAATATGTTATGGTCACTATTGCCTGAATGTTCCCCTACTTTTACTTATCTTAACTGCTCTGCTTCATTCCCCATTACTAAATCCAAAAGTGAATCCTCCCTTGTTGGACTTTTAAAATATTGGGTTGTATAAAGGAGTCTTGTAAACATTGTCGGAACTCCATTCTCTTATCCCCCTTACGTGCCTCTTTTGTCCAATTGATATCTGTGTATTTTAAATCCCCCACGATTAATAGTCTATTTTTTTTTACTAATCTCCCGAATGTGTCTGCATATTTCTTTTTCCAACTCTCTTCCACTATTAGGTGGTCTGTTGACTTACTCACTAGTGTGATTGATTTAGGTGGTCTGTTGACTACTCCACTAGTGTGATTGATCCTTCATTATCTTTCATCTCTATCCACATGTATTCTATTTCTATATTTCTGATAACTGCGTCACTTTGATATACTGCCATTATTCTATACCTAATAACTACAGCTACCCCACCTCCCTTTTCCCTCTATGTATCTTTTCTAAATATGTTATTCCCTGCAATATTTCATTCACTGTCCGGAATTTTCGGTAGTCATGCCTCAGTGAAAGCAAAGAGAGGGAATGAAAAATATTAAAATGTTAATTCAAGGAAAAAAACAAAGATGTTTTATAAATACATAAAGAGCAAGAGGATAACCAAGGAATGAGTAGGGCCTATTACAGACTAAAAAGGTAACCTGTGTGTGAAGGCAGAAGACATGGGTATGGTTATTAATGAATGCTTTTTTCTGTGTTCGCAGAAAAGAAGGATGATGTAGACACTGTATTTAAAGAGGAAGACTGTGATATATTAGATAGGTTAAGCATAAAGAGAGAGGAATTATTAAGAAGTTTTGCTTCTTTGAAAATAGCTAAAATGCCAGGCCAGGCTTTTAACAGAGACAAGATAAGGTTGTGTCTGAGTTACTTGATTGAATTTCATAGAGAAGGAACGAGGGGATCGATGACGATACTGCATTAGATGTAGTCCACATAGGTATTAGCAAGGCATTTGACAAGGTCCAAAAGGACAGGTTGGTAAAAAAAAAGTAAAAGCCCACGGGATCCAACGGAAAGTGGCTAGTTGGATCCAAAATTCCTCAATGGCTGGATGTAAAGGGCAATTGTCGACGTGTGTTTTTTGTGACTGGAAGGCTGTTTCCATTGGGTTTCTGCGGGACTCGTTAATATGTTCCTGACTTTTTGTGGTATATTTTATTGGTTTAGGCCTCAATGTAGGGGCATGATTAAAAAGATTGCAGATGATACCTAATTTGGCCGTGTGGTTGATAGTGAGGGAGAAAGCTGTAGATTGCAGGAAGATATCAATGGACTGGTGAGGTGGACAGAAACTTGTCAGATGGAATTCAACCTGCAGAATATGGGAGAGCTAACAAGGCAAGGGAGCACACAATAATTGGTAGGATATTGAGAAATGTAGTGGAACAGAGCGACTTGAAGTGCATTTCCTCAGAACCGTGAAATAGCAGGACAGGTGGGTAGGAGGTTAAGAAGGTATACAGGATAAACTATTTTGTTAGCTAAAGCATTGAACTTAACTGCAGAGAGGTCATGCTTGATCTCTATATAGCACAGGAGGTGGTGGGAGTGTTTTAACTAAGGTACATAAAATTATGAGCGGCCTAGATTGACTGAATAGGAAGCAGCAATTCCCTTCGCAGAGATGTCAATAACCAGGGGCATAAATTTAACGTAATTTGTAGAAGGATTCGAGGAGAGTTGAGAATTCCTTTTACTCGGTGGGTGGCTGGGGTCTGGAACTCAGTGACTGAAAGGGTGGTAGAGGCAGAAACCATCGTTACATTAAAATGTACTTGTATGTGCACTTGAAGTGCCACAACCTGCAAGGCTACGGACCAAGAGCTGAAAAGTGGGATCAGTCTGGACAGCTCTTTTGTGACCAGTGCAGACACGATGGGCCGAATGGCCTCCTTCTGTGCCATACATTTCCATGATTCTATAATTCTATCTTTCTTAACCTTCGCTGCTCTAAAAAGAACAGTCCCAGCTTCTCCAGTCTCTCAACGGAACTGAAGTCACAGATCCCTTGTACAAGTCTGGTAAATCCTTACACCTTTTCTAATCATTGACATGCTTGCGAAGTGTGGTGCTCAGAATTGGACACAATCCTCCAGCTGAGGCTTAGCCTGTCATTTAGAAAAGATTTGCATTTCTTCCTGGATTTTGTTACTCTGTGTCACTGTTTGGAAAGCCAAGGACTCTGTATGGTTTATGAGTCTATATCACAACTTGACCTGCCACCTTCAAAAATTTGTATAATACTGCTCAGGTCTGTCTGATCATGCACCCACTTTCAAATTGTACCGTGTAGTTTAGATTGCATCTGCTTATATGTCCTACAAAAATGTTACACTTCACACTTCTCTGTGTTAAGTTGTTACTGCCATGAAAAATCCCATTTCCCCAATGTATCTGTATGCTCCTGAAGACTGTTACTACCGTTCTCACTGTTAATTAACTTTTCCGAGTTTCCTAACATCTGCAAACATTGAAATGATATGCTGTATACACAACTCCATTGTATTGATATACATGAAAAGAGCAATGGTCCTAATGCCGATCCCTGGATGCACCACATATACTTCCCTCCAGTTTGAAAAACAGCCGTTTACCACTGAATTCTGTCTTAGCCAATTTCCGAGCAATGTTGCCACTGCCCCTTTAATCCCATGGGCTTCAATTTTGGTATTATGTGGTACTTTAACAAACACCTTTTGAAAGAAGAGGGAAATTGGGAAAGTGTGAGCAGTATCAATCATAAAACCAGGGAATTGATCAGCCAAGTTGCTTTGACAATCCGTTCAGTTGAGCATGACGTCCGCACGGATCATAGGTATCGCCTGGTTTCAAGCAATGAATTACAAAATCATTGATTTTATTCCCATTTTATTATTTATATTTATTTGTTCTCAGGATATTGGTGGCGCTGTTAAGTCCAGCATTACATGCCCATTCCTAGTTACCCATGATAAAATGGTGGGCCTTCATCTTTAGCTGCTGCAGTCCGTGTGGTGATGGTGTTACCACAATAATCTTATGGAAGGAATTTCATGCATTAGAACCAGTAACAATGAAGGAACAGCGATATATTTGAAGTGTATGGTAGCATAGTGGTTATGTTGCTGGAGTAGTAAACCAAATGTCAGTGCGAATGATCCTATAGTTCAAATCACACCAGCTAGGGAATTTAAAATAAATGTATTAAATATATCTGGAATAAAAAGCTTGTGCCAGTAATGGTAACCGTGAAACTACCGGATTGTATTAAAACAAACCTGGTTCATGAATGTCCTTTAGGGAAGATAATCTGCCATCGCTTACCGTTCTGGACCAAATGTGGCTCCAGACACACATCAATGTGGTTGACTCTTATCTGCTCTCTGAAATGCCCTAGCAAGCCGCTCAGTTGTATAATGCGGCTCACCACCACCTTCTCCAGGGAAATTAGGGTGGGCAATAATTGCTGGCCTTACCAGGTACGCCAGGATCGCAAGAATTTTTTTTAAATTCCAAGTCCAGATAGTGTGTGACTTGAAGGGGTAAATTGGAGGTGGTAGTGTTTTGTGCTAAACTCCGAGCAGAATTCTACCCCCTCGCCTGTGCCTCGCCCCCTTGATGCCAATTGTGGGAATCCAACTACAGCCCTAGGAGGTGAAAAGTGCTTCTGGTAAACTACTAAACATAAACAAACTAATGTCTGGCATTTTCGGGATGCAGATTCATTACTGGACACTTGGCAATGATTTGTGGCTGAAGACAAGGAAGATAAATTTAAAATCGAGTGATTGACAAACCGGGAGACAATTTAGGTCAGCGAGCACAGGTGTGATTTGTGAACGGGACTCAGTGCGAGTTAGGAAACGGACAGCAGCGTTTGGGATCAGACAGAAATGCTTGTAAATAATTTTAGATATAACCCTACTATCCCCTCACCCCTGGTGCAATCTGACAGGGAAGATAACAAATGACTCTGAATGTTTTAAAGCCGAGAATTTCAGAGGCAAAGTCGAAGTCCAGTCTGTCAGCACATTGTGACATTTGATATCAGCCGATGTCGGAAGACAAGGACCTAGAAATTCATCTCGGGGGGGTGACGCTAAATGGGCATTATCGGATCGGGCGCCCGTTACATGTAGCGCCTGATATTCAGTTCCACTGCAGTCAATGACGAATTTCTAGTCCTAAGTCTTCAATGCTTAACACTATTTTTACAGCAAAGGTTTCTCCGTAACTCTGTGAAGCCACTCTGTGTCAACGAACTCATCTCAGTTATCCTACACCATCAACACACCTGTTGTCCCAAAGCACATGGTCCCCTGTTTAAAAAAAAATAAAATCCATTCCGGCTGTTCTTAAAGTGCAATGTCAGAAATAATCCATTAAGGTTTTTTAAAGATACAGGGCTAGATTTTCAGTATAGACAGTTTTGGGGCGCTAACCTTAGCGCCCGCCCGAAGTTAGCGCCCGCCCCAAAGTAGCGCCCCGTTGCCGGAAATTCAGTGGCTTCGCCCTAAGAGAGTGGTGGAGCACTAAAAGAGGCGTTCCACTACTATCTGTAGGCGCTAAGCCGGCGGTGCAGAGCGCAACACCCGAGCTCGGGCGCAGCGCACGGCAGACACTCTGGTGCCAGTGAGCTCTTAAAGGGGAAGGGTGCATGTGTTTTTTTCAAACGCAGAGTCTGGGGGGGAAAACAGGAGGAGGAGGAGGAGGAGGAGGAGGAGGAGGAGGAGGAGGAGGAGGTGGTGGTGGTGGTGGTGGTGGCCGGAAACATAAATACACCGTTCACAACAACACACTGGATCCTTCCACACAACACATGCAGACTGCCTTTTATAGTGCAGGAGGAGTGCCCTTTAATTTGCGCTCCCCAGGGTGTGTTGCGTTCCATTTTACAAACGCTCTGGATGCCGGCCGCACAATGGGGCGGTCCGACTGAAGTTTGGATTCGGGGCGGCCAAAGGGCGTTGCACGAGGATGTGACGTCTTTCTCTGCGCGCGCATTCGGGCGGCCACTAAACTTTGCGCCGGCTCTAACGGGCAACTTAATTTGGGGCGGGGCGCAAACTGCGCTGCGCCCGGGCGCTGCACGCATAGCGCCCGAAAATCACTTCTCTTAAGGCGCTAACTGCTGGCGCAAGCAACTGAAAATCTAGCCCACAGGCTTTTTAAAGAGACAGGATCAGTTCTATAAAGAGACGCACAGGATTTTTAAAGAAACAGGATCAGTTAAATAAAGAGACAGGACCAGTCACACAGGCTTTTTAAAGAGACAGGATCAGTTCTATAAAGAGACAGGACCAGTCAGACAGGCTTTTTAATGAGGCAGAACCTTTCATACAGGCTATTTAAAGAGACAGGACCAGTCACACAGGCATTTGAAAGAGACAGGACCAGTCGCAACTGCTTTTCAATGAGGCTGTGGCAATCAAGCAGGCTACTTGTGTCCTGGCCAATACTTATCCCTCAACCAACATAATTAAAACAGATGATCTGGTCATTATCACTTGGCTGTTTGTCGGAACTTGCTGTGTGGAAATTGCCTGCCGCGATTCCCACATTACAACAGTGCTTCAAAAGTAACTCATTGGCTGTAAAACGCTTAGAACGTTCCGGTGGTCGTGAGAGGCGCTAGATAAACGCCAGTCCTTCTTTTAAAGAGACAGGTCCAGACACACAGAATATTTAAAGAGACAGAACCAGTCACACAGGCTTTTTAACGTGACAGAACCAGTCCCACAGGATTTTTAAAGAGACAAGACCAGCCACATTGTCCTTAAAAAGAAACGGCCCCAGTCACACATGCTTTTTAAAGAGATGGGAATAGTCAGACAGGCTTACTAAAGAAACAGGACCAGCCACAAAGGCTTTTAAACTGACATAATCTGTCCCACACGTTTTTAAAAGAGACAGAACCAGTGACACAGACTTTTTAAAGAGATAGCACCAGTCATATTTTCCTTAAAAGCAAACTGGACCAGTCACACAGTCTTTTGAAAGAAACAGGAGCAGGCACATTGTCCTTCAAAAGAAACTGAACCAGTCACACAGGCCGTTTAAAGAGACTGGAAGAGACACACTGGCTGATTAAAGAGACAGGGCCAGTCACAGTCTTTTTAAAGAGACAGCATAATTCTCACGGGATTTTAAAAGAGACAGGACCAGTCACACAAGCATTTAAAAGAGACAGAACCAGTCGCAGATGATTTTTAAATGGAAAGAACCAGCCACAGAGGGTTTGTAAAGACACAAAACCGTCATACCGGCTTTTTAAAGAGACAGAACAAGTCGCAGAGGCTTCTTAAAGAGACAGATCCAGTCGCACAACAATTTTAAAGAGACAGAACACTACACACAGGCATTTCAAGGAGACAGGATCAGTCATACAGGCTTTGTAAAGGACCAATCACATATGTTTTAAGAAGACAGGACCTGACACAAAGTCTTTTTAAATAGATAGCAGCAGAGACATAGGTTTTTTAAAGTTACAGGACAAGTCTCACAGGCATTTTAAAGGGTCCGGTCACAAAGGCTTTATAAAGAGACAAGTCCATTCAAACAGTCTTTGAAAAGAGACAGGACCAGTCACACAAGGTTTCTTCACGAGACAGGACAAGTCGCACAGGCTTCTTAATTAGACAGGACCAGTCAAAATGGCTTTATAAAGGGACAGAACCAGTCACACAGGCTTTTTAAGAGAAAAAAAGGTGAAAGCTCAAGGGCCCAGAAATCCCTCTCGAGCGATGGCACTAAAGAAACGTTTTCGGAGTGGAAATTCAAGGCCCCCATATCTGTCCCTACAGATTATTAGATCATTAATGTTCGTTCATGGATTGTAATCCTGTCCTGAATATGAACCCTTAGAAATGCTTATTTTGCAGAGGGGCAGTACTGAGGGAGCGCTGCAGTGTCAGAGGGTCAGTATTGAGGGAACGCTGCACTGTTGGAGGGGCAGTAATGAGGGAGCGCCGCACAGTCGGAGGGGAAGTACAGAGGGAGTGCCACACTGCCGGAGCGGCAATACTGAGGGAGCACTGTATTGTCGGAGGTGCATTACTGACGGAGCATTGCACTGTCAGCCGGGCATTACTGTGGGAGCGCCGCACTGTCTGAGGGGCAGTACTGAGGGAGAGCTGCACTGATGGAGGGTCAGTACTGAGGGACCGCTGCACTGTCGGTGGGTCACTACTGAGGGAGTGCTACATTGTCGGAGGGTCAGTACTTATGTAACGCTGCACTGTCGGAGGTGCAGTACTGAGGGACCGCTGCACTCTCTGTTGTGCAGTGCTGAGGGAGTGCTGCACTGTCGGCGAGGCAGTACCGTGGAAACGCTGCATTGTCGGAGGTTCTTTACTGAGGGAGGGCTGCAAAATCAGAGGGTCACTACTGAGGAATCCCTGCACTGTCGGAGCTGCTGTACTGAGGGAGCACTGCACTGTCGGATGTGCAGGACTGAGGGATCGACACAGTGTCAGAGGGGCATACTGATGGAGCGCTTCATTGTCGGAGGTGCAGTGCCGAGGGAGGGACACTGTCAGAGGGTCATTACATTAGGGAGCACTGCACTGTCGGAGGGTCAGTACTGTGTTATCGCTGCTCTGTCAGGGGTTATGTACTGAGGGAGCGTTGCACTGTCGGATGGGCAGTATGTGCGATCGCCGCAGTGTCTGTGCGGCAGTACTGAGGGAGTGTTGCACTATTGAACGGTCAATACTGAGGGAACGATGCACTGATGTAGAGGCAGTGTTGAAGGTTATTGTATTGTCAGATGGGCAATACAGAGGGAGCACTTCACTGTCGGAGGTGCAGTACTGAGGGAGCGCTGCACTGACGGAGGTGCATTACCGAGGGAGTACTGTCTTGCCAGAGGCACCATCTTTCGGATGCAACATTAAACCGAGGCCATTTCTGCTCTCTCACAGCGGGATGTAAAAATCCCATGGCAATACTCGAAGGAGAGCAGCGGAGTTATCCCCAGTGATCTGGCCAATAATTATCTCAGTTAATATCAATAAAACAGATGACTTGCTCGTTACTGCAATGCTGTTTGTGGAAACTTGCTGTCTACAAACTGGATGCTGTGTTTCCTACAGTACAACAATGACTTCGCTTCAACAGGACGTATTTGGCTGTAAAGAGCTTTGGGACATCCCAAGTTTGTTAAAGGCGTTCTATAAATGCAAGTATTTCTTTCTTAAAAGTAACTTTCAAAAGGGAATTCGACAAATACTTGCAAAGGAGAAATATTCCTGACTATGGGGAAATGGCTTAGTTGTTCACTAACATTCACGAAATGATATGACAGCTTTGAAAAAATCTGATCTGTTGCTTGAGTAATCGCACTGGATCTGTCTATTTCCATCCCACTGAGCACGATGGTAGAGGCACATCATACGATGAATGGTGTCCTCATTGTGAAGGCGAGGATCATTCTCCACAATTATTGCTCATTGGTCAGTCCGACCAATAGCGTCAGGGACAGATGCATATGCGATAGGTAGATTGGTGAGGACGAGGTCACACAGGCTATTTTCTCATGTTGATTCTCCCTCCACCTGCTGCAATCCCAGTCTGGCAGTTCTTCAGGGCTCGGTTAATGTTGGTGCTTCTGAGCCACTCTTGGTGATGGACATTAAAGTCACCACCTCCCCATCCAGAGGGTATATTTCGTGCCCATTCTGCTGTCGGTGCTTCAATCAACTGGTGCTCGGCATGAAAATGTGCTGATTCATCAGCTGAATCAGGGTGGTAGATGGTAATCAGCTGGAAGTTACCTTGTCCATGTCTGACTGGAAGCCATGAGACTTCATTATGTCCTTAGGTAATGGACAACCCCAACATTGACAGACAGGAACACTGTACTGCTATCATTGCCCGGGAGCTCAGACGTTTCGACGTAGACATCGCTGCCCTATGTTAGACCAGGTGGGCAGCGTCAGGCCAGCCCAAGGAGCAAGGTGGTGGTTACACGTTCTGCTGCAAAGGCAAACCTGAACAAGAACACCACCTCCATGGTGTAGTCTTTGCGATAAAAAATGAGCTAGTTGGACGTTTTGGAGACACCCCTTGTGGAATAAACGAAGGCCTCATGACTCTATGACTCGTGCTAGCCCAGAACCAGTCGAGACTGGTTCGACGAGAGTGACCAGGAGATCCACCAGCTAATAAGCCACAAGCGCAAGGCATTCTTGATCTGGAAACAGCAACACAACTCGAGAGCAAGAAATCAGCTCTACAGACGCCTGAAGGCCGAGGTCCAACAAAAAACTCGCGACCTAAAGAACAGATGGTGGGTGGAGAAAGCGCAGGAGATCCAGCAGTTAGCCGGCAACCATGACATGTGTAGATTATTAACGCAGTCAAGCCCAACAACGACCCAAATTCTCAAGGCTCTACCCCACTGCGGGCCAAGAATGGAGAGGTAATCATCAAGGATACAGTGAGGCAGTCATTGCCCGCTCAAAGGAGCACATCGAAGATCTCCTTAACCGAGACCCTGTTGTCAATGCGAGTGTCCTCAACTCCATCCCGCAGCATGCTACCTGCCAACACCTCAGCACAGCCCCAGCCCGGCATGAGGTTGAAAAGGCCACCTGACAACTGAAGAACAACAAGGTCTCAGGAACTGATGAAACCCCACTGAGGCGCTAAAGCATGGCGGAGAAGCACTATTGTTGCTAATACATGAAATCATTTCTCTTATTTGGAAGGAGGAGAGCATTCCATGAGATCTCAGAAAAGCAATAATCATGACCATCTTCAAGAAGGGTGAAAAGTTCACTTACAGTAATTACAGAGGAGTCTCCCTGTTGTCTGCCACAGGGAAATTCATTTGCAAGTATCCTGCTGAATCACCTTCTCCCAGTGGTTGAAGAGCTCCTCCCAGATTCGCAATGCAGATTCAGCCCATTAAGGGGATTAATGGACATGATCTTCACCACGCGTCAAATACAAGAGAAATGCAGGGAACAGCACCAACCACTGTACATGGCCTTCTTTGATATCACAAATGCCGTCAAAACTGCCAACCGTGAGGGATTATGGAATGTCCACCTCAAATTCGGCTGTCCTCAAAACTTTGTCATCATCCTCCACCTGCTTCATGATGACAAGGAAGCCACGGTGCTGACCAACATATTCACCACAAAACCAATTCAAGTACGGACCTGCGTCCAGCAAGGCTGTGTCATCGCACCAACGCTCTTCTCGATCTTCCTGGCAGCAATGCTCTATCTCAGCCTCACTAAGCTCCCCGCTTGAGTGGAGCTAATGTAGCGAAATAATGGGAAACTGTTCAATATTCGTTGCCTCCAGTCCAGATCCAAGGTTGTCCCAGCCTCTGTCATCGAATTACAGTATGCAGACATCTGCGCACATTTGGAGGCCAAAATCCAAACCAGCGTCAACACCTTCACCGAAGCATTCAGGATCATGGACCTTACACTAAACATCCGGAAGACAAAGTTCCTCGACAACCTGCCCCCGCCAGACCACACTGCCCCCCGTTTATCAAAATGCACGATCATGACTTGGACAACGTGGATTCCTTTTCATACCTCGGGAGCCTACTGTCAACAAGGGCAGACTTCGATGACGAACTCCAGCACCGCCTTCATTGTGCCAGTGCAGCCTTCGGTCGACTGTGGATGAGTGTGTTTGAAGACCAGGACCTCAAACCCAGCACTAAGCTCATGGTCTACAGAGCAGCAGTGATTCCCATCCTCATGTACGCTTCAGAGACATGGACCATGTAGAGAAGACAACTTAAAGCACTGGAGAGGTACCAACAAAGCTGACTCCACAAGATCCTGCTAAAACATTGGCAGGATAGTTGCACCAACATCAGTGTTCTCGCTCAGGGTGTCATCATAGCTTTGAACACGCTCGTTCAGCACTGATGGTCGGGCACGTCGTCCGCATGCCCGATACGGGACTCCCAAAATAAGTGCTGTACTCAGAGCTCCGGCCCGGCAGGAGAGCCCCAGGTGGGCAGAGCAAACGCTTCAAGGACTCCCACAAAGCCTCCTTGGAAAAGTGCATGATCCCCCTGACGTCTGGGAATTCCTGGCCCAAGACCACTCAAAGAGGAGGAGAAGCATCCGGGAAGGCACGGAACACCTCGTGTCTCTTCGCCGGGAGCAGGTGGAAGTCAAGCACAAACAGCAGAAGGAGTGCACGTCAACTCAAGCACCCCAGCCACCCGCCCCTTCAACCACCGTCTGCCCCACCTGTGGCAGAGACTGTAGGTGCCGCATTGCTCTCACCAGTCACATGAGAACTCATTTTTAGGGTGAAAGCAAGTCATCCTCGGTTCCGAGGGACTGCCTAATAAGAGAAGAGGGAGTATTGTTGTTATCACAGAGACATGGTTGAATGAGGGGCAGGAATGGCAGCTCAATATTCCGGGGTATAGAAACTTCAGGCGATACAGAGGGGGGGAGGGTTGAAAAAGGAGGGGTTGTCGATGTATTAATCAAGGAGTCAATTACTGCTATAAGGAGGGATTATTTCTTCGCAGGTTCCTCTAATGAGGCCATATGGGTGCAACTGAAAAACGAAAAGGGGGCAAGCACTTTGCTGGGAGTGTACTACCGGCCCCCAAACAGTCATGGGGAGATAGAGCACCAGATATGGAGGCAAATCTCAGAGAAGTGTGGAAATAATGGCCCAGAAATTCGGGTCGGGGGCTTCCCGCGGGTGCAAGCCCCCGACCTGCAATTATCTTGCGTGCCAGCCATTGTGCTGTGGGCCCGCGTGGAATTCCGATCCGGGGCCTGCTCCAACTGCGGGCGCGCAGTGCTTGCGTATCCCAGGGGCGCAGTTAGTTCGATGCATCCTCAGGGATCACGTGGGCCATGGGGAGCCAATCACAGCCGTGAATGCTCCATTCATAAGCCTGACAGGAAGACCTGTCAAAACTTAGAAATACTACGGGCAACATAACATCACTAAATCTTCAAATAAATTTTAAAAAAGAATCACATTTTTTAAATAAACTAAAAATTAGATGATTAACTATTTTAAACAATAATTTACAGTTTTGAAAAAAATAATTTTATTTTCTAACGGGGCTAAAAATAAACTTACCTTTCTTTAAAGTATTTAGAAATAATAAAACTGTGGAAAAAATGTTTTAATTTTAATTATTTCACTGCTCACCTTGTGCAAAGCAGACCTTACGCCTGCTTTTTATATGTCTAACTTCTGGAGACTTACCCTCCCGGGAAAACCTGTAAAAAAAAACGAAATTTGATGTGCACGTGCAGCCTCGCCCGCGCACGCATTCGACCACTGAACCCCTGCATTCAGTGGAACGGAAGTGCCGGTTTCCCGCGCTTGCGCAGTGCATGCAGGAAACCGGCACTTCCATTGGGCTTATGGGTGAGTACCCCATGCGTACTCACCCATGGAGACCCAAATTTCTGTGCCATTAGGGTAATAATAGTAGGGGATTTGAACTTCCCTAATATTAACTGGGGTCGTCAGATTGTGAATGTCTTAGAGGGTGCAGAATCCTTAAAGTGCATCCAGGAGAGCCCTTTGAGCCAGCATGCAGAAAGTCCTACAAGAGATGAAGCGGTACTGGACCTAATTCTAGGGAATGTAGCCAGGCAAGTGGTAGAAGTATCAGAGGAGAGCATTTTGGTGACAGTAACAATAATTCCGTGAGATTTAAGACAGTCATGGAACAGGACAAAGATGGACTGGAAATAAAGGTTCTAAATTGTGGGAGGGCCGATTTTAGCATGATAAGGCACGATCTGGCCAAAGTGGACTGGGATCAGCTACTTGTAGAAAAATCCACATAAGAGCAGTGGGAGTCTTTCAGAAAGGAAATAGAGAGAGTACAATGCCAACATGTTCCCGTAAATGTAAAGGGTGGGTCCAACAAACCCAGGGAACACTGAATGTCCAGGAATATACAAGAATGGATGAGGAAAAAAAGGGAGGCTTTTGGCAGATACAAATGAATAAAAACTTTGGAAGGACCAAAGTATGATAGAAAGTGCAGGGGGCTACTTAAAATAGAAATTAGGAGAGCGAAGAGGGGGCAAGAAAAAACACTGGCGGGCAAAATAAAGGAAACTCACAAGGTGTTTTATCAGTATATTAAGGGCAAGAGGATAACCAGGGAAATATTAGTGCCGATTAAGGACCAAAGTTGCAATCTATGTGTAGACCTAGAAGATGTAGGTGAGGTTTTAAATGAATATTTTGCATCTGTGTTCACTATGGAGAAGGAGCATGTAGGCATATCAACCAAGCAGGGGGATTGTGATATACATGGACAAATTATTATTCAGTTGGAGGAGGTACTAGCGGTTTTAGCGGGCTTAAAAATGGATGAATCCCAAGGCCCAGACTAGGCGTATCCCAGGCTGCTGTTTAATGCAAGGTAGGAGATTGCAGGGGCTCTGACACATATTTTCAGAACCTCTCTGGCAAATTGGGAGGTGCCAGAGGACTGGAGGACAGCTAATGTAGCACCATTGTTCAAGAAGGGTAATAGGGATGAACCAGGGAAATACAGGCCAGTGAGCCTAATATCAGCGTTAGGGCTATTAATGGAAAAAATTCTGAGGGACAGTATTAGTCTCCACTTGGACAGCCAAGGATTAATCAGGAATAATCAGCATGGCTTTGTCAGGGGGATATCATGTCTGACCAATTTGATTGAATTTTTCGAGGGGGTGACTAGGTGTGTGGATGAGGGTATTGCAGTTGATTCACTTCAGTAAGGCTTTTGAAAAAGTTCCGCATGAGAGACTGGTCAAGAAGGTAATTGCCCATGGGATCCAGGGCAATTGGCACATTGGATCCAAAATTGGCTTAGTGGCAAGAGGCAGAGGATTATGGTCGAATGTAGTTTTTGTGACTGGATGCCTGTGTCCAGTGGTGTACTGCAGGGTTCGGTGCTGGGTCCTTTTCTGTTTGTAGCGTGCATTAATGATTTAGATATGAATGTAGCAGGTAAGATCAGCAAGTTCGCAGATGACACGAAAATTGATGGTGTCTTAAATAGTGAGGAGGGAAACCTCAGGCTACAGAACGATATAGACAGGTTGGTTAGATGGGCAGAACATTGGGAAATGAAAATTAAGCAGGAAAAGTGTGAGGTGATGCATTTTGGGAAGACTAACAAGGCAAGGGAATACACAATGAATGGTAGGGCCCTAGGAAGGACCGAGGATTAGAGGGACCTTGGTGTGCATGCACATAGATCCCTGAAGGCAGCAGGACAGGTAGATAAGGGCCTAGAAATTCAGCTGGCGCCGCGCCAGGGCTTTAGCGCTGGAAAGTTAGCGCCGGCGCAAAGTCCCCCTGCGTGCGCGAAAAATTCAGTAGCGCCGCGCCCAAACGGCTGCCGGCGCTACTGAAGGGTGTTTGCGCCTGAAAATGGGCGCTACCTGCTGCATTGCGGCGCTATTCCGACGCTGCTGCGCCCAATGCGGTGCGGCAGGCTCGGGAAGTGCAGGCCTCCTCCTTCAGTTAAGGAGGAGCTGCCTGCACCCGCCCGCTGGCAGGTAAAATCTTCACAAAAATGAGCCCGGCACCTCGGGGAAGTGCCGGGCTCGCAGCCCAGAAGCATCTGTTCCGCGGGGGGGGGGGTGGAGGAGTCCGGGGAGGGAGGTGCGGGCAGGCGGCCGGCGGGAAAGCGGCCGGCCGCCGCGCGACCTTAATGCGCCGGCGCAAACTCCTGTAAGACTCGGTTGCCAGAGACTTAGTTGCGGCTGCCACGGGCGAGGTGGCCGCAACTCAATTTCGGCGCTGGGGCCCGTCACCACGGCGACCGGGACGCTGCGCACACCGATGACGTCATCAGTGCTGGCGCAGCGCAACCGGTCTACCGCCGATGGTAGGGCCCCAGGGAATTTCTGAACCGGCTGTAAGTCCAGCGCAATGACCTCTAGCGCCGCAAAATGGGCGCAAAGCCCACTCAATTTCTAGGCCAAGGTGTTTAAAAAGGCATATGGGATACTTGCCTTCATTAGCCGAGGCATAAAATATAAGTGCAGGGAATTTAAGATGGAGCTGTACAAAATGCTAGTTAGGACACAGCTGGAATATTGCGTGCAGTTCTTGTCGGCACACTATAGGAGGGATGTGATTGCATTGGAGAAGGTGCAGAGGAGATTCAGCAGGACGTTACCTGGGCTGGAGGACTTCAGCTATCAAGAGTGACTGGACAGGCTGGGGTTGCTTTCCTTAGAGCACAGAAGGCTGAGCGGGCAACAGATTGAGGTTTACACAATTATGAGGGCCATAGATAAGTTAGATAGAAAGGAACTTTTCCCTTTAGCAGTGGGTTCAATAACCAGGGGGGATAGGTTCAAGGGAAGGGGCAGGAGGTTTAGGTGGGATTTCAGGAAAAACGTTTTCACCAGAGGATGGTTGAAATCTTGAACTCACTGCTTGAAAGTTTGGGAGAGGCAGGAACCCTCACAATATTCAAGAAGCATTTAGATGAGCACATGAAACTCCATAGCTTACAAGGCTATGGACCAAGTGCTGGAAAATGGGATTAGAATCGATAGGGCTTGATGGCCGGCGTGGACACGATGGGCTGAAGGGCTTCTTTCAGAGCTGTATAACTTTATGACTCTATGGCAGCCCTGGGAATGAAATTCCAGGACTGAGCCAGGAGCAGGGTACTCTAGGTGGCCCTCGGAATGAACTTTCTGGAGTGAGGCGGGATAAATTTAATCTAGTCGGCTCTGGGAATGAAATTCCTGGACTGAGGTGGAAGCAGTGTTATGAAGGCGGCCATGGGAATGAAGTTCCTCGACTGAGGGAACAATAGTATTATCTAGGTGGCCATGGGAATGATGTTCCTGGTATGAGGCGGGAACTGTGTAATCTTAGCGGCCCAGGGAATTAATTGTCAGGACTGAAGTGGGTGCAGTATAATCTAGGCGACCCAGGGCATTACATTTCTGGAGTGCGGCGGGAGCGGTGTAATCTAGGCGGCCCAAGGAATTAAATTATTGGACTGAGGCGGGAACAGTGTAATCTTTGTGGCCCTGCGAATTAAATTCCTGCGCTGAGGCGGGAACAGTGTCATCTAGGTGGCCCTGGGAATGAAATTCCTGTACTGAGGAAGGGTAAAATATGGAGCATAAGCTCATTTTTAATTTAAAGCTGTGAACAATAATGTGAGCTAGATTGTGTTGTAGTGAAGTGTTGTAGTGAAAATGTGTCAATGAGAATGTTTGTTCAACGAGTGTGATTAAAACCAGTTACAGTGAGGCCTAATGATGTCACTCGGGAATTTCCCTCTGCTCTAAATAAGGAGCTCCCTTCACTGTGTGACCTCACACAATCAGCGCGTTGCCTGCTGCACAAAGACCACCAGCCTCTCAGAGGAGGGATGGCGTGGGTTCGAGGATCTATATGGAAAGTAATCTTGATCAGTGGCACTTAACAAGAATACATTGGACTAACAACAGAAAATGTTGAAAACACTCAGCTGGTCAGGCAGCATCCGTGGAGAGAGAAAGAGTTAATGTTTCAGGTCTGTGACCGTTTGTCAGAACTGAAAAAGTTAGAGATGTAACAGATTTTAAGCAGTTGCAGGGTCAGGGAAATTGGGGACGGGTGGATTAAAGTACAAAAGGGTCTGTCTGTGATAGGCTGGAATGCAGGAGTGGGTAAATGTTGCAAATGAGGATGGGAGAAACATCAACCGCTGCCGCCTGAAAAAAAATAGGGGCGGACGATATGGTCTGAAATTTCGGAACTCAATGTTGAGTCCAGAATGCTGTAAAGTGCCTAATAGAAAGATAAAGTGCTGTTCCTCGAGCTTAAATTGAGCTTTATTGGAATACTCTAAGAAGCCGAGGACAGGGAGATCAGAGTGGTAGGGGAGCAGACAATTAAAGTGACAGGAGACCGGAAGCTCGGGGTCACACTTACAGACTGACCAGAAGTGTTCCGCTGGGCAATCACCCAATCTGCGTTTGTTCTCCCCAAAGTAGAGGAGACCGAATCGTGAGCAGCGAACACAGTAGACTAACTTGTAAGAATAACAAGTAAATTGCTGTTTCACCTGCAAGTAGTGTTTGGGGCCCTGGATAGTGGGAAGGGAGGAGGTAACAGTGCAGGTGTTGTATCTCCTGCACTTGCACGTGAGGTGCAGTGGGGAGGGGAGGGGAAGTTGGGGGTGATTGAGGAGTGGACCAGGGTGTTGTGGAGGGAGCGGTTCCTTCGGAATGCAGAAAGGGGAGGGGAGGATATACAAATATTTACTATCCTTTCTTTCTGCTTTTAGTGTTCCTTGCAATTATCTATTTCCAGTGATTAACTCTATATACCATGTTACGCTGTAATAGTATTCTTGCTGTTTACTGTGGCCTACTCAATTATTAATTGTATTCTGTGTTTCAAGCTGTTGCATCTTTGTTAATGCAAGAGTTGTTGTTTAAAACGACAGGCACATCCTCGCTGCTGCTGGTGTACCTGATAATTATCTCTATCCAGCTATTAATTCTATAAATCATGTTTAACTGTAGAAACATAGAAACATAGAAACATAGCAGATAGGAGCAGGAGTTGGCCATTCGGCCCCTCGAGCCTGCCCCGCCATTCAATGAGATCATGGCTGATCATCCAAATTCAGTAACCTGTTCCTGCCTTCTCTCCATATCCCTTGATCCCTTTAGCCTTAAGAAATATATACAATTCCTTCTTGAATATATTTATTTTATTGGCCTCGACTGCCTTCTTTGGCAGAGCATTCCACAGGTTCACCACTCTCTGGGTGAAGAAATTCCTCCTCATCCCTGTCCTAAATGGCTTACCCCTTATCCTTAGACTGTGGCCCCTGGTTCTGGACTACCCGACCATCGGAAACATCCTTCCAGCATCTAGGCTGTCTAGTCCTGTTAGAATTTTATAAGTTTCGATGAGATTCCCTCTCATTCTTCTAAACTCCAGTGAGTACAAGCCCAATCGACCCAGATTCTCCTCATATGTCATTCCTGCCATCCCAGGTATCAGCCTGGTGAATCTTCGCTGCACTCCTTCCATGGCAAAAGCATCCTTCCTCAGATAAGGCGACGAAAACTGCACACAATACTCAAGATGTGGCCTCAACAAGGCCCTGTACAACTGCAGCAAGACATCCTTGTTCCTGTACTCAAACACTCTCGCTGCGAAGGCCAACATAATATTTGCCTTCTTAACCACCTGCTGCACTTGCATGCAGACTTTCTGCGACTGGTGCACAAGGACGCCGAGGTCTCGTTGCACTTCCCCTTCTCCCAATCTATTGCCATTTAGATAATAAAATGCCTTCCTGTTTTTGACACCAAAGTGGTTAACCTCGCATTTATCCACGTTATATTGCATCTGCCAAGTTTCTACCCAATCACCCAACCTGTCCAAATCATACTGGAGTTTCTCGGCATCCTCCTCACAGCACACACGCCCTCCCAGCATTGTGTCAATGCAAACTGGGAGATATTACATGTAGTTACCTCGTCCATGTCATTAATATATATTGTGAGTAGCTGGGGTCCAAGGACCGATCCCTGCGTTATCCCAGTAGTCACTGGCTGCCACTCGGAAAAAGAGCCGTTTATTCCAACTCTTTGCTTTCTGTCTGCCAACCAGTTCTCTATCCAAGTCAATACCTTGCCACTAATCCCATGTGCCTTAATTTTACACGCTAATCTCTTATGCGGGACCTTATCAAAAGCCTTTTGAAAATCCAAATACACCACATCCACTGGTTCTCCCTTATCTATTTTACCAGTTACATCCTCAAAAAATTCCAGTAGATTAGTCAAGCATGATTTAACTTTTGTAAAGCAATGTTGACTTTGTGCGATCCGGTCACTTTTTTCCAAGTGCTCTGCTATTACATCCTTTATAATGGACTCTAGCATTTTCTCCATTACCGATGTCAGGCTTACCGGTCTGCAATTCCCCGTTTTCTCTCTACCACCCTTTTTGAACAGTGGGGTAACATTAGCTACCCGCCAACCCATGGGTACTGTTCCAGAGTCTATCGAATTTTGGAAGATGACCAGCAATGCATCTACTATTTCTAGGGCCACTTACTTAACTACCCAAGGATGTAGATTATCAGGCCCTGGGGATTTATCGGCCCTCAATCCCAATAATTTCCCTAACACCATTTCCCTACATGTCCTTGTCATTTACTCCCACCACATCCCGTCGCTACTGTTGGTGTCTCTGGTATTCATTCAGTAAATAATTTTTAACTGTATCACTGTTCATGTCATTTACTCCCCCACACCCCCTCGCTATTTTTGATGTCCCTGGTAAGTCTTTATATCCAGCTATTAATTCTATAAAAAATGTTTGACTGTATTTCTCTCCTTGTGATTCTCTATTCCAACCGTACGGCTGCAGGCTGTTTATCTGAAGGTGATACAGTGTTACCAAGGTCCAATTGTTCTATATTCAACACAAGAAAATATATTGGACGAGATGCTTTGCTTAACGAATTTCGTTCTGCTATCTACACTGAACATTTGTACCAGGTCAGAACAATGTTTTCTGGTTGAGGAGATTTTCAACTAATTTCGAAAGAACTTCGATCTGAAACGTTAACGCTCTCTCTCTCCACTGATGCTGCCTGACCTGCTGAGTATTTAATACATTTTCTGTACTTATTTCAGATTTCCAACATCCACGGTAATTTGATTCTGTTTTCAGTGAATGGTCGGTATGGTTACTGACACAGAGTCAGAGGAAACACATCCTGAAATGTCTGAAATATCCGCAAATCATTCTGTTCCAGTCTGTGTCTCATTTCCCACCATCTCCAGTCTGCATTAGTGCACTGCTTCTGATGGTTAGAATAGGTTTACATTTACATTCACAAAAAACATTCAGTGAGACATATTTCAACGCGTTTATTTCCAATCTTTGTTTTGAATATACAATTGGAGCGCATGCCGGTCTGTCACAGTTCAGTGGATCTCTCAGTGAGACCCAGAATGATTCTCTATTGCCTCCTGCTGTACTGCAGGATAAACAATCCCAGCTGATTGTAACTGAAGTACTGAGGATAAGAAAATCCTTTCATATTTTCTCGACTAATACTATCTGCACAAGTTGGACAAAAACAGATGAAAAAGTACAAGGATAATTCTCCTCCATTTGTGTTCAGATACTTGACAAAAGCGTTCGGCGGGTCATTGCCTGTGGGAAACGTCGCTTGATTATGACGCGAATAAATGCATTTAGTGGGATATTACCTGGTCAATGATAATTATGTATTTTAATTCAGATTCCATTCTTTGCAATGTTATTTGGAAAATCTTCCTTTTAATGAGTCACAATTTGAGTATTTCAACAAAACTATAGAAAGCTCACTCTTCAAACACTTCTTACTTCCCAGTTATCTTTATAACTGCAGTGCACTTGTAATTATTGTCTTAGCACTTGCATATTACAGCCGTATATTTTAAGTACAATTGCCTGTAATTATTGCACATCAAGATTGCAGTTTCAGTATTTTGCGGTTGCAATCATTTTCAGTTCTAGATATAATGGATAGTCTAAGCAGGTGCAGGAATACAAGCGGGATTCCTCCCTTCCTAACATAAGAGGCACAGAAGCGTATTGCACCGCTCCAAATGCTGACTGATCCCGGGACACTGAGAAATTCTGGTCCTTTGTGTCCCTGATACCTCGGGTGGTCTTTTTGTCTGCTGGGATAAAGGTAGATCTACCATTTAATCTCTCATTGATCAAACATCTGTTAATTTCATGTTGTTTTTATCCCCGTTTCAGTTATTAATTCTACAATGTATTCCCGATTATTCTTACAACACACCCTGTATACAGCTCCACGGGTAATACAATTAGATTATATCAGTGAATGTCGCTAATGAGTTGCAGATTTACCGTGAATTTGATCGAACTGCTGCTCTTGCTCCGAGCCTGATGCATATTTTCCCTGTTTCTTTCCCTTCCTCACAGTGAATTTAATGACGATTGTGATCCTGTCTCGGGGAAAGTGCGGTCTCTCCAAATGTGTCACTCGCTACCTGGTGGCCATGGCAGCGGCGGATCTACTGGTCGTTATCCTGGACCTGATAGTGAGGCAGATTCCGATTGTTTATAGGGAACAGTTTCGTTTCGTGGAGTCCATCCCCGTGTGTAATATCCACGCCGTCCTGATTTATGCAGCCACAGACTGTTCTGTCTGGTTCACCGTCACTTTCACTTTTGATCGATTTGTGGCCATTTGTCACCAGAAGCTGAAAAATAAATATTGCACCAAGAAAACGGCGGCTGTGGTTCTGGGAACAGTCACTGTGCTGAGCGGTTCAAAGAACATTTTCTGGTATTTTATGTTCACAGAATGGTATACGCTTAAGAACCTCCCCTGGTTTTGTGATGTAACAATAGATGTTTTGTTTTCACGGGTCTGGGGAGCAATCGAGCTCCTTCATTATATTCTCACACCGGGGGTCCCATTTGTTGTGATTCTGCTGCTCAATGCTTTCACCGTCAGACACATTTTAGTGTCCAGCAGAGCCCGCAGGAGACTCCGGGGTCCCAGCAATGGGGAGAATCCCAGAGACCCAGAGATGGAGAGCCGCAGGAAATCCATCATTTTACTGCTTGTTATCTCTGGCAATTTCATCCTGTTATGGGCAGTGTTTATGGTGTATTATATATTGAGCCGGATGTGGGATCTGGGGTCTTTGTCTATAATTATGCCGCATTTTGTAAGGGAAATAGGATTGATGCTGCAGATGCTGAGTTGCTGCACAAACACTGGGATTTATGCCGTCACCCAGACTAAGTTCAGAGAGCAGTTGAAGAATGTGGGAAAATATCCCTTTATTCTGATTGTAAAATTCATTAAAGGATGAGGTGAAGTGGAGACTTTGCAGCCTGAGACTCCCTGTGCTTGATATTGTGGTGAGCCGCTCTCCATGGGCTGGGCCGTCCGCCACGGGGAAATTCACATAACAAAAATGGCGGCCCTGGCATCCCGCACAAAGAAGCACCCGCTGGGGTCCCGAACAATTATGGTGGCTCCGTTGCTCCTCACAAAGATAGCTACACCGGCGCTCCTAACAAAAATGGCAGGTCCGGCATCCCGCACAACAATGGTGGTTCCGGCATCCCGCACAAATATGGTGGCTATGGCACCCCTAACAAAGATGGCGGAACTGGTGCCGCAAAAAACATGGCGGCGCTTGCGTCCCGCACAAAAATGGCGGCTCTGGGTGCAAAACTATAACTTTTATCAATCATTATGATCATTACGATATCATTGTTTGATTCATTCTTGGAAAATCGACGTCGCAGGCAAGACCAGCATTTATTGTCCATCCCTAATGGCCTGGTGAATGTGTTGGTGAGCCGCCTCATACAACTGAGTGGATGGCTAGGGCATTTCAGAGGGTCGTTAATAGCCAACCACATGGCTGTGGGTTTGAAGTCACATTTCGTCCAGAATGGGTAACGACAGCAGCTGGCTTTCCCTGAAGGACATTAGTGAACCAGATGTGTGTTTACCGACAATCCAATAGTTTCATGGTCATATTACAGACACTAGTTTTTATTCCAGATTTGATTAATTAATTGAATATAAATTCCCCAGCTGGTGGGGTTTGAACTCAAGATCATTCGTCCAGGCATCTAATTTACAATTCTATCAACATAACCACTATACTAATATACCCTTCAAATATATCGCTGTTCCTTCATCGTCACTGGGTCAAAAGCCTGAAATTCCTTCTGTAATAGTATTGTGGGAGAACATTCACAAAACAGACTGCAGCGGCTCAAGATGAAGGCCCACCATTATATCATGGGTAACTGGGAATTGGCAAGTAATATCAGCCTTGACAGCGCCTATGATTGACTGAGAACAAATACATATAAAAAGTAAAATGGGAAAAAAATCACTGATTTTGAAATTCACTGATTGAAACCAGGCGAGATCTGTGGTCAGAGCGGGAAGTCATGTTCCGCCAAACAAATTGTTAACACAGCTTGGCTCACCAATTCTATGGTTTTACGATTGTTCCTACTCACACTTTACCAATTTCCCTATATTTTGAAAAGGTGCTTAATAAAGTACCACTTATTACCTAATTTGAAGCCCATGGTTTTAAAGTGGCAGTGGCAAAAGTGAGTGGTGCGAGGTATATCAGTATTACAGTGAGCGGTGCGGGGTGTAACAGCATAGAGTGTGGCATGTATCAGAGAGTTAACTTAAATGTTGTGCGGTATATCAGAGTGTTACAGTGAGGGTTGTGCGGTATATCAGAGTGTTAAAGTGATGGGTGTAGGGTATATCAGACTGATAAAGTGAGGGGTGTGGGGTCTAGCAGAGTATTACAGTGAAGGGTGTGGGGTATATCAGCGTGTTACAGCGAGGGGTGTAGGGTATATCAGACTGTTAAAGTGAGGGGTGTGGGGTCAAGCAGAGTGTTACTGTGAGGGGTGTGGGATATATCAGCGTGTTACAGTGAGGGGTGTAGAGTATACCAGACTGTTAAAGTGAGGGGTGTGGGGTCTATCAGAGTATTACAGTGAAGGGTGTGGGGTATATCAGTGTGTTACAGCGAGGGGTGTAGGGTATATCAGACTGTTAAAGTGAGGGGTGTGGGGTCTAGCAGAGTGTTACTGTGAGGGGTGTGCTTGTATCACAGTGTGTTACAGTGAGGGGTATGGCTTATAACAATCTGTTAGAGTGAGGGGTATGGGGTTTATCAGAGTGTTACAGTGAGGGGTGTGGAGTATATCAGAGTGTTACAGTGAGGTGTGTCGGGTATATCAGAGTTTTACAGTGAGGGCTGTGGGGTGTATCTGAGTGTTACAGTGAGGGCTGTGGTGTGTATCGATCTATTACTGTGAGGAGTGTGGGGTACATCAAACTGTTACAGCGAGGGGTTTGGCTTATATCAATGTATTACAGTGAGGGGAATGGGGTGTATCAAAATGCGTTACAGTGAGAGGGGAGGAGTATATCAGAGTTTAACATGAGGGGAGTGGGATATATCAGAGAATGTTACAGTGAGGGCTGTCGGTATATCAGAATGTTATAGTGAGCGGTGTGCGGTACATAAGATTCTTTAAGTGAGGGGTGTGGGGTATATCAGATTGTTACAGTTAGTGGTGTGGTGTAAATCAGTGTTACATTGAAGGTTGTGGGGTATATCATAATTTTACAATCAGGTGTGTGGGGTATTTCAGTGTGTTGCTGTGCGGTGTGTTTCAGAGTATTACAGTGAAGGTTGTGGAGTATATCAGAGTGTTACAGTGAGGGGGTGCAGTATATCAGAGTGTGTTACAGTGAGTGGTGCGAAGTACATCAGTATTACAGTGAGTGTTGTGGGGCGTAACAGCCCAGTGTGTGGCATATATCAGCTTGTTAAAGTGAGTGGTGTGGGGTGTATGGGGAGAGAGCAGGAATATGAAATGTAGATAAAGGATCAGGCATGATCATATTGAATGGCGGAGCAGGCTCGAACGACCGAATGGCCTGCTCTTGCTCCTATTTTTCTATGTTTCTATGTATATCAGAGTGTTATAGTGGGGGGTGTGTGTATATCAAAGTGTTACAGTGTGATGTGTGGGATATATCAGAGTGTTTAAGTGAGGGGTGTGGGGTATATCAGATTGTTACAGTGAGGGGTGTGTGGTAAATAAGAGAGTTAGAGTGAGAGGTGTGGTGTATATCAGAGGTTTACAGTGAGTGATGTGCAGTATGTCAGATGTTTACAGTGAGTGTGTGGCGGATATCAGTGTGATACAGTGTTAGGTGTGTTGCAGTGAGTGGTGTGGGATATATAAGAGTGCTTCTGGGGTGTGGCATGTATCTGAGTGTTACAGTGCGAATTCTGGGCTATATCATAGTGTTAATTTGGGAGGTATATCAGAGTGTTACAGTGAGGCGTGTGTGGTATATCATACTGCTACAGTGAGGGGTGTGGTGTATATCAATGTGTTACAGTGAGGGGTGTGCGGTATATCAGAGAATGTTACTGTGAGTTTTATGGGACATATCAAAAAACAGAATAAAGCTCCCTCTACACTGTACCATCAAACACGTCCAGGGCACATGCTGCTCTGGTGACACACAAAGTAAAGCCTCTTCTGCACTGTCCCACCAAACAATGCCACGATATGTACAGCATGAGTTAGATAGGGAATAAATCTCCCTCTACAGTTTCCCATCAAACATTCCCAGTGCAGGTATAATATGGGTTACATACAGAGTCAATGTAACTCTACACTGTCCCAACAAAGCTCCCAAAGCAGGTACAGCACTGGTTTGTAACAGAGTAAACCTCACTTTACACTGTACCATCAAACACTCCCGGAGCAGGTACAGCATAGGTTACATGCAGAGTAAAGCTCCCTCTACACTGCCGCATCAAACACTCCCAGGGCAGGTACAGCACGGGTTAGATACAGAGTAATGCTCCATCTACACAGCCCTATCAAACACTCCCAGGGCAGGCACAGCTCGGGTTAGATAAAGAGTTAAGCTCCCTTTACATTGACCCATCAATAACTCCCAAGGCATGTACAGCACAGTATAGATACAGAGTAAACCTCCCTCTCCATTGTCCCATCAAACACTCCCACGATATGTACAGAACCGCTTAGATACAGAATAAAGCTCCCTCTAGTCTGTCCCATCAATCACGCTCAGCGCACGTAAAGCAATGGTTATATAATGAGCAAAGCTTCCTCCACATTGTGCGATCAAATACTCCCAGGGCAGGTGCAGCACAGTTCCGATACAGAATAATTCCCCCTCTGCACAGTCCCATCAAGCAACCCCAAAGTAGTTAAGGCATTGGTAAGATACAGAGTCAAGTTTCCTCTACATTGTCCCATCACACATTCCCAGGGCAGGAACAGTGCGTTTTAGAAACCATGTAAATCTCCCTCTACACTGTCCCAGCAAACACTGCCAGGGCAGGTACAGCACGGGTCAGATAAAGAGTAAAGCTCCCTCTACACTGTCGCATCAAAAACTAGCAGGGCAGGTACAGCACGGGGTAGCTGCAGAGTTAAACACCCATACACTGTCTCATCACAAACCCCCAGGGCTGGTACAACACGGGTTCGATAAAAAGTGAAGCTCCATCTACACTGTTCCATCAAACACCTCCAGCTCGGGCTAGATACAGATTAAACCTCCCTTTATGATGTCCCATCCAACGCTCTCAGGGCACATAAAGCTCTTGTTCGATAAAGAGTTAAGATTCCTCCATATTGTCCCATCCATCACATCCAGGGCATATAAGGCACCGGTTACATACAGAGTAACTCTCCCTCTACAATGTCCAATCAAACTCTCCCTGGCAGGTTCAGCATCGGTTAGCTACAGAGTAAATCTTCCTCTGCATCGTCCTATCAAACATTCCCTGGACAGGTACAGCACGAGTTAGATACAGAGTGATTCTTCCTCTACATAGCAAGGCAGCATTTGATCGAGTGTGGCATGAAGGTGCCCTAGTAAAATCAATGGGAATCTGGGAAAAGATCCTCCACTGGCTGGAGTCATACATAGCACAAAGGAAGATGATTCTGGTGACTGAACGTCAATCATCACAGCCCTGGAACATCGCTGCAGGAGCTCCTCAGGGCAGTGTCCTAGGCCCAACCATATTCATCTGCTTCATCAATGATCTTCCCTCCAACAGAAGGTCAGAATTGGGGATGTTCGCTGATGACTGCACTGTGTTCAGTGTCTTTCACAACTCCTCAGATAATGAACATAATAACATAAGCAATAGAAACAGTAATAGATCACTTGGCCCCTCGAGCCGATCTTCGGCTCATAGCCATTTCGCCGCCTGCTCCCCATAACACTTCACCCCCGGATATTGCAAAAATCTGTCTAACTCCACGCTAAATGTATTTAATGACCCAGCCTCCATAGCTCTCTGGAGCTGAGAATTCCAGTTTTACGACCCTCTGAGAGCAGACTTTCCTCCTCATTTCAATTCTAAAATGGCGACCCTTTATTCTAATACTTTGACCCGTGTTCTAGATTTCCCCACAAGGGGAAACACTCTCTCTGCACCTACCGTGTCGTCTCCCCTCAGTATCTTAAATATTTCAATAAGATCACATCGCATTCTTCTAAATTCCAGTGAGTATAGTCACAGCCTGCTCAACTTTGCCTCATAAGTCAATCCCCTTTCCTCTGGAATTAACCTGGTTAATCATTTCTGAACTGCTTCCAATGCAAGTATATCCTTCCTTAAATAAGGAGACGAAAACTGTACGCAGTACTCCAGGTGTGGTCTCACCAATACCCTGTACAGTTGTAGCAGGACATACCTGCTTTTATACTCCAACCCCTTTGAAATAAAGGCCAACATTTCATTTGCCTTTTTGATTACTTGCTGAAAGTTATGAAATATCTCCTTAAATGTCCGCCACTGCATTTCAACTGTCTTACCTTTAATTTCTTGCTCCATTCCACTTTAGCCAGTTCTGCCCTCATGCTACTGTCATTGCCTTTGCTTAGGATCAGGACACTGGTTTTAGATGCAACTTTCTCACCCTCCAAATTAATTTGAATTTCAACCATGCTATGATCACTCTTTTCTAGGGATCCTTTACTTTGAGATATTTTATTAATTCTGTCTCAATACATAGTACCAGAACCAAAATAGCCTGCTACGTGGTTGGTTCCATTAGGAAACCATCCCGGATGCACTCTATGAACTCCTCCTCAAGGCTACCATGCCCGCATACATCAAGACCTGAACGAAATTCAGTCTTCGGCCGATAAGTGGCAGGTATCATTCGCATCACAGAAGTGCCAGGCAATGTTTATCATCAACAATGAGAATCTAACCACCGCCTCTTGAAATTCAATGGTATTAGCATCGCAGATTCCCCCACCATCAACATCCTGGGTGTCACTATTAACCAGAAACTTATCTTGCTCAGTCACATAAATAAAAAAGCAACAAGAGCGGGTCCGAGCCTAGTTATTCTGCGGTGTGTTTCTCACATCCTGACTCCCCAAAGCCTTTCCACCATGTACAAGGCACAATTAAGGTGTGTGTTGGAATACTCTCCACTTGCCTTGATGAGTGCAGCTCCAACAACACACAAGAATCTCGACACCATACGCAACAAAGCAGCCCGCTTTATTATCAACCCATTCCCAACGTTAAACATTCACTCCCTCCACCACTGGCGTACCGTGGCTACAGTGTACACCATCTACAAGATGCACTGCAGCAACTCGCCAAGGCATCTTCAGCAGCACCTCCCAAACCCGCGACCTCTTCCACCTAGAAGGACAAGGGCAGCAGGCACATGGGAACACCACCACCTCCAAGTTCCCCTTCAAGACACAAACCATCCTGATTTAGAAGTATATCTCCGATCCTTCATCGTCGCTGTATCAAAATCCTGGAACTCACTCCCTAACAGCACTGTGGGAGTAACTAAACCACACGGACTGCAACGGTTCAAGAAGGAGACTCCCAACCACCTTCTCAAGGGCACTTAGAGATCAGCAATACAAGCTGGCCTTGCCAACGACTAAAACATCCCATAAATAATCGAATACAAAATAATCTGTCCCATCAAACTGTTCTTGGGAAGTTACAGCATGGGCTAGATACAGAGTAAAGCTCGCACTGCACTGTCCAATCTATCGCTCCCAGCGCACGTACTGCACTGGTTAGATACAGAGTAAAGCTCCCTGTACGCTGACCATTCAAACAATCCCAGGGTAGGTACAGAACGGTTTAGCTAAAGAGTAAATCTCCTTTCACACTGTCCCATCTAACTGTCCCATGGCTTGTCACGCAATGATTAGATAAAGTGTAAGGCTTGCTCTACATTGTACCAGCAAACTCGCCCAGGCCACGTACAGTATTGGTTTGATACAGAGCAAAGTACCCTCTACACTGTCCGATCAAGCACTCCAAGGGCAGGTACAGCAAGTGTAAGATATAGAGCGAAGCTCCCTCTACACCACCACATCAAACAGTCCCAGAGCAGGTACAGCACGGGTTCGATACATAAGATCATAAGAGCTTAAGAAATATGAGCATGTGTCGGCCCTTCGTCCCCTCGAGCCTGCTCTGCCATTCAATGAGACCATGGCTGATCTTCTGCCTCAACTCAATTCAGCGGCCATATAGTCATATCCCCTGGTGCCCTGACTTTTCAGAAGATTATCGACAGCTGTTTTGAATATAGCCAATGAATGAACCTCCACAGCCCTCTGAGTTAGAGAATTCCAAAGATTCACCACTCTCTATGAAGAAATTTCTTATTATCTCAGTCCTGAATGGCATACCCTTTATCTTGAGGCTGTGGCCCCTAGTTGTAGACTCCCCATTCTCCCAGCATCCATCTTATCAAGCTCTGTAATAATTGTGAACGCTTCAATGAGATCCCCTCTCGTTCTTCTGAATTCAAGAGAATATAGGCCTAGTTTACTCCATCTATTCCCATACGACAGTCCCACCATCTCAGGATTCAACCTCGTGAACCTTCGTTGCACTCCCTCTAAGCTAAGGAGAAAAAAATTGTACACAGCACTCCAGGTTCTGGTCTTACCGTGGCCCTATATAATTGGAGAAAGACTTTTTTACACATGTACTCAAATCCTCTTTTAATGAAGACCAGCAAACCATTTACCTTCCTAATGTCTTGCTGCACCTGCACATTCACTTTCAGTGACTCATGTACAAGGACACCCAGGTCACTTTAAGCATCTGCATTCCCCAATCTTTCACCATTTAGGAAGTACTCTGCCTTTCTGTTTTTCTACCAAAGCGGATAACTTCGCATTTATCCACATTATATTCCATCTGCCATGTTCTCGCACACTTACTGAGCCTGTCGATATCCCCTTGGAGCCTCTTAACATCCTCTTCGCAACTGCCACTGTCACCTAGCTTTTTATCATCAGCAAATCTGGAAAAGTTACATTGAGGCCCCATCCAAATCCTTGATATAGATTTTGAATAGGTGGGGCCCAAGCACCGATACTTGCGGTACCCCACCAGTCACAGTTTGCCATCCTGAAAAAGACTCGGTTATCCCAATCTTTGTTTTCTGTCTGTTAACCAATTCTCAGTCCATGCTAATATATTACCCCCAATTCCATGTGCCCTAATTTTGTTCACCAACCTCTTGTGTGGAACCTTATCGAAGGCCTTCTGAAAACCCAGATACACCACATCAACCTGTTCCCCTTTGTCTACTCCACTAGTTACAGCCTCAAAGAACTCCAGTAGATTTGTCAAACTGTTTCCTTTTCATAAATCCATGTTGACTCTGCCCAATCTTACTATCAGTTTAAAAGTGCCCAGTTACTTCATCCTTTATAATAGATTCATGCATTTTCCCAACTACTGATGTGAGCCTAACAGGTCTGTAGTTCCCCGTTTTATTTCTCGCTTTTTCTTAAAATACGGGGTTACATTTGCTATCCTCCAATCTGCAAGCAGCCGTTCAAGAATCTATAGAATTTTGGAAGATGACAACCAATGCGTCCACTGTTCCAAAGGCCACCTCTTTCAAAATCCTAGGATGTAGGTCATCCAGTCCTTGGGATTTATTGACTTTTATTGCCATTAATATTGCTTGTACTTTTTTTATTAATAATTTCATTTAGTTCCTCATTCTCGTCAAACGCTTCGTTTTCTCTTATTTCTTGGATGGTTTTTGTGTCTTCCTCCGTGAGGACAGAAACAAAGTATTTATTTATTTTCTCCCACCATTTCCACATTCCCAATTATAAAATCTCCCGTCTCTGACTGTAAAGAAACTGCATTTACATTCGCCAGTCTTTTCCTTTTCACATACCTATAGAAGATTTTACAATCCGTTTTTACATGTTTCGCTAGTTTATGCTCATATTCCATTGATCCATTCTTTATCAATTTATTAGTCCCCCTTTGTTGACTTCTATAAAGATCCCAATCCTCAGGCTGACCGTTTTTTCTGGCAACTCTTTAAGATTCCTCTTTTTATTTAATACTAGCTTTAATTTATTTTGTTAGCTATGGTTGGATCACTTTTCCTTTTGGGTTTCTATGTCCCAGAGGAATGTATGTTTGTTGCAAATTATGCATTATTTCCTTGAATGTTAGCCATTTCATGTCCACCTTCACACCTTATAGTGTATTCTCCCAATCTACCATGGCCAACTTGTTCCTTATACCCGTGTAGTTTCCTCCGTTTAGATTGAAGGGATTAGTTTCAGATTGCACTGCATCACTCTCAAACTTAATGTAAAATTCAATCATATTATGATCACTTGTCACTAAATGCCCCCGTACTACAAGATTATTGTTTAGCCCTTCCTCATTACACAGTACCAGATCTAGAATAGCCTGTTCCCTGGTTGGTTCCTCCACATACTGAGCCAGAATACCATCTCACATGCATTCCAAAAATTCGTCCTCCACATCATTAGTGGTAATTTGATTTGCCCAGTCAACATAAAGATGAAAGTCCTTAATGATTACTGTATTGCCCTTGTCACATGCACTTCTAATTTCTTGATTGATACTGTGCCCTACATTACCACTACTGTTTGGTGGCCTATACACAACTCCCACCAATGTTTCGGCCCTTTGCTGCTTCTTAGCTTCACCAAAGCTGATGTTTAAAGAGCGAGTCTCTGCGTAAGCGACCGATTTTAAAGCGGGGGCCTAGCCGTCAGAGACCCCTATTAAAGAATGACTCTCTCCATCAGGGACACCTTTTAATGCGACTCTCTCTAGCTTGGAGCCCTATTAAAGAGGGATTCTCTCTGTCAGGGAAACCATTTAAAGAGCTAATCACCCCATCAGGACCGCTTTTCAAGTAGGTATCCCTCCGTCAGGGACCCCTATTAAAGAGGGATTTTTTCTGTCAGGGACAACAGTTAAAGACGTAATCTCTCCGTCAGGGACCCCTTTAAAACTGCGAGTCTCTCCGTCGGGGACCCCTTTTAAAGAGGGAATCTCCCCATCAGGAAACCATTTTAAATTGGGAGTCTCTCCATCAGGGACCCGTTTTAAAGAGGGTGTCTCTCTGTCAGGGACTCCTGTGAATGAGGTAGTCTCTCCATCATGGGCTCCTATTAAAGAGGGTATCTCGGAGGGGCGGTGCTGCAGGAACTCCGCACTGCTGGAGGGGCAGTACTGAGGGAGCGCTGCACTGTCGGATTGCCAGTACTGAGGACGTGCTGCACTGTCAGAGGGGCAGGACTGAGAGATTGCAGCACTTTCAGTGGGGTTTTATTGAGCGAGAGCTGCACTGTCGCTTTCGCAGCACCGAGGAAGTGCTGCACTGTCAGAGGGGCTGTAGTGAGGGAATACCTTACTGTCAGAGTGTCTGTACTGAGGGCGCGCTGCACTCTCGGGGTTTCCATACTATGGGAATGCTTCAATGTCGGTGCGGCAGTGCTGAGGGAATGCTAGAGTATCGGAGGGGCAGTACTGACAGAGCTCTGCACTATCAGATTGGCAGTACTGAACAAGAGCTGCACTGTCAGAGAGGCAGGACTGAGAGAATGCGGCAATCTCAGTGGGGCAGTACTGAGGACGTGCTTCACTATCGGAGTGTCCATACTGAGGGAGCACTGCACTCTCGGAGGAGCAGTACTGAGTGAGTGCCGCACTGTTGGAGGGGCAGTACTGATGTAACGCCTCGCCATCGGAGGGGTGCTCCTGCGGGAGCGCTGCCCTGTTGGAGGGACATAAATGAGGGAGTGCCTCAATGTCTGCTGGGCAGTGCTGAGGGAGCGCTGCATTGCCGGAGTGGCTGTACTGAGTGAGCATTGTAATATGGGAGGGACAGTACTGATGGACCGCTGAACTGTCTCAGTGGACAGCACAGAGGGAGTGCAGCACTTTTGGAGGGTCAGTACTGAGGGTGGGCTGCACTTTTGGATTGATAGGACTGAGGCTGTACCGCACTGTCGGAGGGGTGGGACTGAGGGAGCACTGCCCCGTCGGATGGGCAATACTGTGGGAGGCAAGGCCAGCATTTATTGGTCATCCCTAATAGCCCCAGCGAAGGTGGTTGTGGGCCATCATATTGTACCGCTGCACTCATTGTCATTAAGGTAGTCCCACAGTGCTGGTTGGTAGGGGTTTCCTGGATTTTGACCCAGCGATGATGAAGTATCGACCGATATATTTCCAAGCTGTGGTGGTGTGCAACTTGGAGGGAGACTTGGAGGTGGTGTTTTTCCAGTGCGGCCTGATCTCACTGTTGATAACACATTGCATCACTTTGCAGATGATTGACAGTAGACTGTTGGGGCGGTTATTGGTCGGGTTGGATTTGTCCTGCTTTCAGTGGCCAGGTCATATCTGTGCAGTTTTCAAGATTGTCGGATAGATGCCAATGTTGTAGCTGTACTGGAGCAGCTTGGCTAGAGTCACGGCTAGTTCTTGAGTACAAGTGTTCAGCACGACTGCCGGGATGTTGTCAGGACCCATAGCATTTGCTGTATCCAGTATGCTCAGCCGTTTCTTGACATCACGTGGAGTGAATCGAATTGGCTGAAGACTAGCTTCTATGATGGTGGGGACCTCACGAGGAGGCCGATATCCATCATCGACTCGGCACTTCTGGGTGAAGAAAGTTGAAAATGCTTCAGTCTTGACTTTTGTACTAATGTATTAGGCTCCACCATCATTGAGGATGGGGATATTCATCGAGCCTCCTCCACCCGTTTGTTGTCCAATGGTCCACCACCATTCACGACTGGATATGGCAGTACAGCAGAGCTTTGATCTGATCCGTTGATTGTGGGATCACTTCGCCCTGTCTATAGCATGCTGCTTCCGCTTTTTAGCGTGCATATATTCCTGTGTTGCAGCTTTCCCAGACTAGCTCCTCATTTATATATACGCCTGGTGCTGCTCCTGGCATGCTCGTCTACACTCCTGACTGAACCAGGGTTTGTCCCCTGGCTTGGTGCTAATGTTAGAGTGAGAGATATGCACGGCCATGAGGTTACAGATTGTGCTGGAATACAATTCTGCTGCTGTTGAAGGTCCATAGCACCGCATGGATGCCCAGTTTTGAGATGCTAGATCTTTTCTGAATCTATCCATATTAGCACGCTGGTATTAACACACAACATGATTGAGGTGTCCTCCTTGAGAAGACGGGCCTTCGTCTCCACAATGACTGTGCGATGGTCACTGCTATCAATACTGTCATGGACAGATGCATCTGCGACAGGTAGATTGGTGAGAACGAGGACAAGTGCATTCCTGCCTCGTGCTGTTTCTCTCAACACCTGCCGTAGGCACGGACTGCCAGCCATATCCTTCAGCATTCGGCCAGCTCGGTCAGTAGTGGAGTTACAGAGCCACTCTTGGTGGTGGACATTGAATTCCCCTACCCAGAGTAATTTCTGTACTCATGCTACTTTCAGTGCTTCTTCCAAGTGGTGTTCAACATGGAGGAGCACTGACTCATCAGCTGAGTGCGGGATGTATGTGGGAATCAGCAGGAGATTCTCTTGCCAATGCTTGACCTGAAGCTATGAGTCTTGTTGCGGTCCAGAATCAATGTGGATGTCCCTGTGCTTGGAGTCTTTGATGGGGCAGTGTACAGGGCGATTTACTCTTTATCTAATCCGTGCTTTAGCTGCCCTGGGAGTGTTTGACGGGGCAGTTTGGAGGGAGCTTTACTCTGTATCTAACCCGTGCTGTACCAGCCCTGGGTGTGTTTGATGGGACAGTGCAGAGGGAGCTTTACCCTGTATCTAACCCGTGCTGCACCTGCCCTGGGTGTGTTTGATGGGATAGTGTCGAGGAAGCTTTACTTTGTATGTAACCAGTGCTTTATCTGCTTAGGGAGTGTTAGATAGGACAGTGTACAAGGAGCTTTCCTCTCTATCTAACTCATGCTGTATCTATACTGAGAGAGATCGATGGGATAGAGCAGAGGCAGTTTTACTCTGCGTTTCACCATTGCTGCACGTGCCCTGGGAGTGTCTGATGGAAAAGTGAAGAGGGAAATTTAATCTATATCTAACCAGTGCTGTACGTGCCCTGGGACTGTTCGATCGGACAATGTGGAGGAAGCATTACTCTTTATCTACAATTGCGTTACGTGACCTGGGAGTATATGATGGAACAGTGTAGAGGGAGTTTCACTCTCTATCTAAACTGTGCTGTTCCTGTCCTGGTAGTGTTTAATGGGAGAGTGTAGTGGGAATTTTACTCTCTATCTAACTCATGCAATAAACATCGTGGGAGTGTTTGATGGGTGAGTGCATAGGAAGGTTTACTCTGTGTTTCACCGGAACAGCATGTGCCCTGGGAGTGTTTGATGGTCCAATGTAGAGGGAGCTTTTCACCGTATCTAACCCATGCTGTAACTGCTTTGGTCGTGTTTGATGGGCATTTTCGAGACTGCTTTACTCTGTATCTAACCCGTGCTGTAGCTGCCCTGGGAGTAATTGATGGTACAGTGTAGAGAGAGCTTTACGCTGTATCTAACCAGTGCTGTACCTGCCCTGGGCGTGTTTGATTGTACAGTATAGAGGAAGTTTGATTCTCTATATAACTCATGCTCTATCGTGGTTTTTTTTGGTGGGGCAGTGCATGGGAAGCTTCATCTGTGTTTTAACAGACAGCACATGCCCTAGGTTTGTTTAATGGGACAGTGTAGATGGAACTTTACTCTATATTTAACAATTGCTGCACGTGACCTGGGAGAGTTTGATGGTACACTGTAGAGGAAGCAGAACACATTATCTCACCATCGTGTTACACGCCCTGGGACTGTTAGAGGGGGCTGTGTGAAAGGAGATTTCATCTGTATCTAACCAGTGCTGTGCCTGCACTGTGATGGTTTCATGGGAGTGTGTAGAGGAAGCTTTACTCTGTATCTAACCCGTGCTGTACCGGCCATGAGAGTTTTTAATGGGCCAGTGTAGAGGTAGGTTGACTCTGTATCTAACTCGTGCTGTAAATGCCCTGGGACCGTTTAATGGGTCTGTACTGAGGGAGATTTACTCTCCACCTAACAGATGCTAAACCGGCGCAGGAAGTGTTTGATGGGACACCGTAGAGGGAGCTATACTCTGCATCTAACCAGTGCTGTACGTGCATTGGGAGTGTTTGATGGGACAGTGTAGAGGGAGCTTTACTCTATATCTATCCAATGCTGTACGTGCACTGGGAGTGTTTGATCAGACAATGTGGAAGATGTATTAATCTTTATGTAACCGTTGCTTTACGTGCCCAGGGAGTGTTAGCTGGGACAGTGTAAATGGAAATTTACTCAGTATCTAACCCGTGCTGTACCTGGCCTGGGAGTGTTTGATTGGATAATTTGTAGGAATCGTTACTCTTAATCTAACCATTGCTTTACGTGCCCTGGGTCTGCTTGATGTGGCAGAGTAGACAAAGCTTTACTTTGTATCTAACCCGTGCTATACCTGCCCTTGTAGTGTTTGTTGGGACAGTGTAGAGGGAACTTTATTCTCTATCTATCTCACCTTGTACATATCGTGGGAGTGTTTGATGGTGTAAAAGGTTTTTGATCCTAGCCCAATTTCTAGTTGGACGGTTCGAATTGCCCCCGCCTTACGGAAGTACTATACCGCGAATTATTATTCAGAGTGTAAATGAAATAATCATGGACACGAATGCTTCGGTGAAAAATCAAACTTATATTTATTTGGTCTAAGATACACTGGCTAAAACATGCACTACTAAACCAAATCACTTTTTCTGTGGAGAATAAAATCCAGATTAAAATCAACATACATACAGTCCAAAATTGGGGACTATAACAAGCAGTAATTCCCTTATTGCTATGATGGACTCTAATTCCAACCCTATCAATGAATTACCCAGTCGCATAAACCCCTTCACCTGGCTGAACCAAACAAAGATCCCACCCTTGGAATATCCCAAAGGCTTCACTTCTGAGAGACTATGCTTACCCCCACACGCAGTCGGTTTCAATCGCTCCGCTCGTCTGGTGCTTCTTGTTAGTTTGATCTTGTAGGAGCAGGGAGCGAGAGGGAGAGAGAATAGTTGAAAAGAATCTATCTTTATAGTAGTCTGGCTACCCCTATCTTTTCCTGCCAATCTTTAAAATCCATTTGTTTCTAAGCACTCCGGTGCTTAATCAGTGCTGGGTCATCATCGGACCCATGCGTATTGGATAAATGGCCCGAAGTCTGGGACATATCTTTTGGTCTTTGTGTTGGGTATAAACTGGCTCCTTTTTGGCTTGCTGAGGCCAGTGGGTTCATTGTTCTGCTTCTCTTCTGTGATGAAGGTGAGAAGTGCTTTGCATATTCGAGTGGCCTTTTAATCAAGTTCAATGGCCCCTTCGTATTTCCAGGGCTGTCGGGCGAACCCTACATTCTGGATAACTGATTGTTCTTTTGGGACAGCCAACTGCCACACGTTCTCTGGAGTTTTAACAAACTAGTCTATGACGTATCTGCACAGGGCGATCCAATAACGGAAAATACCCTCAGAACAATCCCATAAATTCCACAAAAATATTCTTGACTGAGTCCATTCTTCAGAGACTTTGCGATCTCTTCATTTGTCTACACTCGTTGTCTCACCAGCACATTGTGTTTGCTTTTCCGCTGTCACTTTTATCAGAGTACAAGTAACGATTAGATTCTGGCTCAAAAACTGCAGAGCGTCGATTCTACAGATGAGACAAAGACTCAATGGCTTCTGTTTTCACAGAATCACAGAATCATACAGCACAGAAGGAGGCCATTCAGTCCATCGAAACATTGCCGAATCTTTGAAAGAGCCATTCAATTAGTGCCCCCCCCCCGTTCTTTCCCCGTAGACCTGCAAATCCCTCGCTTCCAGTATTGATCCCGTTTCCTTCTGAAAGATATTATTGAATCTGCTTCTATCAGGATTTCAGTCAGTGTATTCCAGATCATAAAACTCAGTGCGTCAAATAAATTCTCCTCATATTCCCTCTGGTTCTTTTGCCAATTATCTTATGTCTGTGTCTTTTGGTTAGCAACCCTTCGGCCAGGGGAAATATTTTCACTTGATCTACTCTATCAAACCCGTCAGCATTTTGAAAATCTCCAATATATTTCACTTTTATCTTCCGTGTTCTCTGGAGAACAATTCCAGCTTCTCTTGTCTCTCCGTATAAATTAAGTCCCTCATCCTTGGTACCATTCTCGTAAAGCTCCTCTTTGCCCATTCCAAGCCCTTGATATCCTTCTTTAAGTGTGCTGCCAAGAATTGAACACAAGACACGAGCCGGGTCCTAACCAATGATTTATAAATGGTATAAATGTATAACTACCTTATCTTGTACTCTGCCTCATTTTATAAAGCTAATGATCCGGTGTGTTTTTTTAACAATCTTGTCAGCTTGTCCTGCCATCTTCAAAGGCTTGTGTACATAAACTCCCAGGAGTCTCGATTCCTGCACCCCCTTTAAATTGTACAGTTTAGTTTATATTGCCACTCCTCATTTTCCTCCCAGATTTATCCTTCACAAAGCCTTGAATTTCATTTATATTAATTCATGGCATGTGCCCATGGCTGGTACGGCCAGCAAATACTGCCCATCCCTAATTTCCCTTGAGAAGGTGGAGTTAGCCAGCTACTTGAACCGCTGCAGTCCATGATGTGAAGGTACTAGAAAATGATTGAATATTACATTCAGTTTGAGGAAGAGAAGAGTGTGTCCAAGACTTGTGTTTAAACTTAAATAAGGGTAATTATGAGGGCATGAATGCAGAGCTAGCTAAAGTGAATTGGCTTTTTAGGTTAAGGGCCAGTTCAATAGAGTTGCAGTGGCAGACATTTAGGTTGATATTTCAGAATACACAGAATATACACATTCCATCGAGAAAGAAAAATGCCAAAGGGGCATCCACCATCCGTGGTTAACTAATCTCAAAAGAAAAAGCATTTTTGAGCAAAGATGGGTGGCAAGTCAAAAGATTGGACAGAATATAAAAAACAGCAAATGATGACTAAAAGATTAATAAGGAGTGAAACATTTGAGTACGAGAGAAAGCAACTAGAAATACAAAAACAGATAGTTAGAGTTTCTATAGATATTTTAAAAAGAGAAGATTTAACAAAGTGAGCGTTGGGCCCAATAAAAGTTAGTCTGGGGAAATAATAATGGGAAATAATGAGATGGCAGTCGAATTGAACAGGTATTTTGCATCAGTCTTCACTATAGAGGATACAAGTAACATCCCAGAAATAGCTGTAAATCAGGAAATGGTACGGAGGGGGAAATAAAAAAAAATTACAATCACCAGTGAAGTCGTACTGAGCAAATTCTTAGAGCTGCGGGCTGACAAGTCCCCAGGTCCTGATGGACTTCATCCTAGTGTCTTGGAAGATATGGCTAGTGAGATAGTTGTTGCGTTGTTTTTACTTTTCACAAACTCCCTCGATTCGGGGAAGTTTCCATTAGATTGGAAAATAACAAATGTAACTACTTTAATCAAAAAGGGATGGAGACAGATAGCAGGAAACTAAAGGCCAGTTAGCGTAACATCTGTCATAGGGAAGATGTTAGAAGCTGTTATTAAATATGCTATAGCAGGGGACTTAGAAAGGTTCAAGCTAATCAGGCAGATTCAACATGGTTTTGCGAAAGTGAAATCATGTTTAAACAATTTATAGGAGTTCTTTCAGGAAGTAACATGCACTGTACATAAAGGGGAACCGGTAGTTGTACTGTACTTAGATTTCCAGAAAGCATTTGTTAAGGCGCCACTTCAAAGGTTATTGCTGAAAGTAAAACACATGCTGTAGGGGGCATGCCTCCACAGAGACTAGGCTTAAATGGGTCATTTTCTGGTAGCAAGATGTAACGAGTCATGTGCCACAGGGCTCAGTGCTGGGGCCTCAACTTTTTACAATTTATATAGATGACTTGAATGAAGGCACCGAAAGTAGGGTTGCTAATTTTGCTGATTACACAAAGGAGGAAAGCACATTGTGAAGAGGACGTAAGGAGGCTACAAAGGGATATAGATAGGTTAAGTGAGTGGGCAATGATCTGCCAAATGAAGCATAATGTGGGAAAATGTGAAATTGTTCATTTCGGCAGGAAGAATAAAAAAAGCATGTTATCTAAATTGTGAGAGATTGCAGCTCTCTCAGATATAGAGGGAACTTGGTGTCCTAGTGCCTGAATCACAAAAGATTAGTATGCAGATACAGAAATTAATTAGGGAAGCTAATAGAATATTATAGTTTATTTCGAGGGTAATTGAATACATAAATTACTGGAAAAAATCCTGAGGGACAAAATTTGTCTCCACTTGGAGAGGCAAGGATTAATCAGGGATAGTCAACATGGCTTTGTCAAGGGAAGATCATGTCTGACTAATTTGATTGAATTTTTTGAGGGGGTGACTAGGTGTGTGGATGAGGGTAACGCAGTGGATGTGGTATACATGGATTTCAGTAAGGCCTTCGATAAAGTCCCGCACAGGAGACTGGTCAAGAAGGTAAGAGCCCATGGAATCCAGGGTGCCTTGGCACATTGGATACAAAACTGGCTTAGTGGCAGAAGGCAGAGGGTGATGGTCGAAGGTTGTTTTTGTGACTGGAAACCTGTGGCCAGTGGGGTACCACAGAGATCGGTGCTGGGTCCCTTGCTGTTTGTGGTCTACATTAATGACTTGGATATGAATGTAAAGGGTATGATCAGTAAATTCGCGGATGATACTAAAATTGGTAGGGTGGTAAATAGCGAGGAGGGTAGCCTCAGTCTGCAGAACGATATAGATGGGTTGGTCAGATGGGCGGAACAGTGGCAAATGGAATTTAACCCGGAAAAGTGCGAGGTGATGCACTTTGGGGGGTCTAACAAGGCAAGGGAATACACAATGAAGGGAAAGACCCTAGGCAAGACGGAGAGTCAGAGGGATCTGGGTGTGCAGGTACACAGATCCCTGAAGGCGGCGGAACAGGTGGATAAGGTGGTAAAAAAGGCATATGGGATACTTGCCTTCATTAGCCGAGGCATAGAATATAAGAGCAAGGAGGTTATGATGGAGCTGTATAAAACACTGGTTAGGCCACAGCTGGAATACTGTGTGCAGTTCTGGTCGCCACACTACAGGAAAGATGTGATCGCGTTAGAGAGGGTGCAGAGGAGGTTCACCAGGATGTTACCAGGGCTGGAGCGCTTCAGCTATGAAGAGAGACTGGGCAGATTGGGTTTGTTTTCCTTGGAGCAGAGGAGGCTGAGGGGGGACATGATTGAGGTGTACAAAATTGTGAGGGGCATAGATAGGATGGATGCTGAGGAGCTTTTCCCCTTAGTAGAGGGGTCAATAACTAGGGGGCATAGATTCAAGGTAAAGGGCGGGAGGTTTAGAGGGGATTTGAGAAAGAACTTTTTCACCCAGAGGGTGGTTGGAGTCTGGAACTCACTGCCTGAAAGGGTTGTGGAGGCAGAAACCCTCACAAAATTTAAGAAGCATTTGGATGAGCATTTGAAATGCCATAGCATACAAGGCTACGGGCCAAATGCTGGAATATGGGATTAGATTAGACAGGGCTTGATGGCCGGCATGGACACGATGGGCCGAAGGGCCTCTATCCGTGCTGTATTACTCTATGACTCTATGACTATGACTCTATAAGTAGGGAGTTTATGCTTCATATATACAGGGCATTGGTGGACCACATCTGGAGTACTGTGTACAGTAATGGTCTCTTTATTTAAGGAAGGATGTAAAAGCATTGTAAGCTGTTCAGAGAAGATTTACTAGACAAATACATGGAATGGGTGGGTTTTCTTATGAGGACAGCTTGGACAGGCTAGGCTTGTATCCGCTGGAGTTTCAAAGAGTAAGAGTTGATTTGATTGAAACATATAAGTTCCTAAGGGGTCTTGACAGGGTGGCTGTGGAGAGGATGTTTCCCCTTGTGGGAGAATTTAGAACTAGCAATCACTTTAAAAATAAGGGGTCGCCCATTTAAGACAGATATAAGGAGAATTGTTTTCACGGGTCATGAGCTTTTCGAACCCTCTTCCTCAGAGGGTGGTGGAAGCAGAGACTTTGAATATTTTTTAGGAAGAGGTAGATCGAATCTTGATAAGCAAGGGGTGAAATGTTATCGGGGGCAGGTGGAAATGTGGAGTAATCAATCAGCCATGGTCTTATTGAATGGCGGAGCAGGTTCGAGAGGTCAAATGGCCTAGCCCTGCTCCTACTTCGTATATTCCTACTCCCACAGCACTATTACTGAGGGGCTTGCAGGATTTTGACCCAGTGACGATGAAGGAACGGCGATATACTTCCAGGAAGGTGTGTGACTTGGATGGGAATGTACTGGTGGTGGTGTTCCCATGTGCCTGCTGCCCTTTTACATCTAGGTGGTAAAGTTCGCGGGTTTGGGAGGTGCTGTCGAAGAAGCTTTGTTGAGTTGCTGAGTACATCTTGTAGATGGTACATATTGTGGCCAAGGTGCTCCAGCGGTGGAGTGATTGAATGTTTAATGTTGTGCATGGGATGCCAGTGAAGCGGGCTGCATTGTCCTGGATGGTGTCGAGCTTCTTGAGTGTTGTTGGAGCTGCACTCATCCAGGCAAGTGGAGAGTATTCCATCGCACACCTGACTTGTGCCTTGTAGATGGTGGAAAGGCTGTAGCTTGTCAGGAGATGAGAGAGTCACGGCAGAATTCCCAGCTTCTGACCCGCTCTTGCAGCCACAGTTTTTACGTGGCTCGTCCAGTTAAGTTTCTGATGAATTGTGACGCTCAGGAGGTGAATGGTGCGGGATTTGCCGATGGTAATGCCATTGAATGTCAATGGGAGATGGCTGTTGTTGGAGATCGTCATTGCTTGGCACTTGCGTGGTGCGAGTGCAACATTCATACATTCCAGTTGGACGGCAGAAATGTTCTAATTTACTGTTGTCCAAAACATGTTGGATTGAATGGGGTAAACTGAAGCTGTTTGTTCAGTGACTGTAATTAATATCAGTCTCCATGGGTGAACTGAAGCTGATTGTGCAGTCGTCGTTGTATGTGTCTTCACACTGTTCCCTTTGGGGAACTGTATGAAGTGGTGGAAGGATTTCTGGCCGCGATTAATGCTCATTCCGTGACAGTAACCATCTTTGTACCAGCCATTAGGGTGGTTTGTCCTATGGCAGGAGGGTTTTACAGGCTCCTACAACCCATACGAGGGGCGGGGGGCACCCACACCCACGGACGCATGTATCCCGCTGGATGACAACCCAGAATTTAGAGCCGGAGCTCCGACTCCACTTGCCGGGACTGTCTGGAGCGGGGTTCAAAACCCTACGCCTTCTGGCTCAGCGGTGGGGATGCTACCGCTACGCCAACGGCCCACTCCGTTTGTGCAGTGACTGTAATTAATATCAGTCTCCATAGGTTAACTGAAGCTGTTGGTTCAGTGAGTGTAATTAATGTCAGTCACCATGGAACCTAATTGTACCAGTGCAGGGATTACCTCTTCTATTAATAAGGGATTCACTTCAATGTGTTATCCCACAGTGTCAGTGAAGCATCATCTACAGCACTAATAGGGATCCGTGCACTGCTCCACACCTAGGGAGTCAGAATATGACAACAGTAGATTGGGGCAAAATAGCTTACGAAAACAAGCTGGCGGAAAATATAAAAACTAACTCCAAAAGCTTTTATAAATATATCAAAAGGAAAAGACTGGTGAAAACCAAAGTTGGTCCATTGCAGTCAGATACGGGGGAATATATAATGGGAAATAAGGAAATGGCAGATCAACTAAATGCATACTTTGGGTCAGTCTTTACGAAGGAAGACACAAAAAACCTCCCTGGGATATCGGGAAAAATAGGGACATTGGCAAAGGAGGAACTGACGCAAATCAATATCTCTAAGGATATGGTGTTAAGGAAGCTAAAGGGATTGAAGGTGGACAAATCCCCAGGGCCTGATAACATGCATCCTAGGGTACTGAAGGAGGTGGCCCTAGAGATAGCGGATGCACTAAGGATGATTTTTCAGAATTCATTAGACTCGGGAACAGTGCCGATGGATTGGAGGGTAGCTAACGTTACCCCACTATTCAAAAAGGGGGGTAGGGAAAAAGCAGGTAATTACAGACCTGTAAGCCTTACATCAGTTGTGGGCAAAATGCTGGAGTCCATCATTAAGGATGAAATAGCGGAGCACTTAGCAAATGGGGACAGGATAGGACAGAGTCAACATGGATTTACAAAGGGTAAATCGTGCTTGACTAATCTATTGGAATTTTTTGAGGGAGTAACTGGTAGAATAGATGGGGGAGAGCCAGTAGATGTGGTGTACCTGGACTTCCAAAAGGCCTTCGATAAGGTCCCACATAAAAGATTAGCATGGAAAATTGAGGCTCATGGGATAAAGGGGAAAGTTTTGGAGTGGATAGGGAACTGGCTGTCAGATAGAAAACAGAGAGTTGGAATAAACGGCTCATTTTCTGAATGGCAGGCAGTAACAAGTGGGGTACCACAGGGATCTGTCCTGGGCCCCCAGCTGTTCACAATTTACATTAATGACCTGGATCAGGGAGTCGGATGCAGCATTTCCAAATTTGCAGACGACACTAAACTAGGAGGGGGGGTGGGCTCAGAGGAAGAGACCAGGAAGCTCCAGAGCGATTTGGACAGACTGGGCGATTGGGCGGATAAATGGCAGATGCACTATAATGTGGACAAGTGCGAAGTTATCCACCTTGGGTGCAGGAACGGGAGGGCAAATTATTATTTAAATGGCAATAGATTGGGAGAGGGGGAAGTACAGAGAGACCTGGGTGTTCTTGTACACCAGTCACTGAAGGCGAGCATGCAGGTGCAACAGGCGGTCAAGAAGGCAAACGGTATGCTGGCCTTCATAGCAAAAGGGTTAGAATACAGGAACAGGGATACCTTGCTGCAGCTGTACAGGGCACTGGTGAGACCACACCTCGAGTACTGTGTACAGTTTTGGTCGCCTCATCTGAGGAAGGATGTTCTTGCCATGGAGGGGGTGCAGCGGCGATTCACCAGGCTGATACCAGGAATGGCGGGAATGACCTATGAGGAGAGACTATGTAGTTTAGGGATGTACACACTGGAGTTTAGAAGATTGAGAGGGGACCTCATAGAAGTGTATAAAATTCTGACAGGTCTAGACAGACTGGATGCAGAAGGAATGTTTCCCTTGGCGGGTGAGAACAGAACTAGAGGACATAATTTAAGGATAAGGGCTAAACCATTTAGGACAGAGATGAGGGGGAATTTCTTCACTCAGAGAGTGGTGAACCTGTGGAACTCATTGCCACAGAGGGCAGTGTACGCCAGCTCATTAAATATATTTAAGAGGGAATTAGATATATTTCTACGGGCAAAAGGGGTTAAGGGTTACGGAGAGAAGGCGGGGACGGGATACTGAATTAAAGGATCAGCCATGATCTCATCGAATGGCGGAGCAGGCACGAAGGGCCGAATGGCCTACTCCTGCTCCTATCTTCTATGTATCTATCTATGTATCTATGGAATTTTACAACAATGGATCAGAATCTGAAAACAGTAGATTGGCATGTTACAACAATGGGCAGGAGTTTCATCTTTGAGTTTGAATATCTTTCGGCATATTATGATAGAATACATTACAAGGGAGGATGTATTTAGCAGTTAAGGTTATTCAATAGTTTTACTATCCGCTCCTTGCTGCTGTTGGTGTTCCTGGTATTTCTTTCTATCCAGCTATTCTAATAACCATGTTTAACTGCATTACTGTTCTTTTAATTTACTCTTTCATTTTTGCCCTGGTAAGTCTCTAAATCCACCAATAGATATGTAACCTTTGAATAACCACAACATCAATATCACCCGTCTCCATCACGTCTCAGCCATTCCGCTGCAATAACCCATTTGTTAAACCCAGACTCGACTATTTCAATGCTCTCCTGGTGGGCCTCCCAGTTGCACGCCTCCAAAAACGGGAGCTCATCCAAAACTCTGCTGTCCATACCCTAACATGCATCATGAACAGTTCACACATCGCCCATGTGTTCGCTGCCCTACATTTGCTCCCGATCCGGCAACATCTCGAGCTTAATATTCTCCTCTTTGTGTTCAAATCTCAACATGGCCTCACCCCTCCAATTAGTCCCGTTCCCCTGCTCTTTTCCCATAGTCCTGCAAATTGTTCCCCTTCAAGCATTTATCCATTTCCGCTTTAAAGGAAGTGTATTTTCCTCTGTAACTCTCCCACTCTTTCATTCTTTATTTTCCTATCTTTCTTTCTCTTTCTCTCTCCTACTTCTCTCCCTCTCTCTCTGTCTGCTCCTCATAGAATCATACATAGATAGATAAAAACATAGATAGAATATAGGAGCAAGAGTAGGCCATTCGGCCCCTCGAGCCTGCTCCGCCATTCAATGTGATCATGGCTGATCATACAAGTTGAGTACCCGGTCCCTGCTTTCTCCACATACCACTTGATCCCTTTAGCCTTAAGAAATATATCCAACTCCTTCTTGAATATATTTAATGAATTGGCCTCTACTGCCTTCCGTAGTAGAGAATTCCACAGGTCCACCACTCTCTGAGTGAAGAAATTCCTCCTAATTTCTGTCCTAAAATGCCTACCCCTTATCCTTAGACTGTGACCCCTGGTTCTGGATTCCCCGACCATCGAGAACATCCTCCCTGCATCTAGTCTGTCCAGTCCTGCCAGAATTTTATAAGTTTCAATGAGATCCCCCCGCATTCTGCTAAACTCCAGTGAGTACAAGCCCAATCGACCCAATCTCTCCTCATACGTCATTCCTGCCATCCTAGGTACTTCCCCTCCTCCCAATCTATTGCCATTCAGCTAATAATCTGCCTTCCTGTTTTTGACAGCAAAGTGGATAACCTCACATTTATCCACGTTATATTGCATCTGCTATGCTTCTGCCCCATCACCCAACCTTTCCAATTCATCCTGTAGTTTCTCGGAATCTTCCTCACAGCACACATGCCCACCCAGCTTTGTGTCGTCTGCAAATTTGGCAATATTACATCTATTTCCCTTGTCTAGATCATTAATATATATTGTGAATAGCTGGGGTCCAAGGACCGATCCCAGCAGTACCCCACTAGTCACTGCCTGCCACTGGGAATAAGACCCGTTTATTCCACATCTTTGCTTTCTATCTGCCAACCCGTTCTCTATCCACGTCAATACCTTGCCCCCAATCCCATCTGCTTTAACTTTACACGCTAATCTCTTATGTGGGACCTTATCGAAATCCTTCTGAAAGTCTAAATACACCACATACACTGGTTCTCCCTTATCTATTTTACTAGTTACATTCTCAAAAATTTCCAGTAGATTAGTCAAGCACGATTTACCTTTTGTAAATCCATGTTGACTTTGTCCGATCCTGTCACTGTTTTCCAATTGCTCTGCTATTACATCTTTTATAATGGACCCTAGCATTTTCCCGACTACCGATGTCAGGCTAACCGGCCTGTAATTCCCCGTTTTCTCTCTACCACCTTTTTTGAATAGTGGGGTAACATTAGCTACCCACCAATCCATGGGTACTGTTCCAAATTCCATCGAATGTTGGTAGATGATCAGCAATGCATCTACTATTTCTAGGGCCACGTCCTTAATACCCTAGAATGTAGATTATCAGGCCCTGGGGATTTATCGGCCTTCAATCCCATCTATTTCCCTAACAGCATTTCCCTACATTACTGATTTCTTTCAGTTCCTCCCTTTCATCAGACCCTATGTTCCCCGACATTTTTGGGAGGTTATTTGTGTCCTCCTTTGTGAAGACAGCGCCAAAATATGTATTTAATTGGTTAGCCATTTCTTTGTTCCCCATTATAAATTCCCCTGATTCTGACTGCAAGGGACCTAACTTGACTTCACCAATCTTTTTCTCTTCACATATCTATAAAAGATGTTGCAGTCAGTGTTTATGTTCCCTGAAGCTTACTCTTATATTCTATTTTCCCTTTCTTAATTAATCCCTTTGTCCTCCTTTGTTGAATCCTAAACTGCTCCCAATCCTCTGGATTACTGCTTTTTTTGGTCAATTTATACGTCCTCTCCTGGGATCTTATGCTATCCCTAATTTCCCTTGTTAGCCACGGTTGTTTCACCTTTTTTGTTTTATTTTTATGCCAAACTGGGATGAACAAATTACGTAGTTCATCCATGCGGTCTTTGAATGTTTGCCATTGCCTATCCACCATTAACACTTTGAGTGACATTCCCCAATCAATCCTACCCAATTCGTGCCTCAGACCATCGTAGTTTCCTTTATTTAAATTCAGCACCCTAGTCTCTGAGTCAACTACTTCATTCTCCATCTTAAGAAGAATTCTACATATTATGATCGCTCCGACCCAAGGGGCCCCGTACATCAAGATTGCTAATTAATCCTTTCTCGTTACATAATACCCGGTCAAAAATGGCCTGATCTCTAGTAGGTTCCCCGACATATTCGTCCAGGAAACCATCCCATTAACACTCCAGGAACTCCTCCACAGTATTGATACTAATTTGGATAGCCCAATCTAGATGTAGATTAAAGTCACCCATGATGACTGCTATGCCCTTTTTGCACTTTTCTTTAATTTCCCTTTTAATGCCATCCCCAACCTCCGCATTACTTTTTGGAGGTCTATGTACCCCTCCTACTAACGTTTGCTGCCCCATGGTTTTTCTCAGTTCTACCCATACAGATTCCACATCATCAGAGCTAAAATCCTTCCTTACAGTTGCGTTAATCCCTTCTTTAACCAGTAATGTTGCCCCACCTCCCTTTCCTTTTTGCCTATCTGTCCTGAATATTGAATACCCCTGAATGTTGAATTCCCAGCCTTTGCCACCCTGGAGCCATGTTTCCGTAATCCCAACCAAATCTTATTCATTTACCTCTATTTGCGCAGCTAATTCATCCCCCTTTTACGAATGCTCCTCACATTAAGACACAAGGCCTTCAGGCTTGTTTTTTTAACGCTCTTACACCTATTTGAATTGTTATCTACTGTGGCCATGTTTGATTTAAACCGTTGATTTCTCTGACTGCCACTTTTGTTTTTCTCCTTCCTGTCTTTTGCTTTTATCATAAAATGGTACAGCAAAGAAGGATTTCATTCGGCCCATCATGTTCATGCCGGCTCTTTGAAAGAGCTATCTAATTAGTCCTAAACTTTAGCCAGAACCGTGTAAAAATTTCCTGTTAAATTTATAATCCAATTTCCTGTCAAAACATACCCTTGAATCTGCTTCCATCACGTCCTCAGACAATGCATTCTCAGACAACAACTCACTGCATAACGAAAATTCTCCTCATCTCTCCTCTGGTTCTTTTGCCCATTACCTTCAATCTGTGACCTCTGGTTACCCACCATTCTACCACTGGAGACAGTTTCGAGTTATGAATTCTATCAAAACCCATCATGAGTTTGACCATCATTACTACATCTCCCATTATGGCAAAGGAGAAAGGCAGACCATGTGTAAAAGTTCTCAATTGTGGAAAGGCTAATTGTATTAAGCTGCGATGTGATTTAGCAAAAGCGAACTGGAAACAGCTACTTGAAGGGACGTCAATCCCAGCAGTGGGAAGCATTCGAAGAGGAGATACTGAGGGTTGGGAGCAAATATGTTTCCACAACGAAATAGAATGGTACCCAATTCTAGAGTCCCCTGGATTTCAAGTAACATACAGGTTAGGATATTGAAAAAAAGGGAAGCATTTGATAGATACCGACAGCTCAATACTACAGAAAGCCTAAAGGAGTGTTGAAAGTGCAGGGGTTAAATTAAAAATGAACTTAGGGAGGCAAAGAATGAGCATGAAAAGGTATTGCCAAGTAAAATCAAGGAAAGCCCAAAGATATTTTATAAATATATAAAGAGCAAGTGCATAACTAAGGAAAGAATAGGGCCTATTAGAGGCCAAAATGTAACCTGTATATGGAGGTGGAAGACCTGGGTATGGTTTTTGCATGTACTTTGCCTTTGGTAAAACAGCAGAGAGGGACACTGCTGACATTGCAATTAAGCAGGAGGAGTATCAAATATTAGATGAGATAAACAAAGTGAGGGAGGAAATATTTTTGAAGTTTAGCATCTTTCAATGCAGATAAATCACAAGCTATGTATTAAATGTATCTCAGGCTGTTAAGAGAGGTAAGAGAGCCAATAGCAAAGGCTCAGACCATAATTTTCTAATCCTCACTGACTACTGAAGTGATGCCAGAGGAGAGGCTATCTGCTCAGGTTGTAATGTTGTTTAACGAGGGAGAAAGGTTTAGTACAATTACAGGCCAAGCAGCAAAACATCGTGGGGAAAAACATTGGAAAAATTCTGACGGCCAGTATAAATGGGCAGTTAGAAATGCACGAGTTAATAAAGGACAGTCAGCATGGAATAGTGAAGGGAATGGCATGTCTCAGTAACAAGTTGAAATTTTGAATGAGGTAACGGGAAGGGTCCATGAGGGGAGAACATTTGACATAGTCCACTTATGTATTAGCAAGGCCTTTGGCAAGGTCCCACATGACAGGTTAGTAAATAGTAAAATAGTCCATGGGATTCAAGACAAAGTTGCAAGTTGGATCCAAAATTGGCTAAGTGGCAGGAAACAAAAGGTAATGGTTAACAGGTGATTTTGTGATTTGAAGGCTGTTCAACTGGGGTTCCGCAGAGCTCAGTACTAGGTCCCCTGCTTTTTGTGATATATATCAATGATTAAGAAGTTTGCAGATGATACAAAAATTGACCGTGTGGTTGATAGTGAAGAAGATAGCTGTAGACTGCAGGAAGATATCAATGGACTGGTCAGGTGGTCAATTGGTATTCAATCCATAGAAGTATGAGTTAATGCATTTGGGGGGCGGTGGCTAACAAGGCAAGGGAATACACAATTAATGCTAGGATAATGAGAAGTGTAGAGGAACAGAGGGGCCTTGGAATACATGTCCACACATCCCTAAATGTATCAGGACATGTAGATGGGGAGGTTAACAAGGCACATGTGATACTTTCCTTTATTAGCCATGCAGAGAACATAAGGTCAGGGAAGTTATGCTAGAACTTTATTAAACACAAGTTAGGCCACTGCTAAGTGTACTGCATACTGTTCCATTCACCACATGACAGGAAAAATGTAACTGCACTCGATTGTGTACAGAAGAGATTCATGAAGATGTTGCCAGGACTGACGAATTTTAGCTATGTGGATCGCTTGGATAGGCTGGGGCTGTTAACTTTCGAAAGTAGGAAGCTGAGGGGAGATTGAATTAAGGTGTATAAGTTTATGAGGGGCCTAGATAGAGTGGATAGGAAGCACCTATTACCCTTAGCAGAGAGGTCAATAACCAGCGGGCATAGAGTTAAAGTAATTGGTAGGATGGTTAGAGGGGAGATGAGGAGATTTTATTTCACCCAGAGGGCAGTGGTGATCTGGAAATCACTGGCTGACAAGGTGGTAGAGGCAGAAACACTCATCACATCAAAAAGTACTTCAATGTGCACTTGAAGTTTCACAAGTTTCAAGCTTACAGACCAAGAGCTGGAAAGTGAGATTAGGCTGGATGGCTCTTTTCCGACCAGCGCACACACGATGGGACAAATGTCCTCCTTCTGTGCCGTACATTTCTATGATTCTATATACCTGTGTTTCTTAACCTTCGCTGCTCTAGAAAGAAAAATCCCAGCTTCTCCAGTCTCTCCACGTAACTGAAGTCCCAGATCCTGATGCCATTCTAGTAAATCTCATCGACACCTTCTCTAATCCTTGACATGCTTGCCAAAGTGTGACGCCCAGAATTGGACACAATACTTCAGCTGAGACCTAAGCTGAGCATTTCTTCCTGGATTTAAAGCCAATGACTCAGTATGTTTTTTAACAGCGGTCACAACTTGTCCTGCCACTTTCAAAGATTTGTATAATTACAGCCCAGGTCTCTCTGATAGTGAACCCGCTTTAAAAATGTACCGTTTAGTTTATATTGCCGCTGCTCATACTTTTTACCAAAATGTATCATCTCACCCCTCTCTGTGGTAAATTGTATCTGCCTTGAATCTGCCCATCTCACCATTCTGCGTGGTTCCTCCTCATGTCTCTTGCCACATTTCTGACTGTTCATGAACATTTCCGACTTTCCACGACATCTGCAAACTTTGAAATTATGCGCTGTATACCAAAGTCCATTGCATTGATGTATATGAAAATAGCAGTTTCCCCAGCACCGACTCCTGGGAACACCACTGTATATTTCCTTCCAGTCTGAAAAACAACCGTTTACTACTACTCTCTGCATTCTGTCTCTTAGACAATGTCCGATCAATGTTGCCACCGCCAGTTTAATCACATGGACATCAATTTTGGTATTATGTGATACTTCATCAAACGCCTTTTGAAACGAACGCGAAATCGGGAAAGTGCGGGCAGTAGCAATCATAGAATCATAGAATTGGTGAACCAAGATGTGTTGACGCCCTGCTCTGATCATAGGCCTCGACTGGTTTCAATCAATTAATTAAAAAATCATTAATTTTATTCCCATTTCATTATTTATATCAATTTATTTTCAGGATATGTTAATGCTGTCAAGCCCGGTTCTACTTGCCCATCCCTAGTTAACCATGAGAAAATGGTGGGCCTTCATCTTGAGCCGCTGCAGTTTGTTTGGGGAAGGTACTCCCACAATACTGTTACAGAAGGAATTTAAGGCTTTTGACCCAGTGATGATGAAGGAACGGCGATATGTTTGAAGTGTACGTTAGCATAGTGGTTATGGTGCTGGACTAGTAAACCATATACCAGGACAAATGATCCAAAGTCCACCAGTTGGAGAATTGAATTCAATTAATTAAACAATTATGGAAGATAAAGCGAGTGTCATTAATGATGACCATGACACTGCCAGATTGTCGTAAAACCCATATGATTCTCTAATGTCCTTTAGGGAAGAAAATCTGCCATCCTTACCCATTCTGGACGAAATATGACTCCAGACCCGGGGCAGTGTGGTTGCATATTAACTGCTCCTCTAAAATGGCTTAGCAAGCCTCTCATTTTATACACCGGCTCACCAAAACCTTCTCAATGACAGTTAGGGATGGGCAATAAATGCTGGCATTGCCAGCGGCGCCCAAGAATGAATGTTTTAAAAATTCCATGCCTGCATGGTGTGTGACGTGAAGCGAGAAATTGGAACTGGTGGTGTTTTGTGCTGTAGTCCGAGCAGAATTATACCCCCCTCCCCTGTCCCTTCGTCCCCCTGATGCCAATTGTAGCAATTCAACTGCAGCCTTGGGGGGTGAGAAGAACCGACGGTAAAATACGAAATATAAACAAACTGACGTTTGTCATTTTCGGGACGCAAGTCCTTTACTGGACACTTGGAAATGATTTGATGCTGAACACGAGGATGAGAATTTCAAAATCGAGGCATTGCCGTTCACAGGGGTGAAGGGTGAACGGGACTTGGTGCGAGTTAGGACACGGACAGCAGAGTTTTGGATCAGAATGAAATGCTTGTTGTTAATTTTAGTTATAACTCTTATTTATCTCACACCTGAAGCAATCTGAGACGGAAGTAACAAAAGACCCTGAATGGGTTCAAGCCGAGCCTTTGAGAGGCAATGTCTGAGCCCAATTCGGCTCCACGCTGTGACATTTACTATGTGCGGATGTCTGCAGACAAGAGCCGAGAAATTCGCCTCAGGCGGATATCGCTGAATGTGCTGTGGCGCTAAATAGGCGGTATCCGATAATAAGAACATAAGGAGTAGACAATGTGGTCCTTCAAGCCTGTTCCGTATTTCAGAAAGATCATGGCTGATCGTGTACCTCAGCTTCACTTTCCTGCACTATCCCCATATCCATTGATTCCCTTAATATTCAAAAATCTATCGATCTCTGCCTTGAATATACTCAACGACTGAGCCTCCACAACCCGCTGGGGTAGACAATTCCGAAGATTCACCACTCTCTGATGAAGAAATTTCTCCTCATCTCAGTCCTAATTGGACGACACTTTATTTTGAAACTGTGATCGTAGGTCCTAGACTCCACAGCCACGGGAAACATCCTCCCGACATCTACACTGTCAAGCCCTGTAAAAATGTTGTATTTTTCAAAGAGATCACCTCTTATTCTTCAAAACCCCAGATAATATATGCCTAGTCTACTCAATCGCTCCTGGTATGTCAATCCCCCCATCCCAGGAACCAGCCTAATGAACCTTCATTGCACTCCATCGATGGCAAGTATATCCTTCCTTATGTAAGGAGAACAAAACTGTACACAATGCTCCAGGTGTGGTCTCAACAAGGCCCTATATAATTGCAGTAAGACGACTTTACTCTTATACTCCAATCCTCTCATAATAAAGGCCAACATACCACTTGCTTTCCTAATTGCTTGCTGTACCTGCATGTTAACTTTCAGTGATTCATGTACAAGGACACCCAGGTCCATCTGAACACCAACATTTCCCAATCTCTCACCATTTAACAAATACTCTTCTTTTCGATTTTTTCTACCAAAGTGGATAACATCACACTTCTCCACGTTATATTCCATTTGCCATGTTCTTGCCCACTTACTTTTCCTGTCTATATCCCCAGGCTTCTTGTAGAAACATGACCAGTAATTTCAACTTTTATAAGTAGACAGGACCTGTCAAATCATCTTTTAAAGAGAGATGTCCAGTCACATAGGCTTTGTAAAGTGACAGGACCAGACACCCATGCTTTTATAATAGACAGGACCTGTCACACAGGCTTTTTAAAGAGACAGGACCAGTCACACAGGCTTTTTGAAGATATAGGATCTCTCATACAAACATTTTAACGAGACTGGCCCAGTCACATATGTTTTAAAAGAGAAATAACCAGTGAGAAAGAGTTTCAAAGAATCATAGATTGGTTTAAACATGGAAGAAGACCATTCGGCCCGTCAACCCACATCGGCTCTCTGCAAAAGCACCTCAGCTGGTCCCACTCCCCGCTGTGGCCCCTGCATGTATTTTCTTTCAGGTACATATCTAACTCCCTTTTGAAAGCCGTGATTGAGCCTGCCTCCTCCATCCTTTCAGGCAGTGCATTCCGGATCCTAAACACTCGCTGTTTAAATATGTTTCTGTTATGTCGCCTTTGGTTCATTTGCCAATCACATTACATCTATGCCCTCTGGTCCCCGACCCTTCTGCTAATGGGAGCAGTTTCTCTCTATCTACTCTGACCAAACCCCTCATGATTTTGAACAACTCTATCAAATCTCCTCTCAAACTTCTCTGCTCTATGGAGAGCAAATCCAGCTTTTCCTGTCTATCCACATAACTGAAGACCCTCCTCCCTGGAATCATTCTCATAAATATTTTCTGCACTCAGTCTTAGGCCTTCACACCCTTCCTAAATATTCCAGCTGAGGCCGAACCAGTGTTTTATACTGGTTCATCATAATTTCGAAGCTTTTGTAATCTGTAGTTTTATTCATGAAGCCCAGGGTCCCGTAAGCTTTATTTAATTGCTTTCACAACATGCCCTGCCAACTTCAGCGATTTGTGCACATATACCCCAGGCGCTTTCTATTGCCAATAATGATAGAAATTCAAGGGTCTATAGGGAGGGAGGAACTTAAAACAATCCCTATCAACAGAGGAAAAGTACTCGGCAAACTAATGGGGCTAAAGGCCGACAAGTCGCCCGGACCTGTTTGCCTGCATTTTAAGGTCTTAAAAGAAATGGCTGCAAAGGTAATGGTTGCGTTGGTTGTAAATTACAACAATTCCATGGATTCTGGAGAGTTCCAATGGATTGGAAAACCGCAAATGTAACACCACTATTCCAGAGAGGAGGGAGACAGAAAGCAGGGAACTCTAGGCCAGTTAGCCTAAAACCTGTCATTGGAAAAATGCTGGAATCCATTATTAAGGAGGGAACAGCAGGACATTTAGAAAATCATAAAACAATCCAGCAGAGTCAACATGGTTTTATGAAAGGGAAATCCTGTTTGACAAATTTACCAGGGTTCTTTGAGGATGTAACAACCAGGGCGGATAAAGGGGAACCAGTCGATGTGGTGTATTTGGATTTTCAGATGGCATTCGATAAGCTCCCGCATAAAAGGTTACCGTGCAAGATACGAGCTCACGGGGTTGGGGGTATTATTTTGTCATGTATAGGGCATCGACTAACTAACAGAAAACAGGGAGTCGGGGTAAATGGGTCATTTTCCGGTTGGCAATCAGTACCTGGTGGGGTGCCACAAGGATGAGTGCTGGGGCCTCAACTATTTACAATCTATATTAATGACTTGAATGAAGGGACCGAGTGTACTGTAGCCAAAGTTGCAGATGACACAAAGATAGGTGGTTTAGCAAGATGTGAGGAGGAAACAAAGTGTCTGCAAAGGGATATAGATTGGTTAATTGGGTGGACAAAAAATTGGCAGATGGAGTACAATGCGGGAAAATGTGAGGTTATACACTGTGGAAGGAAGAATGAAAAAGCTAATTGTAATTTAAATGGAGCAAGTCTATAAAATGCTGCAGTACAAAGGGATCTGGTGGTCCTAGTACATGAAACACAACAAGTTAGCATGCAGGTACAGCGGGAATTAGGAAGACAAATGGAGTGTTGGCATTTATTGCAAGAGGTATAATGTATAAATGTAGGAAGTTTTGAAGCAACATTACAGGGCGCTGGTGAGACCGCACCTGGAATACTGCGTACAGTGGTGTTCTCCATATTTAAGGAAGGATATACTTGCATTGGTGCCAGTACAGAGAAGGTTGACTAGGTTGATTCCTGGAATGAAGGGGTTGATGTATGACGAATGTTTGAGGAGGTGGGACATATACTCAGTGGAGATGAAAAGAATGAGAGATGATCTTATTGAAACCTATAAGAATCTGAGGGGGATTGAAAGGGTGGATGCTGAGAGGACGTTTCCGCAATTTGGGTATCTAGAACTAGGGGGCAAAGTTTCAGAATAAGGGGTCGCCCATTTAAGGCGGGGATGAGAAGAAATTTCTTCTCTCAGAGGGTCATTAAACTTTGAAATTCTCTACCCCAGAGAGCTGTGGAGGCGGAGTCCATGAATAAACTCAAGGTGGAGATTGACAGATTTTTGAACTATAAGGGAATCAAGGGGTATGTGGAGAGAGCGGGAAAGTGGTGTTGAGAACAAGATTGGATCAGCCTTAATCTTATTGAATAGGGTTCCGCAGGGCTCAGTACGAGGTTGCTTGCTTTTTGTGGTATATATCAATGATGATCTAGACTTGAATATAGGGGGTATGATTGGGAAGCTAGCAGATGATACTAAAATTGGCTGTGTTGATACTGAAAAAGGAAGCAGTAGACTGCAGGAAGATATCAATAAATTGGTCAGGTTGGCAGAACATTGGCAAACGAACTCAATCCGGAGAAGTGTGAGGTAATGCATTTGGGGAGTGCTAACAAGGAAAGGGAATACACATTAAATGATAAGACACTGAGTAGTGTAGAGGAACAAAGGCACCTTGGAGTGCATGTCCACAGATTCCTGAAGGTAGCAGGCCAGGTAGATAAGGTGGTTAAGCAGGCATATGGAAAGTTTGGCTTAAGTTGCCGTGGCATAGAATACAAGAGCGGGGGGGGGGGGGGTTATGCTTCAACTGTATAAAACACTAGTTAGTCCTCAGCTACAGTACAGCGTGCAGTGCTCGTCACCACATTACAGGAAATATGTGATTGCACTAGAGACGGTACAGAGGAGATTTACAAGGAAGTTGCCGGGAGTAGAGAAACTTAGCTTTAATGAAAGACTGGATAGGCTGGGTGTGCTTTCCTTCAAACAGAGGAGGCTGAGGGGAGACCATATAGAGGTGTATAAAATTATGAGAGGCATAGATAAAGTGGATAGAAACGACCTAGATCCCTTAGCAGAGGGGACAAAAACCAGGGGCATAGATTTAAAGTAATTGCTGCAAAGTTTAGAGTGGATTTGAGCCGAAACTTCTTCACCCAGACGGTTGTGGGTGTCTGGAATGCACTGCATGAATGGGTGTTAGGGGCAGGAACACTAACCACATTTAAAAAGTACTTGGATGTGCACTTTGGATGCTGTAACCTGCAGGGCTACGGACCAAGAGCTGAGAAGTGGGATTAGGCTGGATAGCTCAATGATGGCCGGAGCGGACACGATGGGCCGATATGGCCTCCTTCCATGCTGTAACTTTCTATGATTCTGTGAGGCTACAAATCGGTTTATTAAAGAGACAGTACCAGTCACTCATGCTTTTTAAAGAGACAGAACCAGTGACACAGACATCATAAAGAGAAAGGATCATTCACACGGGCATTTTAAAGAGATACGCCCAGTGACACGTGCATCATAAAGAGACAGGAACAGTCACATGGGCATTTAAAAGAGAGGACCAATCACTGAGGCATTTTAAAGAGGCAGGACCAGTCACACAAGCTTCTTAATGAGTCTAAATCATAGAATCATTGAATGATTACATCATGGAGGAAGTCCGTTGGCTCCGTCAAGCCCCTGCCGGCTCTGTGCAAGCTCACCTCAGCTAGTCCCACTCTGGCGCCCTTTCCCCATAGCCCTGCATTATATTTTCTTGCAGGTAATTATCTAACTCTGTTTTGAAAGTGGTGATTGAGTCTGCCTCCACCACACTTTCAGGCTGTGCATTCCAGACCCTAACCACTTACTTTTCTTATTTCGCATTTTGTGCTTTTGCCAATCACTTTTAAGGTGGATCAACACCTCCATTCAGTCCGTAAGGGTGACCCCGAGCTTCCGGTCGCCTGTCATTTTAATTCAACGCTCCATTCCCACTCGGACCTCACCGTCCTTGGCCTCTTGTATTGTTCCACGGAAGCTCAACGTAAACTCGAGGAAGAGCACCTCATCTTCCGATTAGGCACTCTGCAGCCTTCCGGACTCAATATCGAGTTCAACAATTTCAGATCATAACCTCGGCCCCTATTTCATTTTTTCTTGTAATTTTTCCACTCCTTTCCCCCCCCTTTCCTTTTGTTTCGCTCTCACACCTGGCAGCTATCCCTTGCCCTGCCAGTACACTTTATACCTAATCTCAGCCTATTACCATCTCGTCTAGCTTCTAACACCTTTTATTGTCTCTTTTTTACTGCTTTTGTTTCTTTTATTCTTTTGTCCGATCGCAGCCCTCCCTCCGATCCATCTTTTCTTTCCAGTTTTGAAGAAGGGGTCGACCCGAAACGTCAACTCAAATTTCTGTCCATGGATGTTGCCTGACCTGCTGAGTTTTTCCAGCATTTTCTGTTGTTATATCCACATCTCTCCAATGGGAACGGGTTTGTCTCTATCCATTCTGTCCAGAAGCCTCATGATTTCGAACACCTCTATAAGATCTCCTCTCAATCTTCTCTGCTCCAAGGAGAACAACCCCAGCTTCTCCAGTCTATCTACGTATCTGAAGTCCCCAATCTCTGGGACCATTCTCATAAATCTTTTCTGCACCCTCTCTAAGGTCTTCACATCCTTCCTGATGTGCACTGCCATGAATTGGAAACAATACTCCAGTTGAGGCCAAACCAGTGCTTTATAAAGGTTCATCATATTGTCCATGCTTTAATACTCTGTACCTCTTTACCTCAAGCCCAGGATTTTGGAAGCTTTTTTAACTGCTTTCTCAAACTGCCCTGCCACCTTCAATGATTTGTGCATATATACCCCATAGGTCTCCCTGTTCATGCACGCACTTTAGGCTTTTATCCTTTAGTTTATATTTCCTCTCCTCCTTCTTCCTACCAAACTATATAGCTTTGCATTGTTCTGCTTTCAATTTCATCTGCCACGTGTCCGCCCATTCCAACAGTCTTTCTGTTTCCTCTTGCAGTCCATCACTATCCTACTCACTGTTCACTATACTTTTTAAAAAGACATAATCAGTCACACAGGCTTTTAAAACATACAGAACCAGTCACACAGGCTTTTATAGATCCAGGACCAGTCACTCGAGCTTTTTAAAGAGCCATCACAAGGGTCATGCGCTTCTTAAATAGACAGAACCAGTCACACCGGCTGTTTAAAGAGACAGGAACACTCCCAAGTGGCACTTCAAGAAACATGTCCAGAGACTCAGGATTTTTAAAGAGATAGCACTAGTCACACGGGCTATTTAAAGACACAGGAAAAGTCACACATGCTTATTCAAGAGATAGAACCAGTCACACAGGCATTTGAAAGAAACAGGACCAGTTACACAGGCGTTTTAAGCAGACAGAATCAGTCACACAGGCTTCTTAAATAGACATGAACAATGTCACAGGCTTTTGAAAGAGTTAGGACCAGTCATATAGGCTTTGTAAAGAGTCAGAGCTGGATAAACAGGCTTCATCGAAAGACAGGACCAGTCACACAGGCTTTTTAAAGCGGCAGGGCTGGTCACACAGCCTTTTTAAACAGACAGCTTTTTTAAAGATCCAAGGGCAATTAGGGATGGGAAAAAAATGATGGCTATGCCAGCGACGCCCAAATCCCATAAAAACGAATAAAACAAATTCCTCCTCATCTCAGTTCGAAAATGGCGACCCTTTATTCTGAAAATATGCCCCCGAGTTCTAGATTCCCCCATGAGCGGAAACACCCTCTCTGCATCTACCTTGTGCAGTCCACTCAGTATCTTAATGTTTCAATATGATCACGTCTCATTCTTTTAAACTCCAAAGAGTATAGGCCCAAGCTGCTCAACCTTTCTTCATAAGTCAACACCCTCATCTCTGGACTTAACCTACTGAATCGTCTCGGAACTGCCACCAATGCAAATACATCCTTCCTCAAATAATGAGACCAAAACTGTACGCAGTACTCAAGGTGTGGTCTCACCAATACCCTATACAATTGTAGGAGAGCTTCCCTGCTTTTATACTCCAACAGCCTTGCAATAAAGGCCAACATTCCATTTGCCTTTTTGATTACTTGCTGTACCTGCATGCTAACTTGTTGTGTTCCATGAAAAAGGACTGTTAGGGCCCACTGTACTGTAGCTTTTTTGTAATCTCTCTTCATTTAAATAATAATTTGCTTTTTTATTTTTCCTTCCAATGTGGATAACCTCGCACTTTCCCACTTTATACACCATCTGCCAAATATTTGCCCACTCACTTAGGCTGTCTACATCTCTTTGCAAATTCTTTGCTCCTGTGCATAGGTTGCTTTCCCACCCATCTTTGTATCATCCACAAACTTGGCTACGTTACACTCGGTATATACACTCTATACATCTATTCATGAAGCACACGATCCCGTAAGTGTTTTAACTGCTTTCTCAAACAGCCCTGTCCCCTTCCCGGATTTTTCCACGTATACCCCGTAGGTGTCTCTGTTCATGCACCCACTTTAGGATTGTATCTTTAGTTTGTATTTCCACTCCTCATTCTTTCCACCATAATGTATCACTTCACATTTTTCTGCGCACGTGTCCACCCATTCCACCAGCCTATCTATTTCCTCTTGAAGCCTATCACTATCCTGCACAATATTTACGATACTTTTACACACACAGGACCAGTCACACAGGCTTTTTAAAGAGAAAAAATGTGAAAGCAAAAGAGCCTAGGAATTCCTCTCTGGCGACGTCACAAAGTAGATGGTTTCAGAATGGAAATTCTCGGCCCCCATATCTGTCCTTACAGATTATTAGACCATTAATGTTCTTTCACAAATTCTAATCTTGACCTGACCACGACCCCTTAGAACCTGCGTATTTTGCTGATGTACAGTTTTAATATGTTTAATTCATATAATTTATGTATGTGGGCATCGCTGGCATGTCTAGATACAGACAATCCCTAATCGCCCTTGAGAAGGTGGTGCTGATCCACTGCCTTGACCCGCTGCAGTCCTTGTGGTGAAGGTACTCCCCAGTGTCTGACTTTGGTACAACTGAGTGTCTTGCTCAGTCATTTCAGATCGCAATTAAGAGCCAACTACATATGGGCAACACAAGTAAGGATGGCAGGTTTCCATCATTTAAGGACATTATTGAAGCAGTTGATAATCCGGTAGTTTCATGATCTCCATTACTGAAACTAGATTTTTAATTTCAGTTATATTTAATTAACTGAATGTAAATTCCCCTGCCGGCGACGTGGGATTTTAACTCAAGTTTTACAGTTTATTGGTCCCGGTCTCTGTATTACTAGTTCAGTAACAAAACCACCATGATAATGAATTCGGTGTCTACAGATAGTAATCCATAACAGTCTTGACTTGTGCCTTGTAGGTGCTGGATATGCTTTGGGGAGTCAGGAGGTGAGTTACTCACCGCAGAATATCCAGCCTCTGACCTGCTGTAGTAGCCACGGCATTTAGGTGGCTGGTCCAGTTGAGATTATAATCAATGGCGACCATTCGGATTTTAATGATGGAGGATTCGGTGATTGAAATGACAATGACTCTCAAGGTTAGACTATGTCTTGTTGGAGTTCGTCATCGTCTGGCGCTTTTGTGAAGAGATTTTATCCTTAAACACACCAGGGATGAGGGATTTCAGTTATGTGGAGGAACTGGACAAGCTGGGAATGTTCTCCTTAGAGCAGAGATGTTAAGGGGGAGTTTGAATAGAATTGTTCAAAATGTCGTGGGTTTTGATACAGTAAGCACAAACTGATTGCACTGGCTGACTTGTCATTACCAAAATGACGAACCTTTATCAAGCAATATGATAATCTAGAATTAACTCCCCGAAAGGCTGGCGGAAGCAGATTCAATAGGCTCAGTTGGTAGCAAACTCGCCTCTGACTCAGAAGGTTGTAGGTTCAAGGCTCATTCCAGCAACGTGAGTACAAACATCTAGGCTGACACTCCAGTGCAGTAATTAAGAAGCACTGCACTGCAAGAGGGGTCGTACTGAGGGAGCGCTGAAATGTTGGAGGGTCTATACTGACTGAGCACTGAAGTGTCCGAGAGAGAGTACTGAGGGAGCGCTGCACTGTCGAAGGGTCAGTAATGAGGGAGCGCTTCACATTCAGGGTTCAGTGGACTTGTTGGTTCTACCCTTGACCTTTACGGGAACATGTTGGTGCTGTATTTTCTCTTTTTGCTTTCTGAATGACTCCCACTGCTCCGATGTGGATTTTCCTACAATTCCACTTTATCCAGATGCTGCCTTATCATGCGAAAATCGGCCTTCCCCCAATTTAGAACCGTTATTTCCGTTCCATCATTGTCATTTACCATGACTACCTTAAATCTCACCGAGTTATCATCACTGAATTATGTGTATTTAAACATAACTGTAGACAGCTCAATCTTTAACACACTTCTTACAGTCCAGTGATCTTTATAACTGCAGTGCACTTGTATTTATTTTCTTAGCACTTTCAAATTATATCCGTACATTTTAAATACAGTTGACTTTTATGAATGCACGCCAAGATTGTAGTTTCTGTATTTTGCCGTTGCTTTCATTTTCAGTCCTAAATATAACGGATATCTAACCAGAAGCTGGAATCCAAGCGGGATTTCCCCCTCCCTAACATAAAGGGCACTGAAGCAAATTGCACCGCTCCAAATGCTGACTGATCCCGTAAGATGAAGGCTTCCGGAGAGGTCCTGGTCCTTTCTGTCCCTGGTACCTCGGAAGCAGCTTTTGTCTGCTGGACTAATGTTAGATCTATCATTTAATCTCTCATTGATCAAACATCTGTTACTTTCCTGTTGTATTTAGCCCCGGTTCATTGATTGATTCTTCAATGTATTCCCGATTATTCTTACAATAAACCCTGTATTCAGCTCCACGGGTAAAAGCAAGAGATTATATCATTGAGTGTCGCTATTGAGTTGCAGATTTCTCCCCGAATTCCATCAAACTGCTGCTCTTGCTCCCAGCCTGATGTATAATTTTACTGTTTATGTCCCCTCCCAGCCTGATGTATAATTTCCCTGTTTATTTCCCCTCCCAGCCTGATGTATAATTTTACTGTTTATTTCCCTTGCTCACAGTGAATTTAGTGACGATTGTGATCCTGTCTCGGGGAAAGTGCGGTCTCTCCACATGTGTCGCTCGCTACCTGGTGGCCATGGCAGCGGCAGATCTACTGGTCGTTATCCTCGACCTGATACTGAGGCATATTCCGATTGATAATTAGGAACATTTTTATTTCCTGCCCTTGTGTAATATCCACACCGTCCTGATTTATGCAGCCACAGACTGTTCTGTCTGGTTCACCGTCACCTTCACCTTTGATCGATTTGTGGCCATTTGTCGCCAGAAGCTGAAAACTAAATATTGCACCGAGAAAACGGCGGCTGTGGTTCTGGGAACAGTGACTGTGCTGAGCGGTTCAAAGAACATTTTCTGGTATTTTATGTTCACAGTTTGGCATGGGCTTTGGAACATGCCCTAGTTTTGTGATGTTAAAAAGATGTTATGTGTTCACGGGCCTGGGCAGCAATCGAGCTCCTGCATTACAGTCTCACCCCGGGGCTCCCATTTGCTCTAATTCTGCTGCTCAATGCTCTCACCGTCAGACACATTATAGTGTCCAGCAGAGCCCGCAGGAGACTCCGGGGTCCCAGCAGTGGGGAGAGTCCCAGAGACCCAGAGATGGGGAGCCGCAGGAAATCCATCATTTACTGCTTGTTATCTCAGGCAATTTCATTCTGTTATGGTTCGTGTTTGTGGTGGTTTATATATGGAGCCGGATAGGGTCTATCAGGCCTGTGTCTGTAAATGTACTTCTTTATTTACAGGAATTGGGATTGATGCTGCAGATGCTGAGGTGCTGCACAAACACTGGGAATAATGCTGTGATGCAGACTAATTTCAGAGAGCAGTTGAAGAATGTGGGGATATATCCCTTTACTCTGATTGTAAAATTCATTAAATGATGACGTAAAGTGGAGACGTTGCAGCCTGACAGCTCCCTGGGTCTGATATTGTGGCGAGCCGCTCTGCCCCGGGCCGGCGGGTACATCACATAACAAAGATGGCGGCACCGGCACCAAACACAAATATGGCGCAACCAGCACCCATCACAAAGATAGATGCGCCATTGCCCCGGACAAAACTGGGGACTCCGATCCACCGCACAAAGATGGTGGTTCCGTTGCCCCGCACCAAGTTGGCGGACTGCGTATCCCGCACAAAGATGGTGGTTCCGGTGCCCTGCACAAAGGTGGCGCCACACACAAAGGAGTCAGCTCTGGCACGCCACACAAAGATGGTGGCTCTGGGGCCCCACTCATTTAATGGGGCTCCGACACACGTAACAAAGATGGCGTCTCTGGTTACAACACTATAAACCTCTATAAAACATTCTCATAATTAATATTTTATGAAATTCTTTCTTGGAATATGGGCATCGCTGGCAGTACCAGCATTTATTGCCCATCCCTAATTGCCATGCATTAGGTGGTACTGAGCCGCCTAATACAATTGAGTGGCTTTCTCGGCCATTTCAGAGGGACATTATGATTCAAACACATTGCTCTGTGTCTGGAGTCACAGTGCTTCCAGAATTGGTAATGACAACAGTTTTCCTTCCCTGAAGGACATTAGTGAACCAGCTGTGTTTTTACAACAATCCGGTAGTTCCATGGTCACCATTACTGACATTATCCTTTTGTTCCAGATTTGTTCAAATAATCGAATCCAAATTCACCAGCTGTTGCGACGTGAACACTGGATTATGCGTCCAGGCATCTTCTTACATATTCCAGCAACATCCCCACTATCCTAACATACCCTTCAAATATATTGCCGTTCCTTCATCATCACTGGGTCAAAAGCCTCAAATTCCTTCCATAATATTATTGTGGGAGCACCTTCACCACACGGACTGCAGCAGCTCAACATGCAGACCCACCATTTAATGATGGTTCACTGGGGATGGGCAACAAATACAGGCCTTGACTGCACCACCCATATACTGAGAAAAAATAAAAATACATTTTAAAATGGGAATAAAGTCACTGATTGTGAAATTCACTGATTGAATCCAGGCGAGGCCTGTGATCAGAGTGGGGCGTCGTGTTCCGCGAAACAAATTGTCAACACAACTTGGCTCAGCAATTCTATGGTTCTACGATTGATACTACTCACACATTGCCAGTTCGCTATATTTTCAAAAGGTGTTTGATAAAGTATCACATATTACCATAACTGAAGCCCACGGGATTAAAGTGGCAGTGGCAACAGTGAGCGGTGTGAGGTGTATCAGTATTACACTGACTGGTGTGGGGTGTAACAGTCCAGAGTGTCGCATGTATCTGATGTGACAATGAGGGGTGTGGGGTATATCAGAGTGTCACAGTGAGGGGTGTGGTGTATATCAGTATTACAGTGACTGGTGTGGGCAGTAACAGTCCAGAGTGTGGAATGTATCAGATGTGACAGTGAGGGGTGTGGGGTATATCATAATGTTACAGTGAGGTGTGTGGAGTATATCCACGTTTTACAGTGAGGGGTGTGGGGTATATCAGCGTGTTAGAGTGCAGGATGTGGGGTATATCAGAGTGTTACGGAGAGGGGTGTGGGGTATATCAGAATGTTACATTGAGGGGTGTGGGGTATATCAGTGTCTTACAGTGAGGGTGTGGGGTATATGAGAGTGTCACAGTGAGGGGTGTGGCGTATATCAGAGTGATACACTGAGGGGTGTAGTGTATATCACAGTGTTACAGTGAGGGGTGTGGCGTATATCAGAGTGTTACAGTGAGGGGTGTGGGTATATCAGAGAGTTGTACAGTGAGGGGTGTGCGGTATATGAGAGTGTTACAGTGAGGGGTGTGTGGTATATAAGAGAGTTAGGGTGAGAGGTGTGGGGTACACCAGATGTTTAAAGTGAGGCATGTGCTGTATATCAGTGTTAGAGTAATGAGTATGGCATTTATAAGAGTGTTACAGTGAGAGCATTGGGATAACACATAGTATTAAAGTGAGGGGTGTGGGCTATATCATAATGTTACAGTGAGGATGTGGGATATATCAGTGTATTACTTTGAGGGATGTGAAGTATATCAGAGTATGTTACAGTGTGAGATGTGTGGTATATAAGAGTGTTACAGTGAGGGGTGTGGGGTTTATTTGAGTGTTACAGTGAGGGGTGTGGGGTTTATTAGAGTGTTACAGTGAGGGGTGTGGGGTTTATTAGAGTGTTACATTGAGTTGTGTGGGTTTTATTAGAGTGTTACAGTGAGGGGTGTGGGGTTTATTAGAGTGTTACAGTGAGGGGTGTCGGGTTTATTAGGGTGTTACAGTGAGGGGTGTGGGGTTTATTAGAGTGTTACAGTGAGGGGTGTGGGGTTTATTAGAGTGTTACAGTGAGGGGTGTGGGGTTTATTAGAGTGTTACAGTGAGGGATGTGGGGTTTATTAGAGTGTTACAGTGAGGGGTGTGGGGTTTATTAGAGTGTTACAGTGAGGGGTGTGGGGTTTATTAGAGTGTTACAGTGAGGGGTGTGGGGTTTATTAGAGTGTTACAGTGAGGGGTGTGGGGTTTATTGGAGTGTTACAGTGAGGGGTGTGGGGTTTATTAGAGTGTTACAGTGAGGGGTGTGGGGTTTATTAGAGTGTTACAGTGAGGGGTGTGGGGTTTATTAGAGTGTTACAGTGAGGGGTGTGGGGTTTATTAGATTGTTACAGTGAGGGGTGTGGGGTTTATTAGATTGTTACAGTGAGGGGTGTGGGGTTTATTAGAGTGTTACAGTGAGGGGTGTGGGGTTTATTAGAGTGTTACAGTGAGGGGTGTGGGCTATATCAGAATGCTACAGTGATTCAGATGGAGTATAGAAACATAGAAACATAGAAGATAGGAGCAGGAGTAGGGCATTCGGCCCCTCGAGCCTGCTCTGCCGTTCAATGAGATCATGGTTGATCATCCAAATTCAGAACCCGGTCCCTGCCTTCTCCCCATATCCCTTGATCCCTTTAGGATTAAGAAATATATCTAACTCCTTCTTGCATATATTTAATGAATTGAACTCAACTGCCTTCTGTGGTAGAGAATTCCACAGGTTCACCACTCTCTGGGTGAAGAAATTCCTCCCCATATCTCTCCTAAATGGCTTGCCCCATATCCTTAGACTGTGACACCTGTTTCTGGACTCCCCGGCCATTTGTAATATCCTTCCTGCATTAAGTCTGTCTAGTCATGTTCGAGTTTTATTAGTTTCATTGAGATCCGCTCTCATTCTTCTAAACTCCAGCGAGAATAAGCCCAGTCGAAACAATCTCTCCTCATATGTCATTCCTGCCATCCCAGGTATCAGTCTGGTGAATCTTCGCTGCACTGCCTCCATTGCAACAACATCCCTCCTCAGACAAGGCGACCAAAACTGCACAGAATACTCAAGATGTGATCTCCCCAAGGCCCTGTACAACTGCAGCAAGGCATCCTTGTTCCTGTACTCGAAACCTCTTCCTACGAATGCCACAATTTGCCTTCTTAACCGCCTGCTGCAAGTCCATGCTTAGCTTCAGTGACTGGTGCACAAGGACACCCAGGTCTCGTTGCACTTCCCCTTCTCCCAATGTATTGCCATTCAGATAATAATCTGCCTTCCTGTTTTTGCCACCAAAGTGGATAAGCTCGCATTTTTCCACATTATAATGTACCTGCCATACATCTACCCAATCACCCAACCTGTCCAAATCATATGGAGTTTCTCGGCATCCTCCTCACAGCACACGCACCCACCTAGCTTTGTGTCATCTGCAAATTTGGATATATTACATCTAGTTCCCTTGTCTAGATCATTAATATATATTGTGAATAGCTGGGGTCCAAGGACCGATCCCTGCGGTACCCCACTAGTCACTGCCTGCCACTCAGAAAAAGACGTGTTTATTCCAACTCTTTGCTTCCTTTCTGCCAACCAGTTCGCTATCCAAGTCAGTACCTTTCCCCCAATCCCAAGTGCCTTAACTTTACATGCTAATCTCTTATGCGGGACTTTATATAATGACTTCTGAAAGTCCAAATACCCAACATCCACTGGTTCTCCTTTATCTATTTTACCAGTTAAATCCTCAAAAAATTCCAGTAGATTAGTCAAGCATGATTTACCTTTTGTTAATCCATGTTGACTTTGTCCAATCTTGACACTGTTTTCCAAGTACTCAGCTATTACACCTTTTATAATGGGCTGTAGCATTTTCCCCACTACCGATGTCAGGCTTACCGGTCTGTAATTCCCCGTTTTCTCTCTACCACCTTTTTTGAATAGTGGGGTTACATTAGCTACCCTCCAATACATAGGTACTGTTCCAGATTCCATCGAATTTTGGAAGATGACCAGCAATGCATCTACAATTTCTCGGGCCACTTCCTTAAGTACCCTAGGATGTAGATAATCAGGCCCTGGGGATTTATCGGCCTTCAATCCCGTCAATTACCCTTTCAGCAGTTGCCTACATATACTGATTTCATTCAGTTCCTCCCTCTCATTATACCCTATGTTCTCCGACATCTCTGGGAGGTTATGTGTGTCCTCCTTTGTGAAGACAGAACCAAAGTATGAATTAAATTTTCTGTCATTTCTTTGTTCCGCATTATAAATTCCCCTGATTCTGACTGCAAGGGACCTAAGCTTGACGTCACCAATCATTTTCTCTTCACATAACTATAGAATCTTTAACAGTCAGTTGTTAAGTTCCCTGAAAGCTTACTCTCATACTCTATATTCCCCCTCTTAATTAATCCCTTTGTCCTCCTTTGTTGACTCCTAAACTGCTCCCAATCCTCAGGTTTACTACTTTTTCTGGCTAATTTAAATGTCCTCTCCTTGAATCTTATGGTATCCCTAATTTCCCGTGTTAGCCACGGTGGATTCACACTTTTTTATGCCAAACATGGATGAAAAAATTCTGTAGTTCATCCATGCGATCTTTAAATGTTTGCCATTGCCTATCCACCAGCAACCCTTTGAGTAACATTCCCCAATCAATCCTAACCAACTTGTGCCTCATTTCATCGTAGTTTCCCTTTTTTAAATTCAGGAGCCTAGTCTCTGAGTCAAATACTTCACTCCCCATCTTAATGAATAATTTTACCATATTATGATCACTCCGCCCCAAGTGGCCTCGCACCACATGATTGCTAATTAATTCTTACTCATAAAATAATAACCTGTCTAAGATGGCCTGATCTCTAGTTGTTTCCTCGATATATTGGTCCAGGAAACCATCCTGTATACACTCCAGGAATTCCTCCTCCACATTATTGTTATTAATTTGGTTAGCCCAATATATATGTAGATTAAAGTCACCCATGATAAAAGATGTGCCCTTATTGCACGTGTCTCTAATTTCCTGTTTAATGCCATCCCAAACCTCCGCATTACTGTTTGGAGGTCTGTATACAACTCCCACTAACGTTTTCTATCCCCTGGTGGGGCCTACCTGCGCCTCGGGCTTGCCTTTTATCACCTCGCCGCTCCTCCCAGGTCCGCACTGCTTCTGCTGCTGCTGTGGGGCCTACCTGCGCCTTGGGCTCACCTTTTATCACTGCGCCGCTCCTTCCAGGTCCGCACTGCCGCTGCTCTGTGGCCTATCTGTGCCTTGCGCTGGCCTTTTATCACCTCGCCGCTCCTCCCAGGTCCGCACTGCTTCTGCGGCTGCTGTGGGGCCTACCTGCGCCTCGGGCTCACCTTTTATCACTGCGCCGCTCCTTCCAGGTCCGCACTGCCACTGCTCTGGGGACTACCTGTGCCTTGGGCTCACCTTTTATCACCGCGCTCCTCCTCCCAGGTCTGCACTGCCGCTGCTCTGTGGCCTATCTGTGCCTTGCGCTGGCCTTTTATCACTGCACCGCTCCTCCACAGGTCCGCACTGCTGCTGCTGCTGTAGTGCCTACCTGTGCCTCGGACTCGCCTTTAATCACGGCGTCGCTCCTCCCAGGTCCGCACTGCTGCTGCTGCTGCTGTGCGGCCTACCTGCGCCTCAGGCTCGCCTTTTATCACCGCGTTGCTCCTCCCATGTCCGCACTGCTGCTGCTGCTGCTGGGAGGCCTACCTGCGCCTCAGGCTCACCTTTTTTCACTGCGCCGCTCCTTCCAGGTCTGCACTGCCGCTGCTGCGGGGCCTACCTGCGCATTAGGCTCGCCTTTTATCACTGCGCTCCTCCTCCCAGGTCCGCACTGCCGCTGCACTGTGTCTTACCTGCGCCTTGGGCTGGCCTTTTATCACCGTGTCGCTCCTCTCAGGTCCGCACTGCTGCTGCTGCTGCTGCGGGGCCTACCTGCGCCTCGGGCTTGCCTTTAATCACCGCGTCACTCCTCCCAGGTTCGCACTGCTGCTGCTGCTGCTGTGGGGCCTACCTGAACCTCGGGCTTCCCTTTTATCACCGCGTTGCTCCTCCCAGGTCCGCACTGCTGCTGCTGCTTCTGTGGGGCCTCCCTGCGCCTCAGTCTCGCCTTTTATCAGAATGTGTTACATTGATGTACTTGGAGTATATCAGCTTGTAAAATTGAGGGGGGCCATAGTATTTCAAAGTGGTGCGAGGTTTCCCCATATTACAGTGATGGTTGTGTGATATATAAGAGGATTACAGTGAGTGGTGTGAGGTATATCGCAGTTTTACAGTGAGAGTGTGGTGTATATCAGAGTCTTAATTCCACGGGTGTGAGGTATATCTGAGTTTTATTGTGATGGATGTGGCGCATATCAGAGTGCAACAGCGAGCGTGGTGGTCTACATTTGAGATTTATGGTGAAGTGGATGTATATCATGCATTGCACTGAGAGATTTGGGGTATATCAGAGTGTTACATTTAGTGGGTTTGGAATTTCAGCGTGTTAAAGTGAAGAGTGTGTTGAATAACAGTGTGCTATATTGATGGTTTTAGAGCATATCAGATTCTTACAATGAGAGGTGTGGAGTTTACATGAGTGTTACAGTGTGGAGTATATCAGAGTGTTACAGCGAGGGGTGTGGTGTACATCGGAGTGTTACATTGAATGATGTGAGGTATGTCAGTGTGTTACTGTGAGTGGTGTGGGTAAATGGACAGTGTTATAGTGAGGGATGTAACGTATATCAGTGTGTTACATTGAGAGGTGTGGTTTACATCAGAGGTTTACAGTGAAGTGTGTGGGGTATATCAGTGTCACTTTGATGGATGTGGCATATACACAGTAAGTTTGTTACAGCAGGTGATGTGGGGTAAAGACGAGTGTTGCAGTGAGGGTTGTGGGCTATATCATAGCTTTACAGTGAGGATGTGGGTTATATCATAGTGCTGTAGACTTATGCAGCACAGAAAGAGGCCCTTCAGCCCATTGCATCCGTGCCGGCCATCAATTACTAGCTATTCTAATCCAATTTCCCAGCACTTGGTCCATAGCCTTGTATGCTATGGCGTTTCAAGTGCTCATTTAAATGCTTCTGGAATATTTTGAGGTTTCCTGCCTCTACAACCCATGCAGGCAGTGAGTTCCAGATTCCAATCACCCTCTGGAGGAAAATGATTTTCCTCAATCCCCTCTAATCCTCCTGCCCCTTACCTTGAATCAATGCCCTCTGGTTATTGATCCCTCTACTATGGGGAACATTTCCTTTCTATCTAACCTATCTATGCCCCTCATAATTTAGTACACCTCAATCAAGGCCACCCTCAGCCTTCCGTGCTCTATGGAAAACAACCCCAGCCTGTCCAATCTCTCTTCATAGCTCAAGCGCTCCAGCCAAGGTATAATCCTTGTGAATCTCCTCTGCATCCTCTCTAATGCAATCACATCCTTCCTATAGTGTAGTGAACAGAACTGCAAACAGTATTCCAGCTGTGGCCTAACAAGCACTTTGTACAGCCTCATCGTAACCTCCATGCTCTTATATTCTATGCATCGGCTAATGAAGGCCAGTGTCTCATATGCCTTTTTAATCACCTTATCTAGCTGTCCTGCTGCCTTCAGGGATCTATGTACATGCACACCAAGGTCCCGCTGATCCTCTGTCCTTTCGAGGGTCCTACCATTCATTGTATATAACCTTGCCTTGTTACTTCTCCCAAAATGCATCACCTCACACTTTTCATGTTTAAATTGCATTTGCCACTTTTCTGCCCATCTGACCTACCCAACTCTATCTTCCTGGACCCTGAGGCTTCCCTCCTCACTATTTACTACTCCACCAATTATCGTGTCATCTCCGAATTTACATTGAGTGGTGTGGGATATTTCAGATTGTTACAGCGAGGTTTGTGATGTATATCATTGTATGTTACAGTGTGGATTGTGGGGTGTTTCAGAGTGTCACAGTCAGCGGTGTGGGGTATATAAACGTATTACATTGAGTAGTTTGGGGCATATTGGTGCGTTACTGTGTGGGGAGTGGTGTATATGAGTATTACAGTGAGGGGTGTGGTCTATAACAAAGTGCTGCAGAGAGCATTGTGGGGTATATCAGCGTGTTACAGTGAGGGGTGTGGGGTATATCATAATTTGTTACAGTGTGGGGTGTGGGCTTAATAAGAGTTTTACTTTGAGGGATGTGGGTGAATTTGAGAGTCACAGTGAGGGGTGTGTGGTATATCAGTGTGTTACAGTGAGGGGTGTAGTGTACATAAGATTATGACAATGAGGGATGCAGTCTATATCAAAGTGCTACAGTGAGGGTTGTGGGTTATATCAGTGCGTTACAGTGAGGGGAGTGGTGTATATAAGAGTATTACAGTGAAGTTTGTGGTCAATATCAAAGTGCTACAGTGAAGGGTGTGGGGTATATCAGTGTGTTACAGTGAGGCGTGTGTTGTATATCGGAGTGTTACATTGAGGGGTTTGGTGTATATCAGAGTGTTACAGTGAGGGGGGTGGTGTATATCAGAGTGTTACAGTGAGAGGTGTGGTGTATATCAGAGTGTTACCGTGAGGGGAGTGGTGTCATAGATTCATAGAGTCATAGAGTTATACAGCACGGATAGAGGCCCTTCGGCCCATCGTGTCCACGCCGGCCATCAAGCCCTGTCTAATCTAATCCCATATTCCAGCATTTGGTCTGTAGCCTTGTAAGCTATGGCATTTCAAGTGCTCATCCAAATGCTTCTTAAATGTTGTGAGGGTTCCTGCCTCCACAACCCTTTCAGGCAGTGAGTTCCAGACTCCAACCACCCTCTGGGTGAAAAAGTTCTTTCTCAAATCCCCTCTAAACCTCCCGCCCTTTACCTTGAATCTATGCCCCCTAGTTATTGACCCTTCTACTAAGGGAAAAAGCTCCTCAGTATCCATCCTATCTATGCCCCTCATAATTTTGTACACCTCAATCATGTCCCCCCTCAGCCTCCTCTGCTCCAAGGAAAACAAACCCAATCTGCCCAGTCTCTCTTCATAGCTGAAGTGCTCCAGCCCTGGTAACATCCTGGTGAATCTCCTCTGCACCCTCTCCAAAGCGTTCACATCCTTCCTGTAGTGTGGCGACCAGAACTGCACACAGTATTCCAGCTGTGGCCTAACCAGTGTTTTATACAGCTCCATCATAACCTCCTTGCTCTTATATTCTATGCCTCGGCTAATGAAGGCAAGTATCCCATATGCATTTTTTACCACCTTATCCACCTGTTCCGCCGCCTTCAGCGATCTGTGTACTTGCGCACCCAGATCCCTCTGACCCTCTGTCTTGCCTAGGGTCTTACCATTCATTGTGTATTCCCTTGCCTTGTTAGTCCCCCCAAAGTGCATCACCTTGCACTTTTCCGGGTTAAATTCCATTTGCCACTGTTCCGCCCATCTGACCAACCCATCTATATCATCCTGCAGACTGTGGCTACCCTCCTCGCTATTTACCACCCTACCAATTTTTGTATCATCCGCGAACTTACTGATCATACCTTTTACATTCACATCCAAGTCATTAATGTAGACCACAAACAGCAAGGGTGTATATCGGAGTGGTGAGGAAGTGTACTTTTATATTACAAAATGGCTTCACAAGGTACAGAATAGAAAACACAAAGTGGCTTCCATAGATTAGTAATTGCTAGTTCTGCTGTTAAAGCAGAACTCTCCAATTAACAAAATGACCTCAACTGTTAATTAGAACAAAAACCTTCAAAGGTACATACTGTAAAGCCTCCCTATCTCTTTCTCATAGCTAGATGAAGAGAGTCCTTGAGCCATGTATAAACCAGGATGGGGAGTCAGAGAAGAACAGAACTTATAGATTAGATAACCCTATCTGTAGGCATTCCTTTTGTTCCAGTCCTTTTTATCCTTGATTACAGTTTGACTAACACTATATTTTTCTTGTTACTAATTATGATCTCAGACTTCGATCATGTGATTCTGAAGGCTTGCTTTAACTATAAATATGTTACCTTTTGCCTATGATCTTAGAAGTGGTCAGCGTAGCCATTGTCTACATGTCCGCGTCCCTTGTATACAAGAACTAATAAAGTCTTCCTTTGACGATACTTTGTGTTTAAAGTGTCTTACTCGGAAGTCGAGACTTCGACAGTCTTACTTGGAGGTTCCACCGAGATCGCTTGCTGCCTTTTGGTAAGTCACGGACAAAGACATCGTGAATTTCTAATGACAGATCCTGAATGGCCACAGTGATATTTTATCACATAATAAGGATTTCTCATTAGATGCTGAATTGGTGTAGTCTGTTTCTTCCAATGGGAGTACTGCGATCAAGTTAAGACTCGTGTTTTAGATTTGAGTGAATCCTGTAACTTTTGCTTCTTTTATTTTAACATTAGAAGGAGGAGGATACTGATGGCTCAGGTCTCAAAACTATTGGGCAAAGGTGAAAAGGGAAAAAAAAGCACTAAAAGTTAAAACTGCAGTATCAAGGGTGGGTCCCTTGAGCCGGGGTTAAAGTCCCGCGGCAGAAAGTATTGTTTGATGATTGTCACTGTGGTTTAAAGACCTGTATTACCAGGCTCAGGATTATTGTCCCTTGAGATACCTTCTACGAGGGTGCAAGCCCCTCGCATTAAAGCATAAGGATTTTATATGAACAGAGAGGTTAAGAATTATTATCGCAACCATTGTTTTCCATTTTGTTTGTTGATTGTTCACAACATTAAGACAGAAGACTTTCACATAAAGTATAAGTTAAATGTTAAGGACTCAGCTTGTAGTGGCGTACAATGCAAACTGAGAATTGACTATTTGTTTAGATTAGAGTATAAGATAAATGTCTGAGTATTTGGTCTGTTTGCCTGTTTGGGCTGCTGCTTTACTTGTCATTTCTTTGATTGTTGTTATTACTTTTTATTGTTCATCACTTATGGTCCTTTGGACAGTCAGTAATAGTCGTAAGGGGGTAAAGGGCGAAACTTGCGATCTAGAAGAAGAGTGCCTAGTATAAATTAAGAACTAAAACTTTACTAAGATGGGAGCTTCACAGAGTAAGATCCCAGAAAAAGGGACTCCCATTTTTATTACATCTTTAACAACTATGGTCGAATGTCCACAAATGATTTATCTAAATGGTCTAAATGGACCAAGAACGACAAACACCCGTTCCGAGCTACCGACAATAGTCCATGAGTTACCGGACCCCTCAGAGGACTTAGAAAAAGCAATTAATTAGCTCAAAAGCATCGTTATTTGCCATCAGCCCACTATTGTGGACGTCGACCAGCTACTCAGAGCTTGGTTAAAAGATTCCAAATACCACCTTTTAACAGATGGTCCAGGTAGTTTCAACCGTATTAACGACCATAGAATAAATCAGCACTGGAATCCTGAAACACTACCAAACGATGCATTCTGGCCCAACTTATATACAACAATGCATGCTAAATTCCCAAAAAGAACTAATTGGACAAAAATAAATGAAACCACTCAGAAAAAGGACGAAGACGTTGAGGATTATATAGAAAGAATAGAAGCAATTACGGGGCAACATTCTGGAATGACCAAGGAGAACGACCGATCCCTTCAGTTAATGCCCTTGTAATGGTCTCAGAACAGAACTTAAAGAACCATTGACTTTAGTCTGCCTAGATTGGAGACATAAAACAACTCCTGAATTAACACAAATTCTGAAAGGAATTCAGGAGAGACATAGAGACCAAAAGAGTAAAGTTTCCCTCTTAATGGAGCAGACAGCTCCCGCAGCTCCGACTGCCCAGACTACCATTTATTATCAGGGCCACTACAGAGGACGAGGCAGAGGGTATAATAGAGGCGGATTTAGAGGAAATAGCAGAGGAGGGACTGGCAGAGGCCAGTGGAACGGAAGAGGCGCAAACGCTCCGTGTTTTAACTGTGGTCAGATCGGACACTGGAAGTCCGACTGCCCATTCCCCAAGCAGCAGAATCAAGGATGGGGAGGTGCCCCAAACAATGTAAATACCCAAGCCCAGGTTCACACTCGTCCGCAGGCATGTTTTACTACAGGGAATCCTTGGGGAGGTCAAAATACGGAAGGACAATTCGGATCCCCAGGGCAAAATTATTCAGAATGACGCGGAGAAACAGCCCCGAACGTTACCCACATTCTTCAATTACCTTCAGTATCACTAAATTTCAGCGATGAGCCATATTTATCCATAGAAATGCAGGGCAATAGAGTCCCTTTTCTCGTTGACACAGGAGCCACAACCTCACTATTAACAAAGCAATACGCTAGAGGAACTCCGTGTACTGGAAAGAATGTCACATGTGTAGGACTTTCCGGTGTCTCACAGACTATGACGTGGTCACAACCATTAGAAATACAAGCAGACAATTTCTCTGGCCAGCATGCCTTTCTTCCATCAGATGAAGCCCCCATGAACCTTTTAGGGAGAGATTTGATGTGCAAAATGCAGGCAACAATAATTTGTTCAGAAAAAGGACTGCAGGTGCACATCCCTACCGATAGATGTACTATGTGCCCTTTACAAAGATGCTCCAATCCCATCGTCTACCAGTGGACAAACAAAAACCAAGAATTAAGCCACACATTAATGATGATTTTAGGAGCACTGCAATGTGCCTCAAGAACAGTCTCAGTGTACCAGAAGGATTTGAAATTAGACAGCTGACACATGAATCTGCATTGCACTGCCTTTTATGAAGGCACGGGAAAAGACACGACTATAAAAGACAGTTACAAACCCTTTTTTGGGCCATAACTTCCTGTTTTAGCTACTCAATTGGATCCCGTTGCATGCGGCCTGCCTGGCTGCCTGCCAATTCTAGCTGCTGCCTATTATGCTGTACAACAAGCTCAAGGTATCACGCTCAATCACCGGACTATTTTATTTGTGCCACATTCAGTTGAGGTGCGATTGACAAAATGCGCCACTCAACATCTGACGTCAACACGCAGCAGTAAATATGAGGTTGAGTTATTATCCAACTCTAATCTCCTATTTCAAAGATGTTCGGCCTTGAATCCAGCCACGCTGCTACCCACAGAAGAAGACGGAACTCCACATTGCTGCGAAATGATCACCCAATTGGTGACTAAGCCCCGAACAGATTTATCAGAAACTCCTATCTCCAATATTGACTTATCGTACTAGGTAGAAGGTTCAGTCCTTAGGGATGACAAGGGATCACCTAGGGCTGGATATGCCATATCAGATGATCACTCGATTGTGGAGGCACTCTCACTACCTCAATCCTTTTCAGCGCAACAAGCAGAACTCTTCGCTCTTACAAGAGCTTGCATACTGGCTACTGATCAAACCGTTAATATTTAGACCGACTCCAGGTACACTTTTGGGGTTGCTCATGATCACGGACAGATCTGGAAATTAAGGGGATTTTTAACCTATTCAGGATCAACTATTAAGAATGCTGAACAAATCGATAATCCTTTAAAGCCTCTAATGTGTCCCACTGAGATTTCAGTTATTAAATGTTAGGCTCATACAGGTAGTCAGGATCAGATATCACTGGATAACGAACGTGCAGACAGAGCTACTAAGTCAGCAGCTTTGTCTGAGACAGGGCCACAAGTTTCAACCTTTGTCCTGCGTCAACAAAAATCAGACAATGACCCACCTTCTATTAATGATGTTTTAGCCTTTCAGTCACAGGCTAACTCGGACGAAGTGTTAAGTTGGGCAAGGGATTCTTGCTTTAAAACGCCTGAAGGGGTATGGGTTCACCATGACGGCCGCATGGTGGCTCCTAAATCTTTACTCCCATGGATTGCCCAATGCGTTCATGTGTTCACACATGCAGGCAAAGGGGGGATGGCAGACTATATTAATCAAACATGGTATGCACCAGGTATTTCGGCAATTGCAAAACAAATCAGTGAAAGGTGCACCACATGCCAGGAAATGAATCCAGGTAAAACAGAGAAAGTACAGTCTGCCTCCCACCCGAATCCATCAGGCCATTTTGTAAATTTACAAATGGATTTTATTGATTTACCTCCATGTCTAGGATTTAAGTATGTATTGGTAATTATAGATATGTTTTCAAGATGGGTCGAAGCCTTTTCATGTAAAAAGAACGACGCTGTAACAGTAGCAAAGTGTTTGTTAAAATAAATCATACCAAGGTTTGGAATACCTATGCAGCTTTCAAGCGATAGGGGATCGCACTTCACTGGAACAATTGTAAAGGAACTATGTAAAGCTTTGCAGATTAATCAGCATTTTCACTGCAGTCATCATTCGCAATCTTCAGGACTGGTAGAAAGACATAATGGAGTGCTGAAGAATAAACTTTCTAAACTTTGCAATGAAACTGGACTTAAATGGGTCGAACTATTACCCTTAGCATTGATGTTAATGCGAGCAGCAACTAACAGGACCAATGGACTGTCTCCACATGAGGTTGTCATGGGACGACTCCTAAGACTGCCATTCTCAGCACCAATTAAGGTGAAACAAATGGACATTCATAAAATGGATGAGAATATGCTAAACGATTGCATCGCATTAATTCAATGTATTTCCAGCTTTCACCAACAGGTAAGGGAAGCCCAAACGGAACCAGCAGAAGGAAAGTGCCATAACTTGGAACCTGGAGATGACGTCTACGTAAAGGTTTTCAAAAAGAAAGAACGGCCTGCAGCCAGACTTTGAAGGACCGTATCAACTGCTCCTAACAACAAACACAGCCATAAAAGTCAAGGAAAGTTCTTCCTGGATACACGCATCCCACTGCAAGAAGGCACCGAATAGAGACAATTGAATCTTGAAAGACTTAAACAATGAAGACGTTACTTATATTTTGTATACTAATCGGACTATTGAGTCTAATATGCCAGGGAGATGGGGAAAGATCCCGAAAGAAACCAGAATTATACGTGAATACTTTTTTGTACATTTCTTACGAATATGCTAAAGCTGGGGGCAAATCTAGTTGTCGGGTCTGTGCCCATATACCTATTCACACCACGGGAGATATTACGATTGAATAGGATAACATTTTAAGTGCTAGATTGGGAACAACAGGCTAGGAAAAAGAAAGAGGACTCCAGGAGCACTTGAGCTCATGAAGACCCCACAGGTCAGCCATAAACTGTGCGGGTCACCACCATATTTTAGTCCTCGTCTATAAGCTGTTTGTTCCCTATCTCCTTAGAAGGTGTTTAGTCACGAAAAACCTGCAGGCTAACATAAGTTGCAGGAAATAAAGGAGAAACCTGCAGGCTAACATAAGCTGCAGCACATAGACTGTAATCTGCAGGCTACCATAAGCTGCAGGAGTACAAAGCAGACATATGCCCAAAATATATCACTAGACAAAAAGGGCCCCGGCAATTGAATAGAGCACAGTGAATAAAGTAAAATCCTTAGGATTGGATTGTCCTAGTAAGGACAAAATGGGGGAATGAGGAAGTGTACTTTTATATTACAAAATGGCTTCAAAAGGTACAGAATAGAAAACACAAAATGGCTTCCATAGATTAGCAATTGTTAGTTCTGCTGTTAAAGCAGAACTCTCCAATTAACAAAATGACCTCAACTGTTAATTAGTACAAAGACCTTCAAAGGTACATACTGTAAAGCCTCCCTATCTCTTTCTCATAGCTAGATGAAGAGAGTCCTTGAGTCATGTATAAACCAGGATGGGGAGTCAGAGAAGAACAGAACTTATAGATTCAATAACCCTATCGGTAGGCATTCCTTTTGTTCCAGTCCTTTTTATCCTTGATTACAGTTTGACTAACATTATATTTCTTGTGTTACTAATTATGATCTCAGACTTCGATCATGTGATTCTGAAGGCTTGCTTTAACTATAAATATGTTACCTTTCGCCTATGATCTTAGAAGTGGACAGCGTAGCCATTGTCTACATGTCCGCTTCCCTTGTGTACAAGAACTAATAAAGTCTTCCTTTGACAATACTTTGTGTTTAAAGATTCTTACTCGGAAGTCGAGACTTCGACAGTGGTACAGTGAATTATTGGGTATATCAGATTCTTACAATGAGGTTTGTAGTGTGCAGCAGAGTGTTACAATGATTGGTGTTGGGTCAATCAGGGTGATGCAGTGAGCGATGTAGGGTATATCAGAGCCTTAAATTCAGGGTGTGGGGTGTATCAGAATTTTATTGTGATGGTGTGGCGTATATCAGAGTCCAACAGCAAAGGTTGAGATCTACATAAGAAGTTTATGGGGATGTGGATGTTTATCAGGGAGTTGCGCTGAGAGGTTTGGGGCATATCAGAGTTACATTTAACGGGGTGTGGTATATCAGAGTGTTAAAGTGAAGACTGTGCGGAATAGCAGTGTGTTACATTGACGGGATTAGGTCATATCAGATTCTTACAATGGGAGGTGTGGTGTTTACCTGAGTGTTACAGTCAGGCGTGTGGTGTATATCAGAGTCTTACAGTGAGGGGTGTGGTGCCTATCAGAGTGTTACATTGACTGGTGTGGGGTAAATCGAAGTGTCACAGTGAGTGGTGTGGGTTAATTAGATAGTGTTACAGTGAGTGGTGTGGTGTATATCAGAGTGTTACATTGAGAGGTGTGGGTTACATCAAAAGTTTACAGTGAAGTGTGTGGGGTATATCAGTGAAGGGTTTGGCATATGTAAGAGGGTTACAGCAAGTGATGTGGGGTAAAGCAGAGTGTTACAGTGAGGGGTTCATCTACATCATAGTTTTACAGTGAGGATGTGGGTTATATCATAGATTCATAGAGTCATAGAGGTATACAGCACAGAGGAGGCCCTTCAGCCACCTTGTCCACGCCGGCCATCAAGCCCTTTCTATTCTAATCCCATTTTCCAGCTCTTGGTCCGTAGCCTTGTATGCTATGGCGTTTCAAGTGCTCATCTAAATGGTTCTTGAATGTTGTGAGGGCTCCTGCCTCTACCACCCTTTCAGGCCGTGAGTTCCAGATGACAACCACCCTCTGGGTGAAAAAGTTTTTCCTCTAAACCCCTCTAAACCTCATTATATTGAGGGGTTTATCACGGTGTTACACTGAGTGGTGTGAGGTATATCAGAGTGATAAATTTTGGGGTGTTAAGTATATCAAAATATGTTACAGTGCTGGAGTTGGAGTAGACCAGAGTGTTACAGTGAGGGTCTGGAGTACATAAGAGAGGTACGAGGTATGTCAGTATTACAGTGAGCGTCGTGGGTTATATCAGTGAATTACACTGAATGGTGTGAGGACTATCAGTGTTAGATTGAGGGGTGTGTGGTATATCAGAATGTTAGAGCGAGGGATGTGTGTAATGTCAGAGTGCAACAGTGAGAGATGTGGGATAATGAAGTTTGATACAGTCAGGGGTGTTGTCTGTATCTTAGTGTTAAAGTGAGGGTTTATAGTTTTGGTTGTGTTGTGTATCAGAGATTTGATGTGAGGAGTGTGGGATATATAAGAATGCCTCAGGGGTGTGATGCATACCAGAGTGTTACAGCGAGGGATGTGGAGTATATCACAGTTTTACAGTGAGGGATGTGGCGTATATCACAGTGTTACAGTGAGGGTTGTGGGGGATATCAGAGTGTTACAGTGTTGGAATTTATCAGGCTGTTACACGGAAGTGTGTGAAGTTCTTCAAAGTATGTTACAGTGTGGGTTGTGGGTTATATAAGAGGGTTACATTGAGGGGTGCGGGGTTTATCAGAGTATCACTGTGGGTGGTGTGGTGCATATTAAAGTGTTAAATTGAGTCGTATGGGGTGCATCAGAATGTCATAGTGAGAGGTATGTGGTATATCAGAGTGTTACAGTGAGTGGTGTGGGGCGTATCAGAGTGTTACAGTGGATGGTGTGGGTGTCTCATTGTGTTACTGTGTGGGGTGTGGGGTATATTGGAGCTTTACAGTGAGGGGAGTGGGCTATATCAGAGTGCTACAGTGAAGGGTTTCAATTCTATCAGAGTGTGTTACAGTGATGGAGGTGGAGTTGACAAGAGTGTTACAGTGAGAGGGCCGATGTATATAAGAGTGGTGCGAGGTATATCAGTTTTACAGAGATGGGTGTGGGCTATATCAGAGGATTGCAGTGAGGTGTGTGGCGCATATCAGTTTTCATGCGAGTGATGTGGGGTATATCAGAGTGTAACAGTGAGGGGTGTGTGGAAAAGCAGAGTGTTACTTTGAGAGTTGATGGTGATCTGATACTGTTACAGTGAGGGGTTTGTGGTATATCAGAGTCTTACATTGAGGGGTGAGGGGCATATCAGAGCATTATAGTGATGGGTGTGGAGTATGTCAGAGTCTTATTGCGAGGTTTGAAGTCTATATCAGAGATTTATGGTGTGTCAGGTATACCAGGGCGTTTCACTGAGAAATTTATGTTACATCAGAGTGTTACATTTAGTGGGGTGTGGTATATCAGAGTATTACAGTGAGAACGTGTGGAATAGCAATGTGCGACAGAAAGGTGTGTAGGGCATATCAGATTGCTACAGTGCGAGTTGTGGGGTATATCAGAATGTTAAAGTGAGGGCTGTAGTTTATATCAAAGTGTTACAGTGAAGAGCGTTGGGTATGTCAGAGTGTTAAAGTGAGGGCTGTAGGGTATATCAAAGTGTTATAGTGAAGAGTGTGGGGTATATCATATTGTTACAGTGAGGGGTGTGTGGTAGATAAGGTGGTTAGAGTGAGAGGAGTGGGGTTCATCAGAGGTTTACATTGAGGCGTGTGGGGTGTATCAGAGTGTTATGATGATTGATGTGGTGTATATACGAGTGTTACAGTGAGTGTTGTGGCATATATCAGAGTGTTACAGTGAGGGGTGTAGCGTATATATGTGTGTTACAGTGTGGGGTATATAAGAGTGTTATATTGAGTGGTATGGGGTGCATCAAAGTGTCACAGTGAGTGGTGTGGGGTATATAAAAGTGTTACATTGAGTGGTATGGGTGTATCAGAGTGTCACATTGAGAGGTATGTAGTATATCAGAGTGTTACAGTGAGTGGTGTGGGGTATATCAGAGTGTTACAGTGACTGGTGTGGGGTATATCAGTGTGTTACTGTGTGGGGTGTGTGGTATATCAGAGTGTTACAGTGAGTGGTGTGGGGTATATCGTTGTGTTAATGTGTGGTGTGTGGGGTATATAAGAGAGTTAGAGTGAGAGGTGTGGGGTAGATCAGAGTGTAACAGTGAGTGGTGTGGGGTATATCGGTGTGTCACTGTGTGGGGTATATAAGAGAGTTAGAGTGAGAGCTGTGGTGTAGATCAGAGGTTTACATTATGGAGTGTGTGATGTATCAGAATGTTACAGTGAGGGGTGTGGGTGTATCAGGGTGTTACAATGATGGGTGTGGCGTATATACGAGTGTTACAGTGATGGGTGTGCAGTAAAGCAGAGTGTTACATTGAGGGATGTGGGTTTTATCATGTTGTTACAGAGATGGTGTGGGACATATCAAAGTGCTATAGCGAGGGTGTGAACTATATCATATGTTACAGTGTGGGCTGTGGGGTATATAAGTGTGTTAAATTGAGTTTTGTGTGGTGTATCAGATTGTTTCATTGTGGTGTGTGGGGTATATAAGAGTGATGCATTGAGGGGTTTATCCGGGTGTTGCAGTGAGGGGTGTGAGGTGTATCACAGTGTTACATTGTAAGGTGTGAAGTATATCAGTGTGTGTTACAGTGATGGAGTTGGCGTATTTAATAGTGTTATGAGGTATATCAGTATTACAGTGAGAGGTGTGGGGTACATCAGAGGATAACAGTGAGTGGTGTGAGGGACATCAGTGTTAGACAAAGGGGTGTGTGGTATCTCAAAGTGTTAGAGCGAGGATTATGATATAAAGCAGAGTGTTACATTGAGTGGTGTGGGGTATAGCAGTGTGTTACAGTCAGTTGTGTGGGTAAATAGAGAGTGTTACAGTGAGGGATGTAACGTATATTAGAGTGTTACATTGAGAGATGTGGGTTACATCAGAGGTTTACAGTGAAAGGTGTGGGGTCTATCAGTGTCAGAGTGATGGGTGTGGCATATATAAGTTTGTTACAGCAAGGGTTGTGGGGTAAAGAAAAGTGTTACAGTGAAGGTTGTGGGCTATATCTTAGTTTTACAGTGAGGATGTGGGTTATGTCATAGTGTCAGAGATTCATAGAGTTATGCAGCACAGAAAGAGTCCCTTCAGCCCATCGTGTCTGCGCCGGCCATCAAGTCCTATCAATTCGAATCCCATTTTCCAGCACTTGGTCCATTGCCTTGTATGCTATGGCGTTTCAAGTGCGCATTTAAGTGCTTCTTGAATGTTGTGAGGGTTCCTGACTCTACCACCCATTCAGGCAGTGACTTCCAAATTCTAACCTCCCTCTGGAGGAAAATGGTTTTCCTCCATCCCCTCTAATCCTCCTGCCCCTTACCTTGAATCTATGCCCCCTGTTTATTGACCCCTAAACTAAGGGGAACATTTCCTTTCTATCTACCCTATCTATGCCGCACGTAATTTTGTACACCTCAATCTCGTCCCCCCTCAGCCTTCTCTGCTCTAAGGAAAACAACCCCAGGCTGTCCAGTCTCTCTTCATAGCTGAAACCCCCCAGCACAGCTAACATCCTGGTGAATCTCCTTTGCACCCTCTGCAATGCAATCACATCCCTCCTATAGTGTATTGACCAGAACTGCAAACAGTATTCCAGCTGTGGCCTAACAAGCATTTTGTACAGCTCCATCATAACCTCCATGCTCTTATATTCTGGGCCTCGGCTAATTATGTACATGCACACCAAGATCCCTCTGATCATCTGTCCTTTCTAGGGTCCTACCATTCATTGTATATAACCTTGCTTGTTACTCCTCCCTAAATGCATCACCTCAAACTTGTAGGGTTCTCAAAATTCCCACATACCCCAACGTTAGTAATAAAGGGACCCTGAAGGACAAAGCTATTAATATGGGTACCCTAAAGAAAATGGCTTCTGGGCCTCGTGGCAGATGCCTGCAAGATTGGAAAGCAGGACTCTGCAAAAACGGCAGGTCAAATGACATGCCTGGGCCTGTGAGAGACTTGTTATTTCTGAAGCCAGACAACTAGCTAATACAGAATCTGCATTCTTCATTTTGAAACAGATCAACTCAGGAAAGAATTATTCTTGAACCAATCAAACCTTTGCATAAATAATCGGTTACATTTCAAAGTAGTTACTAAGACAGGAAGACGCCGCTTAAACATAATGAATAACAAACACCGAGACATTAAAGATCATTTAGCAACGAGACAACCGCCCCAAAAGCAGTTAAGGTGAACGACTATAATCATTTAACGAGCCCGTCAAAATTAGACAAAGAATGAACCCTGATTTGGCGCGCAGATAACAACCTCCAAAATAGTATATTTGTAGGCCCATCTATAACTGAAGAGGTGTGAGCAGGCAAGCGAGGCGAGACGAACGGCAAGGCTGACAAGCAGTGAAGGGCAGTGTGGAGAAGCGTTGGGGGATGAGCAGGCACACGCTCTGGTCCAGGGATACTCGAAACTCAACAAAGCAGAACGACATCGAGCACCGCGGTAACAAAAAAAAGAGCCGGGTAAACCATTTCTTCCAATCAGTACCACTGCACAGGTAGTGATCTCGGCCACCGTGACTGAGACAACAGCGAAGAACGCCAACCGAACCCCAACCGCAACGAAACTTCGATGACCAGACCACCACCAGAAGAACAAAACCCGAAGTTTTCCACTGTACAAGGTAAAGTACCCAACAAAGACTTTACTCCCTATCTCTAACGGAGAAAAGAGGGTACTTTACTCAGACGACTCCACCACCACGCCCTGGGACCATGTGATGACGGCAGGCCCAAAAGGACACAAAGAGTGAACCCAAAACTGCAATGGGCTTAGTCGACAGGGTGCGACATGTCCAGAAACCATAATTGGTGAACATAATCCCTGGCCCCTTATAGCCCAATCTAGTTATATATTGGGGGTGGGAAGAGGGTAGGGGGATTATTAATGTGATTAATCCCTCGATGTGCCATGTGTTTCCCATTCATAATTAACTGTATTCTTGTATGGCTGTAACTTTTCCAGTAATTTTCAGTGTTTTAATTTTATTGTGCCATAATAAAAATGCAGTTTTCTTGCACCAAACCAGTTGTCTACTCCAATTATGTATCGCCGCATGTACCTAGGTCCGGTGTCTAGAACCCAAGGGTGTGGGAGTGATTCCAACCACTCAAAAGCCAGTCAGAGGCAAAGCTGACTGCACACACGCCACCCCTGGAGAAATGGCGACCGCGTCAGGACACCAGCAACCTGGGTGCGATACAGTAGACACTGATTCGGAAGAGCAAACTGTAATGGAAGAGAGGATTATAATTATGTATTCAGTAAACTGAATATCACTAAGAAGTGGATCACTAGTCTTTTAAAAGCTGGGCATCCGGCAGATGCTGCAGCTAAATTGGACAGAAGGGAAGGATCATAGGAAATCCATAGAAAAGGCAGTCTGGCTGATGTGCTTCAGGAAACAGATCCAGCTTCTGGACAGGCTTGTTGAAGCACAGTCAGCCGAGATACGGGAGTCAGCACTGGAAGACCAAGACATGACTCTAGCAGGGGAAAAGTTACTGGCAGCATTGCATGCCCTAAACCAGGAAAGGGTACAGTTAATGGGGGAGCATAAGGGCAGGCGGGAATATCTATAGTGCCAGGTCACTGAGAGCAAGAGCAATTAGCTGAGATTCTGGGAGAAGAATGCCCGCCTAGCGGGACAAGTAAGAGAGCAGGAGGAGAAATTAAAAGACATAAAGACAGCATACAAGATAGCACGCACACAGGGGTTTAAAGAATCAGATCACGGCATCTGCAAGGAATAGATAGATCATCTGAGCCTTTTCCTAAGGAGGGCAAAGGTCATTGTGTGTCTCATAAGCCCGAAGGCAGCCCAGGTCGATTTTAAAGGGAATCTGCGGAGAACGGTTCAGACACCATGGGTAGTGGCAAGGGACATTCTGGTTGAGGATTAGGAGGACCAACGAACACCACCCGTAGCGCCAAGTTTCAGCGAGGTCTGGCAACAAGTGGGGGTGGAGTTAGGGGTAGAAGCATAGGTGGAAAAACCCCCGCAAGAGAAGCCGGGACCGGGCCGATGTGCCCGGCCCGGCAGCGAAGGTTTGTCCCACCCGCTAATGACGGGAAAGAGGGACCCCTCCAAAACCATGTCATATTTCTTACGGCACCCAACAGCTTAGGGCCATGGTAAGCCATATACCAAAGCTCACAGAAAAAGGGGACCCCTCGCTCCACTTCAGGGAAGTGGAACAGGCAGCCAGCATCAACGAGTGTGATGATGCTGAACAAGCCAAAATGCTGCTGCTCTCCATGGAGGGCAAGCTCCTCCAGTCCCTTTCTGACCAGTGTAAGAAGGGACAGTGCGAGTATGGGGAACTCAAGCAGAAACTTCTTGTGGCCATGGGGATGAATGAGGGAAAACCTTTCTCCCGAGTGGAGAAGACAGTGCAGCTTGCAGGGGAAACGCCGCAGGCTTTCGCAGACGGGTTGTGGCCGGTGTATGGGAGTGCCTGTACTGGCACACCTAACTGGGCGTTCCTGAACCGGCATCAGCTGGCCCACTGGCTCCGTTGCCTGGTGGCAAGCAGCTTGCCACAGGTCAGGGCCAAGGCGGAAGTCTGGTTTGACCCTAAGAATCCCCTGACTACCGAACTGACGGTGATCAAACAATTGACCCAAGCTTACAGGAATGGTACGGGAACCGATGCACACCCACCGAAGGGAAGGCTGCACGAAATGAAACCTGGCCAGGTTAGCAAGGAGTGGCACCAGGAAGGGAATAAACCATCGAGCACAAACCTTAATTGTTACGGGTCTGGGAAGGATGGACACTGGAGGAAGGACTGCAAAAACCCTTGGAAGGATAATTAGGGAAATAATTCCTCTGCCCCAACCCAAAAGACAGAGTTAGGGATCCCTCCCGCCGCAGTCGAGTCATTTTTGGACGCGATGAAGACACTATTGACTGGCCCTGGGAGGGTAGCAGCCACTACAGGTGCTCTGACCCCCTCAGCCTCATCCAACCCAAAGCCCTGACTAAAGCCAGCGCAGCCTGTTTACCTGTTTTCCCTGCAGTACGACTTGTGGAAGAGACCCCTCGTTGAGATGGAGGTAGAAAAGGTAAAGGGGACCTATCTGTTGGATACGGGGGCATTATGCACCATGATCCATTCAGATAACCCCAAAACCTCTCCTCTATCTAGCGGGGTCCCATACAGACTGTCGGGATTCACTGGTAAAGCACAGGCTGGCTCATTTTCCATCCCGCTGTCCATTCATTTGGGAACAGTCCGCTCTAAGTGGACCTGTATCCTAATGATTTGGGAAGTGGAGGGTGGAAAAGGGATCCTGATAGCCGATTTATTGTATCCCACGGGATCCTAGTGGATTTAAGGAACTATTGCCGATGGGGGGCAAGTACAGGAAATGAAGGTGGAATAGTAATCATCCCAGGGAAAGAGAGGAAGGGGACCCTGTGCACCATGAAGCTTAAAGAGGGTTTTAACCTCGAGCTCATGGTCAGTAATACCCCAAGGGAGTTCCAGGCATGTGTGCGAGCCCACGTAACTGCATTTGCCACACACAAGCACGACTGTGGAAGGGTCAACGGGTTCGAGGTCAGCGTAGACGGCGACCCAATGGCCCGACCACAGAAACTGTATAACTTCCCCAGGGAAGCGGAGCCAGACATGGAAGCAGCCATGTCCTCCTTGGTACAACAGCGTGGCCTGAGATCGATAGCCACCCACGTAAATTCTTCACTGTGGCCGGTTAGAAAGCCGGACAACTTCGGGAGGGCCACAGTGGACTATCGGGTGCTCAACAGTAACATCCTAGCCTGTGCACTCACAGTAGCAGCAGTTGCAGACCTGATAGGAAGTTTCCCAGCATCCGCGACCACTTTCACGGTGCTGGATATTTCCAATGATTTTGGTCCATCCCTTTAATGAGAGAGGACCAGTAGAAGTTTGCCTTTACTTTTAAAGGGCAACAGTACACCTGGAACTCTTTGCCTTACGGATTCCACAATAGCCCAAGCATTTTCTATCAATGCATGGCAAACAGTTTAAAGGGCTTCAGCCAGCCCAGGCAGCTGGTAAAATATGTGGATGACATGCTCCGATTCACAGATTCGAGAGAGGAGCATGGCCCACTACTGGCCGAACTGCTGGAGTTGCTCAGGCAGGGGGGTTTTAAAGTTAACCCAAAGAAAGTGCAGATCGGCCAGCAGGAGGTGAAATTCCTGGGCCTGGCCATACGCACTAGGGAAAGGGCCATAGACAAAACTAGAAGGGAAGCGGTACAGGTGTTACCAGTCCACAACACAGTCACGGGAGTGCAATCTCTCCTAGGGCCAACTGGGTACTGCATAAATTTATTGAAGACTATGCAGCCACAGCAGCCCCTCCTACATAAGGGAGTGGAGTGGGCTTGGGCTGAGTGTTGCCAGGCAGCATTTGTCAGGCTCAAGAAGGATCTGCAGACTGCACCAGCTCTAGGGGCCATAGATGGGTGGAAAGAGTTCTTCCTGGAGGTGGCAGCCAGCGGGGACAACCTCAGTGCTGTGCTGCTCCAAGAGCGGCATGGCAGGCTGAGGCCGGTGGTCTACTCCTCCAGGATACTCACGGATGTGGAGATGAGCTACTCCAATTGTGAGAGACACCTCTTGGCCACTCTTTGGGCTGTGAAAAGATCGCTGATCTTCGCAGGCACCTCTCCCATCACCCTCCTCACCCAACACACGCCCACGCAGACTCTCCTGGACGGGAGAATCAAGGATGGGACAGGGAGCAGTGCCCACATTGCTCGCTGGACCTTGATTTTCTCTCAGATGGACATAAAGGTGAAGGGGCTCTGCGAGCCAAAGCTCGCAGCTAACTTGGTATATCCTGGACGAGCCCATCGGTGTTCCATAGAAGTGGTTTGGGAGTGGACATAGGTTTTCAGGCCGGGATACTCCCCACAGACCGTGAAATCTATGTGGACGGCTCCAGCATGGTATCTGCTGGGGAGCAACTCACAGGGTGTGGAGTTTATGACCCAGTGGCAACCATTGCCCTGGCAATTAAACTCCCCAGCACCATGAGTGCCAACAGGCTGAACTGTCCACGGTAGTGTACGTTGTTACACACCCCGAAATCTTCCCACCCCATACACGATTTGCTCGGACAGCATGTTTTCATGCAATTCATGTACAGAGTACCTGGCCATCTGGTCCCACCGTGGATACACATCTGCTGATGGGAGACTCCTCACGGAGAAACCCCTGCTGGAGAAAATCTTAGCTGCAGTGGGGGAGGAAGTGGAGGTTTTCATGTATAAGGTGAAAGCCCATTCCTTCTCAGAATATCGTGTTCAGGACAAACAGCAGGCCGACGTGCTAGCTAAGGAGGATGCCCGCACAGGCACTTTCTGTGACCCATATGGGTCCAGTCCTATAGCAGCAGTCGGGTAGGAATGGGACACGAGGGAGTGCAGGGGTAGCTTTAGCCCCAGAACTTAAGACGGTCCAAACCCAAGATCCCATCATCAAGGCAGTTCTCAGTGCAGTGATTGAGGGGAAAAGGGTAGAGGGCCCTTAGGGCACAGCAGCCCTCTCTGTGAAGGAAGGCATGCTCTTTAGGGGATAAAAATGGGTAGCACCACAGCAGCACCAGAGGGAATACTGGCCCATGAGTGTCCAGGAAAAGGCATCCTGGGCCTGAGACCACCTGGCAGCGGGTGGAACAGGCGCGATGGTGGCCAGGACTCAGCGAAGATGTCCGTGAGTTCAGCAACAGCTGTCTGCTGTGTGCTACTAACAGCCCTGACCCCCATAAAAGGAAGGTACCTATGGGACACATCAGGAGGGTAGAGGGACCATGGCAGTCGATCCAGGTCGACTACATTGGGCCCCTACCCACCGCCCAGGGAGGCTTTAAATACTGCCTAGTCCTGGTAGATTTGTTCAAAAATGGTCAGAATCCTTCCCCTGCCGAACAGCCACCGCTCTGTGTACAGCCAGAATCCGGCTCCGGGAGGTGTTCTCGCGATGGGGGCTACAACAGTATGTGGAGTCCGACCAAGGGAGTCATTTTACCGGGCAGGTCATGCAGAATACCCTAATGGTACTCGGCATTGAGGGGAAGTGGCACGTTGCACCCACAGTCCTCAGGGATTGTGGAGAGAATGAAAATGACCTTGAAAGAAAGGCTGAGGATAGAAACAGTGGACTCACCTAGAAAATGGGCAGAGGTCCTACCGTTGGTCCTGATGGGGATCCGAGGCAGCCAGTCAAAAAGCACGGGGTACTCCCCGCACGAGCTGATGACTGGCAGAGTTATGCAGACCCCCACCAATGTACTAGCCCGGTGCTCACAGAGGGTCAGCTCAGGGAGGTAAACCGGGTCAGGTTCGCCAGGAACCTATTTGAGCACCTTAAACAGGTCCACAGGCAGGCGGCTGGGAACATGGGAAAGCAGCATCTGAGTAGCCGATTGCTGGTAGGATCCCGAAAACAACACGAGTGGGAAATAGGGGATCAGGTTATGGTGAGGAACTTTGCGTGGGTAGGAAGTCTAGAACCGTTATACATGGGGCCCTATACCATTGTAGACAAGGCAAGCCCCATATTATACACCATAAAGAACCATCAGCACGTCAAATGGTTCCATATTATCCAATGCAAATTGTTTAGGCCAGAAAAAAGTGAACAGCCAGTTGGGGTAAGGTCTGAGGATAGAAATCCTCAGTCTGCAGCAGGAGCAAACTCACAGACTGCTCAGGCAGGTGCAGCGGCCTGTTTCAAGGGAGGGACCATCCCACCCACCATTTAGGACACTCCCCCTCTCGTCTGGGATTTAGACGAGGTAGGACATGAGGGCGAGGACCCTCAGCCTGCAACACCAGGCTGCGAAGAATTACCTGCCCCTAGCAAAGGTTTAGGAGAGGTAAAGCCTGAGGATGAAAATCCCCAGAAAGCGGTAGTGCAAAGCCAACAGGCCGCACCAGAGGGGGCAGTGGCTCGGGTTAAAGGACCACCAGCCAGAACAACCCCACCAGCCAAAGTCCCTAGAAGGTCCCCACGAACGCCACTGCCAAGGAAACCGTGATCACCGTCTCCCCAGTTCAGAAAGGCAGCCTCTCGAGTCAGGGATCAGCCTGAGGACAGAGGTTCCCAGCCAGCAGCCGCAGGCTGCGAGGGACTAAAGGTAAAGGACAGAGCAGCCACACCGAAGGGAGTAGTGTGCTGCAGCCCGAACAGGGATTAGCCTGGCCGCCCAGAGATGGGCGGCAGATGTAAATAGTTTCTGTAATTTAATTTTGGGATTGTTACGTTTGGGTGTTAGTTTAAGTTTATACGAGGTGATTGGTTGTTTAAGTGTTATTGTTAAAGAATGTTTGTATTTAGTCGAGGATTCTAGATTGACTATGCTTCAACCAAGCCAAAGAATCTTCTCGAGACCTGGCCAATGCTCTAGTGTCTCGTTACAGAAGGTTTTTCTCGATGAAGGGATGCATACTCCTACTCGCCCTGAGAGGAATGAACACTGGGAGGCGAGGTGACGTGGAGATCTCTCACATTTATGGGTGCTCAGGAGAGAGCGCACCGGTTGTGACTGCTGGGGGCGGCGAATGAGGCGTGGAGGAGCTCGCCATCTATTCCAATGAGGGAAGATGGCCAGGGGGCTGAGATCTAACTCCACCCGCTACTCTAGCCAGACCGGGTTCACCTACGGGGAGGCCTTCCTCCATTGCCCCAGCGTACAGGTTGTGGCCTCACGGGTCGAGGTCACTGAGGGGAAACGCGTGTGCCTGACTTGCAGATGACAGATTCTGCTGGGAAGGTGGTGGTGTCTCAGAAAGCTGAGCAGAGACTTGGGGGACCGTACAGCTAGCTGAGTACCACGAGGGAACGTCAACTATCGGACGGTCACATGGACCCGAGGGCGGACTAGAGTATGCTGGGATAAGTGGTGGGAGTCGGAACAAGTATTTATGTCTGTATTTGGGGGTCAAAAAGGGCCTGCCCCACAGGCATTCCCATCATCTTCTCCACATCATGGCAGGATAAGGGGAGGGGGGTGGAATGGGATTCGCAACTACACACTTGCATAGTCCCACGCTCCTCGGCACCAGTTAAAGCCACTGAACTCGTGGAATGTGCACAAAAGCCCCTGCCCACCACTCAGACAGCAAGGACACACAGAGAGGGGTGCCCTGCCACCAGGAAGGGACCAGGGAATGGGATGGTACTGGTGCTGACAGAACAGGTGCTATACCAGGGGGTACACTACGTGGTAGCTTCCGTGATTCTAAACCTCACCGAGGTACACTTACCTGAGTGGTGCCTCAAAGAGACAGAACAGCTATACCAGGCCCTGTTAAAAGAAATGTTTAGTAAATTCTACGAGTTCGATTTTGCCAATGTAGACAAGACAGAACTGTACACTACATACATTGCGTATTTTGGTAATGCGGGAAGACAAAGAAGGGGAACTTCGAATGATGTTTTCACAGCGTTTAACATGGGATCCTCTGTTATATACAGCCTGGATGACATGGAAACGCAGACACAGATAAACGGATTAAAAATACAATTGCGAAAAATATTAATGGATGAGAATACAGTCGTATGCTCAGAGTTATATGAGGACCACGCTATGGCGGTCCATTTAAAAGAGATCATTGCTGAGCTGGAGAAGCACGCAAAGACTGTAAATGCCCTCATAAGAAAGGACAGGAATGCTTCCGATCAGGCTGCACAGAACGAGGTGGGCGTAATGTACGGGCATGGTTGCTGGCCGAGGGCCACAGTAACCTGGAGGATTGAAAACAGGGTTTAGTCCCCGCCTGGATCAGCAACAAGCACCCCGCAGCCCTCCACCCATTTGAGAATTCATTAAGCCCGTGTCAACTCCGTCTAGCTTCTGAGGCCTACCCTGTCCCAGTAGATTGTGGGTGCTCTAACCACAATATCACGGGGATAGTAGTGAGGATGCCAGTCATGGGTGGGACAGCCCGACCCGCACCGCTATATAGGGTGGAGAACATTGGAGTCATTCAAGGGGCTGCACACATTCGTTTCACAGTGGTTCCACCTTATGTCATAAAGTGGGAGCACGCTATGACAGGTACTGACGTCTTGGTGTGCTGGACCTGGGAGCACACATAATACTGTGTCCCCAGCTGGTGCAACACCTATAAACATGTTCCATGGAGGTAATGGCACTAGACCATGTTGCCCCACAGGTAGCAAACATCGGAGGTGGGACATATCGTGTCACCACAGGTGCGCCCCACTGCCAGCATGGAGAGCATAGCTGGTGTCCGGTAAGTGACCCCAGTTTCTGCTTGAAACCCGAGGCAGAAGTTCAAGTGGCCCAGAAACATATTGTCCCCATTCCTGAACCCTCCACTGTTCAGCACACTGTAAAAGAAAATTTCACCAACCTGCAAAAATATGTAGCACATTTCGGCTAATAAATCCCCCCTCTCCCAGAACATCTTACCAAAATACTCAAAGCATTAATAGTCTCACAGAAACATTTCTGCACTCTGGAGCAGAAGACGGAAGAGATAAGGGCTAAGTTATTGCACATTGTAGTTCCACCCTGGTGGGACATTTTTGAAAACATAGAGGTCCCTTCTTGGAATAGTCTGCCTTCCCACATCCTTGTGCTTTGGCAGTTGGGAATAGTATTGTACCTGGTATGCACTCAGTGCAGGGAAAAGGCCAAATACTAGAATTCCGAAACCAAAGGACCTGGAAGGAACATTACGTGAGGGTGGAGGATGATACACCTGTTTGAATTTTTTATATTTCTGAATAAAGATTGGTGTTTTTTTGTGTTTTGTTGTTTTAATAAGGATTTTCGATGTGTTGTTTTAATAAAGTTGTATGTGTACCAAGTTGTGCCGGTGTGTTGGACCCCCTCCATACTTGGATATGTGTAAACGACTGTGGTTATTCTATGTATGCTTATGTAAACTAATTTTTTACAGAATGGGAAATGTATGTGTCGTGGGATCATGGAAAGTTAAGTACAGGGGAAGATTGACTATGGAGGGTCGGAAATTTTGCTCACCTTCTCAGGATGATACTTAAAGCGAGTTCAGTATCAACAGGGGGGAGTGTAGGGTTCTCACAATTACCACATTCCCCGAAAGTTATGGATAACGGGACTCTGTATGGACAAGTTATTCAAAAGGGTACCCAAAGCGGATTCTGAGACCTCGTGATCAAGGCTTGTAGGATTTTAAAAGCAAGGCCCTGAAGATGACAGGCCCTTTCAAAACCTGAAACGAAACTGCATGGATCTGTGAAAGGCTTTGTCCTTTCTAAAGCCAGACAGCTGGGTAAACACAGAATATGCATTTTTCACCTTGGAACAGATCAAGTCTGAATGGCCCTAATCTGAAGGCCATTAAGTTCTCGCATAAATAATCAGTAACAGCTCACAGGAAGCTGCCAAGCCAGGAAACACAATTAAGTCTCATAAATAACAAACAGCCAGGATATCGAAGCCATTATACAGGGAGACAACCGACCCAGAAGTCGTTAAAATAAATGGCTGTAATCATTTTAGATGAGTCCGCCAAAAGTTAGACAAAGGAATGACCTGATAGTGCATGCAGATACGGGGTGAAGAACTGGGTAAAATTGTAGGGCCACCGGTAGCTCTCGTTCGCTTATTGCTTGCCTCTTGCTCCTGCCTCCTGCCTCTCGCTCTCGATTCGTGCCTCATTGCAGGCCCTCTTCTCCCTCCCCGCTCGACACCAAGGATGCCCATTACTTCACCAGGGCCAAAAGCGGGAGGAGAACGAGACTCGAATCGACAATGCACAGGACATATGGGGCCACGAACTGACGAGACGAGACAAGAAAAATAGTAAAACCGGTAAAGGCAGAGAAGGGCAGCGGAAAGACGTGCTGAGGGACAAACGGCCTAGTTATAAGCTGGCGTTTGATGAATAAGTTGGCATTTGATGCTTGGAGAGTAAAGCCCAATTTAGAATAAACTGGAATTCGAAGCTTGGGTAGGAAATTCATAGTAATGGTAAAAACTGCCAACCGAGCCCCAACCACAGCAAAACCCGTCGACGACCAACCACCCGAAGAAGAAGAAGACCCATCATGACAAGGTACTCAATGAAGACGTTAACAGAGGAAATAAAGGAGGGTGGTTCGCACAAACAACTCCATCACCGCGCCCTGTGACCATGTGGCAATGACGAACCCCAAAGGACAACCAGAGTGAATCTCAAAACCCACCATCAGTTAAATCAACAGGTTTCGATTTGGTGAATATGAATTCCTGGCCCCTCGTAGCTTAATCTAGTTAGGTATCAGGGGTGGGAAAAGGATAACGGGATTTTTAGTGTATTTGTTTCTCTCGATGAGCCGTGTGTTCCCCATTCCCATATAAGTGTAATTGTTTATGCCTCTAATTATATCAGTAATTCTCAGTAAGATTGTGTTATTGTGCCTTTATAAAAAATTTGGTTTTCTTGTACCAAACCACTAGTCTACTCGATTTTCTGTATCGCCGCCTGTACTTAAGTCCGGTGTCTAGAACCCAGGGGTGTGGGAGTGATTCGAACCGCTCAGAGACAGTCAGAGGTGAAGCTGATTGGGCACACGCCACCCCCTGCAGGACAGAGATGAGGAGGAATTTCTTCGCCCAGAGATTGGTGAATCTGTGGAAATCTCTACCACAAAACGCAGTTGAGGCCAATTCATTAAATATATTCAAGAAGGAGTAAGATATATTTCTTAAGGGTAAAGGGATCAAGGGTTATGTGGAGAAAGCAGGAACACGGTACTGAATTTCGATGATCAGCCATGATCTCATTAAATGCTGGAGCAGGCTCGAGGGGCCAAATCACCTGCTCCTGCTCCAATCTTCTACTTTACTATGTTTCTATATCGGCCTTCAATGCCGTCAATTTCCCTAATACCATTTCCCTACAAATACTGATTTCCTTCAATTCCTCCCTCGCTTTAGACCCTATGTTCCCCGACATCTCTGGGGGGTTATTTGTGTCCTCCTTTGCGAAGACAGACACAAAGTATGTATTTATTTGGTCTTTGAATTCTTAATGATTTATTAATGATCATAATGATTAATAAAGAGTTATAATGTTGTAACCAGAGCCGCCAGCATTGTTTTGGGGCCCCAGAGCCGCCATATTTGTGCGGGACGCAAGCGCCGCCATGTTTTGTAGGGGCACCAGTTCCCCAATCTTTGTTAGGGGAGCCAGACCCGCCAATTTTGATCGGGGCGCCAGAGCCACCATCCATGTTAGGGGCACCAGAGCAGCCAAATTTGTGCGGGATGCCAGGTCTGCCATTTTTGTGCGAGATGCTGGACCCGATATTTTTGTTAGCGGCGCCGGTGTAGCTATTTTTGTGCGAGGCAACGGAGCCGACATGTTTGTGTGGGGCACCGCAGCCGCAATTTCTGTGCGTGACATTGGTTCCACCATTTTAGTCCGGGGCAACGGTGCCACCATAATTGTTCGTGATCCCGGGGGGGATTCTTTGTGCATGGTGCCGGGACAGCCATCTTTTTGCTGGGTGCTGGTGCCACCTACTTTGTGGGGAGTGCCATGGGAGCCATTAGTGCTGGGTGCCAAAGCTAGCAGAATTGTGTGGTGCGCCGGGTGCGCCATCGTTCTGCTGGGCACCGGGGCTGCCACTTTGACAGGAGCGTCAGTGCCGCCATCTTTTTGTGGGGCGCAGCGGCAACAATCTTTATGCGGGGTGCCACAGTCATCATCTTTGTGCGGACACAGGAGCCATCATCTTGGTTATGTGAATTTCCCCGCTTTGGGCGGACTGGCCCGTGGACAAAGGCTCGCCACAATATCGGGACCAGGGAGGTCTCAGTCTTCAAAGTCTCCGCTTCACATCATCCTTTAATGAATTTTACAATCAAAGAAAAGGGGTATTTTCCTACATTCTTCAACTGCTCTCTGAACTTAGTCTGTGTCACGGCATAAATCCCAGTGTTTGTGCAGCAACTCAGCATCTGCAGCATCAATCCTATTTCCCTGACAAAATGCGGCAGAATTATAGACACAGGCCACAAAAACCATACCCGCCTCAATATATAATACACCATAAACACTGCCCATAACAGGATGAAATTGCCGGAGATAAGAAGCAGTAAAATGATGGATTTCCTGCGGCTCTCCATCTCTGGGTCTCTGGGACTCTCCCCACTGCTGGGACCCCGGAGTCTCCTACGGGCTCTGCTGGAAACTAAAATGTGTCTGATGGTGACAGCATTCAGCAGCAGAATCACAACAAATGGAAGCCCCGGGGTGAGAATATAATGAAGGAACTCAATTGCTCCCCATACCCGGGAAAACGTAACATGTAATGTTACATCACAAAACCAGGGGAGGTTCCGAAGCTGATACCGAGCTGTGAACATAAAATACCAGAAAATGTTCTTTGAACCGCTCAGCACAGTCACTGTTCCCAGGACCACAGCCGCCGTTTTCTCGGTGCAATATTTAGTTTTCAGCTGCTGGCGAGAAATGGCCACAAATCGATCAAAGGTGAAAGTGACGGTGAACCAGACGGAACAGTCTGTGACTGCATAAAGCAGAACGGCATGGATATTACACACGGGGATGGATTCCACGAAACGAAACTGTTCCCTATAAACAATCGGAATCTGCCTCAATATCAGGTCGAATATAACGATCAGTAGATCCGCTGCTGCCATGGCCACCAGGTAGCGAGTGACACATTTGGAGAGACCGCATTTTCCCCGAGACAGGATCACAATTGTCACTAAGTTCACTGTGAGAAAGGGAAATAAACAGGGAAATAATACATCAGGCTGGGAGCAAGTACAGCAGTTTGATGTAATTCGCTGTAAATCTGCAACTCATTAGCAACATTTAATGATATAATCTAATTCTATTGCCCGTGGAGCTGAATACAGGGTCTGTTGTAAGAGTAATCGGGAATACATTGTGGAATTAAGAAATGAAACGGGGATAAGTACAACAGGGAAGTAATAGATGTTTGATAAATGAGAGATGAAATGGTAGATCTACCTTTAGCAGACAAATACACTGCCCGAGGTACCAGGATCACAAAGGACCAGAACATCTCAGGAAGCCTTTATGTTTCGGGATCAGTCAGCATTTGGAGAGTGCAATTTGCTTCAGTTCCCCTATATTAGGGAGGGGAGAATCCCGCTTAGATTCCTGCACCTGCTTAGAATATCCATTATATTTAGATCTGAAAATGAATACAACTGCAAAATACAGAAACTGAAATCCTGGTGTGCAATAATTACAGGCAATTGTATTTAAAATATACGGCTGTAATATGCAAGTGCTAAGATAATAAATACAAGTGCACTGCAGTTAAAGATAACTGGGCTGTAAGAAGTGCTTTGAAGTTTGAGCTTTCTATAGTTTTGTTGAAATACTCAAATTGTGGCTCATTGAATGGAAGATTTTCCAAATAACATTGCAAAGAATGGAATCTGATTTAAAATACCTAGTTAACGTTGACCAGGTAATATCCCACTAAATGCATTTATTAGCGTCATAATCAAGTGACTCATCCAACAGGCAACGAGCCGCCGAAAGCTTTCGTAAAGTATCTGAACACAAATGGAAGCAAATTATCCTTGCACTTTTTCACCAGTTTGTTTCCAATTTGTACAGAGAATATTAGTCGAGAATATATGAAAGGATTTTCTAATCCACAGTATTTCATTAGCAATCGACTGGGATTGATTATAGAAACATAGAAACATAGAAGATAGGAGCAGGAGTAGGCCATTCGGCCCTCGAGCCTGCTCCACCATTCAATGCGATCATGGCTGATCATTCAAATTCAGTACCCTGTCCCTGCTTTCCTCCCTATACCCCTTGATCCCTTTAGCCTTACGAAATATATCCAACTCCTTCTTGAATATATTTAATTTATTGGCCTCTACTGCCATCTGTGGTAGAGAATTCCACAGGTTCACCACTCTCTGGGTGAAGAAATTCCTTCTCATTTCTGTCCTAAATGGCCTACCCCTTACCCTTAGACTGTGACCCTTGGTTCTGAACTCCCCAACCATCGGGAACATCCTTCCTGCAACTAATCTGTTCAGTCCTGTCAGAATTTAATATGTTTCAATGAGATCCCCTCTCATTCTTCTAACCTCCAGCGAGTACAAGCCCAATCGTCCCAATCTCTCCTCATACGTCATTCCTACCATCTCAGGTATCAGTCTGGTCAATCTTCGCTGAACTCCTTCCTTGGCAAGAACAAACTTCCTCAGATAAGGCGACCAAAACTGCACATTATACTCAAGATATGGACTGACCAAGGCCCTGTACAACTGTAGCAAGACATCCTTGATCCAGCAGTGCAGCTGGAGGCCATAGAGCATCACACTGGGTCTCACTGAGAGATCCACTGAACTGTGATAGATGGGCATGGGATCCAAATGTAATTTCAAAACAAATATTGGAAATAAACTCCATTAAATATGGCAGACTGAACATTTTTGAGAAAGTAAATGATCCTTGTAATCCTATTCTAACCATAAGAAGCAGTGCCACTAATGCAGAACTGGAGATGGTGGGAAAGGAGACACTGACTGGAACTGAATGATTTGCGGATATTTCAGACATTTAAAGATGTGTTTGAGATCTGCCAGGATTTGTTCCTGTGATTCTGTCAGTAACCATTCCGACCATTCACTGAAAACAGAATCAAATTACTGTGGATGCTGTAAATCTGAAATAAGAACAGAAAATGCTTTAAATACTCAGCAGGTCAGGCAGCATCAGTGGAGAGAGAGAGAGAGAGTGAACATTTCTGGTCGACGATCTTTCACCATGAGTTGAAAAGTCTCCTCAACCAAGACAATATTCTCCTGATCTGTTACAAATGTTCAGTGTAGAGAGCAGAACGAAATTCGTTAAATAAAGTGACTCGTCCAATATCTTTTCTTGAGGTGAATATAGAACAATTGAGTCTTGGTAACACTATATCACCTGCAGAATCAACAGCCGACAACCGTACGGATGGGATGGAGAATGACAAGAAGAGAAATACAGTTAAACATGTTTTATAGATTTAATAGCTGGATAACAGAGACTTACCAGGGACACCAAAAATAGCGAGAGGGTGTGGGAGGAGGCAATGACAAGAACAGTGATGCAGCTTAAGGTGATTTACAGAATGAATACCACGAACACCAACAGTAGTGAGGGGGTGTAGGGGGTGTAAATGACAAGAACAGTAATACATGATTTATAGAATTAAAAGCTGTTTACAGAGAATTAGCAGGAACACCAGCCGTAGCGAGGATGTGCCAGTCTTTTTAAAGAACAACTCTTGCATTAACAAAGATGAAACAACTTGAAAGACAGAATACAATTAATAACTGAGCAAGCCACGGTAAATAGCAAGAATAATATTACAGTGTAACATGTTTTATAGAATTAATTACTGGGTATAGATTACTTACAAGGAACACTAAAAGCAGAAAGAAGGTGATAGTAATTATTTTGCATATCCTCCCCTCCCCTTTCTGCATTCCGAAGGAACCGCCCGCTCCACAACACCCTGGACCACTCCTCAATCACCCACAACAGCCCCTCCCATCCCCACGGCACCTTCCCGTGCAAGTGTAGGAGATGTAACACTTGCACTTTTACCTCCTCCCTTCCCACTGTCCACGGCTCCAAAAGGTCCTTACAGGTGAAACAGACATTTACTTGCATTTCTTTCAATTTAGTGTACTGTGTTCGCTACTCACGATGAGGTCTCCTCTACATTGGGGAGAACAAATGCAGATTGGGTGCTTGCCCAGCGGAAAAATTCTGGTCAGTCTGTTGATTGACCCCGAGCTTCCTGTCCCCTGCGAATTTTATTCTCAGCTACCCTCCCACTCTGACCTCTCTGTCCTCGGCTTCTTATAGTGTTCCATTGAAGCTCAATTTAAGCTCGAGGAACAGCACTTCATCTTTCTATTAGGCACTTTACAGCATTCTGGACTCAACATTGAGTTCTGCAATTTCGGACCATAACCTCTGCCCCCATTTTGTTTCAGGCGGCAGCGGATGATGTTTCTCCCATCCCCATTTGGAACATTTAACAACTCCTGCATTCCAGCCTATCACAGACAGATCCTTTTGTTCTTTACTCCACCCCTCCCCAATTTCCCTGACCCTGCAACTGCTTAAAATCTGTTACATCTCTAACTTTTCCAATTCTGACGAACGGTCACAGACCTGGAACGTTAACTCTTTCTCTCTCCACGGATGCTGCCTGACCTGCTGAGTGATTTCATCATTTTCTGTTGTTATTCCACAGTATTCTTGATAACTGCCACTGATTAAGAATACTTTCCATAGAGACCCTCGAACCCACCACATCCCATCTGTGAGTGGCTGGTGTTCTTTTTGCTGGAGGCAACGCGCTGATTGTGTGAGGTCACACATTGAAGGGAGCTCCTTATTTATAGCAGAGGGAAATCCGCGAGTGACATCATTAGGCCTCACTGTAAGTGGCATTAATTACATGCTTTGAACAAACAGACACATTGATACATTTTCACCACAACACTTCACTACAACACAATCTAGATCACCTTATTGTACACAGCTTTAAATTAAAAATGAGAGTATGCTCCATATTTTACCCTTCATCAGTACAGGATTTTCATTCCCAGGGCCACCAAGATTACACAGCTCCCGCCTTAGACCAAGAATTTAATTCATTGGTCCACCGAGATAACACTCCTCCCGCCTCACCCCCTACATTGAGCAGTGGCAGCAGGCGTGTGGAACTGCGAGGGATGAGGCGGTTGAGCGGCGGCAGTTGAAAAGCGGCTCTGAGACCAGATAGGCCTCTGAGAAGCGGCGGCAGGTGGGCGGACCTGCGAGGGATGAGGCAGCTGAGCGGTGGCAGTTGAAAAGTGGCTCCGAGACCAGGTAGGCCTCAGGGCAGTGGCGGCAGGTGGGTGGACGTTTGAGGGATGAGGTGGCTGAGTGGCGGCAGTTCAAAAAGCGGCTCCGAGACCAGGTAGGCCTCAGAGCAGCGGCGGCAGGTGGGTGGAGCTGCGGCAGACGAGGTGGCTGAGCGGTGGCAGTTGAAAAGCGGCTTTAAGGCCAGGTAGGCCTCAGAGCAGCAGCGGCAGGTGGGCAGACCTGCAAGGGGCGAGGCGGCTGAGCAGCCGCAGTTGAAAAGCGGCTCCAAGACCAGGTAGGCCTCAGAGCAGTGGCAGCAGGTGGGCAGACCTGCGAGGGATGAGGCGGCTGAGCGGCAGCAGTTGAAAAGTGGCTCCGAGACCAGGTAGGAATCAGAGCTGCGGCGGCAGGTGGGCGGACCTGCGAGGGACGATGCGGCTGAGTGGCGGCAGTGCAAAAAGTGGCTCCAAGACCAGGTAGACATCAGAGCAGCAGCAGCAGGCGGGCAGACCTGCGAGGGACGAGGCGGCTGAGCGGCGGCAGTTCAAAAAGCGGCTCCGAGACCAGGTATGCCTCAGAGCAGCGGATGCAGATGGGTGGACCTGCAAGGGACGAGGCGGCTGAGCGGCGGTAGTTTAAATGCAGCTCCGAGACCAGGTAGGTTTACTAATCTGCAGTCACCGAATTCAGAGGGAGGGAGAGAAGTAAAAAGTAATCGAAGTGTGATCTCACCAGAAAGCAGGTAATTGATTGGTTGGTGAGTTTTTCTCTCTTTTTAAACTTTAACTCTGTGGTTTATAGTTGCTAAGGTCTCTCTGGTGTAGCGGGGACTGTTGCTAAACCATTTAACTGTAGTGTAATTGATGGGATTGACTTGAGTTAATTTTATTTCAATTAATTAAAGGGTACTTCTTGGCAGGACCGCCCGGCCACGTGGTATGATCCACCTGCGCTATGTGGGAACTCAGGGACACTTCTTATGTCCCTGACAACTATGTGTGCAGGAAGTGTATCCACCTGCAGCTACTGACAGACCGCATTGCGGCGCTGGAGCTGCAATTGGATGCACACTGGTGCACTCGCGATGCTCAGTACATCGTGAATAGCACGTTTAGGGAGTTGGACACACCGCAGGTAGAGGTTGGACAGGCAGAAAGGGAAGGGATGACAAACAGGCAGATTACTAGGCGCAGGCAGGTAGTAAAGGGGTCCCCTGTGGACATCCCCCTCTCAAACAGATGCACCACTTTGATTACTGTTGTGGGGGATGGCTTATCAGAGGAAAGCAGCAGCAGCCAACTTCCTGGCACCAGGGGTGGCTCTGCTGCACAGCACGGTAGTAAAAAGACGAGTAGAGCTATAGTAATAGGGGAATCTATTGTAAGGGGAATAGATAGGCGTTTCTGCAGCCGCAAATGAAACTCCAGGATGGTGTGTTGCCTCCCTGGTGCAAGGGTCAAGGATGTCTCAGAGCGGCTGCAGAACATCTTGGAAGGGGAGGGTGAACAGCCAGTTGTCCTGTTGCATATAGGTAACAGCGATATAGGTAAAAACCGGGATGAGGTCCTAAAAGCTGAATAAAGGGAGTTAGGATGTAAATTTAAAAATTGGACCTAAAAGGTAGTAACCTCAGGATTGCTACCAGTGCCACGTGCTAGTCAGAGTAGAAAAAGAAGGATATTTCAGATGAATAAGTGGCTAGAGGAATGGTGCAATGGGGAGGGATTCATGTTCCTGGGACATTGGAACCGGTTATGGGGGAGGTGGGACCAGTTCAAACCGGACTGTTTGCACCTGGGCAGGGCTGGAAACTATGTCCTAGGGGGAGTGTTTGTTAGTGCTGTGGGGGAGGGTTTAAACAAAAATGGCAGGGGGTTGGGAACCTGAGCAGGGAGACAGAGGAATGGGAAACAAGGATAAAAGCAAAAGATAGGAAGGAGAAAAACAAAAGTGCTTTGTGTCTTAATGTGAGGAGCATTCGTAATAAGGTGGATGAATTGGCTGCGCAAATAGAGGAAAATGAACGTGAATTGGTTGGTATTACAGAAACGTGGCGCAAGGATGGCCAAGGCTGGGAGCACAACATCCAAGTGTATTCGATATTCAGGAAAGATAGGCAAGAAGGAAAGTGTGGTGGGGTAGCATTACAGGCTAAAGAAGGGATTAACACAATTGTAAGGAAGGATATTAACTCTGATGATGTGGAATCTGTATGGGTAGAATTGAGAAATACCAAGGGGCAGAAAACGTCCTCCACACAGTAAGGCGGTGGTTGGGGATGGCATTAAAAGGGGAATTAACGAAGCGTGCAATAAGCGCACAGCAGATATCATGGGTAACTATAAGCTACATATACATTGGGCTAACCAAATTAGTAACAATACTGTGGAGGAGGAATTCCTGGAATGTATATGGCATGGTTTCCTGGGCCAATATGTCGAGGAACCAAACAGAGATCAGGCCATCTTAGACTGGGTATTATGTAATGAGAAAGGATTCATTAGCATTCTTGTTGTATGAGGCCCCTTGGGTCGGAGTGATCATAATATGATCGAATTCTTCATTAAGATGGAGAATGAATTTGTTGACTCAGAGTCTAGGGTCCTAAATTTAAATAAAGGGAACTACAATTATCTGAGGCGCGAGTTGGGTAGGGTTGTTTGCAGAATGTCACTCAAAGGGTTGACGGTGGATAGGCAATGGCAAACATTCAAAAACCGCATGGATGAACTACAGAATTTGTTCCTCCCAGTTTGGCATAAAAATAAAACAAAAAAGGTGACTCAACCATGGCTTACAAGGGAAATTAGGGATAGCATAAGATTCAAGGAGAGGACATATAAATTGGCCAGAAAAAGCAGTAAACCTGAGGATTCGGAACAGTTTAGGATTCAACAAAGGAGGATAAAGGGATTAATTAAGAAGGGGAAAATATAATATGAGAGTAAGCTTGCAGGGAACATAAAAACTGACTGTAAAAGCTTTTATATATATGTGAAGAGAAAAAGATTGGTGAAATCAAGCATAGATCCCTTGCAGTCAGAATCAGGGGAATTTATAATGGGGAACAAAGAAATGGCGGAACAATTAAATACATATTTTGGTTCTGTCTTCATAAAGGAGGACACAAAGGGAGGAACTGAAAGAAATCAGTATTTGTAGGGAAATGATGTTGGGGAATTTGATGGGATTGATGACTGATAAATCCCCAGGGCCTGATAATCTACACCCTAGGTTACGTAAGGAAGTGGCCCGAGGAATAATAGATGCATTGCTGATCATCTTCCAACATTCGATGGAAACTGGAACAGTAGCCATGGATTGGACGGTAGCTAATGTTACCCCTCTATTCAAAAACGATGGTACAGAGAAGATGGGGCATGACAGTCCAGTAAGCCTGACATCGGTAGTGGGGAAAATGCTAGAGTCGATGTAATAGCAGAGCACTTGGAAAACAGTGACAGGATCCGAAAAAGTCAACATGGATTCACAAAAGGTAAATCATGCTTGACTAATCCACATGAAATTTCTGAGGATGCAACTGGTAAAATAAATAAGGCAGAACCAGTGGATGTGGTGTATCTGGACTTTCAGAAGGCCTTCGATAAGCTCCCGCATAAGAGATTATCGTGTAAATTTAAGGCACATGGGATTGGGGCCAAGGTATTGACTTGGATAGAGAACTGGTTGGCAGACAGAAAGCAAAGTTTTGGACTAAACGAGTCTTTTTCCGAATGGCAGGCAGTGACGAGTGGGTTACTGCGGCGATCGGTCCTTGGACCCCAGCGATTCACAATATATATAACTGATCTGGACAAGGGAACGAGATGTAATATCTCCAAAGTTGCAGACGACACAAAGCTCGGTGGGTGTGTGTGCTGTGAGGAGGATGAGGAGAAACTCCAGGACGATTTGGACATGTTGGGTGAGTGGGCAGAAACATGGCAGATGCAGTATAACGTGGATAAATGTGAGGTTATCCACTTTGGTGGCAAAACCAGGAAGGCAGATTATTATCTAAATGGCAATCGATTGGGATAAGGGAAAATGCAACGAGACCTGGGTGTCCTTGTGCACCAGTCGCTGAAGTTAAGCATGCAGGTGCAGCAGGTGGTTAAGAAGGCAAATGGTATGTTGGCCTTCGTAGCGAGAGGCTTTGAGTACAGGAACAAGGATGTCTTGCTGCAGTTGTACAGGGTCTTGGTTAGACCACATTTGAGTATTTTGTGCAGTTTTGGTCGCCTTATCCGAGGAAGGATGTACTTGACATGGAAGGAGTTCAGGGAAGATTCACCAGGCTGATACCTGGGATGGCAGGAATGACGTATGAGGAGCGATTGGGTCGATTTGGCTTGCACTCGCTGGAGTATAGAAGAATGAGAGGGGATCTCATTGAAACTTATAAAATTCTGACAGGACTAGACAGAATAGATGCAGGAAGGATGTTCCCGATGGTCGGGGAGTCCAGAACCAGGGGTCACAGTCTAAGGATAAGGGACAGAGATGAGGAGGAATTTCTTCACCCAGAGAGTGGCGAACCTGTGGAATTCTCTACCACAGAAGGCGGTGGATGACAGTTAATTAAATATATTCAAGAAGGAGTTGGATATATTTCTTAAGGTTAAAGGGATCAAGGGGTATGGGGAGAAAGCAGGGACCGGGTAGTGAATATGGATGATCAGCCATGATCGCACTGAATGGCGGAGCAGCCTCGAGGGGCCGAATGGCCTAATCCTGCTCCTATCTTCTATGTTTCTATAGGTCTAAATAATTGATATAAACCACAAAAAGCAAGGAACATATTACTGAGTCCTGCAGAAACCCAATGGAAACAGCCTTCCAGTCACTGAGCCAATTTTGGATCCAACTTGACACTTTCCCTTGGATCCCGTGGGATTTTATTATTTTTCCCAACCTGTCATTTTGACGTTGTCAAATGCCTTTCTAATATCTATGTGGACTGCATCTAATGCACTACCCTCATTGATCCTCCTCGTTACGTCCCTATGAAATTCAATCAAATTCCTCAGACACAACCTTAAATTGTCTCTCTTAACAGCATGGGATGCATTTCATCTGGGTCTGGCAATTTATCTATTTCCAAAGAAGCAAATCCTTCAAATACTTATCCTATCTAATATTTCACAGGCTTCCTCTTTCATTAAAGTATCTGCATTGTCCTTCTTTTCTGCGAACACAGGCGAAAAGTATTCCATAAGAACCATACCCATGTCTTCTGCCTCCACACACAGGTTACCTTTTTAGACTGTAATAGGTCCTACTCATTCCATAGTTATCCTCCTGTTCTTTATTTATTTATAAAACATCATTGGGTTTTCTTGATATTACTTGTTAATATTTTTTAATTCCCTCTCTTTGCTTTCACTGAGTCATGGCTACTGAAAATTCAGGGCTGTGAATTAAATATTGCAGGGTATAACACATTTAGAAATGTTAGAGAGTGCGAAAAGGGAGGTGGAGTAGCTGTACTTATTAGGGATACAATAATGGCAGTAGTTAAAAGTGACGCAGGTATCAGAAAGGTTTAAATTGAATACATGTGGATAAAGATGAAAGATAATTTATAGATAATAGATCACACTAATACTGCAGTCAACAGACCAGCTAATAGTGGAAGAAAGTGCAGATACATTCTGGAAATTAGTAAAAAAATATTATAATAATCATGGGGGATTTAAAATACCCAAGTATCAATTGGATAAAAGAGGCAGGTACGGGGGATAAGGGAATGGAGTTCCAACAATGTGTACTCAATATTTTAAATGTCCAAGGGAGGATTCACTATTGGGCCTAGTAATGGGGAATGAACCAGAGCAGATAAGAGAAGTTAAAGTAGAGGAACATCCAGGCAATATTGACCATACTATAATATGCATTAAGATAATAATTGAGAAGTGCATATGTGTGACAACGACCAGGGTAATAGATTGGAGAGCAGCTGATTTTGAGAGTCTGACAATGACACTTAGGGAATAAAATGGACAATATTCGCAAGCAATGATGTAGAACAGCAACACTCCCTGTATCTGAAACCTACTCCAGCCTTACACCCCTCCCTATCTCTGTAAACTCCTCCAGAGCTACAATGCTCCCTATGTCTGCAACCTTCTCCAGCCCTACAACCCTCCCTATCTCTGTAACCTCGAGTTAGATTTAACAAAGGCAAGCGTGAGTGTTTATGCAGTGGAAGTGCTGAGAAGGTGCATAGATGGTTGATATTACGGAGGTGGTAGTAGGCATGACTTATGGTTCAGAAGATATGTGGTTGGAACTCAGCTCATGTTCATAGAGAACGCCAAGTTTGCAAACAACCTGGTTCATTCTCAGAAATTTGTCAGCGGTGGGGACTGAATTAGTAGGTAAAAAATGGAGTTCGTGACTAGGACCGAATGAAATAGCTTTCGTCCTCCCAAGATTTAAATGATAAACAAATGAATACAGTGAGACGTGTTGTACAGATCTAATTGCTGGATGTGGAGACTTAAGATGAACACCCACAGCAGCACAGATGGGAGAGTAGCTTCCGAGAATGATAATTCAGTATGCAAAGGTTTGCAGAGTTAATAGCTGGATTCAGAGACATAGCAGGAACAACAACTGCAGCAAGGAGGAGAGAGTAAAAGGCAAGAACAGGAATGCAGTTAATCACGGTTTATAGAATTGATAGTTGAATAGAGAGACTTACCAGCAACACCAACAGCAGCAAGGAGGGGATAGTAAATGCATTGAATGATCAGAAGTGCGTAATAGATCTGATTTGCTAATGATAGATATTCATAAAAGTCAGAATAAAAGTCCAACGCCCAGGAGAAACTCTTGTCCATTGTTGTAACATTCCAATCTACTGAATTCAGATTCTGCTCCATTGTTGTAACATTCCAATCTAGTGATCTCAGATTCTGACTCATTCTTTGTTGAGCAGCGCACTGATCACTGTTAGTGTCGGAGGTGATGCTCTCACTGTCACTATGGGATAAACCATTGAAAGGAGACCCTTATTAATAGAAGAGGGAAACCATGCACTGATGCAATTAGGGACCATGGAGACTGACATTAATTAAAGTCACTGAACAAACAGCTTCAGCTAAGCCGTGGAGACTGACATTAATTACAGTCACTGAACAAACAACTGCAGTTAACCCCTTTCAATCCAGTACGTTTTGTACCACAGTAAAGTAGAACATTTCCGCAATCCGAATCAGATGTATGAGTTTTGCTGAGAGAATGAATGGTGGGAATAGCGCGGGATCTGCCCAGAATCTTTCAATCCTCCTTGGATAATGGAGTGGGGCCAGAGGATTGTCGGGATACAAATGTTACAACCTGTTTAAAGCAGGAGAGAGGGTTAAACCCTGTAACTACAGGCTGGCCAGGCTAACGTCGGCGGTGGGGAAACTTCTAGAGGTCATAAAAATGGACAAAATTATCTGTTACTTGGAAATAAACATGAATTAATAAGCGAGAACCAGCATGGATATGTTAACGGCAAAGTGTGTCTGACAAACTTGATTGAGTTCTTTGGTGAAGTAACTGAGAGGGTTGTTGAGCTTAATGTGGTTGACGTTTTTGCATGACTTTAAAAATGCATTTGATAAAGTGTGTTTGAATAAACTTGTTTGGACCAAAGGAGCAGTGGTAGTGCCATTCTGACATTGGCTAAGTGACAGAAAACAGAAAGTAGTGGTGAATGGATGTTGTTCAGGCTGCAGGAAAGTAAACAGTGGTGACCCCCAGATGTCGCTATTCGGCCCACTGATCATTTTGATCAATATGAAGCAGAGTGTCTTACATAAATATATATATATATATATATATATATATATAGAGAGAGAGAGAGAGAGAGAGAGAAATGGCATAATTTGAACGTTTACTAATGACACAAAACTAGGAAATGTAGTAAACACTGAGTGGGATAGGAGTAGGGTTCAGGAGGACATAGACAATCTGGTGAAATGAGCAAAGTGATGAAAGGTGTCCAGTGCTATTAAGTTTTACCTACTCACCACTAACTTACTCACGGGGGCTCAATTTGAGTTCATCCAGCACCACCCGGCGCCAGACTTCATTACAGCCTTGTTCGAAACATGGACAAAGAGTTGAATTCGAAAGCTGAGCTGAGAGTGCCTGCCCTCGACATCAAGGCAACATTTGACCAAGTGTGGCTTCAAGGAGACTCGTGAAATTGAAGTCATTGTGGATGAGGCGGAAAGCTCTCCATTGGCTTGAGTCAAACCTAGCACAAAGGAAGATGGCTGTTTCATCAATAACCTTCCCTCATATGGTCAGAAATGGGGATGTTCACTTATGATTGCAGTTTTCACTTCCATTCACAACTCCTCAGAAAATGAAGCAGTCAGTGCCCGCATGCAGCAAGACCTGGACGATTTTCAGGCTTGGGCTGGTAAGTGGCAAGTAGCACACGCACCACTTAAGTGCCAGGCAATGACGATCTCTAACAAGTGTCACCTCCCGTGACATTCAATGGCATTACCATCGCCAAATCCCCCACCATCATTATCCTGAGGGAGACCATTTACCAGAATTTTAACTAGACCGGGACCAGCCACATAAAACGTGTGGCTGCAAGAGCAGGTACGATCCAGGTCAGAACAACAACCATTCACCACTACTCTCTGACACCCCAAAGCCTTTCCACCATCTACAATGCACATGTCAGGAGTGTGATGGAATACGTTCCACGTGTCTGGATGACTGCAGCTCCAACAACACACAATATGATCACAGAAATCACAGAAACCCCACAATGCATATAGAAGCCATTTCGGCCCATCGAGCCTGCACCGACACATATCCCACCCGATCCCCGTAACCCCTACACCAACACATATCCCACCCTATCCCCGTAACCCCACGTATTTAATCCCCCTAACACTAAGGGTCAATTTATCACAGCCGGTCAACCTAACCCGCACATCTTTGGACTGTGGGAGGAAACCGGAGCACCCGGAGGAAATCCACGCAAACACGAGGAACATGTGCAAACTCCACACAGACAGTCACCCGAGGCCAGATTGGAACCCGGGTCCCTGGCACTGTGAGGCAACAGTGCTAACCACTATGCCACCGTGCTGCCGTCATCCAATATAAAGCAGCCCGCTTGTTTGGCACCACATCCTCCACCTTAAACGTTCACTCCCTCCACCGCCGGTGCACCGTGGCTGCAGTGTGTACCATCTACAAGATGCACTGCAGCAACTCTCCAAGGTTCTTAGACAGCACCTCCCAAACCCGCGACCTCTACCATGTTGAAGGACAAGTGTAGCAAGTGCATGGAAGGATCACCACCTCCAAGTTCCTTCCAAGTCACACACCTTCCTGGCTTGGAAATATATCGCCGTTCCTTCAGCGTCCCTTGGTCAAAATCCTGCACCTCCCTCTGTAACAGCACTGTGGGAGTAAAGTAGCTTCACGGGCTGTAGCGGTTCAAGAAGGCAGCTCAAAGCCAGCTTCTAAAGTGCAATTAGGAATAGGCAATATTTGCTGCCCGTGCCAGCCATGGCCACATCCCATGAAATAATAAAAATGTAAAAACGACAGATGAAATTTAACGCAGAGAGGTGTGTAGGATAAATCAGGGTGGAATATGAGGAGAGGCAATAAAAACTCAAATGTACAATTTTAAAGGTGCTGAAGGAAAAGAGACACCGGCGAGTTTATGTACAGAAGCCTCTGAAGTTGGCAGGACAAGTTGCGAAGTTTGTTGAAAGAAACACATGGGATTCTTAGGTTTTCGCAGCAAATTACCCAGCTTTCAGGAGAACAGCGACCACGACACCACACAACTCTGCCACAGCAGCCTCTGCAAGATATGCCAGATCATCAACACAGATACCATCATCACACGTGAGGACACAACCCACCAGGTACATGGTACATACTCATGTGACTCGGCCAACATTGTCTACCTCATACGTTGCAGGAAAGGATGCCCCGGAGCATGGTGCATCGCCAAGACCATGCAGACACTGCGACAACGGATGAACGGACACCGCGCAACAATCGCCAGGCAGGAGTGTTCCCTCCCAGTCGGGGAAAACTTCAGCAGTCAAGGACATTCAGCCTCTGATCGTCGGGTAAGCATTCTCCAAGGCGGCCTTCGAGACACACGACAACGCAAAATCATCGAGCAGAAATTGATAGCCAAGTTCCGCACCCATGAGGACGGCTGTAACAGGGATCTTGGATTCATGTCACGCTACACGTAACCCCACGTGACGTAGGGTCATCCAGACTCGAGTCGTCATTGGCTTGTTCCCTCCACACAGATGCGGCCGGACCTGCTGTGATTTCCAGCAAAAATAATGTTTTTTGTCTGTTTTTTTGTTTTTCATACAGACCCCAGCATCTGCAACATTTGACCCCTTGTCACCCCACCTCATTGTTCTTTGATGTAATATTTTCCTGACTGACCTGTTTGAACACCATTTACACCTATGATTATCTCTCTGCCGAATTGTGATAAATGGCAGTTAGAAAGATTACCTGTAAACATCTGACATTATTCTCTGACTATATAAGCTGTGTTTATGCATATCTCCACTTCACCTGACGAAGGAACATAAGAACATAAGAGCATAAGAAATAGGAGCAGGAGTAGGCCAATCGGCCCCTCGAGCCTGCTCCGCCATTCAATAAGATCATGGCTGATCTGATCATAACCGCCAATCTACCATCACAGAACCATCTCCTGAATCTAACAGAATTAGACACACGAAATAGGAGCAGGATCAGGCTACACGGCCCCTGGGTGCGCTCTGCTACCCACAGGGCCATGAGCGATCCGAACCTAGACTCATGTCCAAATTCCTGCCCGCTCCCCGTAACCCTTAATTCCCTTTACTTCTAGGAAACTGTCTATTTCTGTTTTAAATTTATGTAATGATGTAGCTTCTACAGCTTTTTGGGGCAGCATATTCCATGGACCTACCACCCTCTGAGTGAAGTAGTTCCTCCTCATCTCAGTTTTGAAAGAGCAGCCCCTTATTCTAAGACTATGCCCCCTAGTTCTAGTTTCACCCATCATCGGGAACATCCTCCCCGCATCCACCCGATCCAACCCCTTCACAATCTTATATGTTTCAATAAGATCGCCTCTCATTCTTCTGAACTCCAATGAGTTGAGTCCCAATCTACTCAACCTCTCCTCATATGTCCATCCCCTCATCCCCGGGATTAACCGAGTGAACCTTCTTTGTACTGACTCGAGAGCAAGTATGTCTTTTCTTAAATATGGACACCAAAACTGTATGCTGTATTCCAGGTGCGGTCTCACCAATACCTTGTACAACTGAAGCAATAACTCCCTATTTTTATATTCTATCCCCCTAGCAATGAAAGCCAACATTCCATTGGCCTTCTTAATCACTTGCTGCACCTGCATACTAACTTTTTGAGTTTCGTGCACCAGGACCCCCAGATCCCTTTGTACTTCAGTACTTTCCAGTTTCTTGCCATTAAGATAATAACTTGCTCTACGGTTTTTCCTGCCAAAGTGCATAACCTCACACTTTCCAGTATTGTATTCCATCTGCCAATTTTCTGCCCACTTACTTAGCCTGTCTATGTACCCTTGCAGCTTTTTTATGTCCTCCTCACTCACTACTTTCCCACCCATCTTCGTGTAATCTGCAAACTTTGATATGTTACACTCGGACCCGTCCTCCAAATCGTTAATATAGATTGTAAAGAGTTGGGGACCCAGCACTGACCCCTGCGGAACACCACTAGTTACTGATTGCCTGTCTGAAAATGAACCATTTATCCCAACTCTCTGCCTTCTGTTAGATAGCCAATCCTCTATCCATGCCAGAATATTACCCCCAATCCCATGATTTTTTTATCTTAAGCAATAATCTTTTGTGTGGCACCTTGTCAAATGCCTTTTAGAAGTCTAAATACACTACGTCCACTGGTTCCCCTTTATCCACCCTATATGTTACTTCCTCAAAGAACTCCAGCAAATTTGTCAAACATGACCTCCCCTTCATAAAACCATGCTGACTTTGTCCTATTAAATTATGATTATCCAAATGTCCTCTTACTGTCTCCTTAATAATGGACTCCAAAATTTTACCTACCACAGATGTTAGGCTAACCGGTCTATAGTTTCCAGCCTTCTGTCTACTGCCCTTTTGAAATAAGGGTGTTACATTAGCAGTTTTCCAGTCTACTGGGACCTTTGCCGAGTCCAGGGAGTTTTGGAAAATTATTACCAATGCATCCACAATCCCTACCGCCACTTCCCTCAAGACCCTAGGATGTAAGCCATCCGGTCCAGGTGATTTATCTGCCTTGAGTCCCATTATTTTACCGAGTACCACTTCCTTAGTGATCTTGACCGTGTTTAGCAACTCCCCGCCCCCTATAGCCCCCTGTTTGTCCAGTGTTGGGATATTCTTAGTGTCCTCTACTTAAAGAGTGATACAAAATATTCATTCAGTGTTTTTGCCATCTCCATATTTCCCACCATTAATTTCCCGGTCTCATCCTCTAAGGGACCAACATTTACTTTAGCCACCCTTTTACTTTTTATATATCTATAAAAACTCTTAATATCTGTTTTTATATTTTTTGCTAATTTACTTTCATAATCTATCTTCCCTTCCTTAATTAATCTTTTTGTTATTTTTTGCTGTCTTTTAAAGTTTTCCCAATCCTCTATCCTCCCACTAGATTTGGCTACCTTATATGCCCTTGTTTTTAGTCGAATACTATCCTTAATTTCTTTACTTAGCCATGGATGGCTGTCTTTTCTTTTACACCCTTTTCTTCTCAGTGGTATATATATTTTTTGGAAGTTGTAAAATAAGTCCTTAAATATACACCACTGATCATGTATCGTCTTAACTTATAATCTATTTTCTCAATCCACTCTACTCAATTCCGCTCTCATACCTTCATAGTCTCTTTATTCAAGCTTAGCACGCTTGTTTGAGGTCCAACCTTCTCACCCTCTAATTGAATATGGAATTTAACCATGTTATGGTCACTCATTCCAAGGGGATCCTTTACTAGGACATTTTTAATTAATCCTGTCTCGTTACACAGGACCAGATCTAAGGTTGCTTGCCCCCTGGTCGGTTCAGTTACATACTGCTCAAGAAACCCATCCCTAATACACTCAATGAACTCATCCTCAAGGCAGCCCTGCCCAATTTGATTTGTCCAAGTAATATGATAGTTAAAATCCCCCATAATTATAGATATTCCTTTATTACAAGCCTTAACTATTTCCTGATTGATACTCCGTCCAACAGAGTTGCAACTGTTCGGAGGCCTATAGACTACACCCACTAGTGTTTTTTTCCCCTTATTAATCCTTATCTCCACCCAAACTGTATCATTATCCTGATGTTTTGACCCAATATCATTTCTCTGCATTACAGTGATTCCTTCCTTTATTAACATAGCCACCCCACCTCCCCTTCCTTCCTGCCTGCCCTTCCTGATCGTTAAATAACCTGGTATGTTTAATTCCCAGGCATTGTCACCCTGCAGCCAGATTTCTGTAATGGCCACAAGATCATACCCATATGTAGTTATTTGTGCCATTAACTCGTCTATTTTGTTACGAATGTTACGTGCATTCAGATAGAGAACTTTCAAATATGTTTTGTGACACTTAGTTCCTGCTTTTGCCCTTTTTATTACTTTACCTTTTACTTCTTATGTTCTTCTTATGTTATCATGTGGATTATATTAATTCAGCTGAGCGACTAATTTCTTGCAGAGTGTACCTGATTGTGAAGACAAGTTGGTTTATTGCCGAAATCTTTGTGTTGAAGTAAAGATGGAGTGGCTGTTTCACATTCTGTTCCTGAGGTCCTGTGAGTACTTCAATGCTGACTTCAGTTCCCCAAAACCTTTGTCCTCTCCTGTTACATATCTTCCTGATCAATGACTTTCTTTCCTACCTGTCAGTCGTGGCTCAGTGGGTCTCAGTCTCTCTCTCTCTCGCCTCTGAGTCAGGCGGTTGTGGGTTTGAGATTCACAACTCCAGAGACTCGAGCCCCATAATCCCAGTCTGACATTCCCTTGTTGCCAAGTACTGAGGGAGTGCTGCACTGTCGGAGGGTCAGTACTGAGAGAGCGCTGCACTGTCAGAGGGGCAGTACTGAGGGAGCGCTGCACTGTTGGAGGGGCAGTACTGAGAGAGTGTTGCACTGTCGGAGGGTCAGTACTGAGGGAGCGCAGCACTGTCGGAGGGTAAGTACTGAGGGAGCGCTGCACTGTCAGAGGAGCAGTACTGAGGGAGCACCGCACTGTCGAAGGGGCAGTACTGAGGGAGTGCCGCGCTGTCGGAGGGGCATTACTGAGGGTGCGCTGTGTTATCTGAGGGACAGTACTGTGGGAGCGCTGCACTGTCGGAGGGGCAGTACTGAGGGAGCGCTGCACTGTCGGAGGGGCAGTACTGTGGGAGCACTGCACTGTCGGAGGGGCAGTACAGAGGGAGTGCTGCACTGTCGGAGGGGCAGTACTGAGGGAGTGCTGCACTGTCGGAGGGACAGTACTGAGGGAGCGCTGCACTGTCGGAGGGGCAGTACTGAGGGAGAGCTGCACTGTTGGAGGGGTAGTACTGAGGGAGCGCTGCACTGTCGGAGGGGCAGTACTGTGGGAGTGCTGCACTGTCGGAGGGGCAGTACTGAGGGAGTGCTGCACTGTCAGAGGGGCAGTACTGAGGGAGTGCTGAACTGTCGGAGGGGCAGTACTGAGGGAGTGCTGCACTGTCGGAGGGACAGTACTGAGGGAGCTCTGCACTGTCGGAGGGACAGTACTGAGGGAGCGCTGCACTGTTGGACGAGTCATTAAGTTGAGGCCCCGTCTGCTCTCTCTGGTAGACCTAAAAGATCCCACGGCCACTATTGGAGGAATAGCAGAGTGGAGTTCCCCCTGGTGTCCTGGGGCCCAATATTTATTCCTTGACCAATATCACTTAATACTAAAACAGAATATCTGGTCATTTTCACATTGCTGTTTGTGGGAGCTTGCTGTGCACAATTGGCCGCCGCTTTTCCTACATTACAACAGTGACCACACTTCAAAAGCACTTCATTGGCTGTGAAGCGTTGTGGCACATCCTGAGGTCGAAAGGGCGCGTTATAAATTGGAGTTCTGTCTTTCTGATTGGCAGGTAGGAGTCTGGTCTGTTTTCCCGTGAATCCTGAGGGTGTCGTTTGTCCGACGCTAACTGAAAGCACAGAGTTGAACATGGAAGAAAATTCTGCCGCCTTGTACTTCTCTCGGAGCAAGGCGTCCGATGACTTGGCGATAAGATCCCTGCGGACAGAGCTGGAGATTGACGAGTTATTTAAGGATATCTGGGAAAAAGCCAGTTGGAAACAGAAGAATCTCAAAGTGGCTGGTGGTCTCCGAGAGGAGCATGTCATCGCCATGGCCACCTACACCTTTGGTGGAACTTTGTATAGTAGCTTGAACAAAGAGGTTCGAAGCTATGGTGGTGACCTCAACATATACAATGCCTGCTTTAACCTGAAGAGCTTTCACTACCTTCTCTCTGTCGCCCTGGACGAGTTGAGAAACAGCTCCATTGGGCGGCTGGTGTATCGGGGGAAAGAGAGTCAGATTCCTGGGATGCTGGACACAGAGATGAGGTTCGGAATATTTGCGTCCACTTCCTTCAGTGAGGCAGAGGCTAAGAAGTTTGGGACTAACCCTTTCTTTGTAATAAGCACATCGTACGGTATCGACCTCCAAAGGTTCTCATTCAATCCGTGGCAACAGGAGGACTTGATCCCACCTTATGAGAAGTTCAAAATCACATCCTCGTCAGGAGGGAACAGATACACCCTCGACTCGACAGACTACAAGGGAGTGAAGGTGGATCTCGAACTGAAGTCAGGCGGCTCCGGTCGTCTGATCGTTCCCGTCACCAAAACGGCCTGGTGGGTCTGGTTACTGACGGCTTTGGGGATCTTAGTCATTCTGGGGGTAGTTGGGGGTCTCATCAGGTGCTACTGCAGTGACTGAATCCCACCTCCCTAACCCCAAACCCTCTAACCCCTCACCCGTCACCCCTCAAAACACTCACCCCTCTAACCCCTCACCCCTCTAACCACTCACCCCTCTAATCACTCACCCCTCTAACCACTCACCCCTCTAACCCCTCAACCCTCACCCCTCTAACCACTCACCCCTCTAACCCCTCACCCCTCTAACCACTCACCCCTCTAACCCTTCACTCCTCTAACCCCTCACCCATCTAACCCCTCACTCCTCTAACCCCTCACCCCGCTAACCACTCACGCCTCTAACCCCTCACCCCTCTAACCACTCACCCCTCTAACCCCTCACCCCTCTAACCACTCACCCCTCCAACCCCTCACTGCTCTAACCCCTCACCCCTCTAACATCTCACCCCTCTAACCACTCACCCCTCGAAGCCCTCAAAACTCACCCCTCTAACCACTCACCCCTCTAACACCTCACTCCTCTTACCACTCACCCCTCTAACCCCTCATTCCTCTAACCCCTCACCCCCTCTAACACCTCTAAACCATCACCGATCTAACCCCTCACCCCTCACCCATCTAACCCCTCACCCCTCACCCATCTGACCCCTCACCCCCTCTAACCCCTCACCCCTCTAACCCCTCACACCTCTAACCCCTCACCCCTCTAACACCTCACCCCGTAACCCCTCACTCCTCACCGCTCTAACCCCTCTAACCCCTCACTCCTCACCCCTCCAACCCCTCATTCCTCTAACCCCTCACTCCCAAACCCCTCACCCCCTCTAACCCCTCACCCCTCTAACCCCTCACCACCCCAACACCTCACACTCTAACCCCTCAACCCCTCTAATGCCTCACCCCCTCTAGCCCCTCACCCACTTGAACCCCTCACTCCTCTAACCCCTCAGACCCTCAACCCCTTTAACCTCACTCCCTCTAACACCACACCCCTCTAACCCCTCACCCCTCTAACCCCTCACCCCTCTAACCCCTCACCCCTCTATCACCTCACCCCTGAATCCCCTCACTCCTCACCGCTCTAACCCCTCTAAACCCTCACTCCTCACCCCTCCAAACCCTCATTCCTCTAACCCCTCACTCCCTATCCACACACCCCCTCTAACCCCTCACCCCTCTAACCCCTCACCACTCCAACCCCTCACACTCTAACCCCTCAACCCCTCTAATGCCTCACCCCCTCTAGCCCCTCACCCACTTGAACCCCTCACTCCTCTAACCCCTCAGACCCTCAACACCTCTAACCTCACCCCCTCTAACACAATACCCCTCTAACCCCTCATCTCCTCGATCCCTCACACATCACCCCACACCCCTCTAAACCCTCACCCTCTTTAACACCTCACACCCCCTAACCCCTCACCCCTCTAACCCCTCACTCATCTAACCCCTCACTTCTCCAACCCCTCAAACCCTCTAATCCCTCACACCTCTGACCCCTCACCTACTCTAACCCCCTCACACCCGTAACCCCTCACCCCGCTAACCCCTCACCCCTGTAACACCTCACCACCTCTAACCACTCACCCCCTCCAACCCTTCACCCCTGTAAACCCTCACACCGCTAAACCCTCACCCCTCTAACCCCTCACCCTTCACCCCCTCTAAACCCTCACCCCTCTAAACCCTCACACCGCTAAAACCTTCTTCCCTCTAACCCCTCACACCCTCTTACCCCTCACAACTCCAAACCCTCACTCCTCTAACCCCCGACCCCTCTAACACCTCAACCCCTCTAACCCCTCACTCCCTAACCCCTCACCACCCTCTAACCCCTCAGCCCTCACCCCTCTAACTCCTCACCCCTCTAACCCCTCACTCCCTCTAACCCCTCACCCCCTCTAACACCACACCCCCTATAAACCCTCAACCCTCTAAACCCTCACCCTCTGTAACACCTCACCCCTCTAACCCCTCACGCCTCTATCCCCTCACCCCTCTATCCCCTCACCCCCACTAACCCCTCACACCCTCTAACCCCTCACTCCTCTAACCCCGCACCCCTCTATCCCCTCACCCGCTATAACCGCTCACACCCTCTAACCCCTCACACCTCTAACCCCTCACCCCTCTAACCCCTCACCCCTCTAACCCCTCACCCCTCTAACCACTCAACCCTTTAAACACTCACCCCCTCTAACCCCTCACCCCACTAACCACTCACCCCTCTAAACCCTCACCGCTCTAAATGCTCACCCCCTCTAACCCCTCACTCCTCTAACCCCTCACTCCTCTAACCCCTCTCCCCTCTAACCCCTCACCCCTCTAACCCCTCACCCCTCTATCCCCTCACCCCTCTATCCCCTCACCCCCTCTAACCCCTCACACCCTCTAACCCTTCACTCCTCTAACCCCGCACCCCTCTATCCCCTCACCCGCTATAACCGCTCACACCCTCTAACCCCTCACTCCTCTAACCCCTCACCCATCTAACCCCTCACCCCTCTAACCCCTCACCCCTCTAACCACTCAACCCTTTAAACACTCACCCCCTCTAACCCCTCACCCCACTAACCCCTCACCCCTCTAAACCCTCACCGCTCTAAATGCTCACCCCCTCTAACCCCTCACTCCTCTAACCCCTCTCCCCTCTAACCCCTCACCGCTCTAACCCCTCACCCCATCTAACCCCTCACCCCCTCTAACGCCTCATCCCTCTAACCTGTCATCCCTCTAACCCCTCACCCCTCTAACCCCTCACCCCTCTAAACCCTCACCCCTGTGACCCCTCACCCCTCTAACCCCTCACCCCTCTAACCCCTCACCCCTCTAACCCCTCATCCCTCTGACCCCACACCCCATCTAACCCCTCACCCCTCTAACCACGCACCCCTGTGCCCCTCACCCCCTCTAACCACTCACCACTCTAACCCCTCACCCCTCTAACCCCTCACACCTCTAAACCCTCACCCCTCTAACCCCTCAGCCCTCACCCCCTCTAACCCCTCACCCCCTCTAACGCCTCAACCCCTCTAACACCTCACCCCCTCTATCCCCTCACCCCCTCTAACCCCCACCCCTCTAACCCCTCACCCCCTATAAACCCTCATACCCTAACCCCTCACCCATCTAACCCCTCACTCCCTCTAACCACTCACCCCTCTGACCCATCACCCCTCTAACCCCTCACCTCTCTAACCCGTCACCACCTCTAATCCCTCACCCCTCTAACACCTCACCCCCTAACCTCCACACCCGCTCTAACCCCTCAACCCTCTAACCCCTCACCCCCTCTAACCCCTCACCCCCTCTAACCCCTCACTCCTCTAACCCCTCACCCCTCTAAACCCTCACCCCTCTAACCCCTCACTCGGCGAACCACTCACCCCTCTAAAACCTCACCCCATCTAACCCCTCACCCCTCTAACCCCTCACCCCTCTAAACCCTCACCCCCTTTAAACCCTCAACCCCTCTCACCTTTCGCCCAATTTAACCCCTCAGTCCTCTAACCCCTCACCCCTCAAACCCCTCACCGCTCTAACCCCTCACGGCTCTAACCCCTCACCCCCTCTAGCCCCTCAACTCTCTAAACCCTCATCCCTCTAACCACTCGCACCCCTAACCCCTCACCCACACTAACCCCTCATCCCTCTAAAATCTCACCCCTCTAACTACTCACCCCTCTATACCCTCACCCCTCTAACCCCTCACCCCTCTAACTCCTCACCCCCTCGAAACTCTCACCCCTCTAACGAATCACCCATCTCACCTTTCGCCCCCTCTAACCCCTCACTCCTCTAACCCCTCACCCCTCTATCCCCTCACACCTCTAACTCCTCATGGCTCTAACCCCTCACCCACTCTAGCCCCTCACCTCTCTAAACCTTCACCCCTCTAAACACTCACTCCCCTAACCCCCTCACCCCCACTAACCCCTCATCCGTCTAACGCCTCACCCCCTCTAACCCCTCACCCCTCTAAACCCTCACCCCTCTAATCCCTCACCCTTCTATCCCCTCACCCCTCTAACACCTCACCCCTCCCCCCTCTAACCCCTCACCCCCCTCTAACCCCTCACCCCTCTAACACCTCACCCCCGCTAACACCCTCACCCCCTCACCCCTCTAACCCCTCACCCCCTCTAACCCCTCAAATCGCTAATCCCTCACCCCTCTAACCCCTCACCCCTCTAACACCCTCACCCCCTCCCCCCTAACCCCTCACCCCCTCTAACCCCTCACCCCTCTAACACCTCACCCCCTCTAACCCCCTCAACCCCTCACCCCACTAACCCCTCACCCCTCTAAACCCTCACCCACTCTAACCACGCACCACTCTAATGCCTCACCCCTCTAAACCCTCACCCCTCTAACCCCTCACCCCTCTAATCGGTCACCCACCCCTCTAATCGGTCACCCCCTCTAACCCCTCACCCCTCTAACCCCTCACCCCTCTAACCCTCACCCCCTCTAACACCTCACCCCCTCTAATGCCTCACCCCCTAACCCCTCACCTCTCTATCTCCTCACCCCTCTAAATCCTCACCCCTCTAACCCCTCACACCCCCAACCCCTCACCTCCTCTAACTCCTCACCCCTCTAAATCCTCACCCCCTCTAAACCCGCACCCCTCTAACCCCTCCCCCTCTAACCCCTCACCCCCTCTAACCCCTCACCCCTCTAACCCCTCACCCCTCTAACACCTCACTCTTCTAACCCCTCAACCCCTCTACCCCGTCACCCCTCTAACCCCTCACTCCTCTAACCCCTCACCCCCTAACCCCTCACCCCCTCTAACCCCTCCCCCCTCTAACCCCTCACCACACTAACCCCTCACCCCCTCACCCCTCTGACCCCTCACCCCTCTAACACCTCACCCCCTCTAAACTCTCGCCCCCTCTACACCCTCACTCCTCTACCCCTCACCCCTCTAAACCCTCACCCCTCTAACCCCTCACCCTTCTAACCCCACACCCCCTCGAACCCTTCACCCCTCTAACCCCTCACCCCTCTAACCCCTCACACCCTCTAACCGCTCACCCTCTAACCCCTCACCCCTCTAACCCCTCACGCCTCTAACCCCTCACTCCTCTAACTCCTCACACTCTCCTCAACTGCAGCCTTGTCAGTTGTCAGAAATCATATGTCTAGTCATCGCCGAATTGACCAATCACTGGTGTGAGTATGTATGCGGTGTTTTGCTCCTTGTCGCTTTAGCTTAAAGTAAAGGGATAGCCCTGTGTCTGCTAAAGTATAACCGGGAATTGTTATACGCAACATAACTGATGGATGCTTCCTTGCAATCTATTGCTGATTTTTAAGTAAAGAAGTGTATAAATGTAAAGTTGTTCAAGCAGCACGAAAAGGCCCAATGCCTAGGTCCGCGTGTTCTATCTGTGACTATACTCCACTTTGTAAATTGCTTTTTATGCTGAAGTTATCGAATAAAATGTTTATAACCAGAAGACTGAACTTGTTACTGCTCAAGTGAACAAACAGAAGTAGGTTTGGGACAACACTATGTAACAGGATCGAGGGACGGAATGGTCTCCCAGTGCTCCTGTGTAACAGACTCTCGAGGGGCTGAATGGCCTCCTCCTGTTCCTGTGTAACAGACTCGAGGGGCTGAATGGTCTCCTCCTGCTCCTGTGTAACAGGCTCGAGGGGCTGAATGGCCGCCTCCTGTTCTTGTGTAACAGGCTCGAGGGGCTGAATGGCCTCCTCCTGTTCTTGTGTAACAGGCTCGAGGGGCTGAATGGCCTCCTCATGTTCCTGTGTAACGGGCCCCAGAGGCTGAATGGACTCCCAGTGTTCCTGTGTTTTTTTATTCGTTCATGGGATCTGAGTGTCGCTGGCAAGGCCAGCATTTATTGCCTATCCATAGTTGCCCTTGAGAAGGTGGTGGTGAGCTGCCTTCTTGAACCACTGCAGTCCGTGTGGTGAAGGTGCTCCCACAATGCTGTTTGGGAGTGAGTTACAGGATTTTGACCCAGTGACGATGAAGGATCGGTGATATACTTCTTTGTCAGGATGGTGTGTGACTTGGAGGGAAACTTGGAGTTGGTGGTGTTCCCATGCGCCTGCTGCCCTTGTCCTTCTAGGTGGAAGAGGTCGTGGGCTTGGGAGGTGCTGCTGAAGAAGCCTTGGTGAGTTGCTGCAGTGCATCTTGTAGATGGTCCACACTGCAGCCACGGTACGCCGGTGGTGGAGGGAGTGAATGTTTAAGGTGGCGGATGGGGTGCTTTGTCCTGGATGGTGTCGAGCTTCTTGAGTGTTGTTGGAGCTGCACTCTTCCAGGTAAGTGGAGAGTATTCCATCACACTCCTGACTTCTGCCTTGTAGATGGTGGAAAGTGTTGAGTCTGTATGTCCCAGTTAGGTTTAGGATCAAGCACTGGACACAGACAACAAGAATAACTTTTAACAGGTCTTTACTATTCGAAGGTCAGGGCTGAACTGCCCAGCAAATCCTTGCACAACACTTATATACCGGTGTGGTCACCACCGGTATTACAGTATTACAGTATACAGCAGCCAAGAGAAAGTAGTACATCTCTTAAGGTAGTTCTCTTAAGGTGGAACAGGTTACATACACCACAATCCTCCCTTTTTAGCTTAACAGTTATATCCCCATTTAACATAACATAATAACATATATATATACAACTTCATGCAAAACAGTTCAAAGATTCAGTCTCTGAGGAGGCCTCCTGATTCGAGTTGGATAACGCCTTTCAGGGGTCTGTGATTCTCGTTGCTGGGGTGACTCATCTAGTTGGTCTCTTATGGATTGGACATCATCATCAGGTCCATTCACTTCTGAGGTAGATGCTTCAGGTTCACTAACTTCCTTCACGGTTGTCTCTGCCATAATGATGGGTTCGACCCTTGTTCTCGATTCTACCAGTTGGTCAGCATGACGCCGTATTACATTTTCACCAATATCTACCGTGTACATCAGGGGTCCTTGTCTGGCCCGAATTGTTCCAGATTGCCATTTCTTGTTTTTATAGTCCCGGGCTAACACTGGTTGTCCTATTTCAAAACTCCAAGTGGTCTTGTTATTTATATGCTGGAACTGTTTGTTTTCAACTTCCCTCCGCACATTTGGTTTTAACAATTCCAACCTGGACTGCAACCTCCTGTTGTAGAACATCATGGCAGGACTTTGGTTTGTCACTGCATGAGTGGCGTTTCGATATGCCAGTAGGAATTTGTCCACCTTGTGTTGTAGTGGAATCTGATCTTCGCTCATTGCCTTTATTGCTTTTTTAAACGTTTGTACAAATCTCTCGGCCAACCCGTTTGTAGCCGGATGATATGGGGCAGAGGTATAATGTTTCACCCCATTCTTCTTCATGAATCTCTGGAATTCTTCTGACACGAACTGCGGTCCGTTGTCTGAACATATTTGTTCTGGCAATCCATTTCTCGCAAATATCGTTCTTAACACCGCAATCGTCTTTTCCGAGGTAGTGGTAGTCATCTTAATCACTTCTGGCCATTTAGAATGTGCGTCCACCGCAATTAAAAACATGGAGTCCATGAAAGGACCAGCAAAGTCAATATGTACACGTTGCCATGGGGTTGAAGGCCATTCCCATGGATGCAGCGGTGCAATCGGAGGAGCATTTTGCACTTTTTGGCACCCTGAGCAGCTTTTCGTCAGCTCCTCTATCTGTTGGGCGATACCCGGCCACCACACATAAGCCCTAGCAAGGCTTTTCATCTTGACTCCCCCCAGATGACCTTCATGCAGTTCCTTTAGAAATCTCTCTCTTAACTTAGGAGGAATAATCACCCTTGTTCCATACATCAATGTTCCGTGACAGACAGACAGCTGTTCTCGTCTTGCTGAGAATGCCGGTAACAGTGGATCACCATGTGCTGGCCATCCCTTCACTGTCACTTCGTAGACCCTGGACAGTGTCGGGTCATTCCTGGTTTCTCTTTCAATACTTGCATTGGTGACTGGTAAACATTCGATGATGGTCAAGTGAAATAACTCAACAGGGTCAACCGTCGGTGCCTCCTCCTCTGTAGGTAGTGGCAGGCGCGACAGCCCATCAGCATTACCATGCTGCTTTGTACCTTTGAATTCTATCTGATATTGATGTGCCCCTAGGAAAAGGGACCATCTCTGGAGTCTCTGTGCTGTCATCACCGAAACACCCTTCTTAGGGTTAAAAATGGATACCAACGGCTGGTGGTCTGTCAGAAGCGTAAACTTTTGGCCCTGCAGGTAATGATTAAACTTCTTTACTCCCCACACAAGGCTGAGAGCCTCCCTATCTATCTGAGCATAATTGCGCTCAGCGGAGGTCAATGATCTGGATGCGAACGCAACTGGCCTCTCCTGGCCATTTGGCAACTTGTGTGAGAGTACTGCCCCAATACCATATGGAGAAGCATCACAAGCCAAACGAATAGGCAGCGTTGGGTTGAAGTGAGCCAACACTTCATCTGAGGTGATCAATGCCTTGCTTTCGTGAAAGGCCCTCTTGCACTCCTCGCTCCACTTCCATGGTACTCCCTTCTGCAAAAGAGCGTTCAGCGGGTGCAGCACCGTGGATAAATTTGGCAGAAACTTATGGTAATAGTTAATCAACCCTAGAAACAACCTCAACTGGGATACATTATTCGGAGCGGGAGCCTTCACAACAGCTTCAATCTTGTCAGGTGACTTGTGAAGCCCCTCCTGGTCAATGACATGACCACAGTACGAGATCCGCTTCTGAAAGAATTCACATTTCTGGTGATTAACTCGAAGACCATATTCTTTCAATCTGGCGAGCATCAGTTCCAAGTTTGCAAGGTGTTCCTCGTCATCATCTCCTGTAATCAGAATATCGTCCAGGTAACATTGTGTACCTGGAATTCCCTGTAATACCTGCTCCATGGCCCTCTGCCATATTGCTGGAGCCGATGCCACTCCAAAAACCAGTCTATTATACCGGTACAAGCCTCTACGCATGTTGATCGTGAGATACTGGCGTGACGCTTCCTCAACTTCCATCTGTAAGTACGCCTGCGCCAGGTCTATCTTGGTGAAGTGTTTCCCACCAGACAATGAAGCGACGATATCCTCAATCCGTGGAAGTGGATACTGCACCGTGTGAAGCACCGGATTAACAGTGATCTTGAAATCACCACAGATGCGAACCTTCCCCGGTTCCCCCGGCTTGTTGCTCGATGAACGCTTCATGACTGGGACAATGGGCATGGCCCACTCACTCCAGTCTACCTCAGACAGTACTCCTGAACGTTCTAGCCCTTCCAGCTCAGCTTCCACAGCAGGTCGTATTGCATAAGGTACCGGTCTGGCTTTGAAAAATTTCGGGTTTGCATGTTCTTCAAAATTGATGTTTGCCGTAATTCCTCTCAGTGTTCCCAGTCCTTGTTGGAACACCTCTTTAGCATCGTCCAATATTCTGGACAATCGTTTAGGTTTGACATCTTTTGTACCGGAATCTACCGTTAATGCTTTTAAGGAATGCCAGTCCATATTTATTTTCCTAATCCACTCCCGTCCCAGTAGTGGTGGACCTCCCTCAGGTATCACATATAAGTCCATTCCTCGGCTTCTTTGCCCTTGTGGACCACCTTTACCTCTATCTTCCCGATGGGGTATACTCTTTGCCCCGTGTATGTTTTCAATACAATCTCCGTATCCCGTAGGTGAATATGTGGGAATAACCTTTTGTAATCTTTCTTATTCATGACCGTCAATGCTGATCCAGTGTCCAATTCCATCTTCACTTGGACTCCTGCTATCTGAAGTGTGACCCAAATTGTTTGGAGGTCTGCTTCTTTACCAACATTGTGTACTCTTAGACTACCCAGTTCATTACTGCTGGCGTCTGAATCTGACTTCTGTTCATTCGAACTGTTCTCTGTCACCTTGTGTACCTTTTTGTACTTTTCCTGCGGTGACTTTTTGTTGCTGGTCTTCTTTCCTGACTGGCATACTTTAGCTATGTGACCAAGCCTGCCACATTTTCTGCATTCCTGATTTTTGAACCAGCACTAATTCTGATCGTGTGTTGTCTTTCCACAACGATAACATTTTCCTGTACTCAAGACCATTTGATTGGTACAGAGTTCCGGTGACCGTAGCTGCATTTCCGCAGTGCCTCTTGCTGCAGCTTCTTGCGATGCTGCAATAGTGACAGCTTCATCAAGCGTAAGATCATTCTCTTCAAGCAGTCGCTTTTGTGTTCCTTCTTTTAACAATCCACACACAAATTTATATCTCAGCGCATCTGCTAGCCCTGTCCCAAACTGACAGTACTTCGATAGCTTACGTAGTTCAATTAAAAATTCAGCGTTGCTTTCATCTTTCAACTGCGTTCTTCTGTAAAATTTAAATCGTTCCGCTATCATCAGCGGCGTGGGGTTTAAATGATTTTTCAGGACAGTAACAATATTCGCGATGGTCTGATCCACCGGTTTAATTGGTGATAGAAGGTGCTTCAATAGCCCGTATGTCTTCGCCCCCATTGAGCTTAATAAGGTTAATGCTTTCTCATCATCTGGTACCTTATTTGCTTTACAATAAACTTCCATGCGTTCTACATACGTGGTCCAATCTTCGACATCACTATCAAAGGTATTAATGCTCCCATGTTTAGGCATCCTTGTAAGTTTAATTTTTTTTTTTTTTTTTTAAATGGCTGCTTCCCGCGCTTGGTGGTCTTTCCCGCGCTCGTCTTCTTCCCCCGCTGACTACAATGGTGGATTCCCGCATTTGCCTTCTTCCCCCGCTGGCTGCAATGGTGATTGCCTTGCTGCTGCCGTTCTCGCCTCCCCAGCGGTTCTCACTCCCCAACGCTGCTTTGCCTTGCAGCCCCGCTTGCAGCCCCGTCTTTTACACCGTCTGCATTTGAATTCTCCGGGGCTCTCGTGCCTTAAGCTTCTCAACTCCCCGACGCTGTTTTGCCTCGCAGCCCCGCTCGCAGCCCGGTCCTGTACACCGGCTGTGTTTGAGTTCTCCGCGGCTCTCGAGCCTTAAGCTGCCCCAGTCGCTGCGCCTCTCGGCCTCGATTGCAGCCCGGCCCTTTCTACCGGCCGTGGTCGAGCTCTCCGCCCTTATTCCTCCGTTTTCCCTCACCTACTCCACAGTCAACGCGGCCGACTTTCTGCTCGTGTCGCTGATCGGCTTACCCACCACCGTGGTAGAAGAGATGAACACTGCCTGTCGCTGATGGAGGGCTTTGTGGTCAGAATTCTTTTTCTTTTTAACCCGGGTTCTCGATGCCTCCCGTGCGATGGTGTTCAGCAGGATGATGAGGGCGGATGCCTCTTCTCGACGCCCGTTTTGAGGACGAAGCTGTCTTGGATGTAAATTTGCCGCAGGGTAAGATCGGACTCGTCGCCACTGTTGAGTCTGTATGTCCCAGTTAGGTTTAGGATCAATCACTGGACACAGACAACAAGAATAACTTTTAACAGGTCTTTACTATTCGAAGGTCAGGGCTGAACTGCCCAGCCAATCCTTGCACAACACTTATATACTGGTGTGGTCACCACCGGTATTACAGTATTACAGTTTACAGCAGCCAAGAGAAAGTAGTACATCTCTTAAGGTAGTTCTCTTAAGGTGGAACAGGTTACATACACCACAGAAAGGCTTTGGGGAGTCAAGAAGTGAAACACTTGCCGCAGAATACACATCCTCTGACCTGCTCTTGTTGCCACAGGATTTATGTGGATGGTCCAGTTAAGTTTCTGGTCAATGGTGACCCCCAGGATGTTGATAGTGGGGGATTTGGTGATGGTAATGCCATTGAATGTCAAGGGGCGGTGGTTAGACTCTCGTTTGTTGGAGACAGTCATTGCCTGGCACTTGTGTGGCACGAATGTTACTTGCCAATTATCAGCCCAAGCCTGAACTTCATCCAGGTCTTGTTGCATGCGGACATGGACTGCTGCATTATCTGAGGAGTTGTGAATGGCGCTGAACACTGTGCAGTCATAAGCAAACATCCCCATTTCTGACCTTATGTTGGAGGGGAGGTCATTGATGAAGCAGCTGAAGATGGTTGGGCCTAGGACACTGCCCTGAGAAATCTTAGCGACAAGAACAAGTTGGAGAAGCTGGATTTGTTTTCATTAGAGCAAAGGAGGTTGAGGGGTGATTTGATAGAGGTGTACAAGATTATGACGGGTTTGGATAGGCTAGACGGGGAAAGGCTGTTCCCACTAGTTGATGGTACAAGGACTCGGGGAAACAGATTTAAGGTTTTGGGCAAGAGATACAGGGGGGATGTGAGGGAAAACATTTTTACGCAACGAGTGCTGAGGACCTGGAACTCGCTGCCGACGGAAGTGGTGGAAGCGGAGACACTCAATGTTTTCATGAGGAGACTGGATAGGCACTTGAGGGAGTGGAGAGAGTGCGGCAAAGATTCATAAGTCTGCTACCTGGGATGGCAGGGATGAAGTATGAGGGGGGATTGGGACGATTGGGCTTGTACTCGCTGGAGTTTAGAAGAATGAGAGGGGATCTCATTGAAACTTATAAAATTCTAACAGGACTAGACAGACTAGATGCAGGAAGGATGTTCCCGATGGTCGGGGAGTCCAGAACCAGGGGTTACAGTCTAAGGATATGGGACAGAGATGAGGATGAATTTCTTCACCCAGAGAGTGGTGAACCTGTGGAATTCTCTACCACAAATAACCTCCCAGAGATGTCGGGGAACATAGGGTCTGATGAAAGGGTGGAACTGAAAGAAATCAGTATTTGTAGGGAAATGGTGTTAGGGAAATTGATGGGATTGAAGGCCGATAAATCCCCAGGGCCTGATAATCTACATCCTAGGTGTTAGATCCGTGATTCTGAGAGTATGATGTTTTTCAATAACTACACGGATGCTGTAACTTAACAATCAACAGGTGTTTACTGGAGTAGGGTAGTCTCAAGACTGGGGGTACAGAGGCATGCTCAAGGCTTATATACAGGTGTGGTCACTGCCGGTACTACAGTATACAGGAGCTGTAAAAATAGTTCTCTCAAAGGTACATACACTACAATTCCTCCCCTTTTAGATTAGCAGTACCCATAATATTCAAATAACAATTAACATTTTAACATGCACATTAAACAACAATAGTCCATTTATAGATTCAGTCTTTGTGGCGGCTTCCTGCTCCTTTCGGAATAGCGCCTTTCCTGAGGTCCTTGTTCTTGGTGCGGTGGCGATTCTGGCCACTTTTCTTCGGTTAGTTCATCGGTTTCCACTGCTACTGGTTCTGAGGTAGATGCTACCGGTATGTCGGGTTCATCCCCAGGTATGCGAGACATGGGGTTGACTCGTTCCTGTGACGCTAAGATCTGATCGACGTGGCATCTCACAATGTTCTCCATGACATCCACTTTGTACATTAATGGCTCCTGCATTGTGCATATTGTTCCGGGTTGCCATTTCTCTGTTCGGTAGTCACGGGCCAAGACTGGTTGTCCTATATTGAAGCTCCTTGTCGGCTTCTCATTGATGTGCTGGAATTGTTTATCCTCAACATTTCTTCGCACATTTGGTCGAAGCAAATCCAGACGAGATCTCAACCTTCGTTTAATGAACATCATGGCTGGGGTCTGGTTGGTAACTGCATGTGTCGCATTTCTGTAGGCTAATAGGAAATTGTCCACCTTATGCTGTAGTGCAATTTCATCGTCGCACGTGGTCTTTGTTAGATCCGTGTGTTAATGGAGACACGGAATGCAGGAGTTGATTTAACAAGTGTTTACTGAACAAAGTCTGGAGGTGAACTAACAACACAAGATGCTACACAGGCTTATGTACCCGAGTGGTCACTACTGGTACTACAGTATACAAGGGCTTCAAAAACATAGTTCCTCTTAAAGGTACATACACTGCAATTCCTCCCTTTTTAGATAAATAGTACATAACATTTTAAGTAATCATTAAATAACATTTTTACAAGAACAATAATATACACATTTGCTGAAGTTAATCAATTACAAATTCAGTCTCCCTGGAGGCTTCCTGACTCGGTCCGGATAACGCCTCGGTGGTGTAGTAGGTTCTTTTGGCAAGGTCGATTCGGCTTCAATGCTAGTGTCAGGTTCATCTGGTTCCAGTATCACCGGATTGGAGTTAGATACTATGGGTATCTCTGCTTCATCACTAGGCATATAGAGTTGTGGTGTAGGTTGTCCTTTTTCAGATGACTCTATGATCTGGTCAGCATGGCGCCTTATTATGCTTTCTCCAATGTCCACGGTATACATCAGCGGTCCTAGTCATGTGCAAATAGTTCCAGGCTGCCATTTCTCGGTACGGTAGTCCCGGGCCAAAACTGGATGACCTTTCTGGAAGGTTCTAGTTGGCCTTTCATTCATGCTTTGAAATTGCCGGTTCCCTACGTCCCTTCTGATGTTTGGCTTGACCAAATCCAGCCGGCATCTTAGTCTTCTATTGAAAAACATTATGGCGGGTGTTTGGTTTGTAACCACATGTGTTGCATTCCTGTACGCAAACAAGAAGTTATCTACCATATGTTGTAGATTTATGTCTTCCTTACCCATGGCCTTTATTGCCTTCTTGAAGGTCTGGACAAACCTTTCAGCCAATCCATTGGTGGCGGGATGGTATGGGGCGGACGTGTAGTGCTTAACCCCATTGTTTTTTAAGAACTTCCTGAATTCTTCGGATACAAATTGCGGTCCATTATCAGAACAGATCTGTTCAGGTGGCCCATTCCTGGCGAATATGGTCCTTAATACTGTGATGGTTTTTTCCGTGGTGGTGGAGGACATCTTTATTACCTCCGGCCACTTGGAGTGTGCATCCACCGCGATTAAGAACATTGAGTCCATAAATGGACCAGCAAAGTCGATATGTACCCTTTGCCATGGAGATGAGGGCCACTCCCATGGATGTAGAGGGGCTTGTGGTGGGACGTTTTGGACCTTCTGGCATCCTAGACAGCTCTTGGTCATTTCTTCGATGTCTCCATCGATACCTGGCCACCACACAAACGCTCTGGCTAAGTTCTTAATTTTCACTCCACCCAGATGCCCCTCATGAAGCTCCTTTAGCACTTTATCCTTGAGTTTGGGTGGAATCACCACTCTGGATCCACACATCAAGGTTCCTCGGCACACTGACATCTGTTCTCTTCTTTGCGAGAATGGTGGCAACACTGCTTCGCCATGTGCTGGCGATCCCTTCACCGTTAAATCGTAGACTCGTGAGAGAGTTGGGTCATTTCGCGTTTCCTTTTCAATGGTAGAATTTGTCACCGGTAGACATTCCACTATGGTTGAGTGGAATATCTCCACTGGGTCCACTGTAGGCGCCTCTTCCACCATTGGTAACGGTAGGCGCGATAACCCATCAGCATTCCCATGCTGTTTTGTTCCTTTGTACTCTATGTCATATTGGTGTGCCCCTAGGAAAAGGGACCACCTCTGTAGCCGTTGTGCTGTCATTATCAGGACGCCCTTCTTAGGGTTGAAAATGGAGACAAGAGGTTGATGATCAGTTAGTAGAGTAAATTTCTGTCCGTGCCAAGTGAGCACCTGCTCCAAATTGGCAAGGTGCTCGTTGTCGTTTTCTCCTGTCACAAGGATGTCATCTAGGTAGCATTGAGTCCCCGGAATCCCTTGCAGGACTTGCTCCATAGCTCTTGCCAGATAGCCGGAGCTGATGCCACTCCGAAAACCAGTCGATTGTACTGGTACAGGCCTTTGTGTGTGTTTATTGTGAGATAGTTTTTAGAGGCCTCCTCAACCTCCATCTGTAGATATGCCTGTGCTAAGTCAATTTTGGTGAAACGTTTCCCTCCGGATAGTGAGGTGAAAATATCTTCTATCCTCGGAAGAGGATACTGTACCATGTGAAGAACCGGGTTTACAGTCACCTTGAAGTCCCCACAGATGCAAACTTTTCTCTGTTCTTCAGCTTTATCATTATTCAACGTTTTCTTCATGACCGCGACGATGGGTGTTGGCCACTCGCTCCAATCTACCTTGAATAACACGCCTGCTTTTTCCAAATTCTCCAGCTCTGCCTCGACGGCTGGACGAATTGCATATGGCACCGGCCCCTTGCCTTAAAAAACTTGGGAATTGCCGCATCTTCCACTTTTATTGAGGCGGTGGCACCTTTCACGGTTCCTAGTTCCTGTTGAAACACTTCTTTGGCGTTAGCCAAGATTTCTTTTAATCGTCCAGGTATGACGTCATCATCGTTTTTTTCTTACTGGTCACCGTCAGTGCCTGAATGGAGTGCCAGTCTAAACGTATCTTTCTGATCCATTCACGTCCCAACAACGGTGGACCACCATCTTGCAGAACGTATAAATACAACTTCTGTATTTCCTTGCCGTTGTATACAACAGGCACCCTTATTTTCCCTCTGGGGTATACTTTCTGCCCCGTATATGTCTTCAAGACAATGGATGTGTCTTTCAAAGGTATACGCAGAAATAGCCGCTCGTAATCCCATCGACACATGAGGTCAGAGCTGATCCTGTATCTAGCTCCATTTTGACTGGGGACCCCGCTATCATGAGGGTAACCCAAATGGTCTGGTAATCTTCTTTGGCAATTACATTATGTAATTTGAGACAGCTTAGTCTCTTGTTTCCATAGTCGCTATCGCTCTTCTGGTCTTTGGAGCTACTGTCCGTCATCATTTGTACCTTTCTGTACTTTTCCTTCTTGACCTTTTTACTGTCAGCGGATTTCTTTCCAAATCTGCATATATGTGCAATGTGTCCCATCTTTCCACATTGCCTGCATGCTTTTTCCTTGAACCAGCAGTCCTTCTGGTCATGGGTGGATCTGCCACAGCGATAACATCTCTCGAAACCCCGTGTCATTTCATGGGTGCCGAAGTCCTGTAGTTTTTGCTGTATCTCTGCAGCTCCTTTTGCTGCTGCTTCGTATGATACAGCCACAGTGAAAGCCTTGTCCAGTGTCAAATCTTTCTCAGAAAGTAGTCTTTTCTGTGTTCCTTCGCTTAGGAGACCGCAGACGAATTTGTCTCGTAGAGAATCTGCCAGTCCTGCCCTGAATTGGCAGTGCTTTGACAGCTTTCGTAATTCGGTGAGGCAATCAGCGTTACTTTAATTCTTGTGCTGTTTCCACCTGAAGAATTTGAATCGTTCCACTATCAGCAGCCGTGTTGGGTTTAAGTGCTCCTGTAAGGTATCAACAATCTCCTTAAATTCTTGTCCATCGGTTTGGCTGGAGTGATCAAATTTCGTAACAGCCCGTATATCCTTGCGCCCATCAGATTTAGAAGTACCGATGCCTTTTTATCATCCGCTACTTCATTCGTCTTGCAATATACCTCCACTCTTTCCACATATGTGGTCCAATCTTCTATATCACTATCGAAAGCAGTAATATTGCCAGTCTTCGGCATCTTGAAAATCTAAAATGGCGATTTCCGCACTTTTCTTTCTTCCCCGCCGAGTTAAGATGGTGCCTCCCGCGCTTTCCCGCCGCTGCCGCTGCTGCCAACGCTGTTCTCTGCGGTTCCCGTTGCGACCTGCAGCTTTTTGCGGTATTTCTATTTTTTTAATATATCACTTCAATAGTTTCTCCTTTACTTGGAGAACCACTCCCGTCGTGGAGCGGACCCTCTGGGACTTTCCCTCCCTCTGCTCGGTCCGAACGCCGACCTGCTTTGCAGCAGCGGCCGCGCCCTGAGTGCTCCACCCTCTCTCTCTCTTTGCTTCTGCTTCCCGACTCGCTGCCCGGCCCCATTGCAGAGCCACCCGATCGAGCTCTAGCCCGCCGCAGCCCAGGAAGTATCAGTGCACTACCTGCCACCAGCCCGTTTAGCTGGGGAAACCAGAGACTGGAGACCAAGCCTGGCCCTCGTTATCGAGTTTCTTCGAGTTATTTTTTTTTTCTTGCTTCTGGCTTCGACCTTCGTCTGAGGAATCGATCCCCTTGAGGTGCTGCCGAATTGCAGGTAAGTTTGTTTCTAACTCGCCGCCACTGTTAGATCCGTGTGTTAATGGAGACACCGAATGCAGGAGTTGATTTAACAAGTGTTTACTGAACAAAGTCTGGAGGTGAACTAACAATACAAGACGCTACACAGGCTTATATACCCAAGTGGTCAATACTGGTACTACAGTATACAAGGGCTTCAAAAACATAGTTCCTCTTAAAGGTACATACACTACAGCCTTTATCGCCTTTTTAAAGGTTTGTACGAACTTCTCAGCCAATCCATTTGTGGCTGGATGATACGGGGCGGATGTGTAATGCCTTACCCCATTCCTTCTCATAAATTTCCGAAATTCTTCGGACACAAACTGTGGTCCATTATCAGAGCAAATCTGCTCTGGCAAGCCGTTCCTGGCAAATATGGTCCGTAGGACTGCAATCGTTTTCTCTGTAGTGGTTGAGGACATTTTTATCACCTCAGGCCATTTCGAGTGAGCATCCACTGCTATTAAGAACATTGAGTCCATGAATGGACCAGCAAAATCAATATGCACCCGTTGCCATGGAGAGGAGGGCCACGCCCATGGACGTAGAGGGTCATGTGGTGGTGCATTTTGGAACTTCTGGCATCCTGAGCAGCTCTTGGTTAGGTCCTCGATTTGTTGATTGATCCCCGGCCACCACACAAAAGCCCGAGCAAGGCTTTTCATTTTCACCCCTCCCAGATGACCGTCGTGAAGCTCATTTAGCACTCTCTCCCTTAACTTGGGTGGAATCACCACTCTGGATCCACACATCACTCTCCCCTGGCATACTGACAGCTGTTCTCTTCTGGATGAGAATGCTGGCAACAGTGAGTCGCCATGTGTTGGCCATCCCCTCACCGTCAAATCATTTACCCGAGACAGCGTCAGATCATTGCGGGTCTCCTTCTCTATATCCGCATTAGTTACTGGCAATTGTTCAATTATTGACGAATAAAATATCTCGATAGGGTCCACTGCTGGTGCTTCCTCCAAAGTAGGCAGTGGCAGGCGTGAGAGCCCATCAGCATTTCCATGCTGTTTCGTGCCGTTATATTCTATTTCATATTGGTTCGCCCCTAGAAAAGGGGCCCACCTTTGAAACCGTTGTGCAGTCATCACCGGAACACCCTTCTTTGGATTAAAGATGGAGACAAGTGGTTGGTGGTCAGTCAGCAAGGTGAACTTCTGCCCATGCAGATAGTGGTTGAATTTTTTTACTCCCCATACTAGGCTGAGGGCCTCCCTGTCAATCTGCGCGTAGTTGCGCTCGGCTGAGGTTAGTGACCAAGACGCAAAGGCTACTGGCCTCTCCAACCTGTCTGGGAATTTGTGCAACAGCACTGCTCCAATACCATAGGGTCATGCATCACATGCCAAACGAACTGTTAGTGCTGGGTTGAAATGGGCCAACACCTCTTTTGGTGTGATCAATTCTTTGCACTTCTGGAAAGCTCGTTTACGTTCGTCATTCCACTTCCCCAGTACCCCTGTTTGCAGTAGGGTGTTCATTGGGTGTATTATTGTAGTCAAATTTTGTAAGAACTTATGGTAGTAGTTCACCAGCCCGAGGAACGACATCAGTTGTGACACATTTTCCGGTGCTGGAGCCTTGACTACTGCCTCAATCTTTTCAGGGGACTTATGTAACCCCTCTTCATCAATAAGGTGGCCACAATACGAGATCTGCTTCTGGAAAATCTCGCAATTGTGGCGATTATCTCGTAGCCCATATTTCTTTAATCTAGTGAGCACCTTCTCCAAGTTGGCGAGGTGATCACTGTCATTTCGCCCGTGACCAGGATATCGTCCAAATAACACTGGGTCCCTGGAATCCCTTGCAGGACTTGATCCATCGCTCTTTGCCAAATAGCCGGAGCCGATGCTACCCAGAACACCAGCCGGTTGTATTGGTAGAGACCTTTATGAGTGTTGATCGTGAGGTATTGTTTGGAGGCTTCTTCTACCTCCATTTGCAAGTACGCCTGGGCTAGATCAATTTTGGTGAAGCGTTTACCTCCAGATAGCGAGGCGAAAATATCCTCAATTCGTGGAAGCGTATATTGTACCGTGTGAAAGATTGGGTTCACTGTCACCTTAAAATCCCCACAGATGCAGACCTTCTTTGGTTCCCCAGGCGTATTACTCAATGACCTCTTCATTACAGGAACGATGGGTGTAGCTCACTCGCTCCAGTCTACTTTGGACTGTACTCCTGCACATTCCAACCCTTCCAGCTCTGCTTCGATGGCTGGTCGGATTGCATAAGGCACTGGTCTGGCCTTTAGAAACTTTGGGCTTGCATTTTCCTCTATTTTAATCGTTGCTCTTATGCCTTTTAGTGTTCCGGGTCCCTCCTGGAACACTTCTTTTGTGTCAGTTAGCATTTTTGACAGTCGTCCCGGTGTGACGTTGTCATCCTTTTTGGCCTCAACCTTCAGTGCCTGTATGGAATGCCAATCTAATTGTATCTTCCGGATCCATTCACGTCCTAGTAGTGGTGATCCTCCATCTGGCAATACATCTAGGTCCATTTTAGGTATTTCCTGGCCTTTGTATATCACTTTCACCCTTATTTTAACTTTGGGGTAGACTTTTTGCCCCGTGTACGTCTTCAAGACAATCTCCGTAGCTTTCAAGGGTATATATGAAAATAGCCGCTTGTAGTCCCTTTGGTTTATGACTGTTAGGGCTGATCCTGTGTCCAATTCCATTTTCACTTGGACTCCATCTATCTTGAGTGTAACCCAGATAGTCTGGTGATCCTCCATTTTGGTTACCTTATGTAGTTTCAGACAACCCAGCTCCTTGCTTCCGGAGCCTGTATCACTTTTCTGTTCATCTGAACTACTGTCCATCACCTTATGTACCTTTTTGTACTTCTTCTGTGGAGATTTCTTGCTGTTGGTTTTCTTCCCAGACCTGCAGACTCTTGCTATGTGTCCTGCTTTTCCACACTGTCTGCACACTTGGTCCTTGAACCACCAATCCTTCTGGTCGTGTGTTGTTCTGCCGCAGCGATAACACTTCCCTGTTCCATAGGACATTTCATTGGTGCCATATTCTTGCGGTCTCCGTTGTATCTCTGCAGCGCCCCTTGCGGCTGCTTTGTGTGATACTGCCATGCGGAAAGCCTTGTCCAGCGTAAGATCCTTTTCTGATAGAAGCCGTTTCTGGGTTCCTTCACTTTGAAGCCCACACACAAATTTGTCCCTTAACGTATCTGTTAGTCCCACTCCAAACTGGCAGAGTTTCGATAGCTTGCGCAGTTCCGATAACTACTCAGCATTGCTTTCGTCTTTATTTTGGTTCCTTTTATGGAACTTAAATCTTTCTGCTATCAGCAGCGGTGTGGGGTTTAAGTGGTCCTGTAGGGTTTCTACTATGCTTTCGGAATTCTTATTCACTGGCTTCTCTGGGGTTATTAGGTTTCGCCGTATGCCATAAGTTTTTGCACCCATGGAATTTAACAAAACCAGTGCTTTCCTAGCATCTGGCACTTCATTCGCCCTGCAATACACCTCAATACGCTCCACATATGTCGCCCAATCTTCGACTTCATTGTCGAACGTAGAGATACTGCCACTCTTCAGCATCCCTGGGTGTGATTTAACTGTCAAAAATGGCGTCACCCGTGCTCTCCCTTCTTCTCCGCTGGCACAAAATGGCGTCTCCCATGCTTTCCTTTCTTCCCGCGCTCGCCCTTCTTCTCCACTGCGGCTTCTAAAAATGGCATCTCCCGCGCTCTTCCTTCTTCTCCGCGGCTCAATGGCATCTCCTGCGCTCTCCCTTCTTCTCCCCGCGGACACTGTTCAGCCCTTGAGCCCTGGCTGTGCTCTGCGCATTTTTTTTCTGTCCACCTTTCCCATTTCCGCTGCTCGGTCCTGAACCCAGCTGCTGCTTTACCCTCTCTCTCTCTGTTTTGTTTTTCCTCGACGCCGCTCGGTTTTCAACCCCCGGCTGCGCCCTGTGCACTTCATCCTCTCTCTTACCCCATCGATGCTGCTCGGCTTTTTCTCTGCCGTTGGTCTGCTCCAGCCGCCGCTGTCCGGGAAGGGTCTGCGCTGTACCTTTTGTCAGTCTGTTGCTGATCGTCGTGGCTGGGGAACCAAGCCCAGCTCTCAACAGCCTCCCCTGCGATGTTCACTCTCTGCCAGACGACTGGGCGGTTGCTCATGGTCGACGCCCGTGCTTCTGGCCTCGACTTTCTTCCACCGCCCTCCCGTAGCAAATCCTTGAAGGGAAATGCAGAGTTGCAGGTAGATTCAAATCGACACTCGTCGCCACTGTTAGATCCGTGATTCTGAGAGTATGATGTTTTTCAATAATTACACGGATGCTGTAACTTAATAATCAACAGGTGTTTACTGGAGTAGGGTAGTCTCAAGACTGGGGGTACAGGTGTGGTCACTGCCAGTACTCCAGTATACAGGAGCTGTAAAAGTAGTTCTCTCTTAAAGGTACATACACTACACTAGGGTACTTAAGGAAATGGCCCTAGAAATAGTTGATGCATTGCTGATCATCTTCTAGCATTCGCTGGAAGCTGGAACAGTACCCATGGATTGGAGGGTAGCTAATGTTACCCCACTATTCAAAAATGGTGGTAGAGAGAAAACCGGGAATTTCGGACAGGTAAGCCTGACATCGGTAGTGGGGAAAATGCTAGAGTCCATTATAAAAGATGTAATAGCAGAGCACTTGGAAAACAGTGACAGGATTGGACAAAGTCAACATCGATATACAAAAGGTAAATCGTGTTTGACTAATCTACTGGAATTTTTTCAGGATGTAACTGGTAAAATAGATAAGGGAGAACCAGTGGATGTGGTTTATTTGGACTTTCAGAAGGCTTTCGATAAGGTCCCGCATAAGAGATTAGCGTGTAAATTTAAGGCACATGGGATTGGGGGCAAGGTATTGACTTAGATAGAGAACTGGTTGGCAGACAGAAAGCAAAGAGTTGGAATAAACGGGTCTTTTTCCAAGTGGCAGGCAGTGACTAGTGGGGCACCGCAGGGATCGGTCCTTGGACCCCAGCTTTTCACAATATATATTAATGATCTAGACGAGGGAACTAGATGTAATATCTCCAAATTTGCAGACGACACAAAACTGGGTGGGCATGTGTGCTATGAGGAGGATGCCAAGAAACTCCAGGATGATTTGAACAGGTTGAGTGATTGGGCAGAAACATGGCAGATGCACTATAATGTGGATAATTGTGAGGTTATCCACTTTGGTGGCAAAAACAGGAAGGCAGATTATTATCTGAATGGCAATAGATTGGGAGAAGGGGAAGTGTAATGAGACCTGGGTGTCCTTGTGCACCAGTCGCTGAAGGTAAGCATGCAGGTGCAGCAGGTGGTTAAGAAGGCAAATGGCATGCTGGCCTTCGTAGCGAGAGGGTTTGAGTACAGGAACAAGGATGTCTTGCTGCAGTTATACAGGGCCTTGGTGAGACCACATTTTGAGTATTGTGTGCAGTTTTGTTCGCCTTATCTGAGGAAGGATGTTCTTGCCATGGAAGGAGTTCAGCGAAGATTCACCAGGCTTATACTTGGGATGGCAGGAATGACGTATGAGGAGAGATTCGGTCGATTGGGCTTGTACTCGCTGGAGTTTAGAAGAATGAGAGGGGATCTCATTGAAACTTATAAAATTCTGACAGGACTGGACAGACTAGATGCAGGATGGATGTTCCCGATGGTCGCGGAGTCCAGAACCAGGGGTCACAGTCTAAGGATAAGGGGTAGGCCATTTAGGACAGAAATGAGGAGGAATTTCTTCACCCAGAATGTGGTGAACCTGTGGAATTCTCTACCACACAAGGCAGTGGAGGCCAATATGTAAAATATATTCAAGAAGGAGTTGGATATATTTCTTAAGGCTAAGGGGATCAAGGGGTATGGGGAGAAAGCAGGGACCGGGCACTGAATTTAGTTGCTAAGCCATGATTGTATTGAATGGCGTGGCAGGCTCGAGGGGCCGAATGGCCTACTCCTGCTCCTATCTTCTAGAACCTTGCAGGGCTACGGGGATAGAGCGGAGGAATGGGACTGACTGGATTGCTCTACAGAGAGCCGGCATGGACTCGATGGGCCGAATGGCCTCCTTCTGTGCCGCTATTACTCTATAGCTCGCTACCACAGGGAGTGGTTGAGGCGAATAGCAGAGAGACATTTAAGAGGAAGCTGGATAAACACGGGAAAGGATTAGAAGGATGTGCAGATGTAGTTTGATGAAGTAGAGTGGGAGGAGGCTTGTGTGGAGCACAGGCCGGGAATGGAGCCTGGGCTTTCCTGTTCTGCCCTGCTCCTTACCGGTGCCAGTAGATCTGGCTGGGCCAGGTAGTTTGCCAGCCCTTCTCCTTCCTCGCCAGGGTCCGCGGCGTGCGGTTGGCGAACTGCGATGCGACAACTCCGTGTCCTCACCGAGTACCGATCTGGCGCTGTCTCGCAGCAGCGGCGGGGGGGTGGAGGGGGTGGGTGGGGGTGTCACAGCAACGGGAGGAGTGGGTGTTGGTCCTCCCATGGGCGATGAGCCCCCGGGGAGACGGTGAGTCGCCCCATGGCAGATGTGCCCCGGGGAGACTGTGAGTCCCCCCATGGCCGATGAGCCCCCGGGGAGTCTGTGACTCCCCCCATGGCTGATGTGCCCCGGGGAGTCTGTGAGTCCTCCCATGGCCGATGCGCCCCCAGGGAGTCTGTGAGTCCCCCCATGGCCGATGAGCACCCGGGGAGTCTGTGAGTCCCCCCATGGCTGATGTGCCCCGGGGAGTCTGTGAGTCCTCCCATGGCCGATGAGCCCCCGGGGAATCTGTGACTCCCCCATGGCTGATGTGCCCCTGGGTGACTGTGAGTCCCCCCATGGTAGATGAGCCCCCGGGGAGTCTGTGAGTCCCCCATGGCTGATGTGCCCTGAGGAGTCTGTGAGTCCCCCCATGGCTGATGTGCCTCCGGGGAGCATGTGATTCCCCCCATGGCCAATGATCCCTGGGGGAGTCTGTGAGTCCACCCATGGCTGATGTGCCTCAGGGGAGTCTCTGAGTCCCCCCATGGCTGATGAACCCGAGGAGTCTGTGAGTTCCCCCATGGCCGATGAGCCCGGTGTGTCTGTAATTCCACCCCCCCCATGGGCGATGAATCCCCGGGTTTCTGTGATTTCCCACCCACTTGGATGATGAGCCCCAGTCTGTCATCCCTCCAACGGACGATGAGCCTCAGCCTGTGATTCCTCCCATGGACGATGAGCCTCAGCCTGTGATTCTCCCCAAGGCCGATTAGTCAGTGTTTCCTCCCCTGGCTGATGAGTCAAGGGTCTGTGATTCCTCCTGTGGACAATAAGCCAAGTGATTGCTCCCATGGCCGATGAG